>NW_026974887.1:0-657140 GCF_030014295.1 Loxodonta africana
ATTTGAGCACACCCTGGGAAAGGCTACGCAGGCACAAGGGAGCCCCTGGTGCGGACTGCTTCAGGGCATTGGCAGAGCAGGCCAGGTACCTCTTTCCCACTTTCCTGAGGATATCAGTACGCAAGGCATCCCCACTCAGCATCTCTTGCCTCTCTCTGTCTCTCTCTCGATGTGTTCCTTTTCTGAAATCTCTTCCTTCTCCCCCTTGGCGCTTCACACCTTGGAGTGCCTGAAAGAGGGCCTAGAGACGAAAGAGCAAAGGGGGAAGGCCTCTGGCTCTACTGGTTGCCCATGGGCAGAGAAGATCTGCTAGTCTATCTGGAAGGTCTAGAGAGTAGCCATTGATTGGGGAGCTACATCACGGGCGGACCTGGCCAGGTGAAGCTTGCTGACATGCAGCAGCCTCTCCGGAGACTACTAATTCCGCGGATAACGTCCTATGCAAATATCCGGCCGAGTGCCATGGGCAGAAAACATTGACACATACCTGCCAGAGGTCTATCCTGGGTCTGAAGAGTCCACCCTGGTCTCCAGCCACTCATTATCTCAGCACACACTTTGCCTGCACGCGTGAAATCCGCCTCTCTCCACGAATGCCTTCTCCTGCCAGGAAACACACGATGTCACTCAGCCAAAGGAGAGCACAGGTAAAGTCAACTGAAGCCCCCATTTTCAAGATTTTGCCCTCTGCTGGGCCACAGCCTCCGCTGGCACAGTGCATGTGTGTCACTTCTCCGAAGACAAGGCCGCAATCCGGGCATCCAGGGCCCCAGCAGTCCAGAGTCTGCGCATGGTGGCATATGGATCACCTCTTTGCCACGTACAGGAGGGAGGTCTGGGCCCTACACTGGCTCCGCTAGAGCTCCACGACCTCAGCTATTTTCCCTGACCTTTGGCCCGTGCCCTCGTGTGTGTGTCATCCCTACTTACACTTCTTCTCCGACCACTCTGAATCCGCCACCTGCGGATACATGAGCATGAAAATCAACATCTGTCACTGCCTGCAGTGTCACAGGTCACTAGGTGTCTAGGCTCAGGCTGACCTTGGTTGTCTTCTGCCCAGGCAAGGAGCCTAAACCTTCAAAGGCAATGAGGACATGTGGTCATTGGCCGACATTCTTTCTTTCATCCACACAGCGGTATAGATGAGGCTAAAGAGGCCAGGTAGGCCAGGTGAAGGCTGAGTGCGGGGCCTAAGGCTTCTTTCCCAATCACCATGGAGACAGCCACCGGAAGGCTGGCCGCAACTTCTGACGGGGACCGGTGACAAACACTGAGCCAATAGGAGAGGTCCGGCCTAAGCGGCCAGTTCCGCAGAGCCCTCCATCTTACCCATGGACACACGACGGCCCCTTCTCTTTTGGGCCACAAAACCGAGGCCACCCAGGGAATCACTTCACAGTAGGCAGCCCCTGATGTGGACACGTTCGACACACTGGGCCAGCAGGCAGGTACCACTTTTCCACTTACGCTAGGATATCAGTAGGCAAGGCGCTCTTCCTCAGCATCTATGGTCCCTCTGCGTATGTGTTCATTCGGAGAAATCTCTTCGTTCTACCCCTGAGACACATCACAAGTATGAGGGGTCTGAGAGAGAGCCTAGAGATGAAACGGGGGAGGCTTCTGGCTGTACTGCTTCCCCGTGGGTAGACAATAGCAGGTAGTCTCTCTGGAAGGTCTTAGCTTCTGTTGATTGACATGGGCAATACAGTAGGGGCGGACCCTGGCCAGGTGGAGCTTGTGGGCAGATGCAACCTCTCCGGCGACGAATAATTCCGCTGCTGCTTTGTATGGTCAAAACCTCCCCCCGCCAAGTGGGATGGGTAGAGAACACTGACCCACACCCGCCAGGGGCCTTTCCTGGGACTAAAGATCCCAGCATGGTCTCAACGTCGTCACCCTCTCAGCACACACCTTTCCTGCACAGGTAATCCTGCCTTTCTCTGTCAGGGCCCTATCCTACCAGGAAAAAAAGCAAGGCGCTCAGAAAGGCCGATGCCAGGGAAATCGAGGATACACCGCCGTTTTCCAAATTTTTGCTGTCTACACGTCCCCGCCTCCGCTGCAAGGCTGCGTATGTGGCCGGGCTCCGAAGGCAAGGCCGAAATACTGGCAACCTGGGCCCCAGCAGTCCAGTGGTTACGAAAGTGGGGACACGGATGACCTGTTCGCCACATACAGGAGGGATCCTTGGGCCCTTCACTGGCTCGCCATTCAGCTCCACCACGTCCACTACCGGCCCTGGCCTTTGCTTTGGCTGGTGCCCCACTGAACGTGTGCTCCGGAGCGATGTTTCTCCACCCATCACTATCATTCTGCCATCAGGCGATATGTGAGTGTGGGAGTCACCATTTGTCACCGGCAGCAGTGTCACAAGGCAGTAGACTTCCAGGTACCCGCTGACCTAGGCTGCCTTCTGCCCCAGGCAAGGTCCCGAATCCTTTATCCCAGGTGCTGACACCAGGGCACTGGCGGACACTCATTTTGAGCAACACAGAGGTCTGAGTGAGGGTCAGCGGGCCAGGTAGGTGAAGTGAAGGCCAGGTAGGCGGGGCTGAGGCTTCTCTGCCATCACCATAGAGACAGTCCCCCCTCCGCAAGAGTGGGCGGAGCTTGTGATGGGCCTGCTGACAAGACTGAGCCAATGGCAGAGATCCGGCCCCCCAGGCAGATGACACAGGGCCCTCCATTGTGACCTAGGACGCCTAGTGGCCACAGGATTTGAGCACACCCTGGGAAAGGCTACGCAGGCACAAGGGAGCCCCTGGTGCGGACTGCTTCAGGGCATTGGCAGAGCAGGCCAGGTACCTCTTTCCCACTTTCCTGAGGATATCAGTACGCAAGGCATCCCCACTCAGCATCTCTTGCCTCTCTCTGTCTCTCTCTCGATGTGTTCCTTTTCTGAAATCTCTTCCTTCTCCCCCTTGGCACTTCACACCTTGGAGTGCCTGAAAGAGGGCCTAGAGACGAAAGAGCAAAGGGGGAAGGCCTCTGGCTCTACTGCTTGCCCATGGACAGAGAAGATCTGCTAGTCTATCTGGAAGGTCTAGAGAGTAGCCATTGATTGGGGAGCTACATCACGGGCGGACCTGGCCAGGTGAAGCTTGCTGACATGCAGCAGCCTCTCCGGAGACTACTAATTCCGCGGATAACGTCCTATGCAAATACCCGGCCGAGTGCCATGGGCAGAAAACATTGACACATACCTGCCAGAGGTCTATCCTGGGTCTGAAGAGTCCACCCTGGTCTCCAGCCACTCATCATCTCAGCACACACTTTGCCTGCACGCGTGAAATCCGCCTCTCTCCACGAATGCCTTCTCCTGCCAGGAAACACACGATGTCACTCAGCCAAAGGAGAGCACAGGCAAAGTCAACTGAAGCCCCCATTTTCAAGATTTTGCCCTCTGCTGGGCCACAGCCTCCGCTGGCACAGTGCATGTGTGTCACTTCTCCGAAGACAAGGCCGCAATCCGGGCATCCAGGGCCCCAGCAGTCCAGAGTCTGCGCATGGTGGCATATGGATCACCTCTTTGCCACGTAGACGAGGGAGGTCTGGGCCCTACACTGGCTCCGCTAGAGCTCCACGACCTCAGCTATTTTCCCTGACCTTTGGCCCATGCCCTCGTGTGTGTGTCATCCCTACTTACACTTCTTCTCCGACCGCTCTGAATCCGCCACCTGCGGATACATGAGCATGAAAATCAACATCTGTCACTGCCTGCAGTGTCACAGGTCACTAGGTGTCTAGGCTCAGGCTGACCTTGGCTATCTTCTGCCCAGGCAAGGAGCCTAAACCTTCAAAGGCAATGAGGACATGTGGTCATTGGCCGACATTCTTTCTTTCATCCACACAGCGGTCTAGATGAGGCTAAAGAGGCCAGGTAGGCCAGGTGAAGGCTGAGTGCGGGGCCTAAGGCTTCTTTCCCAATCTCCATGGAGACAGCCACCGGAAGGCTGGGCGGAACTTCTGACGGGGACGGGTCACAAACACTGAGCCAATAGGAGAGGTCCGGCCTAAGCGGCCAGTTCCGCAGAGCCCTCCATCTTACCCATGGACACACGACGGCCCCTTCTCTTTTCGGCCACAAAACCGAGGCCACCAAGGGAATCACTTCACAGTAGGCAGCCCCTGATGTGGACACGTTCGACACACTGGGCCAGCAGGCAGGTACCACTTTTCCACTTACCATAGGATATCAGTAGGCAAGGCGCCCTTCCTCAGCATCTATGGCCCCTCTGCGTATGTGTTCATTCGGAGAAATCTCTTCGTTCTACCCCTGAGACACATCACAAGTATGAGGGGCCTGAGAGAGAGCCTAGAGATGAAACGGGGGGGGCTTCTGGCTGTACTGCTTCCCCGTGGGTAGACAATAGCAGGTAGTCTCTCTGGAAGGTCTTAGCTTCTGTTGATTGACATGGGCAATACAGTAGGGGCGGACCCTGGCCAGGTGGAGCTTGTGGGCAGATGCAACCTCTCCGGCGACGAATAATTCCGCTGCTGCTTTGTATGGTCAAAACCTCCCCCCGCCAAGTGGGATGGGTAGAGAACACTGACCCACACCCGCCAGGGGCCTTTCCTGGGACTAAAGATCCCAGCATGGTCTCAACGTCGTCACCCTCTCAGCACACACCTTTCCTGCACAGGTAATCCTGCCTTTCTCTGTCAGGGCCCTATCCTACCAGGAAAAAAAGCAAGGCGCTCAGAAAGGCCGATGCCAGGGAAATCGAGGATACACCGCCGTTTTCCAAATTTTTGCTGTCTACACGTCCCCGCCTCCGCTGCAAGGCTGCGTATGTGGCCGGGCTCCGAAGGCAAGGCCGAAATACTGGCAACCTGGGCCCCAGCAGTCCAGTGGTTACGAAAGTGGGGACACGGATGACCTGTTCGCCACATACAGGAGGGATCCTTGGGCCCTTCACTGGCTCGCCATTCAGCTCCACCACGTCCACTACCGGCCCTGGCCTTTGCTTTGGCTGGTGCCCCACTGAACGTGTGCTCCGGAGCGATGTTTCTCCACCCATCACTATCATTCTGCCATCCGGCGATATGTGAGCGTGGGAGTCACCATTTGTCACCGGCAGCAGTGTCACAAGGCAGTAGACTTCCAGGTACCCGCTGACCTAGGCTGCCTTCTGCCCCAGGCAAGGTCCCGAATCCTTTATCCCAGGTGCTGACACCAGGGCACTGGCGGACATTCATTTTGAGCAACACAGAGGTCTGAGTGAGGGTCAGCGGGCCAGGTAGGTGAAGTGAAGGCCAGGTGGGCGGGGCTGAGGCTTCTCTGCCATCACCATAGAGACAGTCCCCCCTCCGCAAGAGTGGGCGGAGCTTGTGATGGGCCTGCTGACAAGACTGAGCCAATGGCAGAGATCCGGCCCCCCAGGCAGATGACACAGGGCCCTCCATTGTGACCTAGGACGCCTAGTGGCCACAGGAATTGAGCACACCCTGGGAAAGGCTACGCAGGCACAAGGGAGCCCCTGGTGCGGACTGCTTCAGGGCATTGGCAGAGCAGGCCAGGTACCTCTTTCCCACTTTCCTGAGGATATCAGTACGCAAGGCATCCCCACTCAGCATCTCTTGCCTCTCTCTGTCTCTCTCTCGATGTGTTCCTTTTCTGAAATCTCTTCCTTCTCCCCCTTGGCACTTCACACCTTGGAGTGCCTGAAAGAGGGCCTAGAGACGAAAGAGCAAAGGGGGAAGGCCTCTGGCTCTACTGCTTGCCCATGGGCAGAGAAGATCTGCTAGTCTATCTGGAAGGTCTAGAGAGTAGCCATTGATTGGGGAGCTACATCACGGGCGGACCTGGCCAGGTGAAGCTTGCTGACATGCAGCAGCCTCTCCGGAGACTACTAATTCCGCGGATAACGTCCTATGCAAATATCCGGCCGAGTGCCATGGGCAGAAAACATTGACACATACCTGCCAGAGGTCTATCCTGGGTCTGAAGAGTCCACCCTGGTCTCCAGCCACTCATCATCTCAGCACACACTTTGCCTGCACGCGTGAAATCCGCCTCTCTCCACGAATGCCTTCTCCTGGCAGGAAACACACGATGTCACTCAGCCAAAGGAGAGCACAGGCAAAGTCAACTGAAGCCCCCATTTTCAAGATTTTGCCCTCTGCTGGGCCACAGCCTCCGCTGGCACAGTGCATGTGTGTCACTTCTCCGAAGACAAGGCCGCAATCCGGGCATCCAGGGCCCCAGCAGTCCAGAGTCTGCGCATGGTGGCATATGGATCACCTCTTTGCCACGTACACGAGGGAGGTCTGGGCCCTACACTGGCTCCTCCAGAGCTCCACGACCTCAGCTATTTTCCCTGACCTTTGGCCCGTGCCCTCGTGTGTGTGTCATCCCTACTTACACTTCTTCTCCGACCACTCTGAATCCGCCACCTGCGGATACATGAGCATGAAAATCAACATCTGTCACTGCCTGCAGTGTCACAGGTCACTAGGTGTCTAGGCTCAGGCTGACCTTGGTTGTCTTCTGCCCAGGCAAGGAGCCTAAACCTTCAAAGGCAATGAGGACATGTGGTGATTGGCCGACATTCTTTCTTTCATCCACACAGCGGTCTAGATGAGGCTAAAGAGGCCAGGTAGGCCAGGTGAAGGCTGAGTGCGGGGCCTAAGGCTTCTTTCCCAATCACCATGGAGACAGCCACCGGAAGGCTGGCCGCAACTTCTGACGGGGACGGGTCACAAACACTGAGCCAATAGGAGAGGTCCGGCCTAAGCGGCCAGTTCCGCAGAGCCCTCCATCTTACCCATGGACACACGACGGCCCCTTCTCTTTTGGGCCACAAAACCGAGGCCACCCAGGGAATCACTTCACAGTAGGCAGCCCCTGATGTGGACACGTTCGACACACTGGGCCAGCAGGCAGCTACCACTTTTCCACTTACGCTAGGATATCAGTAGGCAAGGCGCCCTTCCTCAGCATCTATGGCCCCTCTGCGTATGTGTTCATTCGGAGAAATCTCTTCGTTCTACCCCCGAGACACATCACAAGTATGAGGGGCCTGAGAGAGAGCCTAGAGATGAAACGGGGGAGGCTTCTGGCTGTACTGCTTCCCCGTGGGTAGACAATAGCAGGTAGTCTCTCTGGAAGGTCTTAGCTTCTGTTGATTGACATGGGCAATACAGTAGGGGCGGACCCTGGCCAGGTGGAGCTTGTGGGCAGATGCAACCTCTCCGGCGACGAATAATTCCGCTGCTGCTTTGTATGGTCAAAACCTCCCCCCGCCAAGTGGGATGGGTAGAGAACACTGACCCACACCCGCCAGGGGCCTTTCCTGGGACTAAAGATCCCAGCATGGTCTCAACGTCGTCACCCTCTCAGCACACACCTTTCCTGCACACGTAATCCTGCCTTTCTCCGTCAGGGCCCTATCCTACCAGGAAAAAAAGCAAGGCGCTCAGAAAGGCCGATGCCAGGGAAATCGAGGATACACCGCCGTTTTCCAAATTTTTGCTGTCTACACGTCCCCGCCTCCGCTGCAAGGCTGCGTATGTGGCCGGGCTCCGAAGGCAAGGCTGAAACACTGGCAAACTGGGCCCCAGCAGTCCAGTGGTTACGGAAGTGGGGACACGGATGACCTGTTCGCCACATACAGGAGGGATCCTTGGGCCCTTCACTGGCTCGCCATTCAGCTCCACCACGTCCACTACCGGCCCTGGCCTTTGCTTTGGCTGGTGCCCCACTGAACGTGTGCTCCGGAGCGATGTTTCTCCACCCATCGCTATCATTCTGCCATCAGGTGATATGTGAGTGTGGGAGTCACCATTTGTCACCGGCAGCAGTGTCACAAGGCAGTAGACTTCCAGGTACCCGCTGACCTAGGCTGCCTTCTGCCCCAGGCAAGGTCCCGAATCCTTTATCCCAGGTGCTGACACCAGGGCACTGGCGGACATTCATTTTGAGCAACACAGAGGTCTGAGTGAGGGTCAGCGGGCCAGGTAGGTGAAGTGAAGGCCAGGTGGGCGGGGCTGAGGCTTCTCTGCCATCACCATAGAGACAGTCCCCCCTCTGCAAGAGTGGGCGGAGCTTGTGATGGGCCTGCTGACAAGACTGAGCCAATGGCAGAGATCCGGCCCCCCAGGCAGATGACACAGGGCCCTCCATTGTGACCTAGGACGCCTAGTGGCCACAGGATTTGAGCACACCCTGGGAAAGGCTACGCAGGCACAAGGGAGCCCCTGGTGCGGACTGCTTCAGGGCATTGGCAGAGCAGGCCAGGTACCTCTTTCCCACTTTCCTGAGGATATCAGTACGCAAGGCATCCCCACTCAGCATCTCTTGCCTCTCTCTGTCTCTCTCTCGATGTGTTCCTTTTCTGAAATCTCTTCCTTCTCCCCCTTGGCACTTCACACCTTGGAGTGCCTGAAAGAGGGCCTAGAGACGAAAGAGCAAAGGGGGAAGGCCTCTGGCTCTACTGCTTGCCCATGGGCAGAGAAGATCTGCTAGTCTATCTGGAAGGTCTAGAGAGTAGCCATTGATTGGGGAGCTACATCACGGGCGGACCTGGCCAGGTGAAGCTTGCTGACATGCAGCAGCCTCTCCGGAGACTACTAATTCCGCGGATAACGTCCTATGCAAATACCCGGCCGAGTGCCATGGGCAGAAAACATTGACACATACCTGCCAGAGGTCTATCCTGGGTCTGAAGAGTCCACCCTGGTCTCCAGCCACTCATCATCTCAGCACACACTTTGCCTGCACGCATGGAATCTGCCTCTCTCCAGGAATGCCTTCTCGTGCTAGGAAACACGCCATGTCACTCAGCCAAAGGAGAGGACAGGCAAAGTCAATTGAAGCCCCCATTTTCAAGATTTTGCCCTCTGCTGGGCCACAGCCTCCGCTGGCACAGTGCATGTGTGTTACTTCTCTGAAGACCAGGCCACAATCCGGTCATCCAGGGCCCCAGCAGTCCAGAGTCTGCGCATGGCGGCATATGGATCACCTCTTTGCCACCTACAGGAGGGAGGTCTGGGCCCTACACTGGCTCCTCCAGAGCTCCACGACCTCAGCTATTTTCCCTGACCTTTGGCCCGTGCCCTCGTGTGTGTGTCATCCCTAGTTACACTTCTTCTCCGACCCCTCTGAATCCGCCACCTGCGGATACATGAGCATGAAAATCAACATCTGTCACTGCCTGCAGTGTCACAGGTCACTAGGTGTCTAGGCTCAGGCTGACCTTGGCTGTCTTCTGCCCAGGCAAGGAGCCTAAACCTTCAAAGGCAATGAGGACACGTGGTCATTGGCCGACATTCTTTCTTTCATCCACACAGTGGTCTAGATGAGGCTAAAGAGGCCAGGTAGGCCAGGTGAAGGCTGAGTGCGGGGCCTAAGGCTTCTTTCCCAATCACCATGGAGACAGCCACCGCAAGGCTGGCCGGAACTTCTGACGGGGACGGGTCACAAACACTGAGCCAATAGGAGAGGTCCGGCCTAAGCGGCCAGTTCCGCAGAGCCCTCCATCTTACCCATGGACACACGACGGCCCCTTCTCTTTTCGGCCACAAAACCGAGGGCACCAGGGAATCACCTCACAGTAGGCAGCCCCTGATGTGGACACGTTCGACACACTGGGCAGCAGGCAGGTACCACTTTTCCACTTACGCTAGGATATCAGTAGGCAAGGCGCCCTTCCTCAGCATCTATGGTCCCTCTGCGTATGTGTTCATTCGGAGAAATCTCTTCGTTCTACCCCCGAGACACATCACAAGTATGAGGGGCCTGAGAGAGAGCCTAGAGATGAAGCGGGGGGGGCTTCTGGCTCTACTGCTTCCCCGTGGGTAGACAATAGCAGGTAGTCTCTCTGGAAGGTCTTAGCTTCTGTTGATTGACATGGGCAATACAGTAGGGGCGGACCCTGACCAGGTGGAGCTTGTGGGCAGATGCAACCTCTCCGGCGACGAATAATTCCGCTGCTGCTTTGTATGGTCAAAACCTCCCCCCGCCAAGTGGGATGGGTAGAGAACACTGACCCACACCCGCCAGGTTCCTTTCCTGGGACTAAAGATCCCAACATGGTCTCAACGTCGTCACCCTCTCAGCACACACCTTTCCTGCACACGTAATCCTGCCTTTCTCCGTCAGGGCCCTATCCTACCAGGAAAAAAAGCAAGCCGCTCAAAAAGGCCGATGCCAGGGAAATCGAGGAAACACCGCCCTTTTCCAAATTTTTGCTGTCTACACGTACCCGCCTCCGCTGCAAGGCTGTATGTGGCCGGGCTCCGAAGGCGAGGCCGAAATCCTGGCCGCCTGGGCCCCAGCAGTCCAGTGGTTTATGGACGTGGGGACACGGATGACCTGTTCGCCACATACAGGAGGGATCCTTGGGCCCTTCACTGGCTCGCCATTCAGCTCCACCACGTCCACTACCGGCCCTGGCCTTTGCTTTGGCTGGTGCCCCACTGAACGTGTGCTCCGGAGCGATGTTTCTCCACCCATCGCTATCATTCTGCCACCAGGCGATATGTGAGTGTGGGAGTCACCATTTGTCACCGGCAGCAGTGTCACAAGGCAGTAGACTTCCAGGTACCCGCTGACCTAGGCTGCCTTCTGCCCCAGGCAAGGTCCCGAATCCTTTACCCCAGGTGCTGACACCAGGGCACTGGCGGACATTCATTTTGAGCAACACAGAGGTCTGAGTGAGGGTCAGCGGGCCAGGTAGGTGAAGTGCAGGCCAGGTGGGCGGGGCTGAGGCATCTTTGCCATCACCATAGAGACAGTCCCCCTACCGCAAGAGTGGGCGGAGCTTGTGATGGGCCTGCTGACAAGACTGAGCCAATGGCAGAGATCCGGCCCCCCAGGCAGATGACACAGGGCCCTCCATTGTGACCTAGGACGCCTAGTGGCCACAGGATTTGAGCACACCCTGGGAAAGGCTACGCAGGCACAACGGAGCCCCTGGTGCGGACTGCTTCAGGGCATTGGCAGAGCAGGCCAGGTACCTCTTTCCCACTTTCCTGAGGATATCAGTACGCAAGGCATCCCCACTCAGCATCTCTTGCCTCTCTCTGTCTCTCTCTCGATGTGTTCCTTTTCTGAAATAACTTCCTTCTCCCCCTCGTCACTTCACACCTTGGAGTGCCTGACAGAGGGCCTAGAGATGAAAGAACAAAGGGGGAAGGCCTCTGACTCTACTGGTTGCCCATGGGCAGAGAAGATCTGCTAGTCTATCTGGAAGGTCTAGAGAGTAGCCATTGATTGGGGAGCTACATCACGGGCGGACCTGGCCAGGTGAAGCTTGCTGACATGCAGCAGCCTCTCCGGAGACTACTAATTCTGCGGATAACGTTCTATGCAAATACCCGGCCGAGTGCCATGGGCAGAAAACATTGACACATACCTGCCAGAGGTCTATCCTGGGTCTGAAGAGTCCACCCTGGTCTCCAGCCACTCATCATCTCAGCACACACTTTGCCTGCACGCATGGAATCTGCCTCTCTCCAGGAATGCCTTCTCGTGCTAGGAAACACGCCATGTCACTCAGCCAAAGGAGAGGACAGGCAAAGTCAATTGAAGCCCCCATTTTCAAGATTTTGCCCTCTGCTGGGCCACAGCCTCCGCTGGCACAGTGCATGTGTGTTACTTCTCTGAAGACCAGGCCACAATCCGGTCATCCAGGGCCCCAGCAGTCCAGAGTCTGCGCATGGCGGCATATGGATCACCTCTTTGCCACGTACAGGAGGGAGGTCTGGGCCCTACACTGGCTCCTCCAGAGCTCCACGACCTCAGCTATTTTCCCTGACCTTTGGCCCGTGCCCTCGTGTGTGTGTCATCCCTACTTACACTTCTTCTCCGACCGCTCTAAATCCGCCACCTGCGGATACATGAGCATGAAAATCAACATCTGTCACTGCCTGCAGTGTCACAGGTCACTAGGTGTCTAGGCTCAGGCTGACCTTGGCTGTCTTCTGCCCAGGCAAGGAGCCTAAACCTTCAAAGGCAATGAGGACATGTGGTCATTGGCCGACATTCTTTCTTTCATCCACACAGCGGTCTAGATGAGGCTAAAGAGGCCAGGTAGGCCAGGTGAAGGCTGAGTGCGGGGCCTAAGGCTTCTTTCCCAATCACCATGGAGACAGCCACCGGAAGGCTGGCCGCAACTTCTGACGGGGACGGGTCACAAACACTGAGCCAATAGGAGAGGTCCGGCCTAAGCGGCCAGTTCCGCAGAGCCCTCCATCTTACCCATGGACACACGACGGCCCCTTCTCTTTTGGGCCACAAAACCGAGGCCACCCAGGGAATCACTTCACAGTAGGCAGCCCCTGATGTGGACACGTTCGACACACTGCGCCAGCAGGCAGGTACCACTTTTCCACTTACGCTAGGATGTCAGTAGGCAAGGCGCCCTTCCTCAGTATCTATGGCCCCTCTGCGTATGTGTTTTATTCGGAGAAATCTCCTCGTTCTACCCCTGAGACACATCACAAGTATGAGGGGCCTGAGAGAGAGCCTAGAGATGAAACGGGGGAGGCTTCTGGCTGTACTGCTTCCCCGTGGGTAGACAATAGCAGGTAGTCTCTCTGGAAGGTCTTAGCTTCTGTTGATTGACATGGGCAATACAGTAGGGGCGGACCCTGGCCAGGTGGAGCTTGTGGGCAGATGCAACCTCTCCGGCGACGAATAATTCCGCTGCTGCTTTGTATGGTCAAAACCTCCCCCCGCCAAGTGGGATGGGTAGAGAACACTGACCCACACCCGCCAGGGGCCTTTCCTGGGACTAAAGATCCCAGCATGGTCTCAACGTCGTCACCCTCTCAGCACACACCTTTCCTGCACACGTAATCCTGCCTTTCTCCGTCAGGGCCCTATCCTACCAGGAAAAAAAGCAAGGCGCTCAGAAAGGCCGATGCCAGGGAAATCGAGGAAACACCGCCCTTTTCCAAATTTTTGCTGTCTACACGTACCCGCCTCCGCTGCAAGGCTGCGTATGTGGCCGGGCTCCGAAGGCAAGGCCGAAACACTGGCAACCTGGGCCCCAGCAGTCCAGTGGTTACGGAAGTGGGGACACGGATTACCTGTTCGCCACATACAGGAGGGATCCTTGGGCCCTTCACTGGCTCGCCATTCAGCTCCACCACGTCCACTACCGGCCCTGGCCTTTGCTTTGGCTGGTGCCCCACTGAACGTGTGCTCCGGAGCGATGTTTCTCCACCCATCGCTATCATTCTGCCACCAGGCGATATGTGAGTGTGGGAGTCACCATTTGTCACCGGCAGCAGTGTCACAAGGCAGTAGACTTCCAGGTACCCGCTGACCTAGGCTGCCTTCTGCCCCAGGCAAGGTCCCGAATCCTTTATCCCAGGTGCTGACACCAGGGCACTGGCGGACATTCATTTTGAGCAACACAGAGGTCTGAGTGAGGGTCAGCGGGCCAGGTAGGTGAAGTGAAGGCCAGGTGGGCGGGGCTGAGGCTTCTCTGCCATCACCATAGAGACAGTCCCCCCTCCGCAAGAGTGGGCGGAGCTTGTGATGGGCCTGCTGACAAGACTGAGCCAATGGCAGAGATCCGGCCCGCCAGGCAGATGACACAGGGCCCTCCATTGTGACCTAGGACGCCTAGTGGCCACAGGATTTGAGCACACCCTGGGAAAGGCTACGCAGGCACAAGGGAGCCCCTGGTGCGGACTGCTTCAGGGCATTGGCAGAGCAGGCCAGGTACCTCTTTCCCACTTTCCTGAGGATATCAGTACGCAAGGCATCCCCACTCAGCATCTCTTGCCTCTCTCTGTCTCTCTCTGGATGTGTTCCTTCTCTGAAATCTCTTTCTTCTCCCCTTGTCACTTCACAGCTTGGAGTGCCTGACAGAGGGCCTAGAGACAAAAGAGGAAAGGGGGAAGGCCTCTGGCTCTACTGGTTGCCCATGGGCAGAGAAGATCTGCTAGTCTATCTGGAAGGTCTAGAGAGTAGCCATTGATTGGGGAGCTACATCACGGGCGGACCTGGCCAGGTGAAGCTTGCTGACATGCAGCAGCCTCTCCGGAAACTACTAATTCCTTGGATAACATTCTATGCAAATACCCGACCCAGTGCCATGGGCAGAAAACATTGACACATACTTGCCAGAGGTCTATCCTGGGTCTGAAGAGTCCACCCTGGTCTCCAGCCACTCATCATCTCAGCACACACTTTGCCTGCACGCATGGAATCCGCCTCTCTCCACGAATGCCTTCTCCTGCTAGGAAACACACGATGTCACTCAGCCAAAGGAGAGCACAGGCAAAGTCAACTGAAGCCCCCATTTTCAAGATTTTGCCCTCTGCTGGGCCACAGTCTCCGCTGGCACAGTGCATGTGTGTCACTTCTCTGAAGACAAGGCCGCAATCCGGGCATCCAGGGCCCCAGCAGTCCAGAGTCTGCGCATGGCGGCATATGGATCACCTCTTTGCCACGTACAGGAGGGAGGTCTGGGCCCTACACTGGCTCCGCTAGAGCTCCACGACCTCAGCTATTTTCCCTGACCTTTGGCCCGTGCCCTCGTGTGTGTGTCATCCCTAGTTACACTTCTTCTCCGACCACTCTGAATCCGCCACCTGCGGATACGTGAGCACGAAAATCAACATCTGTCACTGCCTGCAGTGTCTAGGCTCAGGCTGACCTTGGCTGTCTTCTGCCCAGGCAAGGAGCCTAATCCTTCAAAGGCAATGAGGACACGTAGTCATTGGCCGAAATTCTTTCTTTCATCCACACAGCGGTCTGGATGAGGCTAAAGAGGCCAGGTAGGCCAGGTGAAGGCTGAGTGTGGGGCCTAAGGCTTCTTTCCCAA
Organism: Loxodonta africana; assembly: GCF_030014295.1. Taxonomy (NCBI): domain Eukaryota; kingdom Metazoa; phylum Chordata; class Mammalia; order Proboscidea; family Elephantidae; genus Loxodonta; species Loxodonta africana. The sequence continues at coordinate 14,787 of NW_026974887.1, forward strand.
TCACCATGGAGACAGCCACCGGAAGGCTGGCCGCAACTTCTGACGGGGATGGGTCACAAACACTGAGCCAATAGGAGAGGTCCGGCCTAAGCGGCCAGTTCCGCAGAGCCCTCCATCTTACCCATGGACACACGACGGCCCCTTCTCTTTTGGGCCACAAAACCGAGGCCACCCAGGGAATCACTTCACAGTAGGCAGCCCCTGACGTGGACACGTTCGACACACTGGGCCAGCAGGCAGGTACCACTTTTCCACTTACGCTAGGATATCAGTAGGCAAGGCGCCCTTCCTCAGCATCTATGGCCCCTCTGCGTATGTGTTCATTCGGAGAAATCTCTTCGTTCTACCCCTGAGACACATCACAAGTATGAGGGGCCTGAGAGAGAGCCTAGAGATGAAACCGGGGAGGCTTCTGGCTGTACTGCTTCCCCGTGGGTAGACAATAGCAGGTAGTCTCTCTGTAAGGTCTTAGCTTCTGTTGATTGACATGGGCAATACAGTAGGGGCGGACCCTGGCCAGGTGGAGCTTGTGGGCAGATACAACCTCTCCAGCGAGGAATAATTCCGCTGCTCCTTTGTATGGTGAAAACTCTTCGCCGCCAAGTGGACTGGGCAGAGAACATTGACTCACACCTGCCAGGGGCCTTTCCAGGGAGTGAAGATCCCAACCTGGTCTCAACATTGTCACCCTCTCAGCACACACCTTTATGAACACATAATCCTGCCTTTCTCCGTCAGTGCCTTATCCTACTAGGAAAAAAAGCATGCCGCTCAAAAAGGCCGATGCCAGGGATATCGAGGAGACACTGCCATTTTCCAAATTTTTGCTGTTTACCGGTCCCCGCCTCCACTGCAAGGCAGCGTATGTGGCCGGGCTGCGAAGGCAAAGCCGAAATCCCTGCAGCCTGGGCCCTAGCAGTCCAGTGGTTTATGGACGTGGGGACACGAATGACCTGTTCGCCACATAAAGGAGGGATCCTTGGGCCCACCCCTGGGTCGCCATTCAGTTCCACAACGTCCACTACTGGCCCTGGCCTTTTCCGGTTCCCACTGAACGTGTGCTTCACAGCGATGTTTCTCCACCCATCACTATTGTTCTGCCACCCGGGGATATGTGAGTGTGGGAGTCACCATTTGTCACTGGCAGCAGTGTCACAAGTCACTAGACTTCCAGGTACCAGCTGACCTAGGCTTCCTTCTGCCCCAGGCACGGTCCCGAATCCTTTATCCCAGATGCTGACACCTGGGCACGGGCGGACATTCATTTTTTTCAACACAGAGGTCTGAGTGAGGGTCAGCAGTTCAGGTAGGTGAAGTGAAGCCAGGTGGTCAAGGGTAAGGCTTGTTTGCCATCACCATGGAGACAGTCCCCACACCGCAAGAGTGGCGGAGCTTATGATTGGCCTGGTGACAAGACTGAGCCACTAGCTGAGATCCAGCCCACCAGGCAGATGACACAGGGCCCTCCATTGTGACCTAGGACACCTAGTGGCCACAGGATTTGAGCACACCCTGGGAAAGGCTATGCAGGCAGAAGGGAGCCCCTGGTGCGGACTGCTTCAGGGCATTGGCAGAGCACCCAGGTACCTCTTTCCCACTTCCCTGAGGATATCAGTACGCAAGGCATCCCCACTCAGCATCTCTTGCCTCTCTCTGTCTCTCTCTCGATGTGTTCCTTCTCTGAAATCTCTTCCTTCTCCCCCTTGGCACTTCACACCTTGGAGTGCCTGACAGAGGGCCTAGAGACAAAAGAGCAAAGGGGGAAGGCCTCTGGCTCTACTGGTTGCCCATGGGCAGAGAAGATCTGCTAGTCTATCTGGAAGGTCTAGAGAGTAGCCATTGATTGGGGAGCTACATCACGGGCGGACCCTGGCCAGGTGAAGCTTGCTGACATGTGACAGCCTCCCCAGAGACTATTAATTCCCCTGATAACATTGTATGGAAGTACCCTGGTCAGTGCGTTGGGCAGAAAACGTTGACACATACCTGCCAGAGGCCTATCCTGGGTCTGAAAAGTCCACCCTGGTCTCCATGGACTGATCATCTCAGTACACACTTTGCCTGCACACACGGAATCCGCCTCTCTCCATGAATGCCTTCTCTTGCTAGGAAACACACGATGTCACTCAGCCAAAGGAGAGCACAGGCAAAGGCAAGCGAAGTCCCCATTTTCAAGTTTTTGCCCTCTGCTGCTTCACAGCCTCCGGTGGCACACTGCATGTGCGTCACTTTTCCGAAGACAAGGCCGAAATCCAGGCACCCAGGGCCCTAGCAGTCCAGAGTCTGCGGATGGTGGCATATGGATCACCTCTTTGCCATGTAGAGGACGGAGGCCTGGGCCCTACACTGGCTCCGCTAGAGCTCCATGACCTCAGCTATTTTCCCTGACCTTTGGCCCGTGCCCTCGTGAGTGTGTGATCTCTACTTACACTTCTCCTCCGAGCACTCTGAATCCGCCACCTGAGGATACGTGAGCGTGGAAATCAACATCTATCACTGGCTGCAGTGTCACAGGTCACTTGGTGTCTAGGCTCGGGTGGACCTTGGCTGTCTTCTGCCCAGGGAAGGAGCTTAATCCTTCAAAGGAAATAAGGACACATGGTCAGTGGCCGACAGCCTTTCTTTCATCCACACAGCAGTCTAGGTGAGTGTAAAGAGGCCAGGTAGGCCAGGTGAAGGCTGAGTGCGGGGCCTAAGGCTTCTTTCCCGATCACCGTGGAGACAGCCACCGGAAGGCTGGCCGGGACTTCTGACGGGGACGGGTCACAAGCAGTGAGCAATAGGAGAGGTCCAGCCTAACCGGCCAGTTCCGCAGAGCCCTCCATTTTACCCATGGACACACAACAGCCCCGTGTGTTTTTCGTCACAAAATCGAGGGCACTCAGGAAATAACTTCACAGTAGTGAACCCCTGATGTGGACAGGTTCGACACACTGTGACAGCAGGCAGGTACTTCTTTTCCACTTATGCTAGGATATCAGTAGTCCAGACGCCCTTCCTCAGCATCTAATGCCCCTCCGTTTAAGTGTTTGTTCAGAGAAGTCTCTTCATTCTACCTCTGAGACACATCACATGTATGAGGGGCCTGAGATAGAGCCTGGAGATGGAACGGGGGAGGCTTCTGGCTGTACCGCTTCCCCATGGGCAGAGAATAGCAGGTAGTCTGTCTGGAATGTCTTAGCTTCTGTTGATTGACATGAGCAATACAGTAGGGTGGACCCTGGCCAGTTGGAGCTTGTGGGCAGATGCAACTTTCCAGGCCAGTAATAATTCCTCTGCTCCTTTGTCTGGTGCAACCCCCCCTCCAAATGAGATGGGTAGAGAACATTGACCCACACCTGCCAGGGGCCTTTCCTGGGACAAAAGATCCCAAACTGGTCTCAACGTTATCACCCTCTCAGCAGACACCTTTCCTGCACACATAATCCTGTCTTTCTCCGTCAGTGCCTTACCCTACTGAGAAAAAAAGCATGCTGCTGAAAAAGACAATGCCAGGGAAATCGAGGAGACACTGCCATTTTGCAAATTTTTGGTGTCTCCGTGTCCCCGCCTCTGGTGGAAAGCTGCCTATGTGGCTGGGATCTGAAGGCAGGGCCGAAATCCTGGCAGCCTGGGCCCCAGCAGTCCAATGGTTTATGGACGTGGGGAGACGGATGACCTGTTTGCCACATACAGAAAATGAACATTCAATATAGAACATGAAGTATGGAATAGAGAATATAGAATATAGAAAAATGTAGAATATTGAACATAGAATATAGAGTGTAGAATACAAAACATAGATTATGAAATAAAGTATAAATGACACAGAACATAGAATATATAGAATATAGAAGACAATAGAATATAGAATGTAAAATATAGAATACACAATATAGAAGAAAACAGAATATAGAAGAATATAGACTATAGAAGGACAAATGTAGAATTGGAATATAGAATACAGAAAAATATAGTATGTAAAAAGACAGAATACGGAAGAATATAGACTATAGAATACAGAATATAGAGGAATTTAAAATATGGAATGTAAAATATAGAATATGGAATACAAAATATGCAATATAGAATATGGAAGAATATTGTATGAAGAGAAATATAGAATATAGAACATCGAATATAGAATACAGAGTATGCAATATAGAATATACAAAAATACAGAATGTAGAAAAACATCGAAGAACACAGATCATAGAATACAGAGACTTTCAAATATAGAAGATGATACAGAGAACACTGAAGATACAATACAGAATATGAAAGAACTTTGAAAATAGAAGAATATAGCATATAGAGGATTTGGAATAAAGAAGAGTACAGAATATATGTTATAGAAGAACATAGCATAAAGAATACAGAATATAGAAGAAAATAGAATATAAATTCAGAATATAGAATACAGAAGAATATAAAATGTACGATGTAGAATAGCAATTACAGAATGCAAACTATAGAATGAAGAATATAGGAGAATATAAATTACAGAATATAGAAGATTATAAATTATACAATATACATGATTATGGAAAATACAATGTAGAATGTAAAATGTAGAATACAGAAGAAAATGGAATACAGAATATACAAGAATATGGAATGTTGAATATAGTATCAAGAATATGGAATATAGAATACACAAAAATATAGTATAGGTAAAGTATAGAAAATAGAAGATTGAACATAGAACATAGAATATAGAAAAATATAGAATATAGAAGAATATAGACTGTAGAATTTAGAATACAGAATGTAGAATATAGAAGATTTTAGAATATAGAATGTAGAATATACAGTATAGAATACAGAATATGGAATATACAACCTAGACTATGGAAAAATATAGAAATAGAATATAAAAGAATATAGAACATAGAAGAATATAGAATATAAAATACAGGATACAGAGTATAGAAGAATTTAGAACGTAGAATATAGAATATGGACTATAGAATAGAGAGGAATATAGTATATAGAATATAGAACATAGAAGATACAATACAGAATATAAAAGAAAAAAGAATATAGATTATAGAAGAAAACAGAACATGGAAAATATGAGAATGTAGAATATAACTATAGAAGAATATAGAATGTTGAAAAATATAGAATACAGAATATAGGAAAACATAGAGCATAAATTTAGAATATAGATGATACAGATATATGAATGCAGAATATAGAAGAATAAAGAATACAGATGACAGACTACAGAATATAGAAGATAGAACATAGAAGAAAATAAGAGTATTGACAAATATAGGGTATAGGATACACACTACTGAAGAATATAGACTACAGAAAGTAGAAGAATATAGATTACAAACTATAGAAGAATATAGAATGTAGAATAGAGAATATGGAATAGACTATACAAGAGAATATTAGATTACAGAAGAATATAGAGATTAGAAGGCAGAATATACAATAAAAATATAGAAGATAGAATACAGAATTCAGAAAAATTTAGAACATAAAATGTAGAGTATAGAAGAAAATAGAATATAAAATGTAGAATGGAGAACATGGAATATGGAATAGAGAGTATAGAGAAGAATAAAGAATATTGAAAAACTTAAAACATAGAATGTAGACTGTAGCATATTGAATACAGAATTTAGAATGTACAATATAGAATATAGCAGATAGAAGAATATAGATTACAAGTGAAGAATATAGAATAAGAATGTAGAAGAGTATAGAATGCAGGACATAGAAGAATATAGAATATAGAATGCAGAATGTAGAAAATAGAATAAGGAATATAGAATGTAGAATACAGAAGAATATAGTATATAAAAATATAGAATATAGAACATTGAATATGGAATATAGAATACAGAGTATGAAATAGAGAATATAGAAAAATACAGAATAGAGATAAATATAGACTATAGAATAGAGTATGTACAAAGTAGAATTCAGAATATAAAATATAGAACATAGAATATAGAGGAATATAGATTATGGAATATAGAATGTAGAATTAAATATAGAATATAGAAGATGGAATATAAGAGAATATAGAATGCAGAATATAATATACAGAATATGGAATATAGGATACAGAAAATTATAAAATATATAGACTATAGAAAAAAATTGAATATAGAATACAGACAATGGAATGTAGAAAAATATAGAATACAGAATATAAAACATAGAATAAAAATACATAACAGAGAGAATAAACATTACAGAATATAGAAGATTACGGAATGTAGAATGTAAAACACAGAATATACAATATAGAAGAATATATGATACAGACTATGGAAGAATATATAGTATATAGTATAGAATGTAGAATATACAATACAGAAAATTATATAGAAAAGTATAGAATATAGGAAAAACAATATGCAACACAGAGTATGGAATATAGAATATAGAAGAATATAGAACATAGAATATAGAATGTAGAACACAAAATATAGAATATGAAATAAAGCATAAAGAACACAGAATATAGAAGAATATAGATTAAAGAATGTAGACGATAACAGAATATAGAATATAAAATGCAGAATACACAATATAGAAGAATATAGAATACAGAATATAGACGAATATAGAATATAGAAGGAAGAATGAAGAATATGGAATATAGAATACAGAAAAATATAGTATGTAGAAAAATATAGAACATGGAAGAATATAGAATACAGAACATAGAATATGGAAAAATTTTAAATATACAATGCAGAAAGTAGAATATGGAACATGAAATGTGCAATATAGAATATAGAGGAATAATGTATGTAGAAAAATATAGAATACAGAACATCAAATACAGAATAGAGTATGGAATATAGAATATAGAAAAATATAGAATACAGATGAACATAGATTATAGAATGTAAAGAATTTCAAATATAGAATATGGAACATAGAACACTGAAGATAGAATACAGAATATAAAAGACCTTTGAAAATAGAAGAATATAGTGAATAGAGAATTTGGAATAAATAAGGATATAGAATATACATTATAGAAGAATATAGCATAGATAACAGAATATAGAAGAACATAGAACGTATGTTTAGAATATAGAATACAGAGGAATATAAAATGTACAACGTGGAATACAGATTACAGAATGCAAAGTATAGGAAAATATAGAATATAGAAGATTATAAATTATACAATACAGAAGATTATGGAATACAGAATGTAGAATGTAAAATACAGAATGTAGGAGAATATGGAATATAGAAGAACATAGAATGTGGAATATAGTATCAAGAATATGGAATATAGAATACATAAAAATATAGTATGTGTAAAAATATAGAAAATGGAACATTGAATATAGAACATAGAATATAGAAAAATATAGAATACAGAATGTAGAATATAGAAGATTTTAGAATATAGAATGTAGAACATACAATATGGAATATAGAATACAGAAGAATATAGTATAGAGAAAAATATAGAACATACAACATAGAACATCAAATATAGAATAGAGAGTATGGAATATAGGAAAATATAGAATATAGAAGAACATAGAATTTAGAATGTGGAATATGGGATATAGAAGAATTTGGAATATAGAATATGGAATACACAATACAGGGTATTAATAGAGAATATAGAAAAGTATAGAATAGAGATAAATATAGAATATAGAATAGAGTATGTACAAAGTACAATACAGAATATAAAATACAGAATAAAGAACATAGAATTTAGAAGAATATACATTACAGAATATAGAAGATTCTGGAATATAGAATATAGAAGATGGAATATAAGAGAATACAGAATGTAGAATATAGTTTACAGAATATGCAATATGGAATATAGAATACTGAAAATTATAAAAAAATATAGACTATAGGAAAAAACATTGAATATAGAATACAGACAATGGAATATAGAAAATTATAGAATGTAGAATACAGAATATAAAATATAGAATAAAAAATACATAATATAGAGATATACATTATAGAATATAGAAGATTATGGAATATAGAATGTAGAATGTAAAATACAGAATATACAATATAGAACAATATATGGTACAGACTATAGAAGAATATAGAATGTAGAATATAGAATACAGAAAATTATACAGAAAAATATAGAATATAGAAAAAGAACATTGAATATAGAACACAGAGTATGGAATATAGAATAAAGAAAAATATACAATGTAGACTACAAAATATAGAATATGAAGTAAAGCATATAAACAGCACAGAATATAGAATATAGATTATAGAATATAGAAATAATGGAATATAGAATGTAAAATACAGAATCTACAATATAGAAGAATATAGAATTCAGAATATAGAATAATATAGAATACAGAAGGAAGAATGTAGAATATGGAATGTAGAATATAGAAAATTATAGTATATAGAAAAATATAGAATATGGAAGAACATAAAGAATTTAGAATGTAGAATACAGAACATAGAATATGGAAGAATTTAAAATACACAATGTAGAATATAGAATATGGAATATAGAAGAATATTGTATGTGGAAAAATGTAGAATATAGAATACAGAGTATGGGATATAGAATATACAAAAATATAGAATATAGAAAAAAAGAAGAACATAGATTATAGAATATAGAGAATTTAAAATACAGAATATGGAACACTGAAAATAGAATACAGAATACAAAAGAACTTGGAAAATAGAAGAATATAGTGTATTCTATATTTTACATTCTACATTCCATAATTTTCTATATTCTATAATCTGTATTCTAGTCTTTATTCTATATTTTATATTGTATTTTCTGTATTCTACATTCTACTTTCTATATTCTAAATTCTGTATTACATGTTCTTGTATAATCTATATTCTGTATTGTATAGTTTTCTACTGTGTATATTCTTCTATAATGTATATTCTATATTCTTCTGTATTCTATATTCTAATTCTTCTATATTCTCTATTCTTCCATATTGTGTATTCTACGTTCTACTATATTCTTTTTCTTGTATTTTCTATAGCCTTCTATATTCTATATTCTTCTATATTCTAAATTTATATTCAATATTCTTCTATATTCTGTATTCTATATTCTTCTGTAATGTATATTCTATAATCCATATTCTTGTTTATATTCTTCTGTATTCCATATTCTTGTATATTCTATATTCTACTATTTTCTATATTCTTTTACATTCTATATCTTCTGTGTTCTGTGTTCTATGTTCAATTTTCTTCTATGTACTATTTCCTTCTATATTCCATATTCTATATTCTGAATTCTTCTATATTCCACATTCTAAATTCTATGTTCTATATTCTATATTTTCCTATATCCTATAAACCATAGTCTCTATTCTATATTTGATGTTCTATGTTCTATATTCTATATTTTTCTCTATGCTATATTCTTCTGTATTCTATATTCCATATTGTATAGACTACATTTTAAAATCTTCTATATTCTACATTCTATATTAAACATTTGCAATTTTTCTATATTCTATATTTTTCTATATTCAATCTTCTATTTTCTATATATTTACATATACTATATTTTTGTGTATTCTATATTCCATATTCTCTATACTGTACTCAACATTCTATATTGTTTTCTGCAGGACTCTCCGTTCAGGTCTATTCTTGCCTGCGGGACTCTCCGTCGGGGCCTATTCTTGCCTACAGGGCTCCTCTATTCTGGCCTGTTCTTGCCTGTGGGACTTTCTGTTCCGGCCTGTTCTCGCCTGCAGGCCTCTCCGTTAGGGCCTCTTCTTACCTGCGGGGCTCCTCTATTCGGGCCTATCCTGGCCTGCAGACTCTCCGTCCGGGCCTATTCTCGCCTGCGGAACCTTCCGTTCGGGCCCATTCGTGCCTGTGGGACACTCCGTTCGGTCCTATTCTTGCCTGTGGGATCATTCGTTTGGGCCTATTCTTGCCTGTGGAACCTCCGTTCGGGCCTAATCTTGCCTGCGGGAGCATCCTTTCATTCCTCCTCTTGCCTGCGGGGCTCTTCTATTTGGGCCTGCTCATGCCTACGGAGCTCCGTTATTCGGGCCTGTTTGAGCCTGCGGGCCCCCGTTATTCGGGCCTGTTTGAGCCTGCGGGCCCCCGTTATTCGGGCCTGTTCCTGCGTGCGGGGCTCCGCTATTCGGCGTGTCCGCACGTGCGGGCTTCTGCTATTGGGGCCGTTCATCAGTGCGGGGCTCCGCTCTTGGGGCCTGCTCGTGCCTGCGGAGCTCCGGCATTCGTGAGTGTTCTTGTGTGGCGGGTTCCGCTATTCGGCGTGTTCGTACGTGCCAGGCTCCGCTGTTCCGGCCTGTTCGTGCGTGTGGGGCTCCTCTATTCGGGCATGTTCTTGCCTGCGGGACTCCTCTGTGCGGTCCTATTCTTGCCTTCGGGACTCTGCTCGGGCCTATTCTTGGCCAGAGGAATCTCCGTTCTGGCCTATTCTTGCCTGTAGCACTCTCCATTTGGGCCTATTCTTTCCTGCGGGACTCTCCGTTCAGGTCTATTTTTGCCTGCGGGACCCTGTTCAGGCCTATTCTTGCCTACAGGGCTCCTCTGTTCTGGCCTGTGGGAATCTCCCTTCGGGCTTATTCTCGTCTGCGGGACTCTCGGTATGGGCCTGTTGTCGCCTTCGGGACTCTCCGTTCGGGCCCTTTCTCGGCTGCCGGACTCTCCTTTTGGGCCTGTTCTCGCCTGCAGGACTCTCCTTTTGGGCCTATTCTCAACTCCAGGCTTCTCTGTTAGGGTCTATTCTTTCCTAGGGGATTCTGTTCGGGCCTACTCTTACCTGCGGGGCTCCTCTATTCGGGCCTATTCTTGCCCACGGGACTGTGTAAGGGCCTTTTCTTGCCAGCCGGGCTCCAATTCGGGCGTATTCTTGCCTGCGTGACTCTGTTCAGGCCTGTTCTTGCCTGCGTGAGTCCCAGTTCAGGACTATTCTTGCCTGCGGGACTCTCCTTTCAGGCTTCCTCTTGTCTGCGGGGCTCCTCTATTCGGGCCTCTTCGTGCCTGTGGAGCTCCGTTATTCCGGCCTTTTCCTGCGTGCGGGGCTCCGCTATTTGGGCCTGTTCTTGCCTGTGGGGCTCCTCTATTAAGGGATATTTTTGCCTGCCGGACTCTCAGTTTGGGCCTATCCTTGCCTGCGGGACTCTCCGTTTGGGCCTATACTTGCTTGCAGAACTCTCCGTTTGGGCCTGTTCTTCCCTGCGGGACTCTCTGTTCGGGCCTATTCATGCCTGCGGGACTCTCTGTTCGGGCCTATTCATGCCTGCGGAGCTCTCCTTTCAGGCTTCGCCTAACCTGCGGGGCTTCGCTATTCGGGCCTGCTCGTGCGTGCGGGCTACCCTATAGGACTATACGATACAGAATATAGATTACAGAAGAACATAGAATACAGAATTTGGAATATAGAAAATAGAATGTAGAATAAAAGAAAAGAATGTAGAATACAGAATATAAAATATAAAATGAAGAGTATTGATTACGGATTATAGAATATAGAAAATTATGAAATATAGAATGTAAAATATAGAAGAATATAGAATGCATACTATAGCAGAATACAGAATGTAGAATATAGGATATAGAATATGGAACATAAGATATACCATACAGAAAAACAGAATATAGAAAGATAAAGAATATAGAACATAGAACTTTAAATATACAATATAAAATACAGAGAATGGAATATAGAACCTAGATTATGGAAGAATATAGAAATAGAATATAAAAGAATATAGAATTTAGAATGTACAGTACAGAATATAAAATATAGAATTTAGAACGTAGAATATAGAATATGGACTATAGAATATAGAGGAATATAGTATATAGAAGAACATAGAAGATACAATACAGAATATAAAAGAAAAAAGAATACAGAAGAATATAGAGTATAGAAGAATAAGGAATATGGAAAATAGGAGAAAGTAGAATATAATTATAGAAGAATGTAGAATATTGAAAAATATAGAATACAGAATATAGGAAAACATAGAGCATAAATTTAGAAGATATAGGATATAGAATGCAGAATATAGAAGAATAAAGGATATAGATGACAGACTACAGAATATAGAAGATAGAATGTAGAAGAAAATAGAATATTGACAAACAGGGAATATAGAGTATAGGATATACAGTATTGAAGAATAGAGAATAAAGTAGAAAAATACAGATGACAAAATACAGAAGAATATAGAATGTAGAATAGAGAATATAAGAGAATAGATTACAGAAGAATATAGAATATAGAGATTAGAAGGTAGAATATACATAAAAAATATAGAATATAGAATTCAGAAAAAATTTAGAATATAAAATGCAGAATATAGAAGAAAATGGAATGGAGAATGGAGAACATAGAATATGGGATAGGGAATAGAGAAGAATAAAGAATATTGAAAAATTCAGAATATAGAATGTAGACTAGAATATTGAATATAGAATTTAGAATGTACAATATGGAATATAGCAGGTAGAAGAATATAGATTACAACAGAAGAATATAGAATGTAGAATAAGAATGTAGAAGAGTATAGAATACAGAACATAGAAGAATAAAATGCAGAATGTAGAATATAGCATATGGAATATAGAATGAAGAATACAGAAGAATATAGGATATAAAAAATATAGAATATAGAACATCGAATATGGAATATAGAATACAGAGTATGGAATAGAGAATATAGAAAAATATTGAATAGACTTAAATAAAGAATGTAGAATAGAGTATGTACAAAGTAGAATAAAGAACATAGAATACAGAAGAATATAGATTATAGAATATTCTGGAATATAGAATTAAATATAGAATATAGAAGATGGAATAAAAGAAAATATAGAATGTAGAATATAGTTTACAGAATATGCAATATGGAATATAGAATACAGAAAATTATAAAAAATATAGAATATAGAAAACAACATTGAGTATAGAATATAGACAATGGAATATAGAAAAATAAAGAATTTAGAATACAGGATATAGAATATAAAATATAGAACAAAATACATAATATAGAGAATATACATTATACAATATAGAAGATTATGGAATATAGAATGTAGAATGTAAAATACAGAATTTACAATATAGAAAAATATATGGTACAGACTATAGAAGAATATAGAGTAAAGAATGAATATATAATACAGAAAATTGTATAGAAAAATATAGATTATAGAAAAAGAACATTGAATATAGAACACAGAGTATGGAATATGTAATATAGAAAAATATAGAATATAGAATGTAGAATACAAAATATAGAATATAAAATAAAGGGTAAAGAACACAGATTATAGAAGAATATAGATTATAGAATATAGATAACGGAATATAGAATATAGAATTTAAAATACAGACTACACTATAGAAGAATACAGAATATAGTAGAATATAGAATATAGAAGGAAGAATATAGAATATGCAATAGAGAATACAGAAAAATATATAGAAAAATATAGACTGGAAGTATATGGAAGAATATAGAATTTAGAATGTAGAATATAGAATACAGAGCATAGAATATGGAAGAATTTAAAATATACAATGTGGAATGTAGAATATAGAATATGAAATATAGAATCTAGAAGAATGGTGTATGTGGAAAAAAGTAGAATATAGAACATCAAATATAGAATACAGAGTATGGAATATAGAATATACAAAAATATAGAATATAGAAGAACATAGATTATAGAATATAGAGAATTTAAAATATAGAATATGGAACATAGAACACGGAAGATACAATACAGAATATAAAAGAACGTTGTAAACAGAACAATATAGTGTATAGAGGATTTGGAATAAAGAAGAATATAGAATATACATTATAGAAGAATATAGCATACAGAATACAGGATATAGAAGAAAATAGAATATAAATTTAGAATATAGAATGCAGAAGAATACAATGTACAATGTAGAATACAGATTATACAATGCAAAGTATACAGTGAAGAATACACAAAAGTATATAATAAAAAAATAAATCATACAGTATAGAAAATAATGGAATATAGAATGTACAATGTAAAATATAGAATATAGGAGAACGTAGAATACGAAATATAGAATATAGAATGAACAAGGGTATGGAAAATACAAGAAAAAGAATATAGTAGAATGTAGAATACAGAATATTGAAGAAGACAGAATATGGAATAGAGAATACAGAAGAATTAGGATAGAGAATACAGAAGAATTAGAATATAGAATACAGAATATACATTATAGAAGAATGTACACAGTAGAAGACTATACAAGGAAGAATATAGATTACTGAAGAACATAGAATACAGAATTTAGAATATAGAATGTAGACTACAGAATATAAAATATAGAATAAAGACTATAGAATATAGAATACAGATTGTAGAATGCAGAGAATTATGGAATGTAGAATGTAAAATATAAAAGAATACAAAATTTAAAAGAATACAGAATGTAGACTACAGAATATGGAACATAGAATATACCACACAGAAAAATATATATAAAAATAAAGAATATAGAACATAGAACTTTGAATATACAATATAGAATACAGAGTATGGAATATAGAACCTAGAATATGTAAAAATACAGAAAGAGAATATAAAAGAATATAGAACATAGGAGAATATAGAATTTAGAATGTAGAATATAAAGTACAGAATATAGAATATAGAAGAATTTAGAACGTAGAACATAGAATATAGAGGAATATAGTATATAGAAGAACATAGGACATAGAAAATACAATGCAGAATATAAAAGAAAAAAATATAGAGTATAGAAGAATATGGAATATGGACAATAGGAGAATGTAGAGTATAATTATAGAAGAATACAGAAAACTGAAAAACAATACAGAATATAGGAAAATATAGAGCAAAAATTTAGAATATAGAAGATACAGGATATAGAATGCAGAATATAGAAGAATACAGAATATAGATGACAGACTACAGAAAATAGAAGATAGAACATAGAAGAAAATAGACTATGGACAAATATGGAATATAAGGTATCGGATATATACTATTGAAGAATATAGAATAAAGTAGAATATAGATTACAGACTATAGAAGAATATAGAATGTAGAATAGAGAATATGGAATAGAGAATACAAGAGAATATTAGATTACAGAAGAATATAGAATATAGAGATTAGAAGGTAGAATAAACTAAAAAATACAGAATATAGAAGAATATAGAATTCAGAAAAATTTAGAATAGAAAATGTCGAATATAGAAGAAAATGGAATGTAGAATAGAGAACATAGAATGTGGAATAGAGTATAGAGAAGAATAAAGAATATTACAAAATTTAGAATGTAGACTGTAGAATATTTAATATACAATTCAGAATGTACAATACAGAATATAGCAGATAGAAGAATATAGATTATAAGAGAAGAATATAGAATGTAGAATAAGAATGTAGAAGAGTATAGAATACAGAACATAGAAGACTATAGAATATAGGATGCAGAATGTAGAATATGGAATATATAATATAGAATACAGAAGAATATAGTATATAAAAATATTGAATATAGAACATAGAATATAGAATATGTGATATAGAATACAGGGTATGGAATAGAGAATATAGAAAAATATAAAATAGAGATAAATATAGAATAGAGTATGTACAAAGTAGAATATAAAATATAGAATAAAGAACATAGAATATAGAAGAATATAGATTATAGAATATTGAAGACTCTGGAATATAGAATGTAGAATTAAATATAGAATATAGAAGATAGAATATAAGAGAATGTAGAATAGAGTATACAGAATATGCAATATGGAATATAGAATACAGAAAATTATTAAAAAATATAGACTATAGAAAAAAATGAATATAGAATACAATCAATGGAATATAGAAAATATAGAATTTAGAAAATAGAATGTAGAGCACAGAATATAAAATATAGAATAAAAAATACATAATATAGAGAATATACATTATACAATATAGAAGATTATGGAATATAGAATGTAGAATGCAAAATACACAATATACAATATAGAACAATATATGATACAGACTATAGAAGAATATAGACTATAGAATACAGAAAATTATAGAATATAGAAAAAGAACATTGAATATAGAACACAGAGGATGGAATATAGAATATAGAAGAATATAGTATGTAGAATACAAAATATAGAATATAAATAAAGCATAAAGAACACAGAATATAGAAGAATATAGATTATAGAATATAGAAGATAATGGAATAAGAATATAGAATGTAAAACAAAATATACACTATGAAGAATACAGAATATAGAAAAATGTAAAATATAGAAGGAAGAATGTAGACTATGGAATATAAAATACAGAAAAATATAGTATATAGAATATAGAAGAATATGGAAGAACATAGAATAAAGAATTTAGAATGTAGAATACAGAATATAGAGCATAGAATATGGAAGAATTTAAAATATACAATATAGAATATGGAATATGAAATATAGAATATACAAGAATATTGTATGTAGAAAAATATAGAATGTAGAACATCGAATATAGAATGCAAAGTATGAAATATAGAATATACAAAAATAGAATATAGAAGAACATAGATTATAGAAAATAGAGAATTTGAAATATAGAATATGGAACATAGAACACTGAAGATAGAATACAGAATATAAAAGAACTTTGAAAATAGAATATAGTGTATTCTATATTTTACATTCTACATTCCATAATTTTCTGTATTTTATAATCTGTATTCTATAGTCTTTATTCTACATTCTGTGTTCTAAATTCTGTATTACATGCTCTTGTATAATCTATATTCTGTATTGTATAGTCTTCTACTGTGTATATTCTTCTATAATGTATATTGTATATTCTTCTGTATTCTATATTCTAATTCTAAACATCCCCACATAACCCTGCTCACCTGGAACCATTGATGAGAGTTTCCAGACAACTCATCTGGGGACCAACAACCCAGATACCCCAAATCCAACCACCCTGCAATCAGCAGAGCACACACACAGCACCCAACCCCAAAACTAGGAAGATCACCCACTGCACCCACAGCCAGGGTCCAGCTGGACAGACAAACACACCACCTCAACAGAAACACCACCTATATCCTCAACAGCCCCACGAGAGACCCACACTCACACGTGCAGTCATTCCTCCACCAACCCTGAGAAAGGTAGTGAGAGCATCAAAATGGCAAAATTAGAGACCAGAGCAAAACACAGGCCCAGCCTACTTGGATATATCAAAACAAAACAAAATTTCAGGGTTCAACAAACACACAGTAAATAAATAGATATAATAATTTCTTGATGCTTCGGAAACAACAGACGATATCAAATCACAAAAAGAAGCAGGACAGGATGGAGTCAGCAAGTGACTGAAATAACAAAAAAACTGCCGGGGGTAAGAAACAGCCTGTGAAAACACAGGCAAAACCAAGAAAAATATAGACAAAATCAAGGAAGGCACTGACAAAATGAAAGAAAGCAACAAACAAACAAAAAACCCATTGTTGTCAAGTTGGTTACAACTCATAAAAGCGATAAAGAATTCAGGAAAACAATATAAAAACGAAACAACTAGAAACCATACAAAAACATCAACTAGAAAGCCAAAAGATTAAGAATAAAATTTCAGAAACAGACAACTCAAAAGAAGGATATAGGACCAGAATTGAAGCAATGGAAGACAGATTAGTGAAATTAAAGAAAAATCCCTTGATACCAATTTGTTTGAGGAAAAATCAGAAAAAAGAATGAAGAAATCCTAATAATTATGTGGGACACTATCAAGAGGAAAAACTTGCATATGATAAGAGATCCAATGGATGGGGCTGGGTGCAATGCAAAACACAGAGACAATTGTCAAAGTAACCCTGGCAGAAAACTTCGCTATCTATCATCATGAAAGATAAGAAGATACTCATCCAAGAAGCGCAATGAACCCCATACAGGATAGAGCCCAAAGAAAGTCACCAAGACTTATAAACAAACGTGCAAATAAAAAGGACCAAAGACAAACAAAGAATCCTGAGATCAGCTAAGGAAAAATAAAGTCACCTATCTACAAAGGGGAACCAATAAAACTAATCTCCAACTATGTAGCTAAAACCACGTAGGCAAGAAGACAGTGGGAAGACCTATATAAAAGGTCAAAAGTAAAAAAACAAAAACAAAAAAAACCCAGCCAGCAATTCTATATTCGGTAAAACTGTCTCTCAAATACAATGGCAACATTAGAATATTTCCAGATAAGCAGAAATTAAGGGAATTTGTAAAAACCAGACCAAACTTATGAGAAATATTAAAGAGAGTCCTTCGAATAGAGAACCAAAAACATTAAACAATAATCTGATATTTGGATGCAGGACAGACCACCCAGATACCAACCCAAATAAAGAATTTAAAAAACAAAACAAAGCTAAAAACAGGGAACCAAAGACATCAATATGTAAATGATGACATCAAAACAAAAAAGAGGGAAGAAATGGTGTAGTTATAGAACTTCCATATGGAGAGGAAGCCAAAGCGATATCAATAAATAAAAGACTGTTTTAAACTTAGGAAGGTAACGGTAAATTTCAAGGTAACGACATAGAGGAGGCCTGGTGGTGCATTGGTTAAGTGCTCGGCTGCTAACCAAAATGTCATTGCACTGAAAGTCTTAACTAAAGAAATATGGAAAAAAGAAAGAAATAAAGGACATCCAAATTGGAAGGAAGAAGCATAATTTTCCCTATACGCAGATGAAATGAACCTATACATAGAAAACTCCAAGGATTCCACAAAAAAACTACTGGAACTAATAGAAGGAGTCAGCAAAGTAGCAGCGTACAATATCAGCATATAAAAAATCAGTTGGATTCCTCTACATTAACAAAGAGAACTTCAAAAAGTAAATCACAAAAAGAATGCCATTTATAATAGCCCCCCAAATGATAAAATACTTGGGAATAAATCTAACCAGGGATATAAAAGACCTATACAAAGAAAACTACAAAATGCTACTGCAAGAAACCAAGAGACCTATATAATTGGAAGAAAAAAAAATGCTCATGGATAGGAAGACTCAACATCATGAAAATGTCAATAGTACCTGAAGTGATCTACAAATATAATGCAATACCGATCCAAATTGCAACAGCATTCTTTAATGAGATGGAAACACTAATCACCAACCCAATGTGAAAAGGAAAGAGGCTTGGATAAGTTAAGTACTACTAAAGAAGAACAAGGTAGAAAGAAGGCCTCGCACTACTGAATCTCAGAACCTACTATACAGGCATGGCAATCAAAACAGACTGGTATTTGTACGATGACAAACACATAGACCGATGGAACAGAATTTAGAGCACAGATGTAAATCCATCCAGCTATGGGCCGCTGATTTTTGATGAAGGACCAAATTTTGTTAAATTGGGAAAAGACAGTCTCTAACAAATGGCACTGGCAAAACTGAATGTCCATCTGTAGAAAAAATGAATCAGGACCCATACTTCACATCATAAACAAAAACTAACTCAAAATGGATCAAAGACCTAAATATAAAACCCAAAACAATAAGGATTTCATTTTACTTGTTTCAGCAATCAACATCCATGGAAGCAGCAGTGGGCTAATCTGCTACAAAAGACCTCCTTAAAGTGTTAAAAAGCAAGGATGTCACCTTGAAGACTAAGGTGCCCCTGACCCAAGCAATGAAAGCTGGATGATGAGTAAGGAAGACTGAAGAAAAATTGGCATCTGTTGGTGAAGAATATTGAATATATCATGATGTGCCAAAATAAGGAACAAATCTGCCTTGGAAGAAGTACAGCCAGAATGCTCCTTAGAAGCAAGGATGGTGAGACTTCATCTCATATACTTTGGGCATGTTGTCAGGAAGGATCAGTCTCTGGAGAAGGACATCATCCTTGGTAAAGAATAGGGTCAGTGAAAAAGAGGAAGGCCCTCAACAAGATGGACTGACATGGTGGCTGCAACAATGGGCTCACGTATAGCAATGATCGTGAGGATGGCACAGGATCGGGCAGTGTTTCCTTTTGTTGTGCATAGGGTGGCTATGAGTCAGAAATGACTCGAGGGCACCTAGCAAAAACAACAACAATAATTTAAGGAGATGGAAATTATAACAAAGTACCGAATACAAATTAACATTAATCTTTCTCAAACTCTTGCAAAAGAAAATAGTAGGGAACACTTTGTAATTGATTCTATGATGACATAATCACCCTGATACCAAAGCCAAAAAAACCCACAATATCCCTTATGAATATGAATGCAAATCTTCAACAGAGTACTAACAAACCAAATCCAGCAGCAAAATACTAGCAAACCAAACATAGCAGCATATTGAAAAGACTATAAACCACGTCCCAGTGGAACTTATCCCACAAGTGCAAGAGTTGTTAAGCACAAATATCAATTAATTAAGAAAATGAAGGAAAAATGAATTGGTTAATGAATGCAGAAACATCATTTGACAAAATCCAAGACCCTTTCATAATAAAATCACTCAACAAACTAGGAATGTAAGGAAACTACATGTATCTGATTAAGGACACTTATGAAACACCCACAGCTAACATCACACGCATTGGTGAAAGACTACAAGTTTTCCCCTAACATCAGGAACAAGACAAGGATGCCTGATTTCATAACTCTTATTCCACATTTTTCTGGAAATACTAGACAGAAAAGTTAGGCTAAAATTTTTTTTTAAAGGCATTTGAATTTGGAAAGAAGTAAAATTTTTCCTATTCAAGATGACAAGATCTTATACATAGAATATCCTAAGGAATTCTCTCTATTTCTCTCTCTCACATACACACACCCACAAATATACAATACAAATAAAAAACAGAAAGAAACTATTAGATTTAATATACAAATTCAACAGAATGGCAGGATATCAGATCAACACACAAAAATACAGTTCTGGAAAGCCAGATTGTTATTATTTATCTGTATGCTATTTATCCATCTATTTATTGATTTGTTGATATAGCTATCTCTTTATCTACTTATTCATCTATTCATTCATTCATATGTCTGTCTTTCTATATGCCTGTCCATCCATCCATCCATCCATCCATCCATCCATCCATCCATCCATCCATCCATCCATCCATCCATCCATCCATCCATCCATCCATGTGTTCATTCATTTATTTATCTCTCTCTCTCTCTGTTTACTTATTACCCTTTTGAGCTTCACATTTTTTCAACACCAAACTTCAAATTGACCTGGATTTTAAGGGAAAAAAGATGTCAATGACTTCTTAATTATGGGAAAAATTGATTCACTTGATTAGTTTTCTTCATGACACGTTTGCTTTAAATCTACTTTAAATTACTTCTCATTAAGCTTGATCCAAAAAAAATTGGATGATCTTTTTTTTCTTTTTTTTCCTTATTTGTATGAATTTAAAGAGCTTAAATTTGGAGGAAAAGAGATTTAATGATTCCCTCTTGGTTCACTATTTGGGCCCAAGCACCCATGTGTATAGACTCAGTGCTTCTCAGGTGGTGGCAAAAACATTCATTTGCCCTGTGTTGGCTATTAGGTAGGAAGGCTGCCCCTAGCTGGAAGGAGGTCAGCCCTCAACAGTGATCATGTCGTTGGGAGAGAGTCTTTGAACCTGAGCAGAGAAAGTGACTGTATTTATAAGGTTTATTTAAGTAATTCTCAGTGCAGAGAGTTTGTTCTATTTTTGTTTGTTGAGTTTTTAGTAGAACCATGTAACACAGGGGTGTAGAAAGCTGTTAAAAGGATTTGTGCCTGTGTTTGAGCAAAGCAGTGCAGGTGATGCTTCCATCCCTGAATCTTAGTTTATGTGAAATAATAATCAAAAAAGCAGTAAAAACAGCAGCATCAATAATAATCATCATTAAAGCTGTTTGTTGAGTGTTTGCAGCATGCTGGACAATGTTGTAAGTTGTTTGCATGTGTTAACTAATTTACTTTTTAATAAACAATGTTAGTGGTAGATGCTATTACCAGTAACACTTGAAAGTTAATAATTAATACCTGAATCAAGAGAGCAAATACCTTCTTACCTGTCCAGGCCCCTTCCAAGATCATATTGATTTTATATTTGCATTTTTGTTTTCTGGTTCTAAAATCGAGTGCCAAAAACTGCAGAAGTTTCACATTATTCAAAATTTACAAATGTCACCTTGATATTCTAGGTCTATTTCCACTAGTGAACAAAAGTGAGGCAAGTGTTGACCATTCATAGGACTCAATTCTTCAGTTAAACTCTGAGATTTGGTTTCCAGAATGCTTATGTTTTATCCTATGACTGACTCAATGGTTGTTTGACGACTGGAGTTTCTTTGTAAGGTGTTTTAGAGAATAATGAGATAAAATATTTCAAATTAAGAAGTAATTATGTTATAAATTATAATTGAGGAAAAATGAAGATAAGAACTTACTGATGTGACTTCCATCTCTGTGTGTGATAGAGTTAACCTATGTATTTTCTCTCTAAACTCTGACCTACATCACCTTTCTTCTTAAGTTATTGCACATTTCTTTTTCCTACTTGAGCACAGCAGCTGTCTTATGTCATCCCATGGAATTAGGTAAGAGAATCGACTGGTTAAAATCCCACTTCACTTTAATTTTTCCAGATTAAATATATCTCATTCAAATAGAACAAATGTAAGTGGGCATCATGCCAAAATCTAAATTCCTGTCTATGAACTTGGAGACATTTACACCTTAGGGGCTGAAACATTTATGTTGGATCTGTGGACTTCCAGAAAGCTGAGTCTCTTACTTCTATGGTCAAGCCAACTTGTTTATTTTGAGAATAAAATTATTGCAGTATTTAACATAATATCTCCTACATTATACAATTCTCAGTATTGCATGAATATTTTGTACAGAAAAAAATCAAAGTAAATATTAGTCAATTACTAATTACATGGAGTCTAAATCTACACGCATATTTTAAAGGTAAAATAGAGTTAACTGGTTTTTCTTTTTTTAACATTCAGTTAAGATCAGTTATTTGATTTGTTTTTCACTTGAACAAATATATTTTGAGCCTTGACCCTTTGTTCTTTTTTTTTTTTCTCCCAGGAGTGTAGATACTAGGCCTCATAAAATATCACCTACAATTTCTACAATGTGCTTAATTGTGGGCTAGAGACCTAGTTTCCCCAGAAGGCCTCTGAGAAACAAAATATGAATTCCACCATGATTAGGCAGTCAGCCCATTTCTATCAAGAGGTTGAAAGCCTCATATAAGGATGAGAAAATGAGTTTGAACATTTCTTTTTTTATTAAAATTTTTCATGGTAAATGATTGAAGGCTTATTGTCTGAGGCAAAAAAAAACAAAGGCCATCTTGCATACTCGTAGTGTGGTAACAGTTCCTGAAATGTGTTTCAGATTAGAGGTTTCTACAGTTTTGGGTTCCTTTTCAAATCTATTTCTCTGCCACCCCGTAGAGGTGCCAAATAAAGTAGCTTGATTTTTCATAATATATGCAGTTTGTCTCTGTGACTCTTTGATATATATAACCAACAAACAATATAATTTAACTTAAAACTTTGTGAAAGACGGACTTGCTGTGAGTATGTAACACTATCCCCACGTGGGGTGACAGGGAAATCTATTTAATTTTGCAGACCCCTTCCCCAGCTTCTGACCTAATGTTTTATTTCAAATAAAATTTCCTGGGAAAATGAAACATATCTCTATATGAGACACTATATATCTCAACTGAAATAAGTTTTAAAATTAATTACTTTATATCTAGAAAAGAATGTGGATGTCTACACATCTAATGAAGAAGAATGTGCTTTTCAATGCAGTAGCTTATTCTTCAGTTTTAAAAACATGACCCGCTGGATGTGAGCAGTCTCCTTCATAACAACAATTCAAATTTCAAATAGCTGTTTTAGGCCACTAATTACTCTGAATTTAACCTAAAATATTACAATACCTCAGAGACTTTACTAGAATTCATATCAAAAAGATCAATATACAACTAATCTCAGGGACACTATTTAAAGGAATTTGTTTTATCTGATAAATTATGTAGAGTGGATTGTATTGTTTTTTTTGCACACTCATTTCCTTGATTTGCATGATATCTGGGCTGCCCAAATTATTCAGATTACATTTGAATGATTTCTGCAAAAATGAGTATCAAGGTAAGTTATGTGAGATTGATTTGACCATACATTGAATTGAAATTTTCTTGGGGCGGCAATCACAAAGGAGCAAGGTGAGAGACATTTCTTGGGAAGGTGAGATAAGGGTTAGGGTTTGAAGGTCCAATGCAACCCCTACTGGGCAGCATGGCCCTGCAGCTATCACTCGTAGTCTTGATTGGGGTAGAAAAAACATTTCTTTCTTATTTTTGCCTTACCACTTTACATTATGCTTAGGACATAGTCATGTTCAGGAATATTATTAGAAAGGTGAAAGGTTGTAAACTATGTAAAGTATTTCAAGCAATACAAACACCTGTTAAGAAACTTATGCAGTGGTATTAAAATATTTTGTAAATTGTTTTATTTTTAGTGAAATACATATGCTTATATGCATATGTATATATGTGTGTATATAATGTGTAACTGTCTAGTTTTCATAACCGATTTTGAATACATGCACATTATCTCAACAAGTTGATGTTTTTAGTTCCTTTCTCCATTTTCATCATGTGCCCTTCATTTCAAATTTCTCCTGTATGTTTAGTGTATTTCTATAAATTACACAAGAAAAATTCCTAATATGAAACTGTTAGTTAAAAAAAAAAGTGGTTTCCATCAAGTCTATTCTGACTCAAAGCCACCCTGTAGGACAGAGCAGAACTGCCCAGTATGGTTTCCAAGGAGCCGCTGGTGGAATCGAGCTGCAAGCCTTTTGGTAAGCAGCCCTAACTCAACGACTGCGACAGGTATGAAAATGATCAAAGGTCGTGAGAAATGATTAGCAAGTTTTGAAAAGATCTACCGTGTTTTACCAAAACTATGCTACTGCATATCTGATAACGTTGCTCACAACATTTTTGGCCTAATAATTTAATAAAGTTGTTTTGTTTAACTAGGTTTTAATATTTTGGGATTATTTCTTTATTTTAAACCTTCTATTTCATTTTTGATGTATCACTTATTTGTATATTTTTTTCTGCTTAGTCAGCTATTTTCATTTTTATTATTAATTTTTGGTAAATTGGATTTTATTTGTGATATTAAATTTTTTTATTCTAAGAATTTAATTTGGGTTCTTGTTTAGATTTATAATTCTTTACATGAAATTTTTTGGGGTAAAAACTACAAAATAACGACCCCCACCTGATGAAATGGGCATTCCAATAGATTGGAAATTGTTGCCAGTGTTCCCATTTTCTTTTTTTTAAATAAATTTTTCCTTCCATATATATGTTTATATTACTTTGTCATTCAAAAATTTATACACGATTTTTTTCATGGCATTGGCTGCAATCCCTATTGTGTCAGCACTCTCCCCCTTTCCACCCCACATTCCCACATTCCATTTGTCCAGTTTTCCTGTCCCTTCCTGCCTTCTCCTCTCTGTTTTTTGGCAGGTGTAGCCCATATGATGTCATATACTGTTCGTTTTATAGGCCTGTCTTACCTTTGGTTGAAAGGTAAACTTCAGGGGTGGCTTCGGTTCTGAGTTAGAAGGATCTCCAGGGGCCATAGTCTCCAGGGTTCTGCTCTGACTGGGATTACAACAGAGACTCCTGGACAGAGTGGAAGAAAATGTAGAACAAACGATCAAATTCACAAAAAGAACAGACTTCTCTACTTATTTTATTGAAGGAGCCCTGGCTGTACAGTGGTTAAGCATTGGGCTTTAACCCAAAGCTCAGGGGTTGGAACCTACCAGGAACTTCAAGGGAGAAAGATGTGGCAGCCTGTTTCTATAAAGATTAACCCACTGCCATCCAGTAGATTCCAACTCATAGTGATCGTATAGGACAAAGTAGGTTTCAAAGGCAGTAAATCTTTACAGGAGCAGACTGCCACATCTTTCTCCCTCAAAGCACCTAGTAGGATCAAACCACCAACTCTTCTGTTATCAGCCAAACACATAACCACAGCACAAACAGGGCTCCTTCTGTACTGATTGTAGCTTTAGAAATCCTATGGGGCAGTTCTGCTCTGCCCGGGGGTCACTATGAAATGGAATTGACTCCAAGGCAATGGACAGAGTGTATAATTTATTGATGATACATAGTCATATAATAATTATATAACTTCTATAAACCCACTGCCATGGAGTCAATTGCAACTCATAGTGACCTTATAGGACAGAGTAGAACTGCCCCGTAGGGTTTCCAAGGCTGTAAATCTTTACAGGAGCAGACTGCCACATCTTTCTCCTCCTGTTCAGCAGCTGGTGGGTTCCAACTACCGCCTGCCTTTCAGTTAGCAGCTCAGTGCTAAAATCACTACACCAGAATCAAGACTCCTGATAACTTCTACAGCTATTGTATTCTTACTTTCCTGTTTTTCTATCACACCCAATTATCACGCTATTTCATCACATTTATATCCATAAAATTTTACGTGTTGTATTTCCTCCTCTTCGTTCTCTGATCAACATTTTTTTTTAATTTTTATTTCTAACTCAATCATTTTCTTTCAGATTTTTATTAAAAAATTGCATCATGGTCTGAAATATATAACCTATCTTAAAATTTAGATTCTATTTACATAAATTGGTTTACAGTGAACTAGCTTGCAATGACATTAATTTGTCCTTTCAGTTACGTGTGTTTGCATTTGATATTTTTAAAACATAAGCCAGTTTTTTTGATAACCATATTTAAATAATATTTTATTATCATTGAGTATTGTTGTTACTAAGGTGAAAAATTTTAAGAATATTAAAAATATAATGTATTAGAATGTCGCTAACTATAAATTATAATTTATACAATTTATCGAACACTTTTAGCAAGTTAAATGTTTTTCATTTATTAGGTTTTCAAAAACAGTAAAGCTTTTAAATAGAAATTTTTTTTTCTTTTTTGTGTTGTTATTTTTATTTGTCATATTCTATTTCATGAGTTAGAACATTCAAAAAAATCATAATGTTGTTAGAATAAGTCTTTGTTTTTTTTTTGAATTATACAAACATCCATCATTATTTTATATCACTGTGTTTGCAGTTTTAGAGAAAAGCACTGTTCTTTGAGAAAGGCCTATAATGAAGAAAGACGGTTCAATAGCATCAAAGCTTTTTAGAATATATGAAATGTGTGTAGTATCTTTCCTATATAACTTAATGATATGATTACTTATAGTCAAATGTGCCTTAGTTTATACCAACTTGGCTGACTATAGATAATGTTAAAAACAAAATTTCTACAAGATTAGGTTTGTATATGAACCCATAAGTTTAACTTGCAATTTATGAATGGGAAGTTTCAGACAAGAGCTTTCTAATTCATGAATAGCAACTACAGGTTATGAGTTCTTATACAAATTTAATTTTGTAAAAATTTTGTTTTTAACAGTTCTGGTCATGGGAATGGGCTTAATGGAATGTTTTGAACTAGGTTAAGCTCAGCAGGCAAGTCTTAACTGGTTAACTCACATTTTGGCTTCTGGGAAGGTCAGGCATTTGTAGGAACTAGACTTAGTTTTGGTTTGCTGATGTGGGGCTTAGCATAAGTGACTGCACCTTGAACCAAGTATAGTCAGGTCAACAATAAATAAAACTTTATGAAAGATCATTGAGTTCTATATGCTAGAATTGTATTTGTATTTGCATGTCTGTATGATCAACAGTTGGTATTGTCAATTAATTTTCATATTTGTCACACTTTATATTAAAGCTGACTAGTTTTTACTGAAAATAATTTTAATTTCTCAACTTCGTTGAGCAATATTTGTAATAACAATTACCTAAAACTTTCAAATTTTAATGGGGCATCAATACCTTTTGACTCCATATCTCAACTGAGGAGCAAGTAATAACATTTTACTAACTGACATTTGATCCAAGTGCAGTTTATATGTAAATTTCCCCTATTAATATAAAAGGACCAAGTCAAATTCAAAATGCCATTCTTGACAGGTTCCTTGAGTTAAACTTAGATTAATAATTGCTAATGTAACATTTCAATGTTTCTTTCTCCAGCCCTTCTTAAAGGTCTTGCATATTTGTTTTGTGCCTGGGCAACAAATTTCCACATACAATTACAGATATTATAGAAATAATCACCAATTCATTTACAAGAGTTGTAGTATTCCTGACATACAAATGGTAATATAACATTTATTACAACCTATAGCCAATATAATTTCAAAATTGAGAAATGGAGAAAAAGAATATTATACCATATTTGAACATCACTGTCATGTTTAATTATTTAAATGAATGGAGTGAAAGATTTTTTTTTTCATACCAAGTAAGCACATCTCCAATCTCTCATCTTGAAGATATTTAAAAGGGGAGAAAAAATTCATGTTGGCAAATCATCTAAATTTTTATTTCCAGATAATATTTTTTTTTTCAAATTGGCCATTGCTCAACAGACACAGATTCAGTGCATAGAAACAAGGGGAGAAATAGTCACCTAAAGTGATTCAAGGAAATTCTACTGCATTTAATAATCATTTTGTTTTCTTTTGGAGGACATTCAATGTTGTTTACACTGAATTTTCAGATATTGTCTGCTTTATTTTTATTTAAGCCATGAAGACAGAAAATCAAACTTTTGGAACAGAATTTATACTTCTTGGCTTTTTCCAATATGGCCAAATGAACACCGTCCTCTTTGTTACCATTGTGGGCCTCTTCTCAGTGTCTTTGATGGGGAATATCATACTGATCCACCTCATCCGATTGGACACTCCACTCCACACTCCCATGTACTTCCTCCTCAGTCAGCTCTCCTTCACTGACATGATGTACATCTCCACCACGGTACCCAAGATGGCAGCAAACTTCCTGTCAAATGGTAAGACCATTACTTTTTTAGGTTGTAAGATTCAAACCTTTGTGGTTTTGACCCTTGGTGGAACTGAAGCTCTTCGTCTTGGTTTCATGTCTTATGATAGATATGTAGCGATCTGTCACCCTTTACATTATCCTGTGCTCATGAGCAAGATGATCTGTTTGTCCATGGTCACATGTGCATGGGCCAGTAGTTCTATCAATGCTTTAATACATACACTGTATGTATTTCAACTTCCATTCTGTACATCTCGGATCATTAACCACTTTTTCTGTGAAGTTCCATCTCTATTGCCTTTGGTGTGTCAGGACACCTCCTAGTGTAAGTATACCGTCCTCTTTAGTGTCCTTATCATTCTGCTACTACCATTCATGGCCATTCTGGCTTCCTATGCCCGGGTGCTTATTGTGGTATACCAGATGAGCTCAGGTAAAGGGCAGACAAAAGCCATCTCCATGTGTTCCCCTCATCTGATTGTGGCAAACCTATTCTATGGGACTGCTCTCTCCACCTATACAAGACCACACACCTTGCATTACCCTGAGGAAGATAAAGTGGTGGTGGTATTTTACAGTATCATTACACCTCTTCTGAACCCATTTATCTACAGTCTGAGGAATAAGGAGGTCATGGGGACTAGAAAAGAGTTTTGGGAAAATAGACATTTGTACACAAAATATGACTTTAGGAACCCTTTATAGTTTGAGACTGAACAACATGATTTGATTAGCCTACTGTCTAGAGATATGTAAGCTCAAAGAAATGTTTACAAAATAAATAATTAGACAAATGCCTTCATTTCTCCTCTCTTCAGAAATAACTAAATCATTACTATTGGAACTGGATTGATTTACAATGTATAAGCAAGAGAATGGTTGCCATTATCTACGTTGTTTATCTTCTAAAGCAGTAGATTTAGGACCCATAAACACAATACTCCTACGTCATAGCAAATATTTTTTCTTCTTTAATTTGCTGAAATAAAATGCATCGAAAAGATAATTTATTGCAAAATGCGTAATACCTAGATAATATATATGATGACCAAACTGTAGTATAGAGCAGATTTCATATATCCACTCATTCTTTCATTCATTGAACAAAAGTTTTAATGCTTTAACTTTGTATGTGACGCTATTATAGGCACTGGTGATATGGGGTTGAGCAATATAAAACTGAGATAAATGTCTGCTTTCTTAAAGTTTACATTTCATTGTGAGGAGAAAGACAATATATAAAATTAATGCATAAATTGTACAGTATATCAAAAAGTATTAATTGCCATGAAGAAAAACTAAGTGGAAAATTGGAATAGGGAAACTAAAAGATGTTTGCAATTATAAGTAAAATAGAGAAGGGAGAAACAAGAACGTGACAATTTGTCAGACTAAAAGGAGTTAAGGAAGAGAGTCAAGTGGACATCTGAGGAAAAGTGTTCTGGGAAAAGCAAAGAGCAAGTGAGAACTTCCGTGATGGGAACATGCCCTGCATAGTCACAAAAGATCAAGGAGTAAATTGATGAGACTTAGGCAATAGGTAGATGTAATGGGGCCAGAACATGTAGTATAAATTAGATCAATATGAGGATTCTGGATTTTAACATAAAATGCTGGGCAACCATTGCTGAGTTGTGAGTATAGAATTGATGTGAACACAAGGAGGCCATTGCAGTAGCCGAGTTGTGACAAAATATGGCCTTGGATCGAAGTGATATTAGTGGAGGAGCAAAAACTGGCCAGATTCAGGAGACTGGGAGAAAGCAGATATTTGAGTTTTGTGGACACATTGGGATATGAAATGCTACGAAATAAGAGGCATTCAGAATTGGGCTAAGACTTGGACTACATAATTGGAAGTATGGAGTTGTCATCATTATAGTTTGGGGGAAGCCACAGGTGGAACGTTTTCATCATTCAGCACCTCTTGTGCTACTTTCACGTTGACCTCTTGGCCCCACAAACGCAGTCATTATTCTGACTTCTATCACCATTAAATAGAGAAGCTCTTATTTCTCATCACCATTGGGTAGAAACTTTGGAATCAGAAAAAAAAAGTTCACTTTGATATCTGGCTTCTTTCAGTCAACATATTTAAAAGATTTAACCATATTTTTGTGTGTCTCTGTAACTCCATCGTTTATATTACAAAGCTACATTCCACTGTATGGCTCCTGAGCAATTGTTTCCGTTCTGATGCAGGAAATGTTTGGCTATCATGAATAAAACTGCCATAAAACTTCCTGCACAAATGCTTTTTGAGAACTTGTTAACTGAATTATCTTGTATATACATCAAAGATTGAAATTGCTTGGTCATTTTTTAAGTACATCTATAGCTATGAATGTGTTATTGCAATGTGGGTTTAATCATTTGTATTCCATTCAGCAATACAAGAGAAATTCTTAGAGCCTAATTGTTGATAATAAATAATGCAGTGACTTGCTAAACTACCTGGCACTAAATATAAAATTGGATATAAGCCATGACCATAAAATCCAACCAGTGCTCAAACAGTGCATGAATAATGGTATTGGAAGAAAGTATACATTTTCTGTGAAGTATTTAAGATAATCACTGACAAGATTGTTTTTAATCCATTGTCAATAATTTTAATAATTATGGTTTGTAATTTACAATGTTCGGTTTTCCACAACAGCAACAACAAAATATTAGGCATGCAAATAAACAGGAGCACATGGCTCATTCACAGGAAAAAATAAATAAATTTGAAACAATCCCTGAGTCAACTCAGATATTGGAATTACTAGAGAAATAATATAAATGAACTGTATTAAATATGTTCAAGGTGCTAATGGATATCACGTACAAAGGACTAAAGGTAGCCAGTGAAATAATGTCTTAACAAATAGAGACTGCCAATAAGGAGATAGAAATTATAAAAGGACACCAGATAGAAATTAACAATAATCTTTCTCAAACTGTTCCAAAAAATAGAAGGCAACTCATTCTAGAATGACATTATCACCCTGATACCAAAGCAAAAAAAAATAAAATAAATCACAATGTACCTTATGAATATGGATGCAAATCGTCTATAAAATACTAACAAACCAAATTCAGCAGCAAATTGCAACAAAATACTAGCAAACCAAATATGGCAGCATATTGGAAGGACTATACACCACGACCCAGTGACACTTATCCCATAAATGCAGGGGTGGTTAAACATAAATATCAATTAAGAGAATGAACAAAAATGATTATATTAATTGATGCAGAAAAATCATTTGACACACTCCAATACCCTTTCATAATAAAATCACCCAACAAACTAGAAATGTAAGGAAACTGCTTGTATCTGATTAAGGACAGTTATGAAATGCCCACGGCTGACATCACACACATTGGTGAAAAAGTAAAAGTTTTTCCATAACATCAGGAACAAATCAAGGATGCTTGACTTCACAACTCTTAGTCCATATTATTATGTAAATACTAGCCAGAAAAGTTAGGAAAAAAAAAATAGGAAATGGCATTCAAATTTGAAAAGAAGTAAATTTGTTCCTATTCAAATGACATGATCTTATATACAG
This sequence comes from Loxodonta africana, assembly GCF_030014295.1. Lineage (NCBI taxonomy): Eukaryota > Metazoa > Chordata > Mammalia > Proboscidea > Elephantidae > Loxodonta > Loxodonta africana. The sequence goes on from NW_026974887.1 coordinate 47,282, forward strand.
AATATCCTAAGAAATACTCTGGGCTCAAGCATAACAATGATTGTGAGGATGGCACAGGACAGAGCAGTGTTTCCTTCTGTTGTACACAGGAGTCGCTGTGAGTCAGAACAAACTTGACATCACCTAACAACAACAACAAAGAATACACACACACACAACAAACCAACAAAAACAAAAATGAACTATTAGATTTAATATACAAATCCAACAAAATTGCAGGATGTCAGATGAACACACAAAAATCAGGTTTTGACTAGAGCTCTGGAGAACCAAACTTGATAAAAACTTGATATCTCTGCTTATTTGTTTATTCATTCATTCATTTATCTCTCTCTATTTATTTACTGATTACTCTCTTATACTTCAGATTTCTTCAATACCAAACTTTAGCTCTTTGAACCTTATCAGAGAGAGTGACTGTATGTACAAGGCTTATTTTAAGTAATTCTCCCTGTAGATAGTTTGTTCTAGTTTTGTTTCTTTTTCTCCTGAAACTTTAGTAGAACCATGTCACACTGGGATGGGGAAAGCTTTTAGAAGGATTTGTGTCCACATTTGAGCAAAGCAGTGGAGGAGATGCTTCCATCCTTGAATCTATCTTAATAAAAAAAAAAAAATCCAAAAAGGCAGTAAAAACAGCATCATCATTAATAATCATCATTAAAGCTAATATTTATTGAGGGCTTACAGCATGCTGGACAACATTGTAAGTTGTTTGGCCCCTGAGAGATATCTCTCTTTTTATGCCACAGGAAGAGTTCTAGGTTTTCATGTTCTCATACCCATCCAAAGTAGCTGACAACTGTCTGTATATAATACACTTAAATATTTTTCTCACACAATATCAAGTGATAATAATAATAAAACAATAACAACAAGCACCACTTAAAGGTATCAAACCTAACTTCAGAGGTAGATTTTCACTGAAACTTAAGAAACTTGAACTGCAGATCCTCTCACCTGTGCAGGCCTCTTCCACAGTCATATTAATTTTATATTTGTATTTTTGTTCTCTTGTTCTTAAAGAAAATGCCAGAAACTGTACAAGTTTCACAGTATTCAAAACTTACAAATGTCACTTCGACATTCTAGAAATCCTTCCACAAGTGACTGAATGTGAGGCAAATGTTGACTATTCATAGGACTCAATCATTCAGTAAAAATCTGAGATTAGGGTTCCTAAACACCTGTGTTTCATCCTAAAACTGATTCAGTGATTGTTGGCCCCTGGAGTTTTCTCTGGAAGGTGATTTAGAGAATAATGAGACAAAATATTTCAAATTAAGGAACAATTATTATAATTTATGAATTATAAAATAACATATATATCATAATTGGAGAAAAATGAAGATAAGATCTTACGACGTGACTTACATCCCTATCTGTACATGATAGAATAAACCTGTGTATTTTTTTCCCAAAATCTAACCCACATCGAGTTTCTTCTTAAGTTATTGCACTTTTCTTTTCCCATTCTTGAGCACAGCAGCTATTTCATGTCATCCCACAGAATCAGGTAAGGGAATTGACTGGTTAAAATTTCAACTCACTTCAATTTTTACAGATTAAGTACATCTCATTGAAATAGAACAACATTATTGAGCACCATGCCAAACTCTAAATTCTACTCTACACGTGGGCACTTTAACCCTTAGGGGTTACAGCATCTGTATTTGATCTGTGGACTTTCAGAAATCGGAGTCCCTTACTTCCATGGCCAAGCCAACCTTCCTATTTTGGGAATAAAATTATTGCAAAATTTAGCACATTAATAATATCCTCAGTATTTCATGCATATTTTGTACAGAAAAAAAAATCAAACTATACATTAGCTGATTACTATGTGGAGTCAAAATCTACGTACATATTTTAAAGGTAAAATAGTTAACTTTAAAAAAAAATTTTAAAGCAATCAGCTAATATCAATTATTTGATTTTTTTTTTCACTTGAACAAATATATTTTGAGGCTTGACCCTTTGTTCATTTCTCTCCCTCCCCCCAGGAATGCAGACACCAGAACTAATAAAATATCACTTGTAATTTGTACAATGTGCTTAATCATGGACTAGAGGTCTAGTTTTCCCAGAAGGTCTCTGAGAAACAAAGTATGAATTCCACCCTGATCAGGCAGTCAGCCTGTGTCCACCGAGAGGTTTAAAGTCTTATATAAGGACGAGAAAATGAGTTTGAACATTTGATTCTTTTTTCTACTAAATTTTTTCATGGTAAATGATTGAAGACTTATTTGCTGAGGCAAAAAAAAAAAAAAAAGCAATCCTGCAAGCTCATAGAACGGTAACACTTCCTAAAATGTGTTTCAAATTAGAGATTTCACAGCTTTGGATTTCTTTGTGAATTTATTTTTCTGTCATCCTGTAGAAGTGTCAAGTAGCTTGATTTTCCTAATACATGCAGCTTTGTCTGTGACTTTTTAATATATATGACAAACAAATAATATAATTTAACTTAAAAATTTTTGAAAGACAGACTTGCTGTGCCTCTCTAATGCTGTGCCCAAGTGGGGTGACAGGAAAATCTTTTATGTAATTTTGCAGATCCATTTCCCAACTCCCTGTTTAATGATTTATTTTTTTAAAAAAAAAAGTCTTCTAGGAGAATGAAACAGATCTCTCTATATGAAAGATGATATATCTCAATTAAAATAAAATTTTAAACTATTTTTTATATATGTAAAATAATCTATATGTCTAACTGGAAACCCTGGTGGTGTAGTGGTTAAGTGCTACAGCTGCTAACCAAGAGGTCGGCAATTCAAATCTGCCAGGCGCTCCTTGGAAACTGTATGGGACAGTTCTGCTCTGTCCGATCGGGTCGCTATGAGTCGGAATCAACTCGATGGCAGTGGGTTTCTAATGAAAAAGAATATGGTTTTCAACACGGTGGCTGATTTTTCAGTTTTAAAAACATGGCCTGCTAGAGTTAAAGCAGTCTTGTTCATAATAACAACCATTCAGATTTCAAATAACTCTTTTGGGCCATTTATTACTCTGAATTTAACCTAAAATATTATAATACCTTGAATACTTTGCTACAATTCGTGTCAAAAAGATCAATATACAACTAATCTCAGGAACACTATTTAAAGGAATGTGTTTTATTTGAAAAATTATGTAGAGTGAATAGTATTTTTCTTGCATGCCCATTTCCTTTGATTTGGGCAATTTCTGGGCTGGCTAGATTATCCACATTACATTTGGATGATCTCTGCAAAAATTGAATATCCAGGTATGTTATCTGAGATTAATTTGGTCATATATTGATTTTAAATTTTCTTAGGACAGCAATCACAAAAGAGCAAGGTAAGAGACGTGTCTTTGTAAAGCGAGAAAAGGGTAGGGTTTAAAGGTCCAGTGCAACCCCTACTGGGCAGCATGGCCCTGGAGGCATCACTAGTAGTCTTGATTGGGGTAGAAAAAAATGTTTCTTTCTTATTTTTGCCTTGCCACTTTGTATTATGCTCGAGGCATAGTCATATTCAACAATATTATTGGAATGGTGAAAGGTTGTAAACTATTTCAAGCGATACAAATTCGTGGTGAGAACCTTTGCAGTTGAATTAAAATACTTTGTAAATTGTTTTATTTCAAGTGAAATATATATGCATACATGCATGTGCATTTATATTTCTATATATAATGTGTAGCTGTGTAGTTTTCATAACTGATTTTGAATACATGCACATTATCTCACCAAGCTGATATTTTTTAGTTCCCTTATCTGTTTTTATCGTGTACTCATCATTCCAAATTGCTTCTGTAAAATATATTAAGTTTACTATACTTCTACAAATTTTTTATACAATGAAAATTCCTAACGTGATATTGTTAGTTCAAAAAAAAAAGTATGCCTTAGTTTATACGAACTTGGCTGACTATAGATAATGTAAAAAATAAAATTTCTACTAGATTAAATTTGCGTATGAACTTATAAGCTTTATTTGCAATTCATGAATAGGAAGTTTCAGACAATAGCTTCCCAATTCATGAATAGCAGATATAGTCTATGAGCTCATATACAAATTAATCTTGTAGAAGTTTCATTTTCAACAGATTTCTGGTGATGGAGAAGGGATTAATGGGACATTCTGAACTAGGTTAAGCCCAGCAGGCAAGTCCTAACTGGTTAGTTTACATTTCGGCTTCTGAGAAGGACAGGCATTTACTGAATGAAGACTTACATTTTGGTTTGCTCATGTGACTGCATCTTGGACCAAGTATAGTCAAGTTAATGGTAAATATAACTGATGATGAGTCATTGAATTTTATATGCCAGAATTGTATTAGTACTTGCATGTGTATAATCAACAATTGTTAGTGTCAGTTAATTTTGTGCTTTGCTGCTAACCAAAGGGTTGGCAGTTCGAGTCTACCAGCCACTCCTTGGAAACCCTATGGGGCAATTCTACTCTGTCCTATAGGGTCTCTGTGAATCGGAATCAACTCAACAACAAGGGGTTTTATATTAAAGTTGGCTAGTTTTTAATTGAAAATATTTTCTATTTCTTAACGTTGTTCTGCAATAAGAATTATCCAAAACTTCTGAATTTTAAAAAAGCCATCAGTAGTCTTTTGATTTCATGTCCTGATTGAGCAGCAAGTGATAAACTTTTACTAATTGCCACTTCTTCCAAGTGCAGTTTAAATGTAAATTTCCCCAATTAATATAACAGGACTAAGTAAAATTAAAAATGCCATTCTTGACATGCTTCTTGAGTTAAATTTAGATGAATAATTGTTAACTTCTATTTTAATGATTCATTCTCCAACCATCCCTTAGGTCTGGCAGATGATAGATGATAGATAGATAGATAGATAGATAGATAGATAGATAGATAGATAGATAGATAGATAGATAGATAGATAGATGATAGATAGATAGGTAGGTAGATGATAGATAGGTAGGTAGATGATAGATAGGTAGGTAGATGATAGGTAGGTAGGTAGGTAGGTAGGTAGATCAATCGATCTTTTTTTTTTGGAGGGCTTTGTCAATGAATTCCCATTTACACTTACAGATGTTATCTATATAACCACCAATTCATTTAGAAGAGCTAAAATATTCCTGACCCACAAATGTTAATATAATTAAAAAAAAATTTTTTTCTTACAATGTATAAAGTGTACCCAATACAAATTCAAAATTGAAAAATGGAGTCAAGAAATTTTTTTTAAAGAATATTATACCATGTTTAACCAACAGTGCAATTCTAAACTATATATATGAAGGAATTGAGTGAAAGATTTTTTCACAACACGTGAACATGTCTCTAGTCTATCATCATGAAGATATTTACAAGGGGAGTAATAACTCATGATGGCAAATCATCTAAATGTTTTATCCCCATATTATATTTTTATTCTGTGATCAATTTTAAAGAAACGTTATTTTTATTTTATTTTTTCAAAATGCCCATTGCTCAATAGACACAGATTCAGTGCATAAAAACCCAAAACCAAACCCATTGCTGTTGAATTGATTCTGACCTATAGCACAGAGAAAAACTGCCCCATAGAGTTTCCAAGGAGTGCCTGGTGGATTCAAACTGCTGACCTTTTGGTTAGCAGTCGTTGCACTTAATTACTACACTACCAGGGTTTCCTGTATAAAAACAGGGAGAGACAGTCACCTAAGCTGATTAAAGGGAATTCTACTGCATTTAATAATCATTTTGTTTTCTCTCAAAGGTCAGTGTTGTTACATGGAATTTTCAGATATGGTCTGCTTTGTTTTGATTTAAGCCATGAAGACAGAAAATCAAACTTCTGGAGCAGAGTTTATACTTCTTGGCCTTTTCCAATATGGCCAAATGAACAAGATACTCTTCGTTGCCATTACTGTCATCTTCTCAGTGGCTTTGATGGGAAATATCATACTGATCCACCTCATCCGATTGGACACTCTGCTCCACACTCCCTTGTACTTCCTCCTCAGTCAGCTCTCCTTCATTGACATGATGTACATCTCCACCACGGTACCCAAGATGGCGACAAACTTCCTGTCAAATAGTAAGACCATTGCTTTTTTCGGTTGTGAGATTCAGACCTTTCTGTTTTTGACTCTTGGTGGAAGTAAAGCTCTTCTTGGTTTCATGTCTTATGATAGACATGTAGCGATCTGTCACCCTTTACATTATCCTGTGCTCATGAGCAAGACGGTCTGTTTGTCCATGGTCACATGTGCATGGGCCAGTAGTTCTATCAATGCTTTAATACATACACTGTATGTATTTCAACTTCCATTCTGCAGATCTCGGATCGTTAATCACTTTTTCTGTGAAGTTCCATCTCTATTGCCTTTGGTGTGTCAGGACACCTCCCAGTATGAGTATACTGTCCTCTTTAGTGGCCTTATCATTTGCTACTACCATTCATAGCCATTTTGGCTTCTTATGCCCGAGTGCTTATTGCGGTGTACCAGATGAGTTCAGGTAAAGGGCAGACAAAAGCCATCTCCATGTGTTCCTCTCATCTGATTGTGGCAAGCCTATTTTATGGGACTGCTCTCTCCACCTATACAAGCCACATTCCTTGCATTACCCTGAGGAAGATAAAGTGGTGGCGGTGTTTTACAGTATCATTACACCTCTTCTGAACCCATTTATCTACAGTCTGAGGAATAAGGAGGTCATGGGGGCCATGAGAAGAGTGCTGGGAAAATGGATATTTGTACAGAAAATATGACTTTAAGAACCCTTTATAGTTTGAGACTGACCAACATGATTTGATTAGCCTACTGTCTAGAGATATGTAAGCTCAAAGAAATGTTTACAAAATAAATAAATGTAACAATGCCTTGGTTTCTCCACTTTTCAGAAATAACTAAAGCATTGTTATTGGAACTCGGTGGATTTGCTGTGTAAAAGCAAAAGAATGGTTGCCATTATCAACTTTATCTTCTAAAGCAATAGATTTAATCCCTGTCAACACAATGCTCCCATGTCATAACAAATTTTTAGTACCTTTTTTAATATTCTGAAATAAAATGCACATGAAATATAATTTACCATATAATACATAATATCAGGAAAATACATATGATGACCAAACTATAATATAGAGCAAAACACATACAACCATTTATTTATTCATTCATTGAACAAGGGCTTTAATGCTTTAACTCTGTATGTTTTTTACCAAAAAGTATTAATCACCATGAAGAAGAACTAAGTGGAAAATTGGAATCGGGAAAACAAAGGATATTTGCAACGTTAAGTCAAACAGAGAAGGGAGAACCAAGAATGCAACATTTGTCAAAAACTAAAAGGAGTTGAGGACAAGAGACAAGTGGATATCTGTGGATGAATGTTCTGGGAAGAGCAAAGAACAAGTGAGAATTCCCTGAGGTGCGGACATGCCCAGCATAGTCACAAAAGATCAAGGAGTAAATTGGTGAGACACAGAAAATAAGTATATGTTTTGGAGCCGGGTCTTACAGTGTAAATTAGATCAATGTGAGGATTGTGGCTTTGAACCTAAAACAATGGGCTACCTTTGCAGAGTTGTGGTAGAGAATTGATGTGGGCAGAAGAAAGCCATTGCAGTAGTCCAGCTGTGACAAGATATTACCTTGGACCAAGGTGATATTAGTGGAGAGGCAAAGACTGGGCAGATTCAGGAGACTGGGAGAAAGCAGACATTTGAGTTTTGTGGACACATGGGATGGGAAATACTATGAAATAAGAAGCTTTCAGAATTGGGCTAAAACTTGAAATTAACAACTGGAAGTGTGGAACTGTCATCATTACAGCTTGAGGAAAACCACAGGTGGAGCATTTCATCATTTGTCATCTCTTATGCTACTTTCATGTTAATGCCTTAGGCCCACAATTACAATCATTATTCTGGCTTCTATCGCCATTAAATAGAAGCTCTTATTTCTCATCACCATTGAGTCAAAACTTTTAAATCAGAAAATAAGTTCTCTTTGATGTCTGGCTTCTTTTCCTAAACATGTTTAAAAGGTTCAACCATATTTTTGAGTGTCTCCATCATTTTTATTACAAAGCTGAATTCCATCATATGGCTTAGAATAATTATTTCCATTCTGATGTCAGAAATGTTTGACTATAATGAATAAAACTACCATAAAGCTTCCTGTACAAGTGTTTTTTGAGAACACGTGAACTCAATTCTCTTGTACATATACCTAAATTGAAATTGCTTAGTCATAAATTAGGCACATGTTTAGCTCTAATTAAAAAAAAAAAAATTTTTTTTTTTTAGCGTTATCCAAAGTGGATTTAATCATTTATTTTCCAATCAGTAATATATGAAAACTTCTTAGAGTCTGAGTGTTGATAATAAATAATGCAGTGGGTTGCTAAACTACTTGCTGCTAAATATAAAGTGGAATATAAACCATGAGAGCAAAATACAACCAGTGTGCCATCAGTGCATGAACAATGGTATTGGAAGAAAGTGTATATTTCTGTGAAATATTTTAGAGATTCACTGGCAAGATTTTTTTGGATCCATTGTCAATAATTTTAATAATAATTATATGTAATGGCCTTTAGGAACACTCATTTCTGGTTCAAGACAAAATGTGTTTATTGGTCTATGAATGCCTTACTTCGGTCAGTTTGTTTGTAATATAATGTATACCTGTAAGTTCACCACCCAACCCAACAACTAAAATAGTAAATTTATCTTTAGTGCTCCTCCAACTCTTGGCGACCCCATGTGTGTCAGAGTAGAACTGTTCTTGGTAGGGTTTTCAACGGCTTATTTTTCTAATGTGGATCACCAATCCGTTCTCCTGAGGTGCCCCTGGGTAGACTCGAACCACCAAGCTTTCAGTTAGCAGTGACTATGTTAACTGTTCGCACCATCCAGGGACTCTTCATATCCTCCTATACCTCTGGGTAGACTCGAACCACCAAGGTTTCAGTTAGCAGTGACTATGTTAACTGTTCGCACCATCTAGGGACTCCTCATATCCTCCTATACCTCCACCATCATTCTGAATTTTTGTTTTTTTAATTCTCTTGCTATAATTATAATATAGAATTCATAGGGTATTAGAAAATATTTTTAGATGCTGTAGAACTTAATAAAGGGGCCTTAAGTTGCAGATAATCTTTTTGAAAATTGTTTTTTCGGTTGACATTACTAATGCTCCAGGTTGAATGAAATGGCAGCCCATTCTATTTTATTATTGAATGGCATTCTATTTTAAGACTATACTACACATTTATCCATTTTTTGTTGGTGGTGTTGTTGCTGATAGATGCTTGTTTTATTTCTAGTTGTCTACTATTATATACAATGCACTTATAAACATTGTTGCATTTGTCTCCTGTTTCCCATAAACAAGAGTTTGTATTTTGTATATATCTACGAATGGAATTGGTGGTGAAATTACTTAAGTGTGTAAACCATTTGTGTTTTACATAAAGTTTGAAATTCTAATTCATACTTACTATCAAAAACGAAAATAATAAATCCATATTTTAATAAATGTACATTCAAATTTAATGAATTTTAACATATTTAAATATTTTTCACACAGATTGCATGAAAGTTCACATCTGCAGACCACATCAGTCAGTGAAGTATATGGTTGCATGTCCAGTTGCTAGCTTCAAGTTTCAGGTAATCTCCACCCCAGCTTCTTGATCTTGGCCTTAGAGTTTTATACATCCTTGATCTTTTATTATTGTAATTAATTTTTGTAGTATTTTTGACCATTTTCATGCTTTTGAGTTCCAATAGAGCCTAAACCTGACTAAACACGATGCCTAAACTTCAATAGCTATAGCTAACAAACTTTTTTTAAGTAAATAGCAATTTGAAGGATGATTTGTGTAAGTTATACAGAATAAAGAAATCCATATACAGTACATTCACAACTAATCAGATAGATTATCGCAAATTGAACAAACCTATATGAAAGTAGTAACATATTATTAGCACTTGAGAAGATTCCTCATGCCTCCCCCTAGCTGCTACCCATACTTACTTGTAATGAAACAATTATATTTAAGTGCATTATCCATGAATTATACTGAACAATGAAAAAATAAATCATTTCAATTATTACATAAATTCAATATAATCCCCATTAGAATCCCATCAGTGTGTGCATGTGTGTGTGTTTAATTTACAAGTTGGCTATAGAATTTATATAAAATGATGCAAAAAACAGTAATAGCTCAAAGGGAATTTTAAAAATAATAAAATGAGATGCATCATCCTATGTGATATCAAAAATTTGTATTGATATAATTATAGACCAATGGAAGAGAATACATAATTCAGATGCACACATATGTGTACAATGATGAGTCACATATGTCAGGTGCTTGTATGGGGAGTGATAAAAGGATACACATTTCAGTGAAAGTTGTTGGATCAATTGTATATCCGTGTATATTTTTAAAAAATGAGATGTGGATAATGTCAGTGAAAATGACCAAGTTGATAGCCTCAGATAGCTTCTGTGGAGGGCCTGTTCCTGCACAGAAACAACGACAGAGCAAAAAGTGTTAGAATCAACTTTTTTAGAAATTTAGAAAGTTTTAAAATATTTACAGCAACCAAGCAAATACTGAAATAAGAGAAAACCAGAAAACCAAACCCACTCCCATCAAGTCGATTGCGACTCATAGCGACCCTATAGGACAGAGTAGAGCTTCACTATAGAGTTTCCGAGGAGCGTCTGGTGGATTCGAACTGCTGACCTCTTGGTTAGCAGCCATAGCACTTAACCACTATGCCACCAGTGTTTCTGAAATAAGAGAAAGGCCACTTAAAAACATCAGGAGAGGGGATGTTACAGAAAACGGTGTGTTAAGAAGGTATAGGATTCGTTCCCTCCACTGAAGCAATGAAAAAAACCAAAAACCAAACCCAATGCCATCGAGTCGACTCCCACTCATAGCGACCCTATAGAACAGGGTAGAACTGCCCCATAGAGTTTCCAAGGAGCGTCTGGAGGCTTCGAACTGCCGACCCTTTGGTTAGCAGCCGTAGCACTTAACCACTAGGCCACCAGGGTTTCCCTGAAGCAATGAATAAGTGAGAAAAAAACCTGACAGAATAAACATTAAGTGCTTCATGAGAAAGATGCTGTTGAATTTTGATGAAAAATGGTGGCATTTTTGTTTATTCACCTACTATCCCCCATTCTCCACTTGGCAGCTGCCATGAAGACAGCAGCCCACATTCCTGGTGTGACTTGCTGGTGCCAGGGTGTGGACAAGACAGATATTTTTTCTAAAAATGTTGTTGTTGTTTATTTTGACCAATCTGGTAGTTCCAGAGATACTTGCTCTGAGATAGGCCTTGGCTTTACTCCTCTCAGACATGAGTGGCTACCAGGTGGTATCTGTCTGTCAAAAGCCTTAAAGACATATAATGCCATAACCAGCTGAGGTAAGGAATGGAGAACAGGGAAAGAAGCAGACAAACCTGATAGCCTGGAAAAGAAGAGGCTGACGAGGCAGATGCATGGGAGAATAAACTGTAGAGATACTGAATGTACTGAAGGATCAGAGATCCAATGTACATACCCAGGTTGAATGCATGCTCAGACAAGACCTGAGAGGACCCTAGGTTTGAGCCTCTGGTAGATCTTTGGGCTCTGCACAAACGGAGGTGTAGACTAAGGCCCAATTGTAGGTGGCCTGGCTAAGCATTGAAAGAGTACCTAATTCAGAGTCAATCTTCAATGACCAGGAAAGGGTTTTTAGTTTTCTTTTTCTTCTCTTTTTGACTCCAAAAAAGGTCTCTATCAGGTCACTGGTTGACCACTAAAATAACTGAAGATAGACTTCAGTGACCACACATGGCAAAGAAAACAGTCTATGAAAAATAATAAATACATACAAACAAATAAATAGTTTGGAAATGTCACTAAACAGATGACCGCAGCCCTCAACAATATCAGCAAGCACTAGGTAGGCTGGAGAATCTGCTTTTCAGAGTTAACACATAAAATTCACAAAGCCCAGTGTTTGGTAAAAATACTAGGCATGCCAAGAAACAGGAAGTACAACCAATTCACAGGAAAAAAAAAAAAATCGGTGAAAGCAGTCCCTGAAGAACCAATGACATAGAATTGCTAGGCAAATCGTTTAAATCTACTGTGTTAAACATGGTCAAAGACCTAAAGGAAAACAGGAGAATGTCTCAACGAATAGAGAATATCAATAATGACAAAGAAATTATAAAGAAGGCATCAAATAGAAATTAACATCAATGTTTCTCAAACTTTTCCAAAAACTAAAAGGAAGGAATAATTTGTAACTCAATCCATGATGCTATCAGCATCCTGATATTTAGCCAGACAAAGCCATCAGAAAAAAATATTGCATAGAAATATCTATGGAAATCCTCAACAAAATAGTAAAACTCCAATCCAGCAGCATATTAAAAGGACCATATGCCATAACCCTGTGTGCTTTGTCCCACAAGGGCAGCATATATAAAAGTCAATCAGTGTAATGCAACACATTAATAGAATGTAGGGAGAGGGGGATGATCTATCAACTGATGCAGAAAAAACGTTTAACAAAAAAACACTCAAAAATCGGGAATAAAAGCGAACTTCCTATTATGTGAGAGTCAAAAATGGCCTCTGTGTATTAGCCCCAAGTTATTTATTTCTTCAAGTAAGCTGAGGCGTATTATATGGAAAAAAAAAAAAAAACTGGCATGAAACTCAAACTTGTACATGTCCAACTGATTTAAAAATAGCCCAAATAAGCAGATTTTTAGCCACTTAGGACCTGCCTGTTTTACATACCCTGCAAAACTGGACTCAACTTCTGCTAGTCCTAAAAAAAAAAAAAAAAAAAAGATAAATTCGTGTAGTTATAAAGACCCTAAGATTCTGCTGCTTTTAGGGCTCTCTGACCCAGAGACTTATCACCTGGCTGCAGGAGGATATCGCTTCTCATCCCTGGGAGCTTTCTTGCTCTCTTCTCCTTCTGATGCTACCTGTGACTCTAGCCTCTGGAAGACCTCCTGCTACAGGGACCACTCCCTTGCATGTGACTTTCAATGTGTTGGCCCCATTAAATAGCTTGTTGTGCAATACTGTCATATAGCTCTGAATTTCCTTCACCTCAGTACACTTCCTTAAAATGATAAAGGACAGTTGTGAAAAACCAACACTTAACATTATACTCAATGGTGAAAGACTGAAAGATTTTGCCATAAAATCAGGAACACGGCAAGGGTATCTCTTTTCCCTACTTCTATTCAACACTGTGGTCTTTTTGTTCACCTCTGTGAATGTGAACACTGGACAATGAAAAAAGAAGGCAGGAGAAGTACTGATGCGTGGAAGTGTGGTGTTGGTGAAGAATATTGAATGTACCATGGATTAACAAAAGAACAAAAAAATCAGTCTTACAATAAAACAGTGAAATGTTCCTTAGGAATGAGGATGGCAAGACTTCATCTTACTTACTTTGGACACATTATCTGGAAAGACCGATCACTAGGAAAAGAAGTCCTGTTAGGTGAGGTAGAAGATCACAAAAATAAAGGAAAACCCTCAAAAAGATGGATTGACCCAATAACAACAACAATGGACTCAAACATACCAACAATCATTAGGATGGCATGGGACCAGGGAAATTTTCTTTCTCTTATATATTAGGTTACTTTGAGTAGAAGCCAACTAAATAGCAACTGCTCTCAACAACAACATTCAGCGCAAGACAACAACAACATAGCTACAGCTTATCTTCATATCAAACAAAAACCACCACCAGTTGCAGTAGAATCAAACGCAACTCACAGTGACCCGTTGGGTGTCGGAGTAGAACTGGGCTCCGTCAGTAGGCTGCACTGTGTGTCTGTACCATAATTTGTTTCCCATTCGTCTGTTGATGAGCATTTAGGTTGTTTACATCTTTGTGCTGTTGTGAATGGTGCTCCCATGAACATGGTATGCATATGTCTATTCCTGCGACTGCTCTTACTTCTCTTGGGTATATTCCTATGAGTGGGATTGCTGGATCTTATGGTATTTCTACTTCTAGCTTTTTAAGGAAGTACCAGATTGTTTTCCAAAGTGATTGTATCATTTTACATTCTCACCAGCAGTGCATGAGAGTCCAATCTCTCCACAACCTCTCCAACATTTTTATTTGGTGTTTTATGGATTAACCAAACCCATCGCCATCAAGTCATTTCTGACTCATAGAGACCCTATAGGACAGAGTAGAAATGCCTTGTGGAGTTTCCAAGGAGCGCCTGGTGGATTCCAACTGCCGACCTTTTGGTTAACAGCATTTAACCACTACACCACCAGGGTTTCCTTTTTTTGGATTAGTGCCAGTGTTATTGGGGTGATAAGGCATCTCTTTGTAGTTTTAATTTGCATTTCTCTGGTGGCTAATGATCATGAGCATTTCCTCGTGTGTACATTAGCCACCTGAATATCTTTTTTGGTGCAGTGTCTGTTCATATACTTTGCCCATTTTTAATTTTTTTTTATTTGTCTTTTTGTAGTTGAGGTGTTGCTGTACTTTGTAGATTTTAATGATTAGACCCTTACCAGATATGTCATAGTTAAAAATTTCTTCCCAATCTGTAGGTTCTGTTTTTACTCTTTTGATGAGCATAACTGATTTTTAGCAGACCCCAGTTATCTAGTTTCTCTTCTGATGTTTCTGCATTGTTAGTTATGGTTTGTATTCTGTTTATGTCGTGTATCAGGCCTCCTAGCATTGTCCCTATTTTTTCTTCCATGATCTTTATCATTTTAGGTTTTATATTTAGGTCTTTGATCATTTTGAGTTAGTTTCTGTGCATGATGTGAGGTATGGGTCCTGTTTCATTTTTTTGCAGACAGATATCCAGTTATGCCAGCACCACTTGTTAAAAAGACTGTCTTTTCCCCCATTTAATGGACTTTGGGTCTTTGTCAACTATCAGCTGCTCATAGGTGCATGGATTTACGTCTGGGTTCTCAATTTTGTTATATTGATCTATGTGTCTGTTGTACCAGTACCAGGCTGTTTTGACTCTCATGGTGGTATAATAGGTTCTAACATCAGGTAGTGTGAGGCCTCCCACTTTGTTCTTCTTCTTCATTAATTCTTTACTTATTTGGGGCTTCTTCCTTTTCCATATGAAGTTTGTGATTTGTTTCTCCAACATGCTAAAAGTTGTCATTAGAACTTGGATTGAGATTGCATTGTATCTGTAGATCACTTTGGGAAGAATTGACATTTTCATAATGTTGAGTCTTCCTGTCTATCAGCATGGTATGTTTTTCCACTTATGTCAGTCTCTTTTGATTTCTTGAAATAGTGTCTTGTAGTTTTCTTTGTGTAGGTTTTTTACATCTCTGTTTAAATTTATTCCTAAATACTTTATCTTCTTGGGGGCTATTATAATGGTATTGATTTGACGATTTCCTCTTGGAAGTTCTCTCTTTTGGTGCAGAGGAATCTGACTGACTTATGTATGTTTATCTTATATCCTGATATTTTGCAAAATCTTCTATTAGTTGTAGTAGTTTTCTTGTGTATTTTTGGGGGTTTTCCATGTATAAGACCATATCATCTGCAAATAGGGATACTTTTACTTCTTCCTTACCAATTTGGATGCACTTTATTTCTTTTTCTTGCCTTATTGATCTGGCTAGGGCCCCCAGTACAATGTTGAATATGAGTGGTGATAAAGGGCATCCATGTCTGGTTGCCCTTCTCAAGGGGAATGCTTTAAGACTCTCCATTTAGTATGATGTTGGTTGTTGGCTTTGTATAAATGGCCTTTATTATGTTCAGGAATTTTCCTTCTATTCCTATTTTGCTGAGAGTTTTTATCAAGAATGGGTTTTGGACTTTTTAAAATACCTTTTCTGCATCAACTGATAAGATCATGCAGTTCTTGTCTTTTGTTTTATTTATGTGATGGATTACATTCATTGTTTTTCTAATGTTGAACCATCCCTGCATACCTGGTATGAATCTCACTTGGTCATGGTGAATTAATTTTTTGATATATTGTTGAATTCTATTGGCTAGAATTTTGTTGAGGATTTTTGGGTCTATATTCATGAGGGATATTGGTCTGTAATTTTCTTTTTTTGTGGATCTTTACCTGACTTTTGTATCATAGTTACGCTGGCTTCACAGAATGAGTTTGTGAGTATTCCATCCTTTTCTATGCCTGAAATGCCTTTAGTAGTAATGGTGTTAACTCTTCCCTGAAAGTTTGATAGAATTCTCCAGTGAAGCCGTCTGGGCCAGGGCTTTTTTGGTTGTTGTTGGTTTTTATTTTTTTAGTGATCTCTTCAATCTCTTCTTTTGTTGTGGGTTTATTTAATTTTTCTACCTCAATTTGTGTTAGTTTAGGTAAGTAGTGTGTTCCTAGAAATTTGTCCATTTCTTCTAGATTTTCAAATTTGTTAGAGTACATTTTTTCATAGTATTCTGTTATGATCCTTTTTATTTCCATTGTGTCTGTTGTGATATCACCCATTCCATTTCTTATTTAGGTTATTTGCTTCCTCTCCTGTTTTTTCTTTTGTCAATTTGACCAATGGTTTATTGATTCTGTTGATCTTTTCAAGGAACCATCTTTTAGTATTGTCTACTCTTTCAATTGTTTTCCTATTCTCTATCTCATTCATTTCTGCTCTAACCTTTATTATTTCCTTTCTTCTGGTGCCTGAGGGCTACTTTTGTTTCTCTCTATTTGTTCAAGTTGTAGGGTTAATGTTTTGATTTTGGCACTTTCTTCTTTTTGAATGTATGCATTTATTCTTATAAATTGACCTCTAAGCACTGCTTTTGCTGTTTTCCAAAGGTTCTGGTAAGACATGTTTTCATTCTCATTTAATTCTATGAATTTATTTTTTCCGTCCTTGATTTCTTCTATAATCCAGGAGTTTTTAAGCAAGGTGTTGTTCAGTTTCCATGTATTTGATTTTTTTCCTTGCTGTTTCTGTTATTGATTTCTAATTTTATGTCATTATAATCAGAAAAGATGCTGTGTAAAATTTCAGTGTTTTGAATTCTGTTAAGGTTTGCTTTGCAGCCCCATATGCAGTTTATTCTGAAGAATGTTCCATGTGAGTTGGAAAAGAATGTATACTTGGCTGCTGCTGGATAGATTTCTGTATATGTCTATGATCTTCTGTACCTTTATTTTCTTTCTACATGTTCTGTTCTTCATTGAAAGTGGTGTGTTGAAGTCTACTATTATGATGGATTATCTATTTCTCTTTCCAATACTCTTAGGGTTCGTTTTGCATGGCTTGGAGCCCTCTCATTAGGTGCTTATGTATTTATTATAGTTATGTCCTCCTGGTGTACTGACCTTTAAACGTTAAACTGTGTCCTTTCTTATCCTTTGTGGTGAATTTTGCTTTAAATCTGTTTTGTCAGAGATTAATATTGTCTCTCCTGCTCTTTTTTTTGCGGTTGTTTACTTGATTTTTTTTTCCATTGTTTTAGTTTGTTTGTGTCTTTGAGTCTAAGTCGTGTCTGTTATAGGCAGCATATAGACAGATTGCGTTTTTTTAATCAATTTTGCCACTGTTCATCTCTTTATTAGCACATTTAGTCCATTTACGTTCAGTGTAATTATTGATTGGTACGAGTTTAGTGCTGTCATTTTGTTGTTGTTGCTTGTTTTTGTTTTTGTCTTTTTGGTGGTGCTCGCAGTTTCTTTGTTCCACTTAATTTTCTGTGCTGTTGAGTGGTTTTTCTTATGTATTCTCTTTTCATGTTTTTTCATTATTGTTTATTTTGTTTTTGCTAAGTCCTCATGTTTTTCTTATTTTGATGGGTAGGTTTGTTAGCTTCCTTTGTGGTTACCTTAAAATTTACCTTTATTTTTCTAAATTTAAACCAACATTTTATTTCTTAATATTGCCTTTAACTTCCTCTCCATATGTTCTGGTGTGGCACAGGTGTCCAGGTTTTCAGTCACCAAATGTGTGGTGCAGACTCTCACCTATACTCCCAGACTGTTAGGGCTGCATATTGGTGTTTGAAGCAGGAGCAGGTATCCGGCTGCTGTAGGGAGTATGTGTGGAACAAGGCAGGGGGCTGATGGCTGCCCCTGGATGCCTTGGTGAGGGTGTGTTCCTTTTTCCCTAGAGCATGTAGTGAGGGGTATTGCAGCTGGTCCTTGGGCACACAGTCCTGTTGACATAGGGAATGGGAGACACCGCTTATTCTCAGACCCCTATTACACGAGTGGCTAGACGGAGTGAGGAAACCCTGGTGGTGTAATGGTTAAGTGCTACAGCTGCTAACCAAAGGGTCAGCATTTCGAATCCACCAGGCACTCCTTGGAAACTTTATGGGGCAGTTCTAATCTGTCCTATAGGGTCACTATGAGTCGGAATCAACTCGACGGCACTGGGTTTGGTTTTTTGTTTTTTTTGTTTTTTGGTTTAGATGAAGTGAATGTTACCACCAGCCCTCAGGCCTCTGGGATAGGTGGCTGAGGTTCTGTGCTTAAGAGGCAGGGCCATGTCAAATGTCATAAGTCTGCAGCTCCCCCTTGGCTGATGAAGTTGAAAATGAGCTTCAGGTGTATGCCCTGCTGTTACGATAATGATGGCATGTGGTGTTGAATCAGCCCACAGAGGTCTAAACCCACTGGCCCACTGCACACAGGTCTAGGCAGGAGTAAAGGATTCTGCAAGTCTGCGGACCCCTTATGCCAGTGGCTCAGTGAAGGGGCAGGACCTCCTGACTCACCCCGAGTTCCTGGCTTAGGGGGAGTAACAGTTGTTGAATACTGCCAGACAGGTTTCAGAGCAGAGCAGGGTAGGGGTGGGTGAGGGGAAGTAACCAGTTCTCCACTGTGAAACTCTGGGAGTAGAGTTTATTTTGCCTCCCAGTGCTAGGTTAGATGTTTGCACTTAACTTTTGCAGGTCCAGCGCTGCTTCCACCTAGCTCCAAAGGTGTGTGCAGACTCGCTGCTGCCCAGCTTCACCCAACATGGTGAGGTGCATCCCAAACACTACTGCTCACCTCAGCCTGCAGGCACAGAATGACCTAGTCAGCAGGGCACTGGCAACCTAACAACTGGCACTTCTTTGCTGTTTTTGAATTATCCCTCCTTCTCCCTGCCACTCAATCCAACTCTTCAGCTTTGTCTTTTATGATCAGGGCTTCTAGATTGTCATATATAATCAATTCACTTGTTTTTTCAGGTCTTTGTTGTAAGAGGGACAACAGGAAGAGTCTGACTATCCCAACATCTTGGCCACACCTCTTAGTTTCCTATTTCTGCTGTATCAAATTACCACTCATTTAACAAAATTTATTATCTTAGAGTTCTGAAAGTAAGAATTCTGAGATTGTTCTCACTGGGCTAAAATCTAGGTGTTCATAAGTTTCTCTTTCCTCTGGAGGCTCTATAAGAGAGCTGTTTCCATGCCTTTCCACCTTTTAGAGGCTAACCACATTCCTTCACTCATGATCCACGTCTTGGTCTTCTAGTCTGCTATAATAGAAATACCACAAGTGGATGGCTTCAACAAAGAGAAGCTTATTCTCTCACAGTCCAGTAGGCTAGAAGTCCAAATTAAGGGTGCCGGCTCCAGGGGAAGGTTTTTGCTCTCTGTTAGTTCTGAAGGAAGGTCCTTGTGATGCATCAGTCTTCCCTTGGTCTGGGAGCATCTCAGCACAGGAACCTCAGGTGCAAAGGACACCCTCTGCTCCCAGCACTGCTTTCTTGGTGGTATAAGGCCCCCCTATCTCTCTGCTCATTTCTCTCTTTCATATCTCAAAGAGATTGGCTTAAGACACTATCCAAACTTGTATATCTCATCAGTATATCTGCCACTAATCCATCTCATTTCATCATAGTGATAGGATTTACAACACAGGGAAATCACATAAAATGATGGACAATCACACAATACTGGGACTCATGGCCCAGCTAAGCTGACAGACATTTTTGGGGAACACAATTCAATCCATGACAATCCACTTCCTCTTTTTTCAAAGCCAGCAATTTTGAGCTGAGTCCTTCTCACACTGCTATCTCTGATTCTCTCTTCCTCTTCCCTCTTCTACTTTTAAGGCCCTTGGGATTACAATGAACCCACCTGGATAATTTAGGGTACTCTTTCTTAAGGTCAGCTGATTAACAATTTTAATTCCATGTACAATCTTAATTCTCCTTTGCCATGTAACTTAACATATTCACAGATTCCAGGGATTGAGACAAGGACACCTCTGGAGAATCTTTTTCCTATCTTCCGTATTGATATTTTGTAAAACCATGTCTGTCCAACAGGCAGACATCAAGGCCAGCTCCTGGCAACACAAAAACCTAATTGATAGTGCCAGATCAGCTCCCAGATGCCAAAAAATATTCTGTTTCTTCTTCTAGGATATTTGTACTCAGGTCTCTTCCCTTTGAGTTAATTCATCTCACTGTACTATGACTTTTTGTTTAACTGTATCTATTTACAAACTTCAGTAAAATTAAAAATATCTCTACTGCAGTAAAAAATGTATTAAAATAATTCATTAAACAAGTACAAATTCGCAATGACTATAGTGGCTATTGCGCCAGTCTGCCTCAACAAACGTCTCCCTTACCCTCTCTGGCCCGGTATTTCCCCAAGCATGAGGTCCTGCATTAGATTGATCCCTCCTAACGGTTTGTCCAAAGGAAGTGAGTCAGACAATGTTCTGTTGTGATCCATAAGTTTTACATTGGCTAATTATTGGAAGTAGACCACCAGACCTTTTTCCTAGTCTAATTTTTAACCTTGGGCAGTAACTTAACTTTACTAAGATCCAGTTTCATCAAAAGTCAGTGGGAGCTAAAAATAACATTATCTTCATGAGTCTGCTTCGATGAAATCATACAAATAGACTGTTAGGAACGATATAGCTCACTCAGTAATTTCTCAATAAATATTTTTTTAATAATTTTTATTGTGCTCTAAGTGCAAGTTTACAAATCAAATAGGTCTCTCACAAAAAAACTTATATACACCTTGCTGCATACTCCCAATTGCTATCCCCCTAATGAGACAGCCCGCTCTCTCCCTCCACTCTCTCTTTTCATGTCCATTTCACCAGCTTCTAACCCCCTCCACCCTTTCATCTCCCCTCCAGGCAGGAGATGCCAACATAGTCTCAAGTGTCCACCAGATCCAAGAATCACACTCCTCACCAGCGTCCCTCTCCAACCTATTTTCCAGTCCAATCCATGTCTGAAGAGTTGGTTTCAGGAAAGGTTCCTGTCCTGGGCCAACAGAAGGTCTGGGGGCCATGACCACCAGGGTCCTTCTAATCTCAGTCAGACCATTAAGTCTGGTCTTTCTATGAGAATTTGGGGTCTGCATCCCACTGCTCTCCTGCTCCCTCAGGGGTTCTCTGTTGTATTCCCCGTCAGGGCAGTCATCGGTGGTAGCCAAGCACCATCTAGTTCTTCTGGTCTCAGGATGATGTAGTCACTGGTTCATGTGGCCCTTTCTGTCTCTTGGGCTCGTAATCACCTTGTGTCCTTGGTGTTCTTCATTCTCCTTTGATCCAGGTGGGTTGAGACCAATCGATGCATCTTATATGGCTGCTTGCTAGCGTTTAAGACCCCAGATGCCACTCTTCGAAGTGGGATACAGAATGTTTTCTTAATAGATTTTATTGTACCAATTGACTTAGATGTCGCCTGAAACCATGGTCCCCAGACCCCTGCCCCTGCTACGCTGGCCTTTGAAGTATTCAGTTTATTCAGGAAACTTCTTTGCTTTTGGTTTAGTCCAATTGTGCTGACCTCCCCTGTATTGTGTGCTGTCTTTCCCTTCACCTAAAATAGTTCCTATTACTATCTAAACCCCTTTCCCGCCCTCCCTCGCTCCCCGCTCTGGTAATGACAAAAGAATGTTTTCTTCTCAGTTTAAACTATTTCTCAAGTTCTTAGGGTGTCTTGGTTGCTTCCATCTTTTTGCTATTGTAAACAGTGCTGCATAAACATGGGTGTGCATATACCTGTTTGTGTAAAGGCTCTTATTCTTCTAGGATATGTTCCAAGGAATGGGATTGCTGGATCCTATGGTAGTTCTATTTCTAGGTTTTTAAGGAAGACCCAAATTGATTTCCAAAGTGCTTGTACCATTTTACATTCCCACCAGCAGTGTATAAGTGTTCCAATCTCTCCACAGCCTCTCCAACATTTACTATTTTGTCTTTTTTGGATTAACGCCAGCCTTGTTGGAATGAGATGAAGTCTCATTGTAGTTTCGGTCTGCATTTCTTTAATGGCTGATAATCGTGAACATTTCCTCATGTATCTGTTAGCTACCTGAATGTCTTCTTTAGTGATGTGTCTATTCATATCTTTTGCCCATTTTTAAATTGGGTTATTTGTCTTTTTGCAGTTGAGTTTTTGCAGTATCATGTAGATTTTAGAGATCAGGCGCTGATTGGAAATGTCATAGTTGAAAACTTTTTCCCAGTCTGTAAGTAGTCTTTTTACTCTTTTGGTAAAGTCTTTGGATGAGCATAGGTTTTTTATTTTTAGGAGCTCCCAGTTATCTAGTTTTTGTTTTGTATTTTTAATAATGTTTTCTATACTATTTATGCCATGTATTAGGGCTCCAAACAGTGTCCCTATTTTTTCTTCCATGACCTTTACCTTTTTTTTAGATTTTATATTTAGGTGTTTGATACATTTTGAGCTCATTTTTTTGCATGGAGTGAGGTATGGGTCTTGTTTCACTTTTTTGCAGATGGATATCCAGTTATGCCAGCACTATTTGTTAAAAAAAACTGTCTTCTCCCCCCATTTAACTGTTTTGGGGCCTTTGTCAAAAATCAACTGCTCATATGTGGATGGATTTATATCTGGATTCTCAATTCTGTTCCATTGGTCCATGTATCTGTTGTTGTCCCAGTACCAGGCTGTTTTGACTACTGTGGTGGTATAGTAGGTTCTAAAATTAGGGAAAGTAAGGCCTCCCACTTTGTTTTTATTTTTCAGTAATATCTTATTTATCTGGGGCTTCTTTCCCTTCCATATGAAGTTGGTGATTTGTTTCTCCATCTCATCAAGAATGCCATTGGGATTTGGACCGGAATTGCATTAAATGTATAGATCCCTTTTGGCAGAATAGACATTTTTGTAATGTTAAGTCTTCCTATCGATGAGCAAGGTATGTTTTTCCACTTATGTAAGTCTCTTTTGGTTTCTTGCAGAAGTGTTTTGCAGTTTTTTTGTATAAGTCTTTTACATCTTTGGTAAGATTTATTCCTAATTATTTTATCTTTTGGGGGCTACTGTAAATGGCATTGATTTGGTGACTTCCTCTTCAATGTTCTTTTTGTTCGTGTAGAGGAATCCAACTGATTTTTGTATGCTTATCTCGTATCCTGATACTCTGCTGAACTCTTCTATTAGTTTCAGTAGTTTTCTGAAGGATTCCTTAGGGTTTTCTGTGTATAAGATCATGTCACCTGCAAATGGAGATACTTTTACTTCTTCCTTGCCAATCTAGATGCCCTTTATTTCTTTATCTAGCCTAATTTCTCTGGCTAGGACCTCCAACACAATGTTGAGTAAGAGCGGTGATAAAGGGCATCCTTGTCTGGTTCCCAGTCTCAGTGGGAATGCTTTCAGGCTCTCTCCATTTAGGGTGATGTTTGCTGTTGGCTTTATATAAATGCCCTTTATTATGTTGAGAAATTTGCCTTCTATTCCTGTTTTGCTCAAGTTTTTATTATGAATAGGTGTTGGACTTTGTCAAATGCCTTTTCTGCATCAATTGATAAAATCATGTGATTCTTGTCTTTTGTTTTATTTATGTCATGGATTACATTAATTGTTTTTCTAATGTTGAACTATCCCTGCATACCTGGTATGAATCCCACTTGGTCATGGTGAATTATTTTTTTGATATGTTGTTGAATTCTATTGGCGAGAATTTTGTTGAGGATTTTTGTATCTAAATTCCTGAGGGATATAGGTCTATAATTTTCTTTTCTTGTGGTGTCTTTACCTGGTTTTGGTATGAGGGATATGGTGGCTTCATAGAATGAGTTTGGTAGTATTCTGTCCTTTCTATGCTCTGAAGTACCTTTAGTAGTAGTAGCGTTAACTCTTCTCTGAAAGTTTGGTAGAACTCTGCAGTGAAGCTGTCCGGACCAGGGCTTTTTTGGGGTGGGGGGGGTTGATTGCCTTTTCCATCTCTTCTTTTGTTATGGGTCTATTTAGCTGTTCTACCTCTTTTTGTGTTAGTTTAGGTAGGCAGTGTGTTTCTAGGAATTCACCCATTTCTTCTAGGTTTTCACATTTGTCAGAGTAAAATTTTTCACAGAAATCTGATATGATTCTTTTAATTTTAGTTGGGTATGTTGTAATATCACCCATCTCATTTCTTATTCAGGTTATTTGGTTCCTCTCCTGTTTTTCTTTTGTCAGTTTGGCTAGTGGTTTATCAATTTTGTTAGTTTTTTCAAAAAAAAACAGCTTTTGGTCTTGTTAATTCTTTTCATTGTTTTCTATTTCTTTTAGTTCAGCTCTAATTTTTAGTTTTTTTTTTTTTTTCTGGTGCCTGTGAGTTTCTTTTGTTGCTCTCTTTCTATTTGTTCAAGTTGTGGGGATAATTCTTTGATTTTGGCCCCTTCTTCGTTTTGGATGTGTGCATTTATTGATATAAATTGACTTCTGAGCATTTCTTTCACTGTATCCCAGCGTTTTTACAGGAAGTGTTTTCATTCTCATTGGAATTTCTTTGTTCCATCCTTAATGACTTCTATAATGCAGTCTTTTGTTTTGTTCAGTTTCCAAGTGTCTGATTTCTTTTCCCTGCTTTTCCTGTTATTGATTTCCACCTTCATGCCCTTATGGTCAGAGAAGATGCTTTGTAATATTTGAATGTTTTGGATTCTGCTAAGGCTTACTTTATGCCGTAATATGTGGTCTTCTAGAGAATGTCCATGTGCACTAGAAAAGAAAGTATACTTGGCTGCTGTCGGTCGGAGTGTTCTGTATATGTCTATGAGGTCAAGTTCGTTGATTGTGGCATTTAGGTCTTCCGTATCTTTATTGAGCTTCTTTCTGGATGTCCTGTCCTTCACCAAAAGTGGTGTGTTGAAGTCTCCTACTATTTTTGTTTTGTCAGAAATTAATAACTCAATAAATATTAACTGTCCTGATTTTTGTTATTGATTTTAATATTATTATTTTCTCTTTTAATTAATTTATTCAGGGTTACCAGAATTTGACTTATATTTCTACTTTCACTTTCTTTTTTCTCATATTATTGACTATATCCATAGGTATATGCCTGTTTGAAAATAAAATTCAAATATCCCTTCATAGATTGGTTTGACAATCCTAGTATAATTATATAATTGTGTGGTTTGTCTATCTAACCACATTGCACATGCAAACAGGATGTGCCTCAGACTACCAGACAACTAGGAATGAGGCATGTACAACCACTGGCATCAACCATTCCATGAGTGCTACGGCCATCTGTGATCAAGACATTTACACAATATTGGCAAAGTGAAAGCCACTATTATTATTTCCAGAAAGCAAACAGTAAACAGTAAAACAAATTCTCAAAGCAGATCTGCTTATTCTTCTCCAAACTACTCATATTCTTTCTAATATCACTGTACTGGCACATTGTGTTTCTGGTCAAATGTTGTCTTCATGTCACCACTGCCTCTGGCTGCCACCATGTTACCCGGGACACCTGCATGGCTTCCGAGGCTTCTGCTCTGCCCCTGGGCCTCACTGGGCCTTGCTTCACTAATGGAAAGACCCCTGCACAGGATCTCCTGAGCCTCTGCCACTGGGCCCTTTTTGACCTATGCTGCTGCCTCCTACCATGCTACCCAGGCCAGAGTGGTTCTCTGTCTTGCTGCCGTGATACCAAGTCCTACCCTGCATGAGGGAATGTATTGTTCCCACCACGATGCCCAAAGGGGGAAGGAAGCAAATTACACCAGCCACACTCAGGTCTCTGTCCCGCAGGTACAACTGTTGCAGTACTTTAGTAGGAGGCACAACCCTGCACAAAGACAC
This sequence comes from Loxodonta africana, assembly GCF_030014295.1. Classification (NCBI taxonomy): domain Eukaryota; kingdom Metazoa; phylum Chordata; class Mammalia; order Proboscidea; family Elephantidae; genus Loxodonta; species Loxodonta africana. Next base: position 73,284 of record NW_026974887.1, read on the forward strand.
TCAGTTCTCTCTCTATGGACCAGCAAGCCCACCATCCCTGTCTTCACTGTTACAACTCTCTCTTCTTAATATAGGGAGTTCTCAATGCAGGGACCCTGGGTCCAAAGGATGCACTCCACTCTACGCTCTTTTTGATGGTAGTGAGGGGCCCCAGAACCTCTGTGGATTTGGCCCTTATATAAGCCTAACAGAATAGGAACAGCGACCAATCTCCTAGTTGGACCACAAAGGGCACAATCCCATTAAGTGAATTTTCAATCCACTAGTTTTGTAGTAAATCTACTAATACCTTGCAAAATTTTGGCCCAGACAATCATTTTGTGAAATTACAAGACCAGGGCTAGAAAAGCCATATAAAAGTGATTCATTGCACGGCAATAATTCAGCCCATTTTCTTAACCCTTAACCAGTTCATAAGCAGAGCTGTAACAAATCAATTAGTTAATGCTTATTATATTTTGATTATGTAGCACAGCATCTTATAACCTCCCATATTGGAGCTCCTGAGTGGTGCAAACAGTTATACTGTATAATCTCCTGGAGCAGAGCCCCTGGGTGGTACAGTTAACATGTTCAGATGCTAACTGAAAAGACGGAGGTTCAAGTCCACCCAAAGGCACCTCGGAAGAAAGACCTGGTGATCTACTTCTGAAAAATCACCCATTAAAAACTCTACAGAGCACAGTTCCACTCTGACACACACAGGGTTGCCATGAGTCAGACATAACTCAATGGCAACTGATTTTTAGTGTTTTCTGTTGCAAGAAAAAGACATTAAAAAAAAAACTCTCATTACTGTACGTCAGTTCATAAGTCAACATATCCTGCTAAAGCAGAGAAGAAAAGAGATAATGAAATTATACTTATTTGATAGATCTGGTGCTTTATATTTATTCCATACCTGAAACCAAAACCAAACCCATTGTCATCAAGTCTATTCCAACTCATAGCGACCCAGTAGGACAGAGTAGAACTGCCCCATGGAGTTTCCAAGGAGCTTCTGGTGAATTTGAACTGCTGGCGTTTTGGTCAGCAGCTGAGCTCTTAACGACTGCACTACCAGGGCTCCTTATTCTATACAGTAGCCCCTAAAAATAATCCTATGGAAGAGGCATTATTATGCCCCTTTTACAGATGATTAAACTGACGCTCAGAGAGGTTATATAACAGGCCCAAAATATATAGCTAGAAAGTTTCAAGACTGGAAAAGTTCAATTCGGTCATGGCCTTTTGTTGGGTAAGACATGTCTAGAAGTCCACTCTATTCCCCACATCATTACCAGCTCTTTCTTGACACATTAGTTATTGTGAAATTTTAGGTTAACAGGATTGTGGACTAAGTATATTTTCTAGGTTTGAGTTAAGTGCTTTATGCATCGTATCTCATTTAATACTAATAATATTATAAGGCAAGCATCATATTCAAAATAATCCCATCCTGACTTTAGCATGTTGATAAAACAGGCCATTATCTTCAGAGATCAAATATCCTGAAATTTTAAAATAATCCTGTATGGAGGTGATAAATGAGGAGAGTATGTGGTCATCTGTATTCTTCCAAATGCTTTCCCACGAGCATTTCTGCAGCCTGAAGCTCAGGAATCCCTAAGGCTTTAGCCAGGTGCCTTGTATTTTATACCGGCAACAGAGGCATTGGTGGGCATCCAAACGGTGATCTGGGAACCAGAGGCTTAGAGTATTCCACACCTCCTGCACGGTGGCTCCTCTGATGCAGGTTAGTGCTACGACTCCTAGACTGAGTGCTTACAACCGGGGATGGTATGCGCTAATGCTTTCACTGTGGCGCACTTAATTTCTGTAATTTTAAAAACTATATCACAATCATACTATTTGGAAAGCACAGAAATTAAAGCACCTGGATTGCACTTGGTAACATCATAACTATTCCTTTTATATTCTTCCATATATATTTTTTACAATTTGAAAAATATTGTTTATACAATTAGCATGATATCTAAGAGTGTTCCAGCTGTTATATTGTGTTCTATGGGAAATATATTAGTTCTATAATAGTTCAGGATGCACATTGTGGAAAACCTTGCAAAATAAGCCCTTTGTGTTTACAGGGTCTCCTCCCATCCCTTCTTTTTTAGTCATATTTTAGAACGATATCCACAAGGTATGGCAATGCTTCAAGGGACAAGACTAGCTCTCTGGCTCTCACTCCATATTGCCAAATTGACTAATAAAGGATTTTTCACTTTTACCCTGAGGTTAATCTTCATTGCATTCCTACTGGTAATGAATATCATAAAGAGACATTGAGTGTATAATGTTTGAATGCATAGAAATTATAAAAATTTGGTTTAAACTATGTATTAATGTCCAGTGAGAAAAAACATCCTTTCATGATTATATTGCACTAATGTATCTTTATCAAATTGTAATTATGAAAATAATATTACAGGTATTTCCCAGTGTAAGACAGGGTTCCATTCTGAAGACTCTGTCATAAGTCAGCTCTGATATAAGTAGAATATCTAATTTTTTTTAAATATTCATTATTTTTGTCTCCTATTAACAGTATCTTTATAAATCCAATCTTTATTTGTCTTTGGGATTGGCAAGAGAATGATAACATCAACAAATTACGTGCTACAACGTTATATGTAGTACATATTACTAATAATAAGATGTACAAAGATAAAAAAAAGGATAGTCATAGGGCAGTTCGTTGTAACTCAAATATGTCTTAAGTCGGGGACAATCTGTACTAAGCTTTTAGGAAAGTTGAGTCTTAGTTAACACTCTGACTCTAAGGTAAATGGATGCATGTATCTGATTCTATTAAATTCTCTGTTCATGAATTTCTCTTTGGGAAAAAGTTTGTGTAGAGATAAAATTTATGTTTGATAACATACTAAATATAAATAATTTAATTAAACATTCTACATGCACTATCTTTTTTCATTTTTACAAAGTAAGACAGTTACCCATTTTAAATACACTAACCTGAGACACACAGTTTATAAGAGAGGTGCCTAACTTCACAGAACTCACAGTTGCTCCAGTGAGCTCCAGCAGATTTTCCAGACTGAGATGCACTAGGAAGAAAAGGCGAGCGATCTACTTCTGAAAAGTCAGCCAAAGTGAACCCGATGGATGGCAATAGTCCGATCAACAACCGATTATGGGAATGGTGCAGGACTGGGCAGCATTTTGCCCGGGGTAGCCGTGTGTTAGGTGACTTAATGGCATCTAACAACAGCGATGTGTTTGAGGGTCCATTCTTCATTTATGCTGTTTGTTTTATTCAAAAAGTTTTTTTTCTTTATTTATGTTGTCTGTTTTATTCAAAAAGTTTTGTCATTATTAAGATAATAATTGGAACAAAAAACTGGCTGGCAAGCCCAAAATAACTGTGGGGAGTTTACTTTCATGACCAGGATTTTGGACCCATGCTTCCTACTTTTGAGACCAGGGAAAAATAAGTTAATCTAACCCTCCAGTCCTTCATCTGCAAATCTGAAACAGTGACAGTTTACCTCATTTAGTTGTTGTGACATTGCATGAGGCAATGCATATCCAGGGTTAACATAGTACTTGGGACATTGTTTGCTACAGTTATAAAAATCCTTGTTATGTCTGAGTTACTCCATCTATATCATGCAGATGTGAAGTAAGAGAGTCATTTTGTCTTGGAATTGTTTTGGATTGAATTGAAGAAATGAACATACTAGTGCCAGGCCAGAATATTGGACAGGTGGGTATGTAACACAGAGTGTACTTTTGAGAAAGGGGAAGCTTTGCTAATTCTGGGAACTCCACATTGAGGTAGACAGAAAAATGTGACAATGAATCTAAAAGTACTCTGAGCTCTCTGCAATTACCCACTTTATACAACTAGAAAATAAATGGGAATACATTTTTATCCTCTTTTAAATTGTACAGAAATATTATGGACAACTAGAAGTTTATCTGACCTACATACCCTCTTCTACTTTGGTAGTGTGGAATTACACAGAATTGAAATCACTTGGGAACAACTGCCTTTTTGATGTGAAATACGGATAATATTTTCTCTTTTTACCTGCTATTTTAAGAAATTTTGATTGAATTTTGAGACATTATTGAATTTGTGGCAAGTTTCATGGTATCTATTACAATTCTTATAACACATTGAATATTAAAGGCATGAGAACACATTGTAAAATTAATAATCAAGTAACCTAATAGCCTTGGAATAATTAAATTTACCATGGTCATGAGTGTTTCCTCTATGTTCAAAATAAATTCATAGAAGGTAGACAGACAGAGGGCAGACAGAAAAATCTCAAGGAACACAGAAAACATGTCACTTATGCTGAAAAATGAAGACTGATATGTAATGATATTTTTGTTCTTTGGTATGAAATAAGTAACATTACATTACATGTGAGTTATGGGAAAATACTAATTTTACTTTCAAAATATTTTGGTAGGAAACATCTATGTATGGCCAATAACAATATAATAATGATAATAATTAATAACTTTTTAGAGCTATCTTCTTGTGCATGCATTCTCCAATGTACTTATATACATTTTATTTTGTAGTTATCAAATAATCCTATAGTAGATACTATTATGTCATCTCATTTTGCACATAATGAAACTGAGGTTTAAGCATATTGCTCAAATTTATCCAGCTACTAAACAGTGGCATAGGTATTCAAACTCCAGAAACCTGGCCATTAAATATGTACTTCTATGTTCAGACAACCTTCAGATGAATACAGCTACCAGTTTAAATGTTTATTATTAGATTAGTCATGTAACTTTTCTGAACTTCGTAATTTATACTGATTAAATGTGAAATATACATATATTTCACATTATATGAACTGTTTGTCCAGCGAATAGAATGCCTGATATGATAATATTTTCAAATACAGTTAATTTAAAATAATTTCATCTTAAATTTAAATCTACAGAAGACTTTCAAAATCATATTCATTGAATCTTGGCATCTGAGAAACATTGGAAAGCTGCCCTTAAGCTCAGGGCCTTAGCAGGTGGTTATCAAATCGCCAAAGCAGAGAATGAGCCAGATGGAAACAATTGAAAACAGTGCTCCAGTACAGCTGTCTACCAAAGTCTGCGAATTTTCCCAGTCTAGAAACAAGGAGAGTGGCTCATAGGAAAGTAAGTGACCTTCCCCAAATATAACACGTATTTGTGAACAAAATATGGACAGGTCTTTAGAGTTCTGACTCCTAGTCTTCGTGTTATTTAATCAACTCGTAACTCGTATGTCTATACCCAGTGTGCCCTGACCCAGGGCAGGCTTAAGTGAATGAATTTTGCATGTCACGACCTCCAGTTCAGCGGCAGCCAGAGACACAGACCTGTCCATCCACCCAATGCAGTGAGAAACGCTAACAAAGAAAATAGATTAGAAAAGGAAAATGTTTCCTTAAAAATAGAAAGTCATATGAATTTAAAAAGTAATAGGAAAACACAGCTTACCTGAAACTAATGGGAAAGTGAATACATTATTTAAAAAAAAAAAATCTACAGACACAGACTACTTTACACCTGTGTTTTAGTGGCCTTTAAGAACACTGATTATCCCTCTTTTGTTTAAAAAAAAAAAAATCAGAGACTACAAATTAAAAGATGAACTACAGCAATACATTTTGTGAGTTTAATATGTTTAATATTCATGCATGCAAAGACAGTACAATGTAATATTAAATCAACAATGATCATAGATTCAAACAACTTATATACCAATAACAAGTTGTTTGATCCAAATAACATTGAAATTGTTTAAAATGGTAGCCTATTAATGAAATGCAGAACATTAATATTAAATTATTAATATCATATAAGTATCCCAAATATATGTAATATAAAACGCAAAACTTCAGTCCAAAATAACAAAAATGTCAAATATATAAAATCAACTGGAGAAGATATTCACAATGCATATAAATAACAAGTTATAAAGATATATAAATTAAATATATAATTAAATATATAAATTACAAAATACATGGGAAATTCTTTAAATTATTAAGAAAAAGCCAAACAATCTAGAAACCATGAATTAGAGATATTCACAGTTTGCAGAAGAAATCCAAGAGGTCGATGAATAGATTAAAAGAGTTTCTGCCATGTAACTTAAGTGACATGCAATTTAAATTTATTTTCACACTTACATGATTGCTGTTAATTATCGCATCTAACAGTAAAATACGTGGAGGAATTATCACACAAATTGACAGTTGACTGGAGTATAAAAGGTGGAGATGCAATTATCTTAAACCCAAAATATTCTAGTAAAATATTTACTTGAGAAAATATTGCCACATGCACAAGGATATGGGTTATATTAACAAAAGATTGGAAAGAAGCTAAGTATTCTTAAATAAACATTATATATATATACATCTATATTTATATATATAAATTGCATATATATGATGTAATAAAATTTGGCAGTAGTTAAAAATATATTAAACTGAATATATATTTCACTCAAAACATATATATTTGAGGGAACAAAGCATAAAAGAATGATATGCTCACTATTATAGCATATTTATATCAATTTTGAAAAATGGAACATCTACATATTTTATTGATATGAAAGTCAATGTTGGTATATACTAAGAATCAAAAAATTTTAATATGTATTAAAGGTGTGAAGATCATAGACCATTCACAAAATTTGCAATGTTTTCCAAATAAATTACAGAAAAACTAAAAAAGGATTTACTACACCACAGATTATGAAGTCCAAACATAATACTGTTGGTAATCCTGAATTCACAGCTCTCTCTGACAATTTGAATTTGTGAGCAAAAGACACCACCTACCTAAGTATAATAGGTGAATCCATTTACATGTGCATCCATTCCTACCACCAAAAATACTTAGACGTAAAAGAAACGGAAGTTATAGGTTCTAGTGAAAAGAGGAGCTATTCTGAAAGTGAATGAGTACCTGTATATTTTACCTGTGGGAGATGTTGGACCTCAGGTTCATTATATGAGAATATCATTTGGATAAGTCATAATCAATGGATTAGTTTTTGTCTTCTACTTTTAGAAGTATAAGATTATTGATGTCCAAATTTATGTGAAAATTGCATGCAATACAAATTATGTTCATTTATGAAATTATTAACTTTTTTGAATGGATAAAACCCAAACACCTGTGCTGTCAAGTCAATTCTGATCCTATAGGACAGAGTAGACCTGCCTCATTGAGTTTCCAAGGAGTGGTGGTGAGTTTGAACTGCCAACCTTTTGGTTAGCTGCCGAAAACTTAACCACTGTGCCACCAGGGCTCCCTTAGAATGGATATATTATATATTAAATTAAAATCAGCAGCATTGTTTGAGAACATAATACATAAAAGTTTAAATGTTGAGGGGGTTCTAAACTTAATGAGATGTAGGCACCATGATCAGGAAAGCAAGTCATGATAATATAAATGATATGGCGATGGGTACAGTAGTATCTGTGGTGGCTGAAAGCCTAGTGTGTTTAGAGCACAGGCTGCATGTAAGTGTGGAATAGAGAATTTTTGCTTTTGTTTTTTCCCCATCAAACTTAGTTTTATCAGTTGTAATTTATTTGTCTTGATATTGAAGAAAATCATGTGAGAATCCATTAAGCAAATATCTAAAACACATGCAAAAGTAATAACTATAGGCATATCACCTCAATACCTACTAAAGTGCATAAATCTGAATTTCCTTCAATATAGAAATACCCAGAGTGTAAAGAACTCGGATTGCATAAGTAATATTTCTTAACACCATGAGTAAATTACATGTGGCATACTGACAAATTATTAAAAAACAATAGAGGTGTAAGTTGTAGTACTGTACATGTATGTTATCTAATTTTGTGTGAATAAAAAATAATGTATAGTAACAGCAGAGATGGATAGTACTATGCTATGGCAAAAATCTTGTTTGTAAGTGAAAGATTAAAGTAGCAATTAGCCCTCCAAGTCTGAGATTTCCCAAGTCATTTGATCAAGTTTTCATAAAGATATGTACAAGCTTCCTTTAAAAAAAAAAAAAAAAATTTTTTTTTTGTTTTCCTTTTAAACAAATCTTATTTCTGCATCATTTTACATCTTTCAGGCACCAGTAGAGCCATGGTCAATGCAAACGGCACCACAGGAATAAACTTCATTCTTCTAGGGCCTTTAACCACACACAGATCCACCTATTCCTGTTTGCCATGGTGCTTATGATCTTCATCACCTCACTGATGGGCAACACCCTTATGATCATTCTCATTCATGTGGACCCTCAACTCCACATGCCCATGTACTTCCTGCTTAGCCAGCTTTCTTTCATGGACATGATGCTGGTCTCCACCATCGTTCCCAAAATGGCAGCCAACTACCTGATGGACACTAGGTCTATCTCTCCCACTGGCTGTGGAGTCCAGATCTTCCTGCTTCTCACTCTGGGAGGGAGTGAATGCTTCCTCTTAACGGCCATGTCCTATGACCGCTATGTGGCCATATGTCACCCACTGTGCTACCCCATTCTCATGAGTCAGAAGCTCTGTTTACTCGTGACGTCAGGTTCCTGGCTCCTGGGAGGGATCGATGGGCTGATGCAGGCTGGTGCCACTTTGAGCTTCCCTTACTGTCACTCACAGGAAATCAATCACTTTTTCTGTGAAGCACCATCACTGGTACGCCTTGCCTGTGCTGACACCACGATTTTTGAGTTTTTCATGTATGTCTGCTGCATTCTGATGCTCTTGATCCCTTTGTCTCTCATTTTGGCCTCATACAGCCTTATCCTGGCTGCAGCGCTCCACATGCGGTCAGCTGGAGCGCAGAAAAAAGCCTTTAAGACCTGCTCCTCTCACCTGGTGGTTGTGGGACTCTTCTATGGCACCATCATGTTCATCTACATGAGGCCCAAATCTAACGATTCAGAGGACCATGATAAGGTGGTCTCAGCTTTTTATACCATCTTCACACCTGTCTTGAACCCCCTTATATACAGTGTGAGAAATAAAGAAGTCAAGGGTGCCTTGAGGAGGTGGCTGGAGAGACATTTTATGTGATATCAATGCTGAGCATAATTTGCCAAAAGGGCAGCAACCAAACTGGATACAGGTTACATTTCTAAAATATTGTTTTGCTATTTTGTTCATCCCATTTAAATTCTTCTTTTTGTGTTATCAAGTTATTTTGCTCTTACTTTGCCAATCTGGCTCCATTGTTCCTATGTGATTGTTTTTATATATGGTAAACTAATTAAAAATTATATTTGTCCTCCTGTCATAACTTGCAGTGGTGTTTTTGCTCTGAAATTAGGGCTCTGGCAATAAGTATGAGTGATTGAGTTTCTAAATGGCATATGATACGTGCATAATTTGTATTTTTTGATAAATAATGGAAATCATTAATTTTGATGGGGATAATACCTTTTGAAAACTAAATGTAGATCCTAAATCACATAATGAAGATAAAATAAATTCAAATGAAATAAGGACCCAATGTGACCATCAAACATAAAATACGTAAGAAGACATCAAGAAATATTTGCAAAATGTTGCTGTGGGAAGATTTGTTAAAGAAACTTCCAGACAGAATATAAAAATGCTAATTGGCTTTTCATGACCTATGTTAAAACGTAAGAGTAGAGAGATGAGCTGAAGAAAAAAATATATTGTGTACAAAGGAGTCAGTACACAGTGGATTCAAAAATAAAACTTTCTTTCAGCAAAGAAGTCTCAAATTAAGAAAGGGCCTCAGGCCAAAGATCCAACACAAGTTGTGACTCTAAAATCATTTATTAAGGCTTCAGGACGATTTAAGACACTGTACCTTAAATAAACATCCAAAGAGACAAAAGACCTTCTATAAATCTTGAGAGTCTTGTAGGTTCTCTTTTGTTAAAAATAAATAGGACTACTAAAATGTTTTAGGGCACTGTAGTGCAGCAGAGTCACAGGAAGCCCAAGGTTGGTAGTTGTGGGTTATGCCTAATGGAGTAAATTCCAGTAAGATTCACGGAAAACTCGCAATGTTTGCAAGCATGTTTTTCTGACAGAAATACCACTAGTTTGGTCTGAGTAAGCTGATTGAGGTGACTACTCAGTTTTCTTATGGTAGAGCAAGGGTGACTCAGAAAGCAGAGGCAAAAATCATGTAGAATAATTCCCAGAGAATCACACTGAATCTTAGTTAAGGAGCTGGCAACAATTTCTACCAGAATTTTAGAATTGCAAGTGACTGTATGCTACCCCATTCCCTATTTTAAGAAATGTCTTAAGAGTAATTGTGTTGGTGCAATTATATAATCCCCATGCTGTGACAAAGAGAGAAACCAAGACTTCTGGTGCACATCCCCAGCTGAGAGCCCAGCCAAATTCAAAGCCATTTTTTTCAGTCCTTGGTGGCACATCATGCAAGTGTATCTTTCAGCTCCCAGTTGAGCCACTTCCACTGATGTTGCATGGAGCAGAGATGAGCTGTCCCTGATGAAACCTGCTGAAATTGCAAATTCATTTGCAAAATAAATAATTGTTGTTTTAAACTGCTGTGCTTTGTGGATACACACACACACGCACACACTGGAATAGTGCTCAGGTGAATATATGTGTTACCTAAAACCCATAATAAAGGTATGAACTACATTTGAATAAAAGGGGTTATAATTCTCTTTCCCTACTTCATATAATCTGGAACCATTGTTCTGAAAATAATATTTTTATCTGTTTAGAATTATTTTATATTACAGAGAAGTCTTACCACTTCGGCTTTGATTAAAGTTTTAAGATGTTCTAGAAGTGAAAAATCAAAAACAATGTGGTTGAGGAAAACCACTTAGATTTTTCCGTGAGAGGGCCAGGGGTTGCCGTCTGGGATCAGTCAACTAAGAACATGTACCTTGGGTAAGTTAGCTTCTCTGATATACAGCTATTCTGTCTATAAAAACAGCATTCCTAAAATTAAAAATATATATACAATCAAGATTAGATTTAAGTTAGTAATGTGAAAAGAACATGACAGAGACTTCAGTGCCTGGAAACATGGCAGATGAGGTATCATACCCAACACACAGAGCTAGTTGAACAGATAGATAGACAGACTTGGAAACAGATTATAGGCATGTGGATCTAAGTTTTTCTTTCATGCATTAAAGAACTGCATATATATACCACAGACACACACATACACAAACAAAAACAGTAATTAGAAAAATAAGGCAGAAGGAAGTAGCTTCTTTACCAGAATATTAGTCAAAGGAAATAAAAAAACAATGCTGTATCAACTTTCATGGCTCTGTGTTTCATAGACAACAGGAGATAAACTACAAGGCCCCTAAAGGTGAGGATTCAGAAGAACTCTGAATAAACCGGGGAATGTAAGGGACAACACAATTCCGACTGAGTTAGCTAGAAATTAACCTCCCAGCTCCTCAAGTAGGTCCAGGAACTCTGCAGAAAATTCTTTCTCAGTGAATGGCACCAAGTAGAGTGGCTGAGAACTCGGTCAAGAACTTGTAGGTCACATAAAAAGCCCATAATTGTCTGCTGGAGAGAGAGGTCCCATGGAGCAGCATTGCGGCACTAGACATGGGAGTGAAGAAGTATTCTTGGACATCCAGCCCAATAGGTTTTCAGATGACTCCAGCCAGTATCTGATTGCAACTTCAAAACAGACATTCTAGCAGGGAACCAACCCACTCAACCCAGAATCCTGGGGAGATAATAACTTATTGTTTTAAACTGCCAAGTTTTGTGGTGTTTTGTTAGACAGCAATAGCTGTGAAGATATGAGTTAAAATATATAATACCTTTTATTGTTTGAGTAGATGAAGTTGTAATAAAATTAGTTTTTGATTAATTAAGTGTATGGTACATTGTCCTAGATTATCACTAAACATAAAGAAGTAAAGTGCATATTGTCTTAAATGACACAAAGAAATCGTGAAATGCAAAAAAATAATCAATCCAAAGAAGACAGGAATGAGATGAAGGGGGGACACAGAGAAGATAAGTAACTAAAAATCACTACATTGAATAATATCAGTTTTTTTTAATTTAAAATAAAAAAACTAATAAGCTGAAAAACATAAGTTTTTCAGCAAATGTAAATAGACTAAATGTTCCGAGCAAAGAATCTAGACTGGAGAAAACCTTTTTGTATTTTAATTGTTGTTGTTAGGTTCCTTCATGTGGGTTCCTACTCAGAGCGACCCTATGTGCATCATAATGAAACACTGCCCCATTTTGCCCCAACCTAACTATCATTTCTATGTTTGAGCCCATTATTGCGGCCACTGTGTTAATCCCTCATTTTTGCTGACCCTCTACTTCACCAAGCATGATGTCCTTCTCCAGGGACTGGTTCCTCCTTATAATATGTCCAAATTACATGGGACGAAATCTCGCCATCCTCACTTCTAAGGAGCATTCTTGCTGTACTTCTTCCAAGACAAATTTGACCATTCTTTTGACAGTCCATTTTATATTCAATATTTTCCACCAACACCGTGATTCTAAGGCATCGATTCTTCTTTGGTCTTCCTTACTCATTGTCCATCTTTCACATGCAGAAGTGGCAAAAGGCAACTGAAAATACAATGGCTTGGGTCAGGTGCACCTTAGTCCTCAAAGCGACGTTTTTGCTTTTTAACACTTTAAAGAGGGCTTTTGCAGCCAATTTGCCAAATGCAATACATCCTTTGATTTTTTGACCTCTGCTTCCATTGGAGTTAATTGTAGATCAAAGTAAAATTAAATCCTTGACAACGTCAGTATTTTCTCCATTTATCACGATGTTGGTTACTGGTCCAGTTTTGAGGATTTTTGTTTTCTTTATTTTGAGGTGTAATTCATACTGAAGGCTGACGTCTTTGATCTTCATCAGCAAGTGCTTCAAGTCCTCTTTACTTTCAACAGGCAAGGCTGTGTGTTCTGCATATTGCAGGTTGTTAATGAGTTTTTCTCTAATCCTGATGCTGCCTTCTTCATATAGTCCATCTCAGATCATTTGCTGAGCATACAAATTGAATAAGTATGGTGAAAGGATACAATCCTGACGCACATCTTTTCTGATTTCAAACTAAGCAGTGTCCCATTGTTGTGTTCCAGTTACTGCCTCTTGGTCTATGTAGAGAATCCGCATGAGCAAAATTAAGTGTCCTGGAATTCCCACTCTTTGCAATGTTATCCAAAATTTGTTATGATCTACTCAGTCAAATGCCTTTGAATAGTCAATAATTAACACAGAAAGATCTTTCTGTTCCACAGTCAGCCCCTGGCCTTGTTCTGACTGATGATATTGAGCTTTTCCTTTGTCTCTTTCCATAGATGTAGTCGTTTTGACTTCTGTGTATTCCATCTGGCGAGGGCCATGTGCATAGTTGCCGTTTATGTTGGTGAAAAAAAGGTATTTGCAATGAAGAAGTCATTGGTCTCGCAAAACTCTATCATTCAATCTCCGGCATTGTTTCTATCACCAAGGCCATATTTTCCGACTACCAATTGTTCTTCTTTGTTTCCAACTTTCACATTCTAATCACCAGTAATTACCAATGCATCCTGATTGCATGTTCAATCAATTTCAGACTACAGAAGCTGAAAAAAATCTTCAATTTCTTCAACTTTGTTCTTAGTGGTTGCTGCGTAAATTTGAATGATAGTCATATTAACTGGTCTTCCTTATAGGCCTATGGATATTATCCTATCACTGACAGCACTGTACTTCAGGATAGACCTCGAATTGTTCTTTTTGACCATAAATGTAACACCATTCCTCTTCAAGTTGTCATTTCTGGCGTAGTAGGCTATGTGTTGTCCAATTCAAAATGGCCAATACCAGTCCATTTCAGCTCACTAATGCCTAGGATATCGATGCTTATGTGTTCCATTTCGTTCTTGAAGATTTCCAATTTTCCTAGATTCATACGTCGTATATTTCAGGTTCCAAGCATTAGTGGTATTTTCAATTGCCTCATATGCATGTGAAAGATGGACAATGAATAAGGAAGACTGAAGAAGAATAGATGCTTTTGAATTGTGGTGTTGGCAAAGAATATTTAATATACCAAAAGAACAAACAAATCTGTCTTGGAAGTAGTACAGCCAGAATGCTCCTTAGAAGCCAGGATGGTGATACTGCATCTAACATACTTTGGCCATGTTGTCAGAAGAGATCAGTCCCTGGAGAAGGACATCATGCCTGGTAAAGTACAGGGTCAGCTTAAAAGAGGAAGACCCTCAATGAGATGGATCGACACAGTGTCTGCAACAACGGGCTCAAGCATAACAACGATTGTAAGTATGGCACGGGGCCGGACAGTGTTTCTTTCTGTGGTACATAGGATCGCTATGAGTCGGAAGCGACTCCACTGCACCTAATAACGACAACAATAAACATCTTTCTGGTATTCTCAGCTTTTAGCCAAGATCCACTGGACATCAGCAATTATATCCCTCCTTCCGTGTCATTTTCTTTATTTTTTTTCTTTCAAATCAGGATTTTTCTATTTTAATATTTATTTAACCACAACTTATTTTTAAAAAAGAAAAGAAAAGAAAGGGAACATATATCTGTGTACCCAAAGCCTAGCACACAGAGCACATGTTTCTTGTAGATCAGAGTCATTATACATGGTTGTCTGCCCAATGGATCAGAATCAAGTCATACAGAAATACAGCTGTATATGGCTTCAGTATGTCATATCTTCTTTGACAAGACAAGTGATGGAACTTACCATTGTGCCAGTTGGGTAGTGCTCACATAGTTCATCTGAAGAGTTAGTGTTTCTTACTCTTTGGTCTGCCATCCCAATGATCCAGATCTTTCTTCATTATAATACCCTGATTCCATTATCCTTTGAAATCCTTCCACTGGCTATATACTTACATATTCAAATTTATCTCTCTAGGTTTATAGTCTCAGTCTTCCTCAATACATTTAATCAATTAATATATAAAAACAGAACCACCGTGGCCAGAAGTAGAACTGAAGTTAATGTAACAGTGGTTAAGAATTTCAACCTAGGTTTACATTCCTACCCATTACTATCCACAGGACTCTGGATGTGATAATAGCACCTACTTCATGGGGTTAATACGGGCATGGAATGAGCAATGTATGAAAAGTACTTGGTACTGTTCCTGACAGTGCACAATAAATGTTGTAATTATAATTAACAATGCACATGTTATAATTGTTATTATGTGATAGCAATGATGGAAATAACAGTAATTCCCAAATGTTATCAGGTAGATATTTTGATTTTTCTCTCTTTTTTTTTAATTATGCTTTAGATGAAGATTTACAGAGCAAATTAATATCTCATTAGGCAATAAATACACATACTGTTTTGTGACATTGGTTGCCAACCCTACACCATGTCAACATTCTACCCTTGTCAACCTTGGGTTCCCCATTATCAGCTTTCCTGTTCCCTCCAACCTTCTCATCCTTGCCCCTGGGTTGGTGTGCCCATTTAGTCTTGATTTGTTTTACGGGTCTGTCTAAATTTTGGCTGAAGGGTTAACCTTCGGAGTGACTTCAGTACTGATTTAAAAGGACACTTAGGGCCATACTCTCGAGGTTTCTCCAGTCTCTGTCAGACCAGTAAGTATGGTCTTTTTTTGTAAGTTATAGTTTTGTTCTGCATTTTTCTCCAGTTCTGTCCTGGACCCTCTATTGTGATCCTTGTCAGAGCAGTCGTTGGTGGTAGCTGGGCACCATCTAGTTATGCTGGACTCAGTCTGGTGGAGGCTGTGGTAGTTGCGGCCCATTAGTTTCCACATCCTTTTCTGAATCGGCTTGAATTTCTGGCAGTTTCCTGTTGATGTACTGCTGCAGCCATTTTTTAATTATCTTCAGCAAAATTTTACCTGAGTGAAATTTTAAGGAGGCATATTTAAATATAAAGACAAAGAATACATGAAATTTAAAAGGTCAAAAAGATACCTAAGACAAATATTAATTAAAAGGAAATATGGTTTAGCTATAAAATATTAAACAAAGCAGATTTTAAGAAAAAAAAACTCTAGATATGAAGATGCTCACACACACCATATAAGACAGGCTCTATTTTTTTTTGGATTATTAGCTTGGAGTCCTGGTGGTGCAGTGGTTAAAAGCTGAGCTGACACTTATCAAAAGGTTGGCAGTTCAAATCCACCAGCTGCTCCTTGAAAACCCTACAAGGCAGTTCTGCTTCGCCCTATAGGGTTGCTATGAGTTGTAATTGACTCAACATGATTGGTTTTTATTTTTTCATATTAGCCAGCATGTTTTGTAATGCTCCTTGGTTTTCAGATACTTTCACTGACTTTATTTGACTCTATACCAAGGAGAACTACATTTCCCAAGATCCTTTGCCAGCATATTTCTTGTAGGAAATCACAATGTAAGACTGTCAGAAGATTAGAAAGGCTATAGGACAGAAGTCAGCAAATTTCTCCTTCTCTCTTTCCCCACTTCAACTATAGTTCCTGGAAGTAACCGTGGCTCGCCATGATTTCACTTTGAATAAATAGCCACTCTCTTCATGGTTTCAAATATTGTCTGCTGGTCCTCACCTTGGTTCTGGGTTCTGCATGAGGGCCCCACCCATGGGGTCCTGGAAGCCATCTTGTCCTGCTGTTTGACAGTTTTCTGGGTGTTGGGAGCAACATACTGATGGGAGTCTCTAAGTTGATTCAGCTTCCCTTGTTTGGTTCCTTGATTCCTTCATCTCCTATTGAAGTACTTATCTGAATTCTGTTCTCTCTTTTGAAATAGCTAGTGATCTCTCTCCTGATAACTGATTTTTAGATGAGGAAATTAGGCTTAGAAGAAAGTTTTTGAAAGAGACAACCTACTGGAGACATTTTCTTCTCATGATGATGGAAGAAACAATAGAGAAATATGAAAATATAATATCGCTGAAACTCTAGGCTTGGAAGTGGTATACAGACACTTTCAGCCACATGCTATTGAGCAAAGTTTATCAAATCACTAGGTTAACGCGTGATGGAGTGAAGAAGTGTGCTCCTCATGTGATCAGCAGAAGGCAGTAAATACTTGTCAAATGATAGTCTCTTTATCACAGACTCCAAACACCATGGGCAGAAAGTTAGTTGAAAAAACTCTTTAGCAACCATAAGAGTATATTCCACAATTATCATGGCAGATAGGAAACCCTGGTGGCGTAGTGGTTAAGTGCTATGGCTGTTAACCAAAAGGTTGGCAGTTCGAGTCCACCAGGCGCTCCTTGGAAACTCTATGGGGCAGTTGTACTCTGTCCTATAGGGTCGCTATGAGGCAGAATCGACTCAACAGCAGTGGGTTTTTTGGGGTTTTGCATCATGGCAGATAAGGCAATATGAATCTTTTAAAAAGCATATCTCAGAGAGAAGATCCAGGGGCTATGCTATCAAAAAAAATGAATGTGAAAACTACTCCAAGGAGGCAGAAAGTGGCCTTATCAGTGACTATTCCTCATCAGAAATATAGTGGGCCTTTAAATGTCTGCCTAATGGAATTTCAGAATTTCTGGGGACCCACGATTCCTGTGGATATCTCATTCTTTCTTTCCTAATACCAGTGTTTATTTCCATTATCCTGTCCCTGTCCAACCAAGACATGCTGGATATTTGGATAACTGGGAAATTTAGATAATTCACAGGTCATCAGATAAAAGATGGACCTTATTGGTGACTGCTTATCACCAAGAGATCATGGGCTTTGAGCTTATTCCATGACTGAACGGGACATTTGGTTGTCTCCTTTGGAGAGGAGTTGGGACCCAGAAGAGTGAACTACTTGATTAGGAATGTTGGTTAATCATCTGGTCTTCATCCTTCCTGGCTCAAGTTTGGATTGCACTTCCCTTTTCTCTGAAGTTAGGTGTGGACTGTGAAACATTAGTGCAAGTGACATGCGTAACCCATGGCAAGAATTTAGAGCCAGCGAGTGAAATTCCATGTTCTTTCCATCTTCCATAAATTGCTGTTGCTTCACAATGAGGGAAGCACCATCAGCCTGTGTCCCTGAGGGAGGACAAATCCCAAGATAACATGCAGCGTGATCCAGAAATCCACTATTGTGGTTTTATGATAGAGATTTTTTTTTAATCACTGGTGTTATACTACAGCATAAACTAGAATATTATAACTAATTGCCCACATTCTAGACAAAAATTCATGTTTGTGATTCCACTCATCTAAAATTAACAAAATCTTGTCATTCCAGTGAGAAATTTGGGAATGTAGCTAAGTACACAGAGGGTAAAATTTCAGTGTTGAAGGGGAATTAGATTTGTGTAAGTGGTAAAGACCAATGTTAAAATAATTTGGTAGTTTTTAAAATTTTTTTCTAACAAAATAAGACATAGACTCTGAAGTAACCCAATCTTCAAAAATACTGATATAGGATAGATGGAAATTACATAGGAGAATACAAAATAAATTCTTTTGTTCTTCTCATATTTTATAGAATAATCTCAGAAATTATACTTTTCATTAAGATTTCTGCCATTTTATTTTCATATCAAAAATATTTGAAAGGTAAAAATAAATATATCCTTCCAGCTTTCAAAAATAATCACTGAGTGTATCACAATAAACTGTTCTCTTAATTTGTTTTATTTCTGGGAGTATGCAATAAAATTGCCAAGGAAAACAATAAGGCATCAGCTGATATACTGGATTATGCAATGCTGAGTATATTCCTCAGCCTCCCTCAGAGGGTGCACATGACCCCTTTCCTCACGAAAGTTGTTCTCACTTGTAAATTACTTTCACAGAAAAACAAACAAATATTTCTAATGCTAAGAAAACGTGGCTGTAGGCATCAGATGATAGTGGGTAAAAAAAAAAAAAAAGTGGGTAGAGCATCAAAAATCAGAAAAAAAGTATTTCCTTTTTATTAGATGAAATAAATTTCTAAATGTTCACCATCAATACTCATTTTTCTTTTGGTATCTGGAGACCATAAACATCACTATTCATGGCACCATGACCTGCACGGTGACTAATAAATGATAAGTGTTTGATAACCTAATTGTTGACCTAAATAATATGTAAATTGATGGCTATATTTTCTTTTTTTATGTAGCATAAAGTAAGTTCCCTAAAACCCGTTGCCATCGAGTGGGTTCTGACTCCGACCAACCCTATACGACAGAGTAGAACTGCGCCATAGGGTTTCCAAGGAGTACCTGTTGGATTTGAACTGCTAACCTTTTGGTTTGCAGCTGTAGCTCTTAACCGCTATGTTACCAGGGTTTCCAAAGTGAATCCACGGTCTTATATCAAAACTTGCTACTACATTCTGTAAATTGTATTTACAGGCTTGAAGTGGATAAGAAAAGAAATTATAAACAAGAAATTTAAACATGGACTCATTGAGAAAAAATGTATATATATATATATATAGTCCAATCAAATGAATTATTTGCAAGGGAAAAAGAATTAATATTTTGTTATAAAAGCTATGATTGGCAATAAATTTACTTTAAGTGAAATCATAATAGCAAGATATAAAATTGTTCTAAATCGAAATTTTTAAGCTTATTTTAAAAATCATAAACAGAATGAGGGTAATGGGGAAGTTATGGTATATGGAAGCTTTTCAGAAGTAAATATTTAGCAAATGTGTATGGATAACAATTCTTTTTTTTAATATTAAGTATTCTTTTTATTGTGCTTTAAGTGAAAGTTTACAATTCTAGTAAGTTTCTCATACAAAAACTTATACAGACATGGTTAAGGTGATCCTAGTTGCTCTCCCTACAATGTGACAGCACTCTCCTTCTTTCTCCCCTGTGTATTTCCTGTGTCCATTCATCCAGTTCCTGTCCCCCTCTGCCTTCTCATCTCGCCTCCAGAGAGGCTTTACCCACACAGTCACAATGTGTCTACTTGAGCTGAGAAGCACAATCCTCACCAGTTTCATTTTATGTCTTATAGTCCAGTCTAATCTTTGTCTGCAGAAGTGGCTTCGGAATGGTTTTAGTTTTGGGCTAACAGAGAGTCCAAGGGCCATGACCTCTGGAGCCCTTCCAGTGTTCAGTCAGACCATTTAGCCTGGTCTCTTTTACTAGAATTTGAGGTCTGCATTCCACTTTTCTCCTGCTCCATCAGAGATTCTCTGTCGTGTTCCCTTAGAGTGCAGTCATTGGTGGTAACCGGGCACCATCTAGTTCTTCCAGTCTCAGGCTGTTAGAGTCTCTGGTTTAAGTGGCACTTTCTGTCTCTTGGGCTCATATTTCCTTGAGTCCTTGGTGTTCTTCATTCTCCTTTGCTCCAGGCGGATTGAGATCAATTGATGCATCTTACATGGCCGCTTGCTAACTTTCAAGACCCCGGACACCACTCATCAAAGTGGGATGTGGAATACTTTCTTAATACGATTTGTTACGTCAGTTGACCTAGATGTCCCCTGAACCATGGTCCCCAGACCCCCACTCTTGCTACTCTGTCCCTCGAAGTGTTTCGTTGTATTCAGGAAACTGCTTAGCTTTTGGATTAGTCCAGTTGTGCTGACTTCCCCTGTATTGTGTGCTGTCCTTCCCTTCACCTAAAATGATTCTTGTCTACTCTGTAATTAGTGAATATCCCTCTTCCTCCTTCCCCATTCTCGTAATCATCAAAGAATGTTTTCTTCTGTGTTTAAACCTTTTCCTGAGTTCTTATAATAGTGGTCTCAAGCAATATTTGTCCTGCGACTGACTAATTTCAATCAGCATAATGCCTTCCAGATTCCTACACATTATGAGATGTTTCATGGATTCATTGTTTTTCTCTATTGTTGCATCGTATTCCATTGTGTGAATATACCATAATTTGTTTATCCATTTATCCATTGGTGGGCACCTTGATTGTTTCCATCTCTTTGCTATTGTAACAGTGCTGCAGTGAACATGGGTGTGCATATATCTACTCTTGTAGGGCTCTTATTTCTCTACAGTATATTCCAAGGACTGGGATTGCTGGATCGTATGGTACTCCTATCTTTTTAAGGAAACGCCAAATCGATTTCCTAAGTGGTTGTGCCATTTTACATTCCCACCAGCAATGTATAAGTGTTCCAGTCTCTCCACAACCTCTCCAACATTTATTATTTTGTGTTTTTTAGATTAGAGCCAGCTTCGTTGTGGTAAGATGGTATCTGATTGTAGTTTTGATTTGCATTTCTCTAAAGGCTATTGATCATGAGCGTTTCCTAACGTAGCTGTTAGCCGCCTGAACGTCTTATTTGGTGAAGTTTCTGTTCATACCCTTTGCCCATTTTTTAATTGGTTTATTTGTCTTTTTGTTGTTGAAGTTTGGCAGTATCTTGTAGATTTTAAAGATTTAGACACTGATCGGATTTGTTGTAGCCAAATTTTTTTCCCCAGTCTATAGGTAGTCTTTTTACTCTTTTGGTGAGGCCTTTGGATGAGGATAAGTGTTTCATTTTTAGAAGCTCCCAGTTATCGACTTCACCTTCCAGTGTTTGTGCATTGCTGGCAATGTTTTGTATACTGTTTATATAGGGCTACTAGAGTTCTTCCTATTTTTTCTTCCATGATCTTTATCATTTTAGATTTTATATTTAGGTCTTTGATCCATTTTGAGTTAGTTTTTCTGCATGGTGTGAGAGGTATGGGTCTTGTTTCATTTTTTTGCAGATGGGTATCCAGTTATTCCAGCACCATTTGTTAAAGAGACTGTCTTTTCTCCATTTAATGGACTTTGGGCCTTTGTTAAATACAAGCTGCTCATACGTGGATGAATTTATATCTGAATTCTCAATTCTGTTCCATTGGTCTATGTACCTGCTGTTGTGCCAGTACCAGGCTGTTTTGACTACCCTGGTGTTGTAATACGCACTAAAATCAGGTAGTGTGAGGCCTCCCACTTTGTTCTAATTTTTCAGTACTGTTTTACTTATTTAGGGCCTCTTCCCTTTCCATATGAACTTGGTGATTTGTTTCTCCATCTCATTAAAAAATGCCATTGGAGTTTGGATCAGGCTTGCATTTATCTATAGATTGCTTGGAGTAGAATAGACATTTTCACAATCTTGAGTCTTCCCACTGAAGAACAAGGTATGTTTTTTCACTTACGTAGGTCTCTTTCGGTTTCTTGCAGTAGTGTCTCATAGTTTTCTTTGTATAGGTCTTTTATGTCTCTGGTTAGATATGTTCCTAAGTATTTAATCTTCTTGGGGCTATTGTAAATGGTATTCATTTCATGATTTCCTCTTCGACTTTCTCTTTGTTCATATAGAGGAATCCAACTGGTTTTTGCATGTTTATCTTGTATCCTGATGCTTTGCTGAAATCTTCTATTAGTTCCAGTAGTTTTCTTGTGGATTCTTTAGGGTTTTCCGTGTATAAAATCATATCATCTGCAAATAGAGATAGTTTATTTCTTCCTTACCAATTTGGATGCTTTTTTTTTTTTTTCCCCCTAGACTAATTGCTCTGGCTAGGACCTCCAGAACAATGTTGAATAAAAGTGATGATAAAGGGCATCCTTGTCTGGTTCCCGTTCTCAAGGGGAATGATTTCAGACTCACTCCATTTACGGTGCTGTTGGCTGTTGGCTTTACATAAATGTCCTTTATTATGTAGAGGATTTTTCCTTCTACTCCTATTTTGCTGAGAGTCTTTATCATGAATGGATGTTGGACTTTGTCAAATGCCTTTTCTGCATCAACCCATAAGACCATGTGGTTCTTGTCTTTTATTTATATGATGGATTACATTGATTGTTTTTCAAATGTTAAATCATCCCAGCATACCTAGTATGAATCCTACTTGGTCAAGGTGAATTACTTTTTCAATATGTTGTTGGCTAGAATTTTGCTGAGGGTTTTTGTGTCTAAGTTCATGGGGAATATTGGTCTGTAATTTTCTTTTTTTGTGGTGTCTTCACCTGGATTTGTTATGACGGTTATGCTGGCTTCATAGAATGAGATTGGGAGTATTCCATCCTTTTGTATGTTCTGAAATACCTTTAGTAGTAGTGGTGTTAACACTTCTCTGAAAGTTTGGTAGAATTCTCCAGTGAAGTCATCAGGGCCAGGGCTTTTATTTATTGGGAATTTTTAATTATCTTTTCAATTTCTTCTTTTGTTATAGGTTTATTTAGCTGTTCTACATCTGTTTGTGTTAGATTAGGTAGGTAGTGTGTTTCTAGAAATTTATCCAATTCTTCTAGGTTTTCAAATTTGTTGGAGTACAATTTTTCATAATATTCTGTTATGATTCTTTTAATTTCAGTTGGGTCTGTTGTAATATTGCCGATCTCATTTCTTATTCGGGTTATTTGCTTTCTCTCCTATTTTTCTTTTGTCCATTTGGCCAATGGTTTATCGATTTTGTTGATCTTTTCATAGAACCAGCTGTTGGTCTTGTTAACTCTTTCAATTGTTTTTCTTTTCTCTATTTCATTTAATTCTGCTCTAATTTTTATTATTTTGTTTCTACTGGTACCCTAGGACTTCTTTTGCTGCTTTCTTTCTATTTCTTTGAGTTGTAGGGATAATTCTTTGATTTTGGCCTTTTCTCCTTTTGGATGTGTGCATTTATTGCTATAAATTGACCTCTGAGCACTGTTTTGCTGTGTCCCACAAGTCCTGGTAGGAAGTGTTTTCATTCTCATTTGATTCTACGAATTTCTTTATTCCACCCTTAATTTCTTCTATAACCCAGTAGTATTTCAGCAAGGTGTTGTTCAGTTTCTGTGTGTTTGATTTTTTTTTCACTTGCTTTATGTTATTGGCTTCTACTTTTATGGCTTTATGGTCAGAAAAGATGCTTTGAAATATTTTGATGTTTTGGATTCTGTTAAGACTTGCTTTATGACCTAATATGTGGTCTATTCTGGAGAACGTTCCATGTGCATTGGAAAAGAAAATATGCTTGTCTGCCGTTGGGTGGGGTGTTCTGTATGTGCCTATGAGATCAAGTTGGTTGACTGCGGCATTTAGACTTTCACTGTCTTCATTTAGCTTCTTTCTGGATGTTCTGTCCTTCACCAAAAGTAGTGTGTTGGAGCCTCCTACTATTATTGTAGAGCTGCCCATCTCTGTTTTCAGTGCTTTTAGAGTTCATTTTATGTATTTTGGAGCCCTGTCATTGGCTGCACAAAAGGGTCCTTCCTTATCCTTTGTGGTAGATTTTACTTTAAAGTCTATTTTGTTAGAAATTAATATTGCCACTCTTCTTTTTTTGGTTGTTGTTTGTTTGGTATCTCTTTTCCATCCTTTGAGTTTTAGTTTGTTTGTATCTTTATGTCTAAGGTATGTCTCTTGTAGGCAACATATAGGCAGATCTTGTTTTTTTAATCCATTCTGCCACTCTCTGTCTCTTTATTGGTGCATTTAGTACATTTACATTCAGCGTAATTATGTCTAGGTATGAGTTTAGTGCTGTCATTTTGATGCCTTTTTTTTTGGTTGTTGACAGTTTCTTTTTTCCACTGAATTTTCTGTGCTGAGTAATTTCTCTTTATGTATTATCTTTTCCTCTTTTCCAGTGTTGTTGCTTTTGTTTTTGCTGTCTTCATGTTTTTCTTTTTTATTATTATTTTGATGTGCAGGATTGTTATTTTCCTTTGTGATTACCTTGATAAATTTACCCCTATTTTCATACTCCATATGAAAGATCTATGACTATATCTTTTAGTTCTTCTTGTTGAGTTAATGTTGTCATCTTTTACTTCATGATGTCTGTTTCCCTGTTCTGAGCATTTTAGCTTTGATTTAGTTTTGTGATTTCTCTGTCTTGAGTGATATCTGGTTTCCCTGTCCTCTGTTCTTGTCTTGGATTGTTATCTGATGTTATTGAGTTTCTAACTGGAGGATTTCCTTTAGAATTTCTTGTAATTTTGGTTTGGTTTTGGCAATGTCCCTCAACTTCTGTTTATCTGGAAATGCCATAATTCACCTTCATATCTGAGACAGTTTTGCTGGATATATAATTCTCGGCTGGCAATTATTTTCCCTTTAAGTCTTTATATATGTCCTCCCATTGCCTTCTTGCCTGCATGGTTTCTGCTGAGTAGTCCGAGATTAGTCTTACTGACTGTCCTTCACAGGTGACTTTTTGTTTATCCCTAGCTGCTCTTAAAATTCTCTTTATCTTTGGTTTTGGCAAGATTGACTATAATATGTCTTGATATCTTTCTCTTGAGATCTACCTTCTGTGGGGTTAGATGAGCATCTTGGAAAGATATCTCGTCTTTCATGATATCTGGGAGGTTTTCTGCCAACAAATTTTCCACAATTTTCTTTGTATTTTCTGTTTTTCCTCCCTGTTCTGGTACTATGATTACTTGTAGGCTATTTCTCTTGATAGAGTCCCACATGATTCTTAGGGTTTCTCCATTTCTTAAAATTCTTTTATCTGATTTTTCTTTGAATATATTGGTGCCAAGTATTTTATTTTCAGTCTCACTAATTCTAACTTCACTTTCCTGAATTCTGCTCCTTTGACTTTCTACTGAGTTGTCTAATTCTGAAATTTTATTGTTGATCTTCTGAGTTTCTGACTGCTGTGTCTCTAAGGATTCTTGAAGCCTATTAAATTTTTCGTTATTCTCTTGAATAACCTTCTTAATTCCCTCAACTGCTTTATCTGTGTGTTCCTTGGCTTGTTCTGCATTTTGCCTGAGCTCTTTTTTTTCTTTCCTGATATCTTGAAGAGTTCTGTATATTATTATTTTGTATTCTATCTCTGGTAATTCTAGGAATATATCTTCATCTGGAAGATTCCTCAATTCTTTGCTTTGGAAGCTTGCTGACATGATCATCGTCTGCTTCTTTATGTGATTTGATATTGACTGTTGTCTCTGTATGTTTGCATACTGTGTCCTAGCTTCTTGCTTTGTTTTGTTTTGAAATACTTAATAGGCTGCTCAAATTAGTTGGTTTGATTAATGGAGCCTTTGAAGCTCTAACGTCCTGTCACCAGATGGCTAGAGCTGTTATCAGGTATATGAGCCTAGAAGTCCATTCAGTTTTCTTGTAAGGATTCAGCTCAGATTTCCAGGTAGTTAGTCACCAAGTGTGTGGTGTAGGCTCTCACCTACTGTCTTTGAGGAGCAGTGGTGATTGGTGTATGCACAGGTCTCTTGTTGCATCAGGTGGTCACACTCTGAGCAAGGTAGGGGGTTGACAACCTTTCCCTGAGTGTTTGTGAGGAAGACATGTCCCTGTTCTCTAGAGTGCACAAGTGGGTGGGCTCTGCAGCCATACCATTGACACCTGATACTTTCAACTGTAAGGACTGGGAGACACCACTTATCCTTGTACCCCTGACATGGGTGGCTAGGTGGTGCAGGTGGAGCCACCAGTCCTCAGGCCCCTGATTTGGGTAGGTGAGGACCCTGCTTATTAGAGCAGTGTCAAGCATCAAGAACCCACCTCGCCACTGCACAGCTGAAACTGTTAAAGTCAGACCTTAGGCCACACACCCTTGCACTGTAACAAGAACCCAGCTCCTGAAATGGGCCACACAGTTCTATGCAGGGGTGAAAGCCATTCAAAGTCTATGGTCCACTTGTGCCTGGACAGAAGCTGCTTCTGCCCTGAGTTTCCAGCTTAGAGGAGCCATCAGATTATTTTTTCCCTGTTTGTTAATTTGCTCCTTCTCCAATGGCTCTGGTTGCATGCCAGGACCTATCTCAGGCCCAGGGAAATCGAATGTCACTGAAGCCAGCTTGGGGGCCTGGGATAGAGGGTGAGGGATCAGATAAATGGGAGAGAGTTCTTTTGAAAGGGGAGGTATTTGATCTGTGCAGTGAATTAAATGCTAGCACTTATGCCGAGAGCGCTGTTCTTCTCTGATTCTGGAGGCATGAGTAGACTCTGTGCCACTGGCTCTCTGTGGCTAGGGAAACCGTGTACAGAAAGCTACTGCCAGCCCTTCTGTAGTCACACCAGCAGATCAGGGATGAGGGGCGCTGGTTCCCACTGAGTTAGGTCCAGCAACTTCTTGCTGCTTCTGAACCGTATCTCCCTCCCTCTGTTGCTAAGTCCAATTTCTTAACTTTGCCTTTGATGTTCAGGGCTCCTAGATTGTCATATATATAATCAATTTACTTGTTTTTTCAGGTCTTTGTTGTAAGAGGGACTATCAGAAGCATCTGACCACTCCACTATCTTGGCCCTGCCTGCATCTGATGCATTCTTGTCTAGCTATATTTGATAGATACTTTTCTAGGTTAGAACATAAGTTTTCCTCATGCTTTCAAAGTAGACATTATGTTCTCATGCCTGACTGATGGAAATTCACAGTCATGGGAATTCTTTCCTTTTTTTTTGATTCAAAAAATCCTCTTATAAAATGTAATGAAGAAAAGTATGTAAAATTGTTTATTTGCATTTTATGAGTTCCTAACTTGGATTATTTCTAGCATAAATATAAATATTGAAAACAACTGCAAATATATCATCACAAAGTTTCACAATCCATATTTGCAACAATGGTTGAGGGCACCTGCTTTCCCTTGGACCATTTCTATTACCATTTTTAAGTCTTCCAATAGCTGATAAACCATTTGGAAAAATGATGAATTCCAGCTGCCATTTTAATTTAAATTTATTTTTTAGTGAAATTAGATAAATTTCCATGAATATATTAGTGCCTTCTTATCTTCTACTGGACTCTCCTGACATATATTTTGCTCATTTTTATACTTTTATGTTGATTTGAGGAGTGCTATAGGAAACCCTGGTGGCATAGTGGTTAAGAGCTATGACTGCCAGTCAAAAGGTCGGCAGTTTGAATCCACCAGGTGCTCCTTGGAAACCCTATGGGGCAGTTCCACTCTGTCAAAATTGACTCAATGACAATAGGTTTTGGTTTATATGTATCATAAAGACAGGAAGGAAAGAAGAGACCAAAATGGATGTCAAAAGAGACTTCGAAACTTTCTCTAAAATACCCGGTAGCTAATGGGAATAGAAGAAATTAAGAAGTAGAAGAGCTGAACAGAAGATTCAAAGGGCAGCTTGAAAGACAAAATAAAATATTATAATGAACTGTGCAAAGATCTGGAGCTAGAAAATCAAAAGGGAAGAAAACTGTCAGTATTTCTCAAGCCAAAAGAACTGAAGAAAAATTCAAGCTGCAAGTTGCAATATTGAAGGATTCTATGGGCAAAATATTGAACAGCTCAGGAAACATCGAGAGAAAGATGGAAGGAATACGCAGAGTCATTATACCAAAACTAATTGGCCAATGTTCAACATTTCAGGATGTAGCATATGATCAAGATCCAATGGTACTGCAGGAAGAAGTCCATGCTATGCTGAAAGGAATGGCAAAAAACAAGGGTCCAGGAACTGATAGAATACCAACTGAGATGTTTCAACAAACAAATGCAGCACTGGAAGTGCTCACTTGTCTATGCCAAGAAATTTGGAAAAGAGCTACCTGGCCAACCAACTGGAAGAGAGCCAATATATATGCCTATTCCCAAGAAAGGAGGTCCAATCAAATGCAGAAATTCTTGAACAATATCATTAATATCACATACAAGCAAAATTTTGCTAAAGATCA
This sequence comes from Loxodonta africana, assembly GCF_030014295.1. Taxonomy (NCBI): domain Eukaryota; kingdom Metazoa; phylum Chordata; class Mammalia; order Proboscidea; family Elephantidae; genus Loxodonta; species Loxodonta africana. Next base: position 101,788 of record NW_026974887.1, read on the forward strand.
TTCAAAAGTGGCTGTAGCAGTGTATTGACAGGGAACTGCCAGAAGTTCAAGATGAATTCAGGAGAGGATATGGAATGAAGGATATCATTGCTGATGTCAGATGGATCCTGGCTGAAAGCAGAGAATACCAGAAAGATGTTTACCTGTGTTTTATTGACTATGCAAAGACATTCGACTGTGTGGATCATAACCAATTACGGATAACATAGCAAAGAATGGGAATTTAGAGCACTTAATTTTGCTCATGAGAAACTTGGACATAGATCAAGAGGCAATCGTTCCAACAGAACAAGGGGATACTTCATGGTTTAAAGTTAAGAAAGATGTGCATCAGGTTTGTATCTTTTCACCATACTTATTCAATCTGTACGCTGACCAAGTAACCTGAGAAGCCAGACTGTATAGAAGAATTTGGCATCAGGATTAGAGGAAGACTCATTAACAACCTGTGATATGCAGATGACAAGACGATGCTTACTGAAAGTGAAGAGGACTTGAAGTACTTAGTGATAAAGATCAAAAACCACAGCCTTCATTATAGATTACACCTCAACATAAAGAGAACAGAAACCCTCACAACCAGACCACTAAGAAACGTCATGATAAAAGGAGAAAATATTGAACTTGTCAAGGATTTCATTTTACTTGGAGAGACAATCAAAGCAGCACTCAAGAAATCAAATGACGTGTTACTTTAGGCAAATCTGCTGCAAAAGACTTCCTTAAAGTGTTAAAAAGCAAAGATGTCACTTTAAGGACTACGGAGTGCCTGATCCAAGCCATGGTGTTCTCAACTGCCTTATATGTGTGTGAAAGCTGGACAAGGAGTAAGGAAGACCAAAGAAGAGTTGGTGCCTTTGAATAATGGTTTTAGTGAAGAATATTTAATGTACCGTGGACTGCCAAAAGGAGAAAAAAAATCTGTCTTGGAAGAAGTACAGCAAGAATATCCTACTGAGCAGTTACATCTCTCTTATAGGGTTGCTGTAAGTTGGAATCAACTCAATAACAATGGGTTTCATTTGGTTTAAGTGGAGTTCAAGGAAAAAATGTTTTATATAAATATCACAAAATACATTTCCTAAATCTAAATTGATAATTTATATTTAGGAAATGTATAAATTTTGTTGCATTTTTTATTTATGAGAAAATAAAATTTGTAACTCTTCAGGGTTATACTTTATCTATATTAATGGGGTGCCAATTATACTTTCTGAGCATTCTTTTTAGTTCATATGATTTTTCAGTTGAGTCTAATAGTGTTTCAGGTTGATTATATCATACGTAAATACCATTCGTTTTTGCTAGCTTTTCAAAGGTAAGATATTTTTGGTTCCAGTGTTGTTTGCCATGATATCCAGGTCTACAATTTCCAAGAAAAATGTTGAGTATTTGATCCTTAATGTTTGATTGTAACATTGATGGAAAACATTAACAGTGTTTTATTTTCCATTTAAACTATGTATGCATTTTATCATATTACAGATTTTTTTCTGCCTCTTCTAGACTATCAAAAAAAATTAGTATGTTTGTATTTAGTGTTCTATGGGAATTTGTATTATTTTTTACCAAAAATGTTTATCCCCCACTTATGTGATGTCAGGGTTTTTCTCTAATTTGGAGTATTCATTGACTTCTCTCTTTCTCTAACATCTTATATACAACACTTTCTGTTGGTTGTATCTTCAGAATAGATTCCATATCTGCCCACTTCTAAATTACTCCCTTGCCAACACCCTGGGCCTGGCTGCCATTACAGCTTGCTCAGACACTGCAAGGGCCTCCTAACTGCTCTCCCAACCTTCAATTTTTCCCTCTAGAGTCTAATCAGACAACAACCAGGGGGAAGTTCTTAAAACATTACTCAGGTGACATGTCTCTCTGATCAAATCTTTTCAAAGATTTTAAATAAATCCAAGTCCTTTAGGCTGCCATGATAGTCTTTTGGACATATCTCTCACCTCACTACAGAGCACCCCTCTCTCCCTTGATTTCTGTTGTGCATCCTCCTTGTTTTGTTTCATTGCCTCCAGGCCTTTGGACTGGGGTTGGTTCTCTCTCCTAGCATTTTTTTCTTTTTTTTGCATATTTTCCTGTTGGTTGTCTCTCCCCTTTCTTTCAGATCTCTGCTCAGATACCACTCTTAAGAAAGGACTTGCTGACCAACTAATTTAACCTATAAATTAACATTCTACTTCAATGCCTTGCTCATTTTGTAAGCATTAGCATTACTTTGAATTTTACTGTATCTCTATTTGTATATGCATTTTTTGTGTATTTCTACATTGGAATGTAAGTTTCTGATGGGCAGAGATTTGTCTGATGGTTTACTTCTGTTTCTATGGGACCTGAAACAGCAGTTGACAAACAATATGCACTTACTTAATATTTTTTAATGAATGGATTATTGTACTGGTCCTATTGTAGGGCCATCTTAGGAATTTTGTAATTACAAATATACGTTTAAAATGCAGTATCTTTTTTATCTACTGACAGCATTCATTTTCTGGGATTTGATTTATGGTATTAAATAATATGCATAAGTGAGGCTTGTCCAACTTTATATTTTTGTTCTTTTTATCAAATGTTTCAGTGATAATGCCATAAATATTCATGATATATTGATAACAATTTCTGATAACAATTAAGTAGCAACTACAATATACCAAGCAGTGTTCTACACATTTTGTTTATAATAAGTCACTTAACTTTCACAGGGAGTCCCTAGTTGCACTAAAAAAAAAAAAAAAAAAAATTTTTTTTTTTTTTTTGCTGTTAACCAAAATATTTGTGGCTTCAGTCTGCCCAGAGGCACCTCAGAAGAAAGACCTAGTGATCTACCTCCAAAAGGTCACAGCAATTGAAAGCCCTACAGAGTATGGGTTTGCCATGAGATGAAATCAGTTGGATGGCAACTAGTTAATCCTCACAACATCAAAACCTATTACTTCTATTGAATCTGTTACTGTTGTTACTGCCATTGTACAGATGACAAAGTTGAGGCTCAGAGAGGTTAAGTAACTTGTTCTTGGTCATGCAACTAGAATTCGTATGATTATTATTAATCACATGGTTTTGTTCTATTTTATATTCTCCATTGTCTAAACAGAAGCATCGCAAAAGGGGGGCAGAGGAGGGCACATGCCCCAGGGTCCAAGTCCAAGGGTGCAGCAGACAAGGTACAGAATACTTTTAGGCACCACAAATATGAAAGCCAGACAAGAGGGGGAAGACATTTCTGCTGACTCATCAACATCTATTCATCTTGAAATTTGGGATAGGGAAAGGCTGAACTTAGAGATTGCCCCTGGAAACTCCTTACCCTCACTATGCCCTGTGTCTGCAATATATTACAAAGTATAAGAATTGCAAGTTTCTTGCTATTTTGATAAAAGTAACATAAAAATTACATGACAGTGATTTGCTTTGGATTTTAATGGCTCAGTAGCTTTCTAGTTTAGGTATTTTCTATTCATTGTTTTTTTGGTATTTTATTGATTATATTTTGTTAATGTATATCTGTGAACAGACTTACACGGGTGTATATGAACACACACATGCATGCACACACTCCTACACTCATGAACACACATATCCACTCAAGGATTTCACAGATAAAATTATAATATTGACATGAAGGTAGATCTCAATGATTCTTGAGATATAGAAAGTTAATGGTTAAGAAGACTAAATTCCATCAATACTGTTTATATATTCTATGCAAATCTAATAAAAATCACAACAAAATTTGTAAAGAAAATGACAAACTAATTCTAAAACTTACGTAGGTATGTAAAGGCCCAATAGTAGCTAGAGTAGTACTAAAAAATAAGTAACAGCCCCTACCAGATACCTGACATTTTGTAATAAATGAACAGTGCTGTGTCCTTATTTAAATAAAGACTTCTCATTTGACTAAATCGTTTGTCATTGTTTAATTTCTATCTCTATGTTTACAACTACCAAATTTATATCTCCAAATAGAATCTCTTCCCTGAAATCTATGGTTGAATATCAACTTCCAAGTTAATCTCTCCATGAGGATATATGTTAAGTATTCAAAGTTGACGTACTTGAAGTTTAAAGGTTGATTAGGCTCTCCAAGATATTTTTCTGCTCAATCTTCATCCTATCAATAAATGATGCCTTTATTCAACCAAAGCTTTAGTAGCATCCCTGACTCCACTGTTCTCTCAAAGAATGCATTGTTCAGCATTTGCTCATTGTCTTCAGGATTTTGCTACTTTTGCTATTTTCCATACTTGATGGTTCAAGTCATCATACTTACTCACCTGTACTTTTGTAATATCTATCTAAATTGTCTTACTGTGCCCATCTTTGTACCATAAAGCACATGGAATAATCCATTTAAAGTATGTTAGATTTTATTACTGTTCTATTCAATTTTACAAAAACCTGAGTTGAATGGAAAGCTTTTAAAATTAAACTCAAGGCCCAACTCCACCTGGCCTCCATTGTTGTGTGCTCCTCAATTCCTATTACATCACTGGGCTCTTTCATTGTATTACAGCTATATTTTGCTGAGGTTTCTTCTTTGGATACTAACTCATCTCTTATTTCAGGGCTTTAGCCAGTTCATTCGCTTTGAGCAGTCTGCTTCTAGAAATGATAGAGAGACTTCATCCCTGAACCAGTTACTATCTTGTCCTTTACCCTACTTTTTTAATTTTTCTTCAGAGAGCAAGGCACCATCTAACTATATATGTAATTATGTGTATCTATTTCTGTCTACTACTAGAAAAAAAATTGATGCATGCAAACTCCAGTGTTGATGAAGAATATTGAATATACCATAGACTCCCAATAGAATGAATGTTTACTCATGCAGTCTTAGAAGAAATACAGCCAAAATGTACCTTAGAAATTAGGACGGTGTTTTAGTCATCTAATGCTGCTATATCAGAAATACCACAGGAGGATGGCTTTAACAAAGAAAAATTTATTCTGTCACTGTCTAGTAGGCTACAAGTCCAAATTCAGGTCGTCGGCTCCAGGGGAAGGCTTTCTCTCTCTGTCTGCTCTGGAGGAATGCCCTTGTCATCAATCTTCCCTTGGTCTGGGAGCATTTCAGTGCAGGAATCTCAGATCCAAAGGACATGCTCTGCTCCAGCACTCCTTTCTTGGTGGTATGAGGCCCCCATGTCTCTCTTCTCACTTCTCTCTTTTGTATCTCAAAAGAGATCCACTTAAGACACTACCTGATCTTATAGATTTCATCAACATAACTTCTGCTAATACATTTTATTACATCATAGTGATAGGGTGTACAACACTTAGCGAAACCACATCAGATCGTAAAATGATAGGCAATCATAGAATCGGACAAGGGAATCATGACCTAGGCAAGTTGACAGATATTTTGGGGGGGGACACAATTCAATCCATGACAGCTGGTGAGACTTCAAATTGCTTACTTTGGACGTGTCATCAGGAAAAACCAATTGCTAGGAAAAGGTACCATGTTTGGTAAAGTAGAGAGCCAACCAAAATGGGGGAAACCCTCAGTGAGACGGAATAACCCAATAGCTGCAACAATGGACTCAAAATACCAAAGATCATGAAGATGTTACAGGACATGGCAATCTTTCATTTTATGATGCATAAAGTCACCGTAACTCGGAACCAACTTGATGGCAGCTAACAACAACTAGAATGCATATACTTTGAATTCTGCTTTGGTATCTGAAAAAAATATTTGTGTCCAGAAAGTATTTCTTGGATGAGTGAATGCAACTTGTGTAGATTAGATTATTAGTCACCAAATATTGACATTATTCCCCTGCTTGCCCCCCTCCCCACAGACCTACACTGTTTCCATGGGAGGAGTATATTTCCTGACCCATTGTCACTAGTCTTGGCCATGTTACTTGGTTAATGGAATGTGGATATGAGTGTGAGTGTGGTGTTTCCCAGCCTAGTCTGTAAGAGACTTCTCCTCTGAAAGCTTGAAGTTCTACCATGAGATGAACTTGCCTCAAGTGTCTGCCGCCCCTTCAACTTGTCCAAGGAAATTAAGAGATGCATGGAAACAACCTGAACTCAAAACCTAGCTGATTTGTAGAGTTGCATGAAATACTTTTTATTACATGTCACTAAGATTTTGTGGTTGTCTTTTATGCATCATTATTGTAGTAAAATTCTGACTAATATCCCAACCCAGTGCCTTCGAGTCGATTCCATGACTAATATAGGAACATGATATGGAAGCCAAATACAGACCTAATGGTATATGAAGTATATGATTAATTCACTATACCTAGAAACAAGGGAGAGGGTTATCCTTGGTGCATCCTGAGTAGCGGGGTATTTCTCATCTCTTCCACGTCAGGATTTGCCATATGACTTGCTGGGCAAATGGAATATGAATGAAGTGAAAGATTCCACATTCAAACAGAAGAATTAAGTGCCATTTACCTGGTTCCATCCATATTCCTATGCATTTGCCATGATAGTGACTAACATAAGAGCTGCTAACCAGAAATGAAATTAGAAAAGATGATAATACAGAGCAGATTTGCACTTGACTCACACCCAAGAGGTATTATAAATGAGAAATATCCCCACATTTTAAGTCAATGAAACTTGTGGATTGTCAATCAACTAGGATAGAGTTCAAGCCCAGTTCCAAGGATATAACCCAACCATTTCACCAATAACAGTAATCCCATTTGTCGTGATTATTTCTGGAGCATGAATTAAACCAGATGTTGTCTAATTAGGTCAACTGTTTATTTATTCTAGAAGGGGTTCATGCACCTGTAATTATTATACAAGTTTGAACTCAGGTTTTTTTTTTTTTTAACCCAGTTAACACAAATTTTAACTGATTTAGTGATAATGCAAAAAAAGTGCTGCTGCTGATGATAATGGCGATGATATACACCCATCCCAACCCATATGTATTTTATATAATTAATACTGACAGAAGCTTGGGTGAAATTTTGACTTGCTCTACAAGCATGACTAGAAACCAGTGAGATATCACAGGTGTCTCCTATGAACAATAGGCATATTGGTTTTGACAGACCCTAAACCAAAGATGTCCCTATAATAGCTGACTTGAATATCATATTTTTAATACCATTAGGTGACCATTTATATATTTTTATAACTGGTCCTTACTAATGGTAAGATAAACGGGACATTAATAGATTTGAATATCAGTATAACAACAGAGAACTGCAAAAAATTCAAGCCAGATTCAGAAGAGGGAGTGGAACCAGGGATATCATTGCTGATGTCAGATGGATCCTGGCTGAAAGCAGAGAATACCAGAAGGATGTTTACTTGTGTTTTACTGGCTATGCAAAGGCATTCGACTATGTGTGGATCATAACAAATTATGGATAACATTGTGAAGAATGGGAATTCCAGAACACATAATTGTGTTATCAGGAATCTGTACATGGATCAAGAGGCAATTGTTCAGACAAAACATGGGGAGACTGAGTAGTTTACCGTGAAGAAAGGTGAATGTCAGGGTTGTGTCCTTTCACCATACCTATTCAATCTCTATGCTGAGCAAATAATCTGAGGAACTGGACTGTATGAAGAAGAATGAGGTATCAGAATTGGAGGAAGACTCATTACAGCCTGCATTATGCAGATGACACAACCTTGCTTGCTGAAAGTGAAGAGGATTTGAAGCATTCACTGAGGAAATCAAAGACTACAGCCTTCATTATGGATTACACTTCAACACAAAAAAACAAAAATCCTCACAACTGGACCAATAAGCCAAACCACGATAAACAGAGAAAAGATTGAAGTTGTCAAGGATTTCATTTTACTTGGATCCATAATCAATACCATAGCAGCAGCAATCAAGAAATCAAAAGATGCTATTTCCAGAGGCAGAGCCAAGGTGGCAGAATAGACAGGCGCTTCCAGCAAGCTCTCTTTACAACAAACACCTGAAAAAAACAAGTGAAACAAGTATATTTATGACAAGCTAGGAGCCCTGAGTGTCAAAGGCAAGCTTAGAAAAAGAACTGAGGGGCAGGGGGAGGAAGAGATGGTTCAGAAGTGGAGAGGAGTTACCAGACCTGAATCATGGGGAGCCCTTAGGCCCCATTCCCAGGAGCTGCAGTGGCGGGTTGGTACTAGTGTTCGGCCACAGTTTCCTCAGGGAGAAGCAGCCAGCCATACAGCCTACTCAGACCTCTGGAACCAGAGAAGAATGGCGCTCTCAGCAAAAGCTAATTACCTGCATATATTTCACTGCACCCCCCACTCTGCCCCCCCGCCCCCCCATCCCAAGATGGCTTCAGTGGCTGACTTCCCTGGGCCTGAGATAGGTCCTGTTGAGAGCCTAGACCTATCCTCACGGGCTTTGAGAAGGAATAAATTTGCAATTGGGGAAAAACATAATTTACCAGCTCCATTAACTGGGGAAGCTCAGGACAGAAGCAGCTCCTGATCAGACATAAACGGTCTGTGGACTTTGACAACCTTTCCCCTCTGCATGGACCTGTCTGGGCCTATTTCAGGAGAATAGGCCCCTGTTGGCAAACACCAACTATTTCAGCTGTGTGGTGGAGACGTGGGTGTTTGATGTTTGACATTGCTTTGCCTATTAAACAGGGTCCTCACCTACCCATATCAGGGGCCTAAAGACAGATGGCTCCACTCAGGTCACCCAGCCACCCGCAAAAGAGGTCTGAGGATAACTGGTACTTCTCAGTCCTTACAACCAAAAATATTGGGTGCCCATGGTCCGTCTGAAGAACCCACCCAACTGTACACTCTAGGGAATAGGGGCACACTTTCCTCAGAGACACTTGGGGGATGATTCTCAGCCCCCTGCCTTGTTCAGAGTATGACCATCTGCTACAACCAGATACAGGTACCTGCACCAATCACCCCTGCCCCTCTAAGGGTGTGGGACACAGCCTGCACCACACACTTGATGATCAGCTACCTAGACACCTGAGCTGAATTCACACAAGAAAACTGAATGCACTCCTAGACTGATCTACCTGATAACAGCTCTAACCATCTGGTGAGAGGACATCTGAGCTCCAAAAGTGAAAATAATCAAGTTAGCTCACTCAAGCAACCATCTGGGCATATCAAAACAAAACAAAGCAAGAAGCTATGACACAGTAAGCAAACATAAAATAAACTAATGCAATAACTTATAGATGGCTCAAAAAAAAAACAATTTCAAGTCACATAAAGAAACAGACCATAATTACCTCAACAAACTCTCAAAACAAAGAATCAAGGGATCTTCTAGATGAAAGTGCATTTCTGGAATTACCAGAGGCAGAAAACAAAACATTAATATGCAGAACCTTTCAAGACATCAAGAAGGAAATAAGGCAATGCGCAGAACAAGCCAAGGAACATACAGATGAAGCAACTGAAAAAATTAAAAAGATTATTCAGGAACATAATGAAAAATTTCATAAGCTGGAAAAATCCATAGACAGACAGCAATCAGAAATTCAGAAAATTAACAATAAAAATAAAGAAATAGACAACTCAATAGAAAGCCAGAGAAGCAGATTTGAGCAAATGGAAGGCAGAATTTCTGAACTTGAAGATAAAGCACTTGGCAGTCATATGTTTGAAGAAAAATCAGACAAAAGAATTTTTAAAAAATGAAGAAAGCTTAAGAATCATGGCAGACTGTATCAAGGGAAATAACCTACGAATGATTGGAGTATCAGAACAGGGAGGGATAACACAAAATACAGAGAAAATTGTTGAAGATTTTTTAGCAGAAAACTTCCCTGATATCATGAAAGAGGAGAAGATATCTATCCAAGATACTCGTCTAACTGAACATGAGGCAGATGTCAAAAGAAAGTCTCCAAGACAGATTATACTTGAACTTGCCAAAACCAAAGATAAAGAAAGAATTTTAAGAGCAGCTAGGGATAAAGGAAAAGTCACCTAGAAAGGAGAGCCAATAAGAATAAGCTTGGACTACTAGGCAGAAACCACACAGGCAAGAAGGCAATGGGATGACATATCAAAAGTTGAAGGAAAAAATTGCCAGCCAAGAATCATATATACAGCAAAAATGTCTCTCAAATATAAAGGTGAAATTAAGACATTTCCAGGTAAACAGAAGTTTAGAGAATTCATAAAAGCCAACGCAAAACTACAAGAAACACTAAAGGGAGTTCTTTGGCTAGAAAATCGATAATATCAGGTATCAACCCAAGACTAGAACACTGGGCAGAGCAACCAGAAGTCAACCCAGATAGGGAAATCCAAAAAAACAAAGCAAGATTATTTAAAAAAAAAAAAAAAAACCCTCAAAACAGGGTAACAGCAATGTTATCATAGAAAAGAAGACAACATTAGAATAATAAAGAGGGAGTAAGAAATGTTATCATACACCTTCCATATGGAGTGGAAAATACGGCAATACAAAGAAATAAAAGTTACATTTAAATTTAGAAAAATAGGGGTAAATAATAAGGTAACCACAAAGGAGACAAGCTACCCTACTCATTAAAAAAAAAAAAAAATAGAGACTCAGCAGAAACAAAATCAACAACAACAGATATGAGGAAAGGACAATATATAAAGAAAATCTACTCAGCACATAAAATCAAGTGGGAAAAAGAAACTGTCAATACACAAAAAAAGACATCAAAATGATAGCACTAAATTCACACCTATCCATAATTACTCTGAATGTAAATGGACTAAATGCACCAATAAAGAGTCAGAGAGTCTCAGACTGGATAAAGAAACACGATCTGTCTATATGCTGCCTACAAGAGACACACCTTAGACTTAGAGACACAAACTAAAACTCAAAGGATGGAAAAAAATATATCAAGCAAACAATAAGCAAAAAAGAGCAGGAGTAGCAATATTAATTTCTGACAAAATAGGCTTTAAAGTTAAATCCATCAGAAAAGATAAGGAAAGACACTATATAATGATTAAAGGGACAATACACCAAGAAGCTATAACCATATTAAATATTTACACACCCAATGACAGGGCTGCAAGATACATAAAACAAACTCTATCAGCATTGAATAGTGAGATAGATAGCTCCACAATAATACTGGGATACTTCAACACACCACTTTCGCTGAAGAACAGGATATCCAGAAAGAAGCTCAGTAAAGACACGGAAGATCTAAATGCCACAATCAACTAACATGACCTCATAGACATATACAGAACACTCCACCCAACAGCAACCAACTAAACTTTCTTTTCTAGTGCACATGGAACATTCTCTAGAATAGACCACATATTAGGTCATAAAGCAAGCCTTAGCACAATCCAAAACACTGAAATATTACAAAGCATTTTCTCTGACCAGAAGGCCATAAAAGTGGAAATCAATAACAGGAAAAGCAGGAAAAAGAAATCAAACACTAACTAAACAATACCCTGCTCAAAAAAGATTGGATTATAGAAGACATTAAAAAAAAAAAATAAGGATGGAATAAAGAAATTCATAGAATCCAATAAGATGAAAACACTTCCTAACAGAACCTTTGGGACACAGCAAAAGCGGTGCTCAGAGGCCAATTTATATCAATAAATGCACACATACAAAAAGAAAAAATGGCCAAAATGAAAGAATTATCTCTACAACTTGAAGAAATAGAAACAGAGCAACAACAACAACAACAAAAAACTCACAGACACTAGAAGAAAACAAATAATAAAAATTAGAGCAGAACTAAATGAAATAGAAAACAGAAAAACAATTGAAAGAATTAATAAGACCAAAAGCTAGTTTTTTTGAAAAAAATCAACAAAATTGATAAACTACTGGCCAAACTGACAAAAGAAAAACAGGAGAGGAACCAAATAACCCGAATAAGAAATGAGATGGGCGATATTACAACACACCCAACTGAAATTAAAAGAATCATATCAGATTACTCTGAAAAATTGTACTCTAACAATTTGAAAACCTAGAAGAAATGGATGAATTCCTAGAAACACATTACCTACTTAAACTAACACAAACAGAGGTAGTACAACTAAATAGAGCCATAACAAAAGACGAAGCGAAAAGGGTAATCAAAAAACTGCCCCCCCCCTAAAAAGCTCTGGCCCGGACAGTTTCACTGAAGAGTTCTACCAAACTTTCAGAGAAGGGATAACACCACTACTACTACAGGTATTTCAGAGAACAGAAAAGGACAGAATACTCCCAAACTCATTCTATGAAGCCACCATATCCCTGATACCAAAACCACGTAAAGACATCACACACACAAAAAAAATTACAGACCTATATCCCTCATGAACTTAGATGCCAAAATCCTCAACAAAACTCTAGCCAATAGAGTTCAACAACATATCAAAAAAAAAAAATTCACCATGACCAAGTGGGATTCATACCACGTATACAGGAATGTTTCAACATTAGAAAAACCATTAATGTAATCCATCATATAAATAAAACAAAAGACAAGAATCACATGATTTCATCAATTGATGCAGAAAAGGCATTTGACAAAGTTCAACACCATTCATGACAAAACTCTCAGCAAAATAGGAATACAAGGAAAATTCCTCAACATAATAAAGGGCATTGATACAAAACCGATAGCCAACATCATCCTAAATGGAGAGAGCCTGAAAGTATTCCCCTTGAGATAGGGAACCAGACAAGGATGCCCTTTATCACCACTCTTATTGAACACTGTGCTGGAGGTCCTACCCATAGCAATTAGGCTAGATAAAGACATAAAGGGCATCCAGATTGGCAAGGAAAAAGTAAAAGTATCTCTATTTGCAGATGACATGATCTTATACACAGAAAACCCTAAGGAATCCTCCAGAAAACTACTGAAACTAATAGAAGAGTTCAGCAGAGTATCAGGATACAAGACAAACATACAAAAATCAGTTGGATTCCTCTACACCAACAAAAAGAACATCGAAGAGGAAATCACCAAATCAATACCATTTACAATAGCCCCGAAGAAGATAAAATACTTAGGAATACATCTTACCAGAGATGTAAAATACCTAAACATAGAAAACTAGAAGACACTACTGCAAGAAACCCAAAGAGACCTACCTATGTGGAAAAACATACGTTGCTCATGGATAGGAAGACTTAACATTATAAAAATGTCTATTCTACCAAAGGCAATCTATAGATTTAATGCAATTCCGAGCCAAATTCCAACTTTTTAAAAATAATTTGTATTGTGCTTTAAGTGAAAGTTTACAAATCAAGTCAGTCTCTCACATATAAACTTATAATATACGCCTTACTACACAATGAGACAGCCCGCTCCCTCCTTCCAGTCTCTTTTTTGGTGACCATTTTGTAAGCTTCTAACCGTCCCATCTTCCCTCCAAACAGGAGATGCCAACATAGTCTCAGGTGTCCACCTGATACAAGTAGCTCACTCCTCATCATCTCTCTCTCCAATCCATTGTCCCGTCCAATCCATGTCTAATGAGTCCAATGACATTTTTTAATGATAAGTAAAGCATTACTGGAAAAGAAGAATAAAGTGGGAGGCCTCACTCTACCTGATTTTAGAACATATTATACTGCCACAGTAGTCAAAACAGCCTGGTACTCCTACAACAACAGATTCATAGACCACTGGAACAGATTTGAGAATCCAGACATAAATCCATCCACATATGAGCAGTTGATATTTGACTAAGGCACCAAAACAGTTAAATAGGGAAAAGACAGTTTTTTTTTAACAAATGATGCTGGCATAACTGGATATCCATCTGCAAAAAAATCAAACAAGACCCATACCTCACCCCATGCACAAAAACAAACTCAAAATGGATCAAAGACCTAAATATAAAATCTAAAATGATAAAGATCATGGAAGAAAAAATAGGGACACTGTTCGGAGCCCTAATACATGGCATAAAGAGTATATGAAACATTATTAATAATGCAGAAGAAAAACCAGGTAACTGGGAGCTCCTAAAAATCAAACACCTATGCTCATCCAAAGACTTCACCAAAAGAGTTAAAAGATTACCTAGACTGAGGAAAAGTTTTTAGGTATGACATTTCCAATCAGTGCCTGATCCCTAGAATCTACATGATACTGCAAAAATTCAACTACAAAAAGACAAATAACACAATTAAAAAATTGTCAAAAGATATGAACAGACACCTCACTAAAGAAGACATTCAGGTAGCTAACAGATACATGAGGAAATATCCATGGTCGTTAGCCATTAGAGAAATGCAGATCAAAACTACAATGACATTTCATCTCACTCCATCAAGGCTGGCATTAATCCAAAAAACACAAAACAAGAAATGTTGGGGAAGTTGTGGAGAGATTGGAACACTTACACACAGTTGGTGGGAATGTAAAATGGTACAACCACTTTTGAAATAAATTTGGCGCTTCCTTAAAAAGCTACAAATAGAACTACCATAAGATCCAGCAATCCCACTCCTTGGAATATATCCTAGAGAAATAAGAACTTTTACAGGAACAGATATATGCACCCTTATGTTCATTGCAGCACTGTTTAGAATAGCAAAAAGATGGAAGCAACCAAGGTGCCCATCAATGAATGAATGAATAAATAAACTATGGTATATTCACATGACAGAATACTGCGCATTGATAAAGAACAGTGATGAATCTGTGAAACATTTCATAACATGGAGGAACCTGGAAGGCATTATGTTGAGTGAAATTAGTTACAACAGAATAAGTATTGTATAAGACCACTACTATAAGAACTAAGAAATAGTTTAAACAGAGAAGAAAATATTCTTTGATGGTTAAGAGAGATGGGAGGGAGGGAAGGAGGGAGGGAGGGAAGGAGAGGGATATTCACTAATTAGGTAGTAGATAAGAACTACTTTAGGTGATGGGAAAGACAACACACAATACAGGGGAGGTCAGCACACAATACAGGGGAGGTCAGCACAACTGGACTAAACCAAAAGCAAAGAAGTTTCCTGAATAAACTGAACGCTTCGAAAGCCAGAGTAGCCGGGGCAGGGGTTTGGGGACCATGGTTTCAAGGGACATCTAAGTCAATAGGCATAATAAAATCTATTAAGAAAACATTCTGCATCCCACTTCGGAGACTGGCATCTGGAGTCTTCGGCCCTAGCAAGCGGCCATCTAAGATGCATCAATTGGTCTCAGTCCACCTGGATCAAAGGAGAATGTAGAACACCAAGGACACAAGGTCATTAAGAGCCCAAGAGACAGAAAGGGCCACATAAACCAGAGACTACATCAGCCTGAGACCAGAAGAACTAGATGGTGCCCAGCTACAACTGATGACTGCCCTGACAGGGAACACAGAGAACCCCTGAGGGAGCAGGAGAGCAGTGGGATGCAGACTCCAAATTCTCGTATAAAGACCAGACTTAATGGTCTGACTGAGACTAGAAGGACCCTGGTGGTCATGGCCCCCAGACCTTCTGTTGGCCCAGGACAGGAACCAACTCTTCAGACAGGGATTGGACTGGACAATAGGTTGGAGAGGGATGCTGGTGAGGAGTGAGCTTCTTGGATCAGGTGGACACTTGAGACTGTGTTGGCATCTCCTGTCTGGAGGGAAGAGGAGAGGGTAGAGAGGGTTAGAAGCTGGAGGAATGGACATGAAAAGAGAGAGTGGAGGGAGGGAGTAGGCTGTCTCATTAGGGGAAGAGCAATTGGGAGTATGTAACAAGGTGTATATAAGTTTTTGTGTGAGAGACTGACTTGATTTGTAAACTTTCGCTTAAAGCACAACAAAAATTAAAAAAAAAAAAAGAAAGAAATCAAAAGACGCATTGCATTGGGCAAATCTGCTGCAAAGGACTTCTTTAAAGTGTTGAAAAGCAAATATGTCACCTTGAAGACTAAGGTGTGCCTGACCCAAGGCATTGTGTTTTCAATCGCCCAATATGCATGTGAAAACTGGACAATGAATAAGGAAGACCAAAAAAGAATTGACACCTTTGAATCGTGGCGTTGGCAAGGAATATTGAATGCACTGCCAAGAGAAGGAACAAATCTGTCTTGGAAGAAGTACAACCAGAATGCTCCTTAGAAGCAAGGATGGCGAGACTGTGTCTTACATACTTTGGACATGTTGTCAGGAAAGATCAGTTCCTGGAGAAGGACATCATGCTTGGTAAAGTACAGGATCAGCGGAAAAAAAGGAAGACCCTCAAAGAGAGAGATTGACACAGTGGGTGCGACAATGGGCTCCAGGATAGTAACGATTTTAAGAATGGTACAGGACCAGGCAGTGTTTTGTTCTGTGATACATAGGTTGGCTATGAGTCAGAACAGACTTGATGGCACCTAACAACAACAATCAATTTGAAAATGATACCTTCAGTTCTTTTTTACTCCAATTTACTGAACGCTCTGTAATTCTGGTTGACTCATAGTGCCACAGTATTTCAAATTTATTTTCCTAACTTTTTTCAGATTCTTCGAAATCATCCTACTGAGTGATTTGGATAACTTTTATATACAACTTCCATCAACCTAGTTGCATGGTACATTCAAATATTAACAAAAAAAAAATTAGTCAACCCATTTATTTAAGTCTGATTAGAGCCACTTCATTTCTCACAAAAAGATTTAATAAATATCGAATTATTTTACAAATAGTTGTGTTGACATTTGTAAACATATTCCATTTTCTCATGCTTTACTTGAGTCATATTAAGCCCTGATATCCTCCTTCCTTTTGGGAATGTGAGAGTGGAGAGGCAATTAAGAATAATCCACAGCTGGCTCCAGTCAGGCATCTCCTTTCCATGAACCCTTCCTTTATGATAAAAATCTCACATGAGATGATTCTAGATGATATAATTATCAAGGAAGAGTAAAATTCCCATGTTTCCATATGAGATTTCATTTCACTGAGAATTAAGTTACCTTGATTAGTGTTTATTTTCCTCGTGCCACACACAAGCAGTTGCACCTAGAAGATATTGCTTGTTTAAGATATTTCTGTTCATTTGTTTAACTTTAAGAGTCTTCTTTGGGACCCAGTCAAGACAGCCAGATTGCATTTGGTTCTTTTTCTGGTCTTTAGGAGCCAATGATGTAACCACCAGGAAGGTAAGTAGCTATAAAAATGAATGTTTCTGCACAAATGAGTTCAAATGCATGACTGCAGGACATCAGGAATGTTCTGGATGAAATATGATGAATATGTTGTTGCTTCTAAGATTTTGTGGAAACTCTGGTGACATAGTGGTTAAGTGCTACGGCTGCTAACCAAAGGGTCAGCAGTTTGAATCTGCCAGGCGCTCCTTGGAAACTCTATGGGGCAGTTCTACTCTGTCCTATAGGGTCGCCATGAGTAGGAATCACCTCGACGGCACTGGGTTTGGTTTGGTTTTTTGGTTCTAAGATTTTGCAGGTAAGGATAAATTTTCTTAATCTTTTTATTCCCATAAATGATTGTCTAATCAAATATACATTATTCTATTTTAAACACCATTGTAGAAGCAACCTTCTGTATGTTCCTGCTATGAACATATTTTACATTTTGTTTGATTATTACTGTTCTAGTCCTACCCTTCTGAGAACCAATCCTTTTGAAATCCTCACCTGCTCTTCATATTAGGTTTCTAACTTACTCTTCTTACATTAATAACAAAATATTAATATCTATATTTATAAATTTATCACTTCAACATGACAGTTAAATTATCTAGCCTGATGTATGGATTCAATAGATAATAAGTAACATATTTATATTTTCTTAGTATTTTAAATAACTTTCGCATGCCATGTGAGGCAGGCAGTGCAGGAATTATCTATATTTTAATTTCAGGAAGGTAAATTGCTTACTTAGATGCATACCCCCAATAGCATATAAACACTGAAATTCAACGTAGTTTTTGTGAATTCACAATGAAACTGAAAGGGAAACAAAAAGAGGTAGCATAGAAAGAAAGAAGACGGGAAGGAAGGAAATGTATCTGAGCAAACTGTCTAGAAGCTTGGAGTGAGTAAAGAAGGCAGATAGAAGAAATAGCAATATTTGTTAGTATTGGCTTTGTTTCATCCATTGTCAGAAGTAAGTTTCATACGTATGTGTGTGTATATATATATATATGTATATTCTTTCCAGATGAGGGTCATCATCCCATTTTGTGGGTGAGTAAATCAAGGCTATGGAAAGTAAAGAAGCATACTTAAAGTCATCAGCCAATTAAGGGCAGAGTGGGATTACAAATACAAATCTGCGTAATTAAAAAGCCAACATTGTATCAATGATATTTCCCTTAACGTTATAATGGCTCCCACTTTATACTTACAATGTAAGCATTGCTGGACAGTATAAAATACCTATTTGATTCCTGAGTTTCCTATACAAAAAAGTAATGATGAAAGTGGTGAGAAATTTAAAGTATTGAACACTACAAACACTCTGGGCTGTACCATACATAATACGACATGAACAATTGACTTCGTTCTCCAAAAGTAAAAGATAAGAAATATTAGACAGTAAAGATAATTTAAATCTATTAGCAAGCAAAACATGTGAAAATAGTAGCCCAACCACTCCTGACTGTCTACTGTGTTAGTATCATAATCACTATTCAGAGACTGATGCTGAGTTTGTGCCATTGAGAATGGGTGAAAACAGGAGAACCAACTGGTCTCAAAGGCATTTAAACCCCTACTGAGAACTGGAGCTAATCATTTTATCTTACTTATTTGGAATTTATTATAATTTTTGATCAATTTACATTTAAAATTTTAAACATTACATAATTCTCTTTGACATATTTCATGCACTAAATACATAGCTGGAATATAAGCTTATCAATTTATCTTACTTATTACAAGAAAGGAATCCTGGTGATGTAGCGGATTCCAACCTGGCTGCTAACCAAAAGGCCTACAGTTCAAATCCACCAGCCACTCCTTGGAAGCCCTTATGGGGCAGCTCTCCTCTGTCCTATAGAGTCGGTATGAGTTGGAATCAACTTGATGACAACAGGTTTGGTTTAGTTTTTTTTAACACAAGAAAAATCTAAATGTTAACATCATTTTTGGTGAATTTATATTTTGAAATTAAAAAGAAATGTATATATCTAAAAAAAGCATAGATAGATTGTAACCTGTTTTACAAATGTTGAAATTAAGTTTTATAGTCAGTAAGTATTGCCGATATACAGCTAGTCAATGAAGGAAGTAAAACCCAGGTAATTGAAACTTGATTCTAAATCCCATTCTGTCTCCACAAAAATGTAATTACTTTTTAATCATGCCTGAACTCTGAGTGGACGAGAATATAATAAAAGAAAAAAACAACAGCAAATAAAATGAAACACTGTTTTAAGTGTTAAGGTAGAGAAATAAGAAAGACATTTAAAAGTAAATAACAAGGCTTCAACAACAGGTAAAGAGCGCAATAAGGCAGTAAACATGTTGAATCGACAATAGTGACCATAGTGCTATAAAAAATATATATATATATAGGATGTTAAAAAAAAAAAAGACTTCACAGGGACACACAGTGATCAGTATCACATAAAATGGTGGTGGGACTAGAACTTGGGTTTACAGCACTGTGAAGATTTTCACAGCTATTTAGGAAGTGGTAAAGGGAAAAGTAATGCATTCAGAATGGGAAGAGTTGTGAGCAAAGCTATGTTTATGTAATGATTTAAGCATTTTTTCTACAGCATGGGACTTGTAAAATGATTTATTGCATTAAAATAATACTTGAATGACATGGACAACTAGTTTAATTCCAATAAATCAGAAATTGCAACACCTGCTAAAGGGAAAAGCTGCTGGATGCACATTTTGAAGCATCTAGCTATTTTATTTCGGTGTCAAGACGCTCCTCTCTTTTACATAACGCTGGTAACCTCTGCTGCACTTATTTTTTATTCTTTGTTTTCTGTTTGTATCTGTCATGACAATAGATATCTATCGACTTATTCTGCTGTTTAATGTGTTTTTATTTGTTTTTGTCTTTTTTAACCATCTGAATTATTACATTAAACATTTACCTACAAGTACACCTATAGTTATGGAACATATTTGTTGTTGAAACTTTCATGTCAAAATATTTTTTGATTCAGTATTCCCTAGCCACAATAGTCCCTCCAACTCTTTAAACCATTGGAACATCACTTTATAATTTGAAATGTAATGATATACACATTATTACACACCTGATTGTTGTCTTAAGCCACATAAAAAAAAAACATAGTGGTGAAAAATTTATATAGAGACGATGATTTGATGAAATAGTGGTTTGCCTAATAATAAAACTTAACATTTTTATAAGATTTTTCACTGTAATTTTCAAGGAGAGATTTGGAGCCAATTCTTGAACAATGCTCTTGGTAGGCTGAAGAGTTTTTACCTTAGTAGAAGGTGAAGAGCAGTGGCAAATATTGAGACAAAGCTGTCTTTCTTCCTGTGCTGAGATGAAGGCCCGTGTTGCTGTGTGGAACTGCATCAGGTAGAGAATTTCTAAAGGGAGCCAAGACCCGCTATGCAATTTCTTCATCCTTAGAGTTAAATAACCGTAAGAATATTTCCTATACTTCAATTTATTCTTGAACATTGAGTGAATGGTCAAAAAAATGAATGATATTGGGTAATATTTGTGAGAAACCTACGTGTAGAATGTTCATTATATGTACACAGAGCTCTGGGTATATGGAGCAAGAAAAATATCTACAAAAAATATGAATTAATCAAGAGAATTAGATTCCGGCAACCAACACAGAACCAATATGCACTTATGTCTTTAGTGATGTTCAATATCCAATGCCTTTATTTTTAACTGACTTGCTTACAGAGCTGTGTTTTGTTCTAGAGATCAGTGTTATGAAGGCAAGTGGGACTTGCTGAGGCACCGCAAATGACGTCAGTGTGATTGTGTGTATCCAACTGGGGATCCGTCACCAACACTGTTGGGAAACTGCTGGTAAGTAAGCACTTTTATTCAACCTATTTCTGACTAAAAGAGCCAGTCCCCAAAATATACTAAAAGGTGGATGTCATGGATTGTATTATGTCCCCCCCAAAATGTGTGTACCAAGTTGGTTAGGCCCTGATTCCCAGTGTTCTGTAGCTGTCCTCCATTTTGTGATTGTAATTTTATGTTAAAGAGGATTAGGGTGGGATTGTAACAAAAACATTACTAACAATGTACAAGTACCCAAAGAGAAATTAGATAACTCCTAAAAGTCAAACACTTATGCTCATCCAAAGTCTTCACCAGAAGAGTAAACTGATTACCTACAGACTGGGAAACAGTTTTTAGCTATAACATTTCCGATCAGCATCTGATCTCTAAAATCTACATGATATTGCAAAAACTCAATAACAAAAAGACAAATAATCCATTTTAAAAATGGGCAAAGGATAGGAACAGGTGCTTCAACGAAGAAGACATTCAGGCAGGTAACAGATACATGAGGAAATGCTCATAATCATTAGCCGTTAGAGAAATGTAAATCAAAACTACAATGAGATACCATCTCACTCCAACAAGGCTGCCATTAATCCCAAATCACAAAATAATAAATGTTGGAGAGGTTGTGGAGAGACTGGAACACTTATTCACTGCTGGTGGGAATTTAAAATGGTGCAGCCACTTTGAAAATCAATCTGGCACTTCCTTAAAAAGGTAGAAATAGAACTACCATAGGATATGGCAATCCCACTCCTTGGAATATATCTTAGAGAAATAAGAGCCTTTATATGAACAGATATATGCAAAACCATGTTCATTGCAGCACTGTTTACAATAGCAGAAAGATGGAAGTAACCAAGGTGCCCATCAACAGATGAATGGATAAATAAATTGTGGTACATTCACACGATGGAATACTTCACACAGATCAAGAACAATGATGAATCCGTGAAATATTTCATAGCTTGGAGGAATCTGGAGGGCATTATGCTAAGTGAAATTAGTCAGTTGCAAAAGGACGAATATTGTATGAGACCACTATTATAAGAACTCAAGAAATAGTTTAAACAGAGAAGAAAATATTCTTTGATGGTTATGAGGGTGGGGAGAAAGGGAGGGAGAAGGATATTTGCAAATTAGATAGTAGACAAGAACTATTTTAGGTGAAGCGAAAGACAACATACAATAAAGGAGAGGTCAGCATAACTGGACTAAACCAAAAGCAGTTTCCTGAATAAACCAAATGCTCCAAAGGCCAGAGTAGCAGGGGCAGCAGTTGGGGGACCATGTTTTCAGGGGACATCTAGGTCAATTGGCATAATAAAATCTATTAAGAAAACATTCTGCATCCCACTTTGGTGAGTGGCATCTGCAGTCTTAAAAACACTATCAAGCGGCCATCTAAGATGCATCAATTGGTCTCAACCTACCTGGAGCAAAGGAGAATGAAGAACACCAAAGATACAAGGTAATTATGAGTCCAAAAGACAGAAATGGCCACGTAAATCCAAGACTACATCAGCCTGAGACCGGAAGAACTAGATGGTGCCCGTCTACAACCGAAGACTGCCCCGACAGGGAACGAAACAGAGCATCCCTGACGGAGCACGAGAACAGTGAGATGCAGACCTCAAAGTCTCATAAAAAAATCAGACTTAATGATCTGACTGAGACTAGAGGAACCCTGGAGGTCATGGTCCCCAGACCTTCTGTTGGCCCAAGACTGGAACCATTCCCAAAGCCAACTCTTCAGACAGGGATTGGACTGGATTATAGGATAGAAAATGATAGTGGTGAGGAGTGACCTTCTGGTCTCAAGTGGACACATAAGACTATGTGGGCAGCTCCCGTTTGGAGGGGAGATGAGAAGGAAGAGAGGGACAGAAAGTGGCTGAATGGACACGGGGAATACAGGGCTGAGAGAAGGAGTGTGCTGTCTCATTAGTGGGAGAGGAACTAGGAGCACATAGCAAGCTGTATACAAATTTTTGTATGAGAGATTGACTTGATTTGTAAAGTTTCACTTAAAGCACACACACAAAAGATGCAAAGAATACACAGAGTCACAGTACCAAAAGAAATGGTCAACTTTCAGTCGTTTCATGAGGTGGCACATGATGAAGAACTGGTAGTAGTGAAGCAAGAAGTCCAAGCTACACTGAAGACACTGGCGAAAAACAAGGCTCCAGGAGCTGACAGAATACTCACTGAGTTGTTTCAACAAACAGATGCAGCCCTGTACATGCCGACTCCACTATGCAAAGAAATTTGTAAGCTAGGTACCTGGCCAACAGACTGCAAGAGATGCATGTTTGTGTCCATTCCAAAGAAAAGCGATCCAACTGATTGTGGAAGTTATCAAATGTAAATCATAGTATTAGTAAATATGGTAAACAAACAAACAAAGAAACTCTATCTATTCTACAGTGAATGTGACATTCTATCCCCAGGAGATCTAGTGAGTTTATGATGTTGTTGTTAGGTGCTGTTGGGTCAGTTCCAACTCATAGCGACCCTGTGTACAACAGAACGGAACAGTGCCCAGCCCTGGGCCTTTCTCATTGCTATGTCTGAGCCCACTGGTGCAGCCACTGTCTCAATCTGTCTCATTGAGGATCTTTGTCTTTTTCACTGACCCTCTACTTTACCAAGCACGATGTCTTTTTCCAGGGACTGATTCCTCCTGATAATATGTCCAGAGGACGTGAGACCAAGTCTTGCCACCCACCTTTCTAAGGAGCATTCTGGCTGTACTTCTTCCAAGACAGGTGTGTTCATTCTTCTAGCAGTCCTTGGTATATTCATTATTCTTCACCAACAACATAATTCAAGTTTCAGTTCTTTTGTCTCCTTTATTCATTGTCCAGCTTTAGCTGCACATGAGGCGACTGAAAATATCATGGCTTGGTTCAGGCACACCTTAGTCCTCAAAGTGACATCTTCGATTTTTAACACTTTGAGGTCTTTTGTAGCAGATTTGCCCAATAAAATATGTCATTTGATTTCTCAAAGTCTGCTTCCATGGGTGTTGATTGTGGATCTAAGTAAAATGAAATCCTTGGTGACTTCAGTATTTTCTCTCTTTCTTGTGATTTTTTTATTGTTCCAGTTGTGAGGATTTTTGTTTTCTTTATGTTGAAGTGTAATCCATACTGAAGGCTGAAGTCTTTGATCCTCATCAGTAAGTGCTTCAAGTCCTCTTCACTTTCAGTAAGCAAGGTTGTGTCATCTGCATGTCTAGGCTGTTAATGAGTCTTCCTCCAATCCTCGTGCCCCTTCTACTTCATATGATCCAGCTTCTTGGACTGTATGGATTATATGTTTTTTTAAAGACACTGAGTTTTTGGTAATTTACTATGGCAGCCCTAGAAAATGAATACAGAGCCCTTCACCAAGAACAAGTCAAGTTAGCACCAAAAATGCTCCTGTAAGTGTAGCCACGTAGCATGAAACATGGCAGTTTTTAAAAAGTATGAAGTAAAACTTTCAGCTTTGACAAAGAAAGGGCTCCTCTAAGTCCAAGTTCTAAGTCCATTGCTGTTGGGTCAGTTCTATCTCATAGCGACCCTAAACGACAGAGTAGAATTGACCCATAGGGTTTCCAAGGAGTGGCTGGTAGATTCGAACTGCTTGAATAAGTATTGTGAAAAAATACAACCCTGACACACAACTTTTCTGAGCTTAGTATTAAAACAAAACAAAACAAAAGTCGCTATTGAGTGGATTCTCACTCATAGGGACCCTATAGGACAGAGTAGAGCTTCCCCACAGGGTTTCCAAGGAGCGACTGGTAGATTCAAACTGCAGACCTTTTGGTAGCAGCCAAATGCATAACCACTGCACCACCAGTGGCTTTCAAATCAGCTATAGGCTGATGATCTTCAAATTCTTAGAACCCAGAAAACTACTCTACCTCAGAGTGGTATCCACAGCTGGGAACTGTTCTCCACACTTGGATGACCTCAGACATCCAAATCTAACATGTACAGAAAAAAATCTTTTGGTCATTTTCTCAAGCTTGTTCCTCCATGGTTTTCCACATGGTAGAGAATGGCTCTGGTGACCATGGGCTCATGGTAGCCTGAATGCTAGAAGTCTCCTTTGATTCTCCATTCCCCTCATCCCATACGTCTGATTGACCAGCAATTCTTGGCAGCTCAAGCTCCAAAGTACACCTCAAGCCTGCCCACTGTTCCCAGCTGCACTACCACCATCACTGCTCACCCTGACCACTGCAGAAGCATCCTGACTGGTCCTCTGTATTTGCTGTCTTCAAGTTCTCCTGGGCTACAGTTAATTCCTGGGACACATTCTTTCTGAAGACCATTGAACAATAGAAGGAGAAGGGCATTTAGTTGTATGCTACCTCCTCCGCTTGAGCTGCACGCCCCTCAGAAATCACTTTTCACTGTCCACTCTATAATGTCTCTATCCCAATTTCCTGTCTTTGGCCGCACTGCTTTGATAGCGTGCATGCATATGTGCTTCAGGGGTCATGTAGGCAGATGCTTGGAGGAATTTTTCTTAGTACAATCATGGTTGTGTGCCATCAGGAGATTCTGACTCATATCAACCCTGTATGACAACTTAGAACTGCCTCACAAGGTTTCCTAGGTTGCAGTCTTTATGGCGCAGCCCTGGTGGCACCGTGGTTAAGAGCTCGGCTGCTAACCAAAGGGTGGGCAGTTCGAATCCACCAGTTAGTTATTTGCAGAAAGACATGGCAGTCTGCTTCTGTAAAGACTTATAGTCTTAGAAACCCTATGGGGCAGTTCTACTCTGCCCTATAGGGTCACTATGAGTCGGAATTGATTCAATAGCAACTGGTTCGGATTTTGTTTGGTTAGAATCTTTACGGGAGCCCATCTTCAGATCTTTTCAACCCCTGAGCTGGGGGTTCCAACGGCCCACCTTTCAGTTAGCCAAGCACTTAACCGTTGCACCTCCAATACTTAACTCTGCACGCAAGAGGGCCCTCTCCTGACCTCTCCCGTCTCCTCACCCCACACACCTTGGCATTGTCCTTGCTTCTAGACCCCACCCTCCCCTCTGGAGGCCCAACCCCCCCACGCCCGCCCCACACCCGGGCCGCTGGGCGGGGCCGGCAGCCATGTTCCTCACCGTCCAGCCAGTTACTCCCGGAAGCGCCGGGACGGGTGGTGAGGGGCCCGGGCGGAATGGCGCGCCTTAGAGCGGACGGTGTTCGTGCTGCTTTCCGTGCCGTGGTTTCTGAAAGGTAGGAAACTCCGGCAGGTGGGTGGAGGGACCCGCTCCCAGACTGAAGAAGCCCGGCCCCTCGAAGGTGTGGAGGGAAGGCGCCAGGAGGGCGGGTCCCAGTCCCAGCACCCCGTGGGCTCCAGAGGTTGGAGAGTCCGGACGTTGGGTTAGCAGCTGGCATCGCCCCCTCCGGCGTACCCCGTCCCGAGTGATCCCCTGGGGCGGACGCGGCGCGGGGGCGGGCGGACGCAGCCACTCTAAGGGCTGCGAGAGGGAGCCTCTGGCCCGGGAGACGCAGCTGGTCTCCGAAATTTGCATCCCCATGGATTTGCGGGGGCGGGGTCTAGCCGCGGGATCCAGCTGCGGAGTGCCCTCGGGCCTGGGGGCTTGAAGGGCCTGGGGAGAAAGGCCGTGTCCAGGGCTGCGCCCAGGTCCCTCCTCTGCCCGGGGCGGGTTTGCGGGCCAAGCTGGGTGATGGGCGCCTGCCCCCCCGCCCCCCACCTGCTCCCTCTGCCAGGGGGGGAAACCAAGGCCCAGAGTTCGCCCGGGGGGGGTGAGACTCCAGACTGAGGACGGGGCACTCGCCCCCGTTCGTCGTCCCACCCCCACCAGACTCCGTAGGGTGCCAGGGGCGGGGAGAGAGGGATCCCCCGCCCAAGGCCCCGCTGCCCCTTACTGTTTTGGGCGCTGTGCCTGGGAGGCTGAGGCACCCCGCGCCCGCACGCACGCCCGGCTGGTCTACTCTCGGGGCTGGGGCGTCGGCGCGGCCCCGGCCCCATCTGCAAAGGAAGGGGTCCTGGGAATCTGTGGAGCAGCGCGGGGATCCTACTCCTTGTGGAAGCAGCAGCGATTCAGTGTCTGTTAACAGTGTGGATGCCGGGTCCCGCTCCCCCTCTGGGTGGCGGGGGTGGGGGTAGCAGGAAGGGGTCCTGAGCGCCCATATTGTTTGTTAACTTAAACGTTTGTGCGGCGCTGTGTAGCGGTAGCTGTGGACGCGGTCTCTGGTGCTGAGGGGATTTGAGGGTTCCTCAAACTGGTGGGATTTGGAGCCTCTACCCTGGTGGCAGTGGGTTCAGTGGGTTACCCTGGTGGCGTAGTGGTTACATGCTAAGGCTGCTAGCCAAAAGGTCGGCAGTTTGAATCCACCAGGCGCTCCTTGGAAACTCTGTGGGGCAGTTCTACTCTGTCGTATAGGGTCCCTATGAGTCAGAATTGACTCGATGGCAACAGGTGTGGTTTTTTTTTTAGGTTGGAGATTAGGTGTCTCTCGGGCTGACATTTGAAGGTCTGGAGCTGACGGTTTATGAGGGTTTCTAAGGGTTTTAAGTGCTCCGGCCATGGGCACCAACCCGATCTTCCAGCCCCTGCGGACGGACCGCCCCCCCGCCCCGGGGAGGGGATTGGCTGTTCTGGGACCCTGAGCCCAGAGGGCAGTGAGAAGCTGACAAACGTGAGTGATGCCCTGCAGGCTCCAGTCGGCGGGGCAGCCCTGCTCACACGGTCTCAATACGGGCAGTCGGCTTCGTGCCTGGGGGGTGGTTTCCGAATGTTTCCTCGTGCCCCCCCCCCCCGTGCGGGGCGACAACTCTCCCCTGGGCGGGGACCTAGTAGAGGCCTGCAGGGCATCAGGGTGTGGAGGGGCAGAGCTTGGGCGGGGAGGGCGCGGCCCTGCAGGTTCCTGTACATGACCACAGCAGGGGGGTGCGGGTCCTGAAGGCTGGGCCTGGTCGAGGACCCACTAGGTCTCGCAGAAGGAGTGGGTTAGGATAATCATAGCATTAATGGGAGTATTGAGAGAGCGCCCTGGGGCGTTGGGTCCCTCGGGAAGAAAAGCTTCTGCTGTCGCCACTGGAGGGGTACCCAGTTCGTCCCGTCTTAGGTCCAGGAGGTTCCCATGCTCGGAGGGTCTGGTGGGCAGAACAGAACCGGCGGTGCGCACGCCCTCTCGCGGCCTTGCGCTGAATCGCTGAGGTTCAGTGTCAGGTGATTCTAAGCCATGGTTTTGGAACTCAATAGTGAAGCAGAGCAAATAAATGATGCAGTGCCTTGATGGGACCGGTGGAGACAACAAGAAGCAAAGCACAGCTGAAACTTCAAAATTCCACTGAGTGTTAGTAGGATTTGGAGGGAGAAAATAGACGGAGAGTCGAGAGGCCCAGAGATGCAGAAGGGTTAGAGGATTAGGGGTTAGGGTTTGGTGTTAGGGGTTCAGGTTGGGGGGTTAGAGGTTTGGGAGTTAGGTTTAGGGGTATAGGTTTTAGGTGGCTGGGGGCTGGGGTTAGGGCTGGGGTTACTAGGCTAGGGCACAAGTGGTTTAGGGTTATGGTTAGGGTTAGAGTGAGGCTGAGGTTGATTCCCAGTCTTGTGTACCGTCTCTTCCTTCACCAGAGTTACCACATATCTGTCGTTTGGTTGGAAACCCTGATGGCATAGTGGTTAAGACCCACCAGTGCTAACCAAAGGTCTGCAGTTCGAATCCACCAAGCGCTCCTTGGAAACTCTATGGGGCAGTTCTAATCTGTCCTATAGGGTCTCTATGAGCTGGAGTCGACTCGACGGCGGTGGGTTTGTTTTTTTTGGTTATTGTTTAGTTAGCTTTTCTCTACCCACTCTCCGTCTGCCTGGTGAACATCAAGGATTGTTTCTGTGTGTAAATGTTTTCATGAGTTTTTATGATAGTGGTCTCTTAGTGTATATGTCGTTTTGTGATTAACTTAGTCAGCATGATGCGCTCCAGATTCATCCATGGTGTGAGATGTTTCGGAGATTCATCATTGGTCTTCATTGTCGTGTAGTGTTCCACTGTGTGTATGTACCGTAGTTTGTTTATCCATTCCTCTGTGGACGAGCACTTAGGTTGTTTCCATCTTTTTGCTACTGTGAATAATGTCGCAGTGAACACGGGTGTGCATATGTCTATTCCTGTGACTGCTCATGGAAACCCTGGTGGCTAGTGGTTAAGTGCTACGGCTGCTAACAAAAAGGGTTAGGGTTTGAGGTTCGGGATGTTAGGGTTAGGGTTGTTAGAGTTCTGGTTGTTAGGGTTTGGGGTTAGGGGTTGGGGTTAGGGTTTTGGGGTTAGGGATGTTAGGGTTAGGGTTGTTAGGGTTTGGGTTAGGGTTTTTCTGTTGGGGTTAGGTGTTAGGCTTAGGTTTAGGGTTTGAGGTTAGAGTTTGGATTTACAGGTTAGGTGTTAGGGGTTGCAGTTTGGGGTTTACAGTTTTGGGGGTTTATGGTTTTGGGGTTTAGTCATTAGGGTTTGGGTTAGGTTTTAGGGGTCAGGATTTAGGTTTAGGGTTGGAGTTGGTGTTGGGTTTGTTTGGGATATATGGTTTGGGGTAAGAGGGTGGGTGTTAGAGGTTTGGGGGTTAGAGATTGAGGGAGTTAGAGAGAGAGGGGTTAGAGGGTGAAGGGGTTAGAGGTTGAGAAGATTATAGAGTGAGGGAGTGAGAAGGTGAGGGTGTGAGGGGGTGAAGGTTAGGGTTTAGGGTTAGAGGGTTTAGGCTTAGGGTTCAGAGGCTTAGGGTTAGGGGGTTAGGGTTTCAGAGTTCAGAGGTTGGGGTTGGTGTTGTGGTTAGGGTTAGAGAGTTAGGGTTAGAGGGTTAGGGTTGGAGGTTTAGGGTTAGAAGATTAGGGGTATGGTTTAGAGGTTTAGGGTTAGGGGTTAGGGCTAGGGTTTAGGGGTTCAGGTTTAGGGGTGTGGGATGGGTCTGGGGTAAGGTTTTAGGGTTTAGGGTTAGAGGGTTATGTTTAGGGCTTAAGGCTTAGAGTTTAGGGTTTTAGGACTTAGGGTTTAGGGCTTAGGGCTTAGAGCCTAGGGTTTAGGACTTAAGGTTTAGGGTTTAAGGCTTAAAGTGAGGGTTAGGGCTGGGGGCTGGGGTTAGGGTTTAGGGTTTAGTGTTAGGGTATTAGGGTTAGAGGGTTAGATGGTTTAGCGTTTAAGTTTAGGGTTTAGGGGTTGGGGTTAAGGGTGTTAGTGTTTAGGGTTTTGGCATTTAGGGTGTTAGGGTTGAATGTGTTAGGGCTAAGGGTGTTAGGGTTTTGTGTGTTAGGGTTTTAAGTGTTAGGGTTTACAGTTTAGGGTTAGGCTTAGACTCATTCTTAGGTTTAGGGCTAGGGATTTGAGGTTTAGGGTTTGGCGTTGGGTTTGGGGGTTGGGGTTAGGTTTAGGGCTAGGAATAGAGGGCTAGGGTTAGAGGGTTAGAGTTAGAGGGTTAGGGTTTCAGGTTAGCGTTAGAGGGTTAGGGTTCGAGTGTTAGGGTTAGGGTTAGGGTCGTTAAGGTTAGGGTGGTTAGGAGTTAGGTGTTAGGGTTTAGGGTTTAGGGTATAGGGGTTAGAGTTTGGGTTAGGGTTAGAGTTTAGGGCCTTGGGAGTTAGGACCTAAGGGCTTAGGGTCTTAGGGGCTTTGGGACTTAGGGCTTAGGGGCTAGAGTTAGAGGGCTAAGGCCAGAGGGCCAGGGTTATGGTTTGATTCCTGGTTGGCAATTTTTTTCCTTCAATATTTTGTGTAAGTCATCCCATTGCCTTCTTGCCTCCATGATTTCTGCTGAGTAGTCCAAGTTTATTATTATTTACTCTCCTTTTTTGGTGACTTCCTTTATCCCTAGCCTCTCTTAAAATTCTCTTTATGTTTGATTTTGGCAAGTTTGATTATTATATGTCTCGGTCACTTTCTTTTGAGATCACCTTATGTGGAATTTGATGAGCATCTTTCATGATATCAGGGAAGTTTTCTGCCAACAAATCTTCAACAGTTCCCTGTGTATTTTCTGTTAAGCCTCCCTGTTCTGGTACTGCAATCACTCATAGTTATTTCTCTTGATAAAGTCCCACATGATTCTTTGGATTTCTTCATTTAAAATTCTTTTATCTGGTTTCTTTTCAAATATATTGGTCCCAAGAGTTTTATCTTCTATCTCAGTAATTCTGCCTTCCAGTTCTTCAATTGTGCTCTTCTTACTTTCTATCGAGTTTTCTAACTCTGTAATTTTATTGTTAATCTTCTGAATTTCTGATTGCAGTCTCTATGGTTTCTTGCAGCTTATTAAATTTTTAATTATGTGCTTGAGTAACCTTTTTAATTTCTTCAGCTGCTTTATCTTTGTGTTCCTTGGCTTGTTCTGTATTTTGCCTCATTTCCTTCCTGATATCTTTGAGAGTTCTGTATATTAATCTTTTGTATTCTGTATCCGGTAATTCCAGAATTGCACCTTCATCGAGAAGATTCCTTGAGTCTTAGTTCTGAGAGCTTGTTGAAGCAATCATGGGTCACCTTCTTTTTTTTTTATTTTAATAATTTTTATTGTGTTTTAAGTGAAAGTTTACAAATCAAGCCAGTCTCTCACATAAAAACTTATACACAACTTGTTACATATTCCCAATTACTTTCCCCCCAATGGGACAGCCCACTCCCTCCTTCCACTCTTTCTTTCCGTGACCATTTTGCCAGTTTCTAAGCCCCTCTACCCACCCACCTCCCTTCCAGGCAGGAGATGCCAACATAGTCTCAAGTGTCCACCCAAACCAAGTAGCTCACGCCTCACCAGCATCCCTCTCCAACCCATTGTCTAGTCCAACCCATGTCTGATGAACTGGCTTTGGGGATGGTTCCCGTACTGGGTAAACGGAAGGTGTGGGGGCCATGATCACTGGGGTCCTTCCAGTCTCAGTCAGACCATTAAGTCTGGTCTTTTTATGAGAATTTGGGGTCTGCATCCCACTGTTCTGCTCCCTCAAGGGATCTCTGTTATGTTCCCCGTCAGGGCAGTCATTGGTTGTGGCCCGGCACTGTCTAGTTCTTCTGATCTCAGGATGATGTAGTCTCTAGTTCATGTAGTCCTTTCTGTCTCTTGGGCTCGTTATTATCTTATGTTCTTGGTGTTCTGCATTCTCCCTTGATCCAGGTGGGTTGAGAATCATTGATGCATCTGAGATGGCTGCTTGCTAGCATTTAAGATCCCAGATGCCACTCTTCAAAGTGGGATGCGGAATGTTTTCTTAATAGATTTTATTATGCCAGTTGACTTAAATGTCCCCTAAAACCATGGTCCCCAAACCCCTGCACCTGCTTTGCTGACCTTCAAAGCATTCAGTTTATTCAGGAAACTTCTTTGCTTTGGTTTAGTCCAGTTGTGCTGACCTCCACTGTGTTGAGTGTTGTTCTTCCATTCACCGAAAGTAGTTCTTGTCTATCTCTTTAGTAAATACCCCTCTCCTACCCTCCCTCCCTTCTCCGCTCATAACAACAAAGGAATATGTTCTTCTCAGTTTAAACTATTTCTCAAGATCTTATAATAGTGGTCTTATACAATATTTGACCTTTTGCTACTAATTTCACTCAGCATAATGCCTTCCAGGTTTCTCCATGTTATGAAGTGTTTCACAGATTCGTCACTGTTCTTTGTTGATGTGCAGTGTTCCATTGTGTGAATATACCATAATTTATTTATCCATTCATCCATTGATGGGCACCTTGGTTGGTTCCATCTTTTTGCTGTTGTAAACAGTGCTGCAGTAAACATAGATGTGCATATATCTATTTGTGTAAAGGCTCTTATTTCTCTAGGATATATTCCGAGGAGTGGGATTGCTGGGTTGTATGGTAGTTCTATTTCTAGCTTTTTAAGGAAGCACCAAATTGATTTCCAACGTGGTTGTATACCATTTTACATTCCCACCAGCAGAGTATAAGTGTTCCAGTCTCTCCACAGCCTCTCCAACATTTATTATTTTGTGTGTTTTGGATTAATGCCAGCCTTGTTGGAGTGAGATGGAATCTCATTGTAGTTTTGATTTGCATTTCTCTAATGGCTAATGATCGAGAGCATTTCCTTATGTATCTGTTAGCTGCCTGAATGTCTTCTTTAGTGAAGTGTCTGTTCATATCCTTTGCCCATTTTTTAATTGGGGTGTTTGTCTTTTTGTGGTTGAATTTTAGCAGAGTCATGTAGGTTTTAGAGATCAGGCACCGGGTAGAGATGTCTTAGCTGAAAACTTTTTCCCAGTCTGTAGGTGGTCTTTTTACTCTTTTGGTGAAGTCTTTAGATGAGCATAGGTGTTTGATTTTTAGGAGCTCCCAGTTATCTGGTTTCTCTTCATCATTTTTGGTAATGTTTTGTATTCTGTTTATGCCATGTATTAGGTCTCCTAATGTCCCTATTTTTTCTTCCATGATCTTTATCGTTTTAGATTTTATGTTTAGGTCTTTGATCCATTTGGAGTTAGTTTTTGTGCATGGTGTGTGGTAGGGGTCCTGTTTCATTTTTTGGAGGTGGCTATACAGTTACGCCAGCACCTTTTGTTAAAAAGACTATCTTCTCCCCAATTAACTGACACTGGGCCTTTGGCAAATATCAGCTGCTCATATGTGGATGGATTTATATCTGGATTCTCAATATTGTTCCATTGGTCTATGTGTCTGTTGCTGTACCAGTACCAGGCTGTTTTGACTACTGTGACAGTATAATTTGTTCTAATATCAGGCAGAGTGAGTCCTCCCACTTTGTTCTTTTTTAGTAATGCTTTA
Organism: Loxodonta africana; assembly: GCF_030014295.1. Taxonomy (NCBI): domain Eukaryota; kingdom Metazoa; phylum Chordata; class Mammalia; order Proboscidea; family Elephantidae; genus Loxodonta; species Loxodonta africana. The sequence goes on from NW_026974887.1 coordinate 135,410, forward strand.
CTTCTCCGCGACTTCTTTCCCTTCCATATGAAGTTGGTGATTTGTTTCTCCATCTGTTTAAAAAGTGTCATTGGAATTTGGATCGGAAGTGCATTGTATCTATAGATGGCTTTTGATAGAATGGACAATTTTACAATGTTGTCTTCCTATCCACGAGCAAGATATGTTTTTCCAATTACGTAGGTCCCTTTTGTTTTTTTTGCAGTAGTACCTTGTAGTTTTCTTGGTATAGCTCTTTTACATTTTTGGTAAGGTTTATTCCTAAGTATTTTATCTTCTTGGGGGCTGCTGTGAATGGTATTCATTTGATGATTTCCTCTTCAATGTTCTTTTTGTTGATATAGAGGAATCCAACTGATTTTGTGTGTTTGTATTGTAATCTGAAACTTTGCTGAACCCTTCTATTAGTTTTCTTGAGGATTCCTCAGGGTTTTCTGTGTATAAGATAATGTCTTTGGAAATAGAGATAATTTTATTTCTTCCTTACCAATCTGGATGCCCTTTATTTCTTTGTCTAGCCCAGTTGCTCTGGCTAGGACCTCTAGCACAATGCTGAATAAGAGCAGTGATAAAGGGGATCCTTGTCTGTTTCCCGTTCTCAAGGGAAATGCTTTCAGGCTCTCTCCATTTAGGATGATGCTGGGTATTGGCTTTGTATCAATACCCTTTATTATGTTGAGGAATTTTCCTTCTATTCCTATTTTGCTGAGAGTTTTTATCATGAGTGGGTGTTGGACTTTGTCAAATGCCTTTTCTGTATCAATTGATAAAATTATGTGGTTCTTGTCCTTTTTTTATGTGGTGGATTACATTAATTGTTTTTCTAATATTGAACCAACCTTGTATACCTGGTATAAATCCTACTTGGTTATGGTGGATTATTTTTTTGATATGTTGTTGAATTCTACTGGCTCGAATTTTGTTGAGGATTTTTGCATCTATGTTCATGAGGGATATAGGTCTGTAATTTTCTTTTTTTGTGTTGTCTTTAGCTGGTTTTGGTATCAGGGTTATGCTGGCTTCATAGAAGGAGTTAGGTCATATTCTGTCCTTTTCTATGCTTTGAAATACCTTCAGTAGTAGTGGTAAGTCTTCCCTGAAAGTTTGGTAGAACTTTGCAGAGAAGCCATCAGGGCCAGGGCTTTTTTTTGTTGGGAGTGTTTTGATTACCTTTTCAATCTCTTTTTTTGTTATGGGTCTATTTAGTTGTTGTACTTCAGTTTGTGTTAGTTTAGGTAGGTAGTGTGTTTCTAGGAATTCATCCATTTTTTCTAGGTTTTCAAATTTGTTAGAATACAATTTTTTGTAGTAATCTGATATGATTGTTTTAATTTCAGTTGGATCTGTTGTGATATGGCCCATCCCATTTCTTATTCGGATTATTGGTTTCTTTTCCTGTATTTCTGTAGTCAGTCTGGCCAATGGTTTATCAATTTTGTTAATTTTTTCAAAGAAGCAGTTTTTGGCCTTGTTAACTCTTTCAATTGTTTTTCTATTCTCTAATTCATTTAATTTTGCTGTAGTTTTTATTTTTTGCTTTCTTTTGGTGCCTGACAGTTCCTTTTGTTGCTCTCTTTCTGTTTGTTCAAGTTGTAGGGAGAGTTCTTTCATTTTGGCTCTTCTTTAATATGTGTGCCTTTATTGATATAAATTGACCTCTGAGCACTGCTTTCACCGTGTCCCAAAGGTTTTCATAGGAAGTGTTTTCAGTCTTGTTGAATTCTGTGAATTTCTTTATTCCCTCCTTAAGGTCTTCCATAACCCAGTCTTTTTTGAGCAGGGTATTGTGCAGTTTCCAAGCATTTGATTTCTTTTCCCTGGTTTTTCTGTTATTGATTTTTACTTTTATGGTCTTTCATTCAGAGAAGATGTTTTGTAATATTTCAATGTTTTGGGTTCTGCAAAGGCTTGTTTTATGACCTAATATGTGATCTATTCTAGAGAATGTTTCATGTGCACTAGAAAAGAAATTATAGTTTGCAGCTGTTGTGTGGAGTGTTCTGTATAAGTCTATGAAGTGAAGTTGTTTAATTGTAGCACTTAGATCTTCCGTGTCTCTATTGAGCTTCTTACTGCATTTCCTATCCTTCACCGAGAGTGTTGTGTTGAAGTCTCCTGCTATAATTGTGGAGGTGTCTATCTCACTTTTTAATTCTGTTAACATTTGTTTTATGAATGTTGCGGCCCTATCGTTGGGTGCATAAATATTTAATACGGTTATATGTACCTGGTAAATTGTCCCTTTAATCTTTATGTAGTGTCCTTCTTTATCCTTTGTGGTGGATTTAATTTGAAACTCTATTTTGTTGGAAATTAATATTGCCTCTCCTGCTCTTTTTTGATTGTTGTTTGCTTGATATATTTTTATCCATCCTTTCAGTTTTGGTTTATTTGTGTCTCTTAACTCTAAAGCCTGTCTCTTTTAGGAAGCATACAGGCTGATCGTGTTTTTTTATCCAGTCTGCAAGTTTCTGTCTCTTTATTGGTGAATTTAGTCCATTTACATTAAGTGTAATTATAGACAAGTATGAGTTTAGTGCTGTCATTTTGATGCCTGTTTTTGACAATTTCATTTTCCATTTACTTTTTTGTGCTGAGTTTTTCTTTGTAGAATGTGTGTTCCTCCTTTTTATAGTAGTTGAATTTATTTTGGTGAGTCGTTATGTTTATCTTGGTTTTTATTTTGAAGTATGGAATTGTTAGACCTTGTTGTGGTTACCTTAATATTTACCCTGGTTTGACTAAGTAAAAACCTAAGTTGTTTCGCCCTGTATCGCCTTGGTTTCCTCTCCATATGTAATTTCTAAGCCTCCTGTATTTAGTCCCTCTTTTTTCACTATCGTAATCTTTTATATAATCACATCAATGATTCCCTGTTTTGAGCAATTTTTTAATTAATCTTATTTTGTTTTTGTGATTTCCCTATCTGGGTTGATATCAGGATGTTTTATTCTGTGACCTTGTGTTGTGTTGGTATCTGATATTATTGATTTTCTGACCAAAGAATTTCCTTCAGTAATTCTTGCAGTTTTGGTTTGGTTTTTGCAAATTCTCTAAGCTTGCGTTTATCTGTAAATATCTTAATTTCACCTTCATGTTTTAGAATTTTGCTGGATATATGATTGTTCGCTGACAGTTTTTCCTCTTTCAGTGCTCTATATATGTTATCCCATTGTCTTCTTGCCTGCATGGTTTCTGCTGAGTAGTGCAAACTTATTGATTCTCCTTTGTAGGTAACTTTTCGTTTATCCTTGGGTGCTTTTGAAATTTCTCTTTATCTTTGGTTTTGGCAGGTTTGATGATATGTCTTGGTGATTTTCTTTTGGGATCTATTTTGTATGAGGTTCGATGAGCATCTTGGGTAGATATCTTTTCATCTTTCACAATGCCAGGGAATTTTTCTGCCATCAGATCTTCCACTGTTCTCTCTGTATTTTCTGTTATCCCTCCCTGTTCTGGAACTCGAATCACACGCAAATTATTCTTGATAGAGTCCCCCGTGATTCTTAGGGTTTCTTCATAGTTTTAAATTCTATTTGATTTTTCTTCAGCTATATTTGTGTCCATTGCCTTATCCTCCAGCTCCCCCACTCTGCATTCCAGTTCCTCGATTCTGCTCCTGTGACTTCCTATTGAGTTGTCTGAATCTGTGACTTTATTGTTAATCTTTTGGATTTCTGAATGCTGTCTCTCTATGGATTCTTACAGCTTATTAATTTTTTCACTATGTTGTTGAATAATCTTTTGGATATCTTCAACTGCTTTATCCGCGTATTCCTTGGTGTTTTCTGTAGATTGCCTTATTTCATTTGTGAGGTCATTCCTGATGTCTTGAAGGATTCTGTATAAAATTTTTTTATATTCTACATTTGGCAATTCTAGGAATGTATCTACATCTGGGAATGATTTTGATTCTTTGATTTGGGGGTTTGTAGAAGGAATCATGGTCTGCTTCTTCATGTGATTTGATGTCGACTGCTGTCTCTGAGCCATCTATAAGATATTGTAATATTTTCTTTTATATTTGCTCACTGAGTCTTATCTTCTTATTTTGTTTTGTTACAATACACCCAGATGGGCTACTAGATTGTGGTATCGTGATTGATGTAGCTTTTGAATCACTTACGTCCTGTTACCAGCTTCCCTGAGCTGTTACCAGGTATATAAGTGTATGAGTCCATTCACTATTCTTGAATAGAATCAGCTCAGGTGTTCTGATAGCTGGTCACCTAGTGTGTGGTGTAGGCTCTCACCTATTATCTTAGAGGAGTAGTGGTGATGGTTGTATGCACCAGTTTCTATTAGTGGCATGGGGTCACATTTCGAGGAGGGCAGGATGCTGACAGCCTTCCTTCAAGTGTCAGTGAGGTAGGTGTGGCTCTATTCTCTAGAGCACTCTGGTGGGTGGGCTTTGCAGCTGTATCTTAGGCACCCAATGCTTGGGTAGGCGTCACTATTCTCAGACCCCTCTAGCAGGTGGCTAGGTGATGTGGGTGGAGTCTCAGCCCTCAGTTCGCTGGTGCGGATCAGCGAGGGCTCTGTTTAATAGGTAGAGAGGTATCTGACCTCCAAAACTTGCCTTTCCACTGCTGAGCTAAAACAATTATGGTCAGATCTCTATCAGAATTGCCTTTGCATTGTAATAGCCACCTAGTTACCTGTAGGGTGAAAGCCAAAGACTATGGGTCTGTTAATGCCTGGATGGAGCTGATTCTGTACTGTTATTTCAGTTTAGGGAAGTCAGGGAAGGATTTTTTCTTTGATGGTTAAATGCTGCTTTTCTCAGGCCAGGAGAATGGGTTAGAAAAGAAAGAAAAAAAAAAAATTCAGCAGTGCACTTCACTCTCTGGCACAGAGGATTCCAATGTTAATGAAGCTGGGTGGGGCAATGAGGGGTGGAATCAGATATATAGAAGAGAGTAGCCTGGCAAAATATACAAAGTTACTTATGTTGTTTGGTGAGAACTGTTTTTTCTGAGATTCCAGAGCATTGTGTTGCTCGTGTGTGCTGGCTGGATCCCTGCTGAGACTGTCCCAGAGGGTTAGGGCTGCATCCATGCTCACACCGTCTCAGGAAGCCACAATCGGCTCCCCCACACTTAGTCCAACACCCAGCACCAAGGTTTCCTTTCTGGGACGCTGCACTCCAGGCTCCAAAACCAGTCGCTGCTTCCCTATAGTTTTTCGTTTCCCTGTCAGCCGCATCTGTGTGGAGCCTGCGTGTGCTGCCTGGGTCCCCTCTGAGGTTGGTCCTGAGGGTTAGGCCTATATCTGTTCTTCCCTGTCTCAGTAAACCACAATCAGCCCCACCACTCTGACACCAGGAAACCGGTAGGGCTCAAGGCTGCGGCGTGGGACACTGGCTCTGGAAGCGGTCCCTGCTGCAGCGTGGCTTTCGCTCCCCCGTCACTCAGGTCAACTCCTTAGTTCTGTGTTTGATGGTCAGGGTTTGTAGATTGTCCTTTATGTAATCAGTTCACTTGTTTTTTCAAGTCTTTGTTTCAAGAAGGATAAGCGGAAGCTTCTACCTAGTCAGCCATCTTGGTCCTGCCCCCGTGTCTGCCTCTTTATGTGATCTGATATTGACTGTTGTCTCTGAGCAATCTATAAGTTATTGTATTAGTTTATTTTATGCTTGCTTTTTGTATCCTAGCTTCTTCCTTCGTTTAGTTTTGGTATTCCCAAATAAGCTGCTTGAGTGCGCTAGGTTGATTATTTTCACCTTTGAAGCTCTAATGTACTATCACCAGATGGCTAGCACTGTTACCAGGTATATGAGCCTAGGAGTTCATTTACTTTTCTTGTATGGATTCAACTCAGGTGCCCAGGTAGTTGGTCATAAAGTGTAAGGTACAGACTCTGTCCTACAGTCTTAGAGGGGCAGGGGTTATTGGTGTAGGCAGAAGTATCTGGCTGCAGTAGGGGGTCAGAGTCTGATCAAGGCAGGGGTCTGACAGCTGTGCTCTGAGTGTCTGTGAGGAAAGTGCATCCCTGTTCTGTAGAGCACACGGGTGGGTACCCAATGCTTTTGGTTGTAAGTTCTGGGCGGTACTACTTATCCTTGGAGCCCTGTCACAGGTGGCCAGGTATTGTGGGTGGAGCCACCAGTCCTTAGGCCCCTGATGTGGGTAGGTGAAGACCCTGTTTAATAGGCAAAGCGGTGTCAAACATCAAACACCCATCTTTCCACTGTCCAGCTGAAACAGTTGCAGTCTGGCAACAAGGGCCTATTCTCCTGAAATGGGCCCACACAGGTCCATGCTGGGGTGAAAGGTATTCAAAGCCCATGGACCATTTGTGCCTGAACAAGAGCTACTTCTGTCCTGAGCTCCCCAGCTTAATTGAGCTGGCAGATTATCTTTCCCCCAGTTGTGAACTTATACCTTCTTCAAGGATGGAAAAATGGCTCAGAGTGGTACCAGGGCCTATCTCAGGCCCAGGGAAGTTGACAGCCACTGAAGCCGGCTTGGGGGCTAGGGGTGTGGTAAAATAAACACAAGTAATTAGCTTTTGCCGAGAGTGCCGTTCTTCTCTTGTTCTGGAGGTGTGAGTAGTCTGTGCAACTTGCTGTCTTTCCCTGAGCGAAGCGCCTCTGGAATGCTACTGCCAGGCCCACTGCAGTCGCTCCAGGGAACGGTGCCTGAGGGTTCCTGGCTGTTCAGGTCCAGTAACTCCTCTCCACTTCTGAATAGTCTCTCCCTCCCCCTGCCACTGAGTCCGTTTTCTAACTTTGCCTTTGATGCTCAGGGCTCCTAGCTTGTCATAAATATACTTGCTTCGCTTGTTTTTTCGGGTCTTTTTTGTAAGAGGGATGACTGGCGGCGTCTCACTACTCTGCCATCTTGGCCTCGCCTCTCTAATATAATCAACAATTTTTTTTAAAAAGAAAAAAAAGAGTGAAACCTGTAGAAACAACAAATAACAGAATGAGATCCACAGAAAAACTAGATATTGGAGCTATCAGACAAAGACACTGAAATAACTCTATTATGTTCAAAGAAATAAAGGCAAGACTTAGAAATTTGGCAAAAAACTAGAAACTAAGAAAAAGATCAACTTAGAAAGTCAACTGAAAACTATAGCTGAAGTTAAAATCTTAATGCATGTATATAACAGCAGATTAAAAATGCTGAAGAGAGATTTAGTGAACTGGAAGATATGTTGGAAGAAAATAAAGGCATAGACAAAAGAAAAAATATAAAAAGGAATAAGATATAGAGAATACAATGAGAATATCTAGCATAAGATTAAGAAGGAAGAAAAAGAATGAGGCAAAAAACTGAGATTATGGCTGAGAATTTTCTTCAAATGATTAATGATATCAAGTCACAGATCCTAGAAGACTTACAAAACCCAAACCAAAAAAAAAACAAAAAACCCACTGCCGTCGAGTCGATTCTGACTTAAAGCGACCCTACAGGACAGAGTAGAACTGCTCCGTAGAGTTTCCAAGGAGCGCCTGGTGGATTCGAACTGCTGACGTTTTGCTTAGCAGCCATAACACTTAACCGCTGCACCACCAGGGTTTCCTTATAAGACCCATGTAGGGTAAATACAAAGAAATTCGTATCTAGGTACATCATAGTAGAACTGCTGAAGCTAAAGACAAAAAACCCCACAAAAAACAAATAATTTAAAACTACTTAAAGAATGGAAGAGATTATCTTTAAAGGACAAACAAAAAAACTGACTGATGACTTCTCTACAGAAATAGTGACAACCCTAACACAATAAGATGGTATATTTAAATTATAGAGAGAAAATACATGGCAACCCAGAACTCTATGCTGAGGAAAAACATCATGAATGAGCAAAGACCTTTTGTTTTCAGACAAACAAAACGTGGATAAGTTAACATCAGCATGCCCACATTAAAGAAAATTCCAAAGGTATTCTTCAAGCAGAAAGAAAATAAGGAGAAAGGCTTAAGATGCAAGAAGGAATGAAAGTTAATGAAATGGGTAAAAATAGAGGATTACTGACTGCATAACATAATAAGAATAGACTTTATTGGGTTTAAAATATGTAAGAAATTAGAATGTATGATAACTACAGCGTTTTGACTTTTATGGCTTTATGGTCAGGAAACATGTTGTGTAATATTTTGATGTTTTGGATTCTGTTAATGCTTGTTTTGTGGCCTAATACGTGGTCTATTCTCAAGAATGCTCCACGAGCGTTAGAAAAGAAAGTTTACTTGACTACCGTTGGGTGAAGTGTTATGTTTAAGTCTATGAGATCAAGTTGCCTGATTGTGGTATTTAGATCTTCCGTGTCTTTATTGAGCTTCTTTATGGATATCCTGTCTGTCATCAGAAGTGGTATGTTGAAGTCTTCTACTGTTATTGCGGAGCTATTTCTCTTTTCAATGCTGTTTGAGTTTGTTTTATGTATTTTGGAGCCCTGTCATTGGGTGTATAAGTATTGATTATGATTTTGACCTCCTGGTATATTGACCCTTTAATCATTATATAGTGTATTTCCTTTTCCTTTGTGGTGTATTTTACTTTAAAGCCTGTTTTATCAGAGATTAATATTGCCACTCTTATTTTTTATTGTTGTCTGCTTCATGTATGTATATATATATATATATTATTTTTTTCATTCTTTGAGATTTAGTTTGTTTATGTCTTTGAGTCTATGGTGTGTCTCTTGCAGTCTGCATACAGACGGATCATGTTTTCTAATCCATTCTGCTACTCTCTGTCTCCTTATGGGTGCAATTAAACCATTTACATTTATCGTAATTATTCATAGTTAACGAGTTTTTTTATGAGTTTAGTGCTGTCATTTTCATCTTTTTTGTGTATGTCTTGTTGGCATTTTCCTTATTCCATTTAATTTTCTCTGTTAAGTCGTTTTTCTTTGTGCATTTTCTTTCCATCCTCTTCATTTTTGTTGCCTTTGTATTTACTGCTAATTTATTTTTTTCTGTGCTGAATCGTTTTTCTTTTTAGTCTTTCATCTTCTTCCTTGTTGTTGCTTTTGTATGCTGAAAATTTATGTTTTTTTAAATTTTAATGTGTAGGATTGTTAGTTTCCTTTGGGTTACCTTAACATTTACCTCTGTTTTTCTAAATTTAAACCAATCTTTTATTTCTTTATATCGTCTTCACTTCCTCTCCATATGAAAAATCTATGACTACATTATTTAGTCCCTCTTTTTTGTGTTAATGTTGTCATCTTTTGCAGATCAATGTCTTTGTTTCTATATTTTCAGAGTTTTAGCTTTCATTTATTTGTGACGTCCCTATGTGGGTTGATATCTGGTAGTTCTGTCCCGTGTTCTAGTCTTGGGTTGTTAGCTGATGTTATTGATTTTCTAACTGGAGAATTCCCTTTATTATTTCTTGTCATATTGGTTAGGTTTTTAAAAATTCCTTAAACTTCTGCTTGTCTGGAAATGTCCTAATTTCACCATCATATTTGAGAGACAGTTTTGCTGGATATATAATTCTTGGCAGGCAATTTTTTTTTTTCCTTCAGGGCTTTGTATATGTCCTTCTTGCCTGCATGGTTTCTGCTGAGCAGTCCGAGCTTAGTCTTACTGACCCTTCTTTATAGGTGACTTTTTGTTTATCCCTAGCTACTCTTAAAATTCTCTCTTTATATTTGGTTTTGACAAGCAAGATTATAATATGTCCTGGTGACTTCATCTTGGCATCTACCTTGTGTGGGGTTCAGTAAGCATCTTGGATAGATATCTTCTTATCTTTCACAAGGTCAGTGAAGATTTTAGCCAGGAAGTCTTCAACAATTCTCACTGTGTTTTCTGTTATCCTCCACCCCCCACCCCGATTCTGGTGTTCCAATCACTCTTGATAGAGTCCCGCATAATTCTTAGAGTTTCTTCAATTTTAAAAAATTATTTTATCTGATTTTTCCTCAAATAACTTGGCGTCAATTGCTTTATCTTCAGTCTCACTAATTCTGACTTCCAGTGCCTCAATTCTGCTCCTCTCGTTTTCTATTGAGTTGTCTAATTCTGAAATTTTATTGTTACTCTTTTGGATTTGCTTGCTATCTTTCTATGGATTCTTGCAGCCTGTTACATTTGTCATTATACTCTTGCATAACCTTCTTAAGTTCCTCTATTGTTTTATCTGTGTGTTCCTTGGCTTGTTCTTCGTTTTGCCTGATCTCCTCCTGGATCTCTTGAAGAGCTCGGTCTCTTAATCTTTTAAATTCTACCTCCGGCAATTCCTGGAATTTCTCTTCATTTGGAAGATTTCTTGATTTGTTGTTTTGGGAACTTCCTGAATCCATCATGTTCTGCCTCTTTATGTTATTTGATATTTACACTTGTCTCTGAGCCATCAGTGAGTTATTATATTCATTTATTTTATGTTTGCTTGCTGAGTCGGAATCTACTTGACGGCACTGGGCTTGGTTTTTGTTTTTCTTTTTTTGGTGTACTGTGTCATAGCTTCTTGTTTTATTTTGATATGCCCAAATAGGCTGCTTGGGTGAGCTAGTTTGATTATTGGCACCTTTTGAAGCTCTTACGTCCTGTCACCAGGTGATCAGAGCTGTTACTAGGTATGTGAGCCTAGGAGCCCTTTTACATTCTTGTATGGATTCAGCTCAGGTGTCCAGGTAGTCGGTCACCAAATGTGTGGTGTAGGCTTTTACCTACACTCCTACATAGACAGGGTTGATTGGTGTAGGTACAGGTGTCTGGCTACTGTGGGGGGAATGACTGCCCTTGAGTGTCTGGGAGGAAAGCATGTCCCTGTTCCCTAGAGCACATAGGTGGGTGGGTTTTGCAGCCAGACCGTGGGCACCCAATGCTGTTGGTTGTAAGGACTGGGATTCACCACTTAACTCTTGGACTCCTGAATTGGGTGGCTAGGTGGCATGGGTGGAGCCACCAACCCTCAGGTCACTGATGTGGGTAGGTGAGGACCCTGCTTAATTGGCAGAACGTTGTCAAATATCAGAAATCTGCCCCTCCATTTTATAGCTGATACAGTTGAAAATAGGCTTCAGGTATATACCCTGTCGTAGTGTGCTAATGAGAGCCTATGCTGTCGAAATAGGCCCACACAGATCTATGCAAGGGTGAAAGGCATTCAGAGTCCTTGGACCCCTTATGTCTGTGCCTTCCCAGAGTTCCTGGCTTAGGGAAGCTGGCAGATTATTTTTTGTTGTTTGTTCCTGCTCCAGGGCATGTAATAGTTCCTACTTCTGGCCCAGGGGACCCAGAAATAGCTGAAGCTGGTCCAAGACTAAAAACAGAGAGGGAGGAAGCAGGTAAATGGGAGAGATGTTCTTCCCAAAGGGGATGATTTTTGATTTGTGTGGCATTTTAAATGCATGTACTTATCTTTTGCCAACTTAGCACTGCTTTTCACTGCTTATGGAGGCTTGTGTAGGCTTTCCACCACTCGGTCTCTTCAGATGTGGAAAACATGTCCCGAGCGTCACTGCTTGTGTCACCGCACATGCCATCCAATCCAGCCTGCAGGGTGCTGGTTTCTGCCAGGTCAGGTCTGTCAAACTCTCACTGCTTCTGAACCATATTCCCCTCCCCCTGCCACTAAATCCGATTCTGTAACTTCACCTTTGATGTTCAGGGCTCCTAGATTGTCATATATAATCGATTTACTTCTCTGGGTCTTTGTTATAAGAGGGGCTACATAAAGCATCTGACTACTCTGCCATCTTGGCCCCACCCCCTACAAGAGTCATTTTTCATCACATTCCTGAATCTGACACTATCACAGAAACTTATCTTTGAGAAAATGAAATAGGGATGAGGCACTAGGCAGAACAAACCCGTTGGGTTGGAGTCAATTCTGATGCATAATGACCCTATAGGTCAGAGTAGAACTGCCTCATAGGGTTTTCAAGGAGCAGCTGTTGCATTTGAACTACTGGGCCAGAGTATATTTGGAGCACTGGTGGTGCAGTGGTTAAGAACTCAGCTGCTAACCAAAAGCTTGGCAGTTCGAATACATTAGCTGCTCCATGGAAACCCTATGGGGGCAATTCTACTCTGTCCTATAGCGTTGCTGTGTGTTGAAATCAATTCACCAGCAATGGGTTTGGTTTTTTGATTTACATGCCTGCATGAGTAAAATTTGACTTGAATCTCTAAACTTAATTCTAACATAAGAATGATATTGCAGCACTTCTCCGTAAAGGTTTGTCTTAAGTCATCAGGATAAATCCAAACCCACTGCCGTCGAGTCGATTCTGACTCATCCCGACCGTCGAGTCGATTCTGACTCATCCCGACCCTATAGGACAGAGTAGAACTGCCCGATAGAGTTTCCAAGGAGCGCCTGGTGGATTTGAACTGCCGTTCTCTTGGTTAGCAGTCGTAGCACTTACCCACTATGCCACCAGGGTTTCCTCATCAGGATAAGCCTGTGCTAATTTATTGGATACCTTCAGGAATTCTTCATCAGTTATATTCACATTAAGAAGGAAAAAAATATCAGAAGGAACTTCATACATCCTTACCCTTCATTTCATGCAAGATTCAAGTGTGTCAGTGATGGTGGTTATGTAAAATTGATTCCTGGCACTCAATACTTCTGGAGCATTTCTGTCATTTACTTGTTTCTTCTAATGCTTCTGCAACAATAAACTGCTTGATAATCAGTATTTGGCAGTATTTGTTTTATTGTGTTTTCAAAATAGTCTCTTATGTAAATATCTTGTTAATAGCTGGTAGAGATCTATGCATGTCTATAAATTTACTTCTGAATCTCGAAGAATTGACTCATCAAATGAAAATGATGCAATATATTATTATACATAACAAACATAAATACATGGTCTGTGTTTCCATTTTGTTGGCGACGTTTTAAGCTTCTGTTCTGATATCTCCTTTTTGTGACCGGTCTTCAGCAATATTCTCTATGGCACCTAGAATCTGAGTGTGTGAGTCCAGGATTGAGCTCGTTGCTCTAGCATGTGCTTCCCAGTGGGTATTAAAAAGACATTTTAATGCTGATCATTGCCTATGAACAGCTCATCGGTGAATAGAGATGGCAAAAAATTTGTAAAATATCTGAATAGAAGAAAAAAATCTTTTTTTTTTTGACAAAAATCCATTGTGATACATCCTGCAAAATTAAGTGAATATGCAGCACCTTGGTATGAAAATGGCATATTCATTACATTCCAGAATTTTCTGTTGCATGCCTTTATAATGCAGTGACATTTCCCAGCATTGTCATAGGATTGGTCTCTGCACTTAGAAAAATCAATTTTGCAAGCTTCATCTAATTAGTGAAACACTTGGTTTGCAATGTCTTTGAGGGCTAATGCGATGTGTTCTCCTGACTCGCTTGGTGCATATTATGCCTTCTTTCTCTCAAGTTTCTTCAGTTTGTAATGGAAATGTCTAGCTTGTTCCTTTTATGCCATTGTACCTTTGGAAGCAGATAACTTGTGTCCTAGATTTCGCAGATGAAGAGGGGTTTTTGAATTTTGGACTTGGACTTGATTTAAGACTTTTTCTATGCTATGATGGGATGAGGAAACCCTGGTGGCATAGTGGTTAAGTGCTATGGCTGCTAACTGAAAGGTCGGCAGTTCGAATCTGCCAGGCACTCCTTGGAAACTCTATGGGGAAGTTCTACTCTGTCCTATAGGGTCGCTATGAGTCAGAATCGACTGCATGGCAGTGGGTTTGGTTTTGGTTTGTGATGGGATGAATATGTTTTCCATTTGCAAGAATGTGATTTTGGTGGGATCAAAGGGTAGAATGTCATGGATTGAATTATGTCCCCCCAAAATGTGTGTATCAACTTGGATAGGCCATGTGAGGTTGTCCTCCATTTTGTGATGTTAATTTTATGTTGAGAGGATTAGGGTGGGATTTTAACACCTCCCTGATCCGAGATACAGGGAGTTTCCCTAGGGTGTGGCCTGCACCACCTTTTATCTCTCAGGAGATGAAAGGAAAGAGAGTTGGGGACCTCATACTACCAAGAGCAGAGCATGTCCTTTGGACCCGGGGTCCCTGCGCCTGAGAAGCTCCTTGACCATGGGAAGATGGAGGACAAGGACCTTCTTCCAGAATCAACAGAGAGAGAATTCCCCTGGAGCTGACGTCCTGAATTTGGACTTGTAACCTACTAGACTGTGAGAAAATAAATTTCTCTTTGTTAACGCCATCCACTTATGGTATCTGTTATGGCAGCACTAGATGACTAAGGCAGCGATGATTTTAGCTTCTGTTTTGGTGTTTCCTTTTTGTATCTGGTCTTCAGCAATATTCTGTGTGGCGCCTAGAATTGTACTTGTTGCTATAGCATGTGCTTCCCAATGTGTATTAGACATTTTAATGCTCAATCATTGCCTGAATATGTTTTAAGAACAGCTCATCAGTGAGTAGAGGTGGCAAAAAATTTGTAAAGTAACTGAATATTAGAAAAAACATCAATTGCTTTTGGACAAAAAAAAATCTATTGTGATACATCCTACAAAATTAAGTGAATGTGCAACACCTTGGTATGAAAAGGGCATATTAATTTCATTCCAGAATTTTCTGTTGTATGCCTTTATAATGCAGTGACGTAATGGCAGCATTGTCATAGGATTGGTCTCTGCACTTAGAAAAATCAATTTTGCAAACTTCACGTAATTAGTGAAACACTTGCTTTGCAATGTCTTTACCAGTATGATTTTTTAGATTTTTTAAGCTAGTAAATGTGATAAATCACCACAGAGGTTTTCTGTCTGTTGGAGATACGGATCTTTAAACAATACTTAGCTGGCCTGTATGAGAAGGCTCAGAAGTGGAATCCACAGACAAAATGAAATATCGAGCTATACTTATTTCACTGACAGTAGTTGATTGAACTTCATCACTTATCAAGATTATAAATTTTTTACACATTATTTTAGAATTATGGGATGGATTGCCCTTTCCTGTGTTACCATATTTTGAGATGTGACTTGCTAAAAATAGATCAAATGAGCAGCAAGTTGAAGCCAACTTTAAAATTTTCCATTTCGTGGGGACCCAAAGACTTCATTTCTTTTTCACGAAGATAGTCCACATTCAGTGATTGTTAGGACAACAAAGACACATTACAAAATGGCTTTTCAATACTGATGTTCATTAATTTGTGATTCCAGTTCATAAATTAAGCCAGAACAATGTGTTTGGTTTAAATATGATAACATGATCTCTGTGAATTGAACTATTTTCATGTTTACCGATCCTATTCAATTTGCACCAGTTGCTAAATTCATCTGTAACAATTCGAGAATTAAATGAGGATGACGGGTTTGTTTGTTTGGTTAGTAGGTTTGCAAACAAAACAATACAGGGAGCTGACTGATGGAGATTGCAGTAGCCACTCCCTCTTATAATTTTCATCATTAACTTTGCACTCTAGAAAAAATTCTGGCTACAGAACTTTGTTTACCGTCCAGGAATTTTCAACACAAATTTACAAGTGGACAACTGTGATGTTGACAATCACTTGGGCCTCTTTTGATCCACTAATTTACTTCATTGGAAGAAAATTATTGCACAAGGCAGGATCTGCATTTCTGTTATTTATGGGGTCTGCAGACGTGACAATTTAATATTCTTAGTTTCACTTTCTAGATCATTACTAATTTCTTTTTTTTTTTACTACAGCAAGAAATAGTTGCAGAATTTGGAACAAATTCTGTTATATTTGTATTGCCATCGTTAATTTCAGCACTAGTGGTACTAGTAGGATGATTCCCACCCATTAAGCACGTACCTTTAATGGAAGAAGTCTCTGCTGATTTATTACGTTCTAAAAACGAATTTTGGAATAGTCTTTAGGGATTCACAAATCATTTTCTTTTTATCTTCTGCAGGCTTCCATTTTTGCACTGCACTTAGTTATGGCCGTTTCATTTTGCCTGGATTGAAAATTATGTCACTTTTTAAATTTGATTCTGCCATAACAATAAATTTGAATAATAGAAAATAAATTTATAAAACCAGAAGTTTATAAAATAAAATTTACTTTAGAATTTAGACATTAACACAAAAAAATTTATATTTGAAAATTAAATAACTCATTGCTGTGGATTAAATTTTAACTAACAGTGACCCTATTGGACAGAATAGAACTGCACAGCAGGGTTTCTAAGGAGAGGCTGGTTGAAACCTTTTAGTTTCAGCCAGGCTCTTAACCACTGTTCCACCAGGGCTACATTTGAAAATTAGTAAGTAAAAATGTTAATTTGGACCATGAGATTTTGTTCTTGAGGTCTTAGATAGCCCAAAGAAATAGTACATGATATCCTTCTCCATGGACTAATTCCTTCTGAAAACAGGTCCAAAGTATGTAGGATGTAGTCTAGCCAGCCATCTTTGTTTCTAGGCTAGGGTACATTCTGGTTATACTTCTTTCAGGATAGATTTTTTCGTTCTTTTGGCAGTTCATGTTATATTCAGAATTCTTCACCAACACAATTAAAAGGCATCAATTCTTCTACAGTCTTCCTTATTCATCAGCCAGCTTTCCCACACATACGAGGCCACTGAAAACACCTTGGCTTGGATCAGTTGCATCTTAGTTTTCAAGGTGATGTCTTTGCTTTTCAACACTTTGGAGGTCTTTTGCGCCGATTTGCCTGATGGCAGTGCATCTTTTGATTTCTTCACTGCTGTTTCCATGGGTGTCGATTGTGGATGCAAATAAAATGAAATCCTTGACAACTTCAATCTTTTCTCCGTTAATCATGATGTTGCTCATTGATCCAGTTGTGAGGATTTTTGTTTTCTTTATGTTGAGGTGCAATCTCTACTGAAGGCCGCGGTCTTTGATCTTCATCAGTAAGTGCTTCAAGTCCTCTTATCTTTTAGCAAGCAGGGTTGTCATCTGCAAAATGCAGGTTGTTAATGAGTCTTCCTCCAATCCTGATGTCGTGTTCTTTGTATAGTCCAGCTTCTCAGATTATTTGCAGATTAAGTAAGTATTGTGAAAGGATACAACCCTGACACACACCTTTCCTGACTTTAAACCACGCAGTATCACTTTTTTCTGTTTGAACGTCTACCTCTTGATCAGGTTCCTCATCAGCACAATGAAGTGTTCTGGAATTCTCACTCTTCGCAATGTTATCCATAATTTGTTATGATCCAAGCAGTCAAAGGCCTTTACATAGTCAATAAAACACAGGTTTAAACATCTTTCTGGTATTCTCTGCTTTCAGCCAGAATCGATATGACATCAGCTGTGATATCCCTCCTTCCATGTCTCTTCTGAATCCTGCTTAAATTTCTGGCAGTTCCCTGTCAATGTACTGCTGCAGCTGCTTTTGAATGATTTTTAGCAGAATATTACTTGCATGTGATATTAATGATATTGTTTGACAATTTCCACATTTGGTTGGATCACCTTTCTTAGGAATAGGTGTAAATATGGATCCTTTCCAGTTCATAGGCCAGGTAGCTGTATTCCAAATTTCTTGGGATTAGACAAGTGAGCGATTCCAGTGCTGCATCCATTTGGTGAAACATCTCAGTTGGTATTCCGTCAATTCTCGGAGGCTTTTTTTTCTCACCAATTCCTTCAGTGCAGCATGGACTTCTTCCTTCAGTACCATCGGTTTCTGATCATATGCTACTTCCTGAAATGGTTGAAGGTCGACCAATCCTTTTTGGCATAGTAACTGTGGGTATTACTTTCATCTTCTTTTGATGCTTCCTGCGTCATTTAATATTATACCCGTAGAATCTTTCAGTATTGCAACTCAAGGGTTGAATTTTTTCTTCAGTTCTTTCAGCTTGAGAAATGCTGAGTGTGTTCTTCCGTTTTGGTTATCCATCTCCAGATCTTTACACATGTCATTATAATACTTTTTCTTCTCAAGCCACCCTTTGAAATCTTCTGTTCAGCTCTATTACTTCGTCATTTCTTCCTTTCCCTTTAGCTACTCGACATTCAAGAGCAAGGTTCAGAGTCTCTTCCGACATCCATTATGGTCTTTTCTTTCTTTCCTGTCTGTTAAAGGACCTCTTGCTTTCTTCATGTGTGATGTCCTTGATGTCATTCCACAACTCACCTGGTCTTCAGTCATTAGTGTTTACCACATAAAATGTATTCTTGAGGTGGTCTCTAAATACAGGTGAGATATACTCAAGGTCGTACTTTGGCCCTTTTTGACTTATTCTAATTTTCTTCCGTTTCAACTTGAACTCCCATATGAGCAATTGACAGTCTGTTTCACAATCGATCCCTGGCCTTGTTCTGACTGATGATATGAGTTTTCCCATCTTCTCTTTCCACAGGTGTAGTCAGTTTGATTCCTGTGTATTCCATCTGGTAAAGTCCACGTGTATAGCTGCCGTTTACGTTGGCAAAAAAAAATATTTGCAGTGGATGAGTCACTGGTCTTGCAAAATTCTTTCATGAGATTTCTGGCATCATTTCTATCAGCGATGCTGTATTTCCCAACTACTTTTCCTTCTTTGTTTTCAACTTTAACATTCTAATGACCAGTAATTATCAATGCATCTTGATTGCATGTTTGATCAATCTCAGGCTGCAGAAGTTGTTTAAAATCTTCAATTTCTTTGTCTTTGGCATTGGTGGTTGGTGCATAAATTTGAAGAGTCATATAAACTGGTCTTCCTTGTAAGTGTATGGATTTTAGCCTATCAGTGACAACATTGTACTTCAGGCTAGATCTTGAAATGTTCTCTTTGATGATTAATGTAACGTCATTCTTTTGACTCTGGTGGAATATCCACGTTTGTAAGACTGCTCACAGACTGTTTCACCAGAGAGTTTTCCGGTACTGCAATATCTACCACTAATCTCTGTGATCCCTGTGAATTGGCAAAATAAGAATAGTGCTATAGATTTCTTCCAAATACAGAAAACATAATTATGAAAATGTTCTTGCTATTGATTATGTTCTTTACCAATCTGTTCGTATGGGATTTTTGATACTTCACTTGAAAAATGAGTCCAAGGTACTGTGATGTGATTGTTTACTTTGTGTGGCCTTTCTAGCCATGGTCTTATATCATCCACCCTGGTGCTTGGGCAGGACTGTGTGATAGGGTAATTGTGGCTCACCAAGGGGATTGTTTAGTTCTCCCTTCAAAGAGATCCAGTTCCAGAGCAAAGAGGAGGATTCAACTCCCATCAAGGAAGAACAGCCAGGAGCTGAGCATATATTATGGACCTGAGATCCCTGCACTGAGAAGCTCCTAGAAGCAGGAGACTGAGATAGAGAGAGGAAGCTGTAACCCTGAAGACGGTAAGATGCCATGGCAGGAGAGACCAAGCAACAGGGACCCGGCTATAGGAGATGCTGGCCCATGGAGAAGGAAAGCTGAGTGCCTTTGGAGAGAGGCCCAAGGCCAGGCAGAGGCACGCCTATGAGCACAGGAGGGAAGAGGCTGTCCTGATAGAAGAACTGTATTCTGAGTGTCTTTGAGCCTGAGTTGTAACTGTTACTTCCCTAATAAACCCCATAATCATGAATATGGACTGTGAGCTCTGTGTGGCCGTTGCAATGAATTATTGAACCCAGCAGAGAAGTAGGGAGTGCTGTGTGAGGGACAGTTGGTGTCAGAGTTAGTGAAGATGGTGGAGAGAGGATAGTTTTTTCACCAATGCCTTCAATGCAGCTTCGATTTCTTCCTTTTATACCATCAGTTCTTGATCTTATGCTACCTCTTGAAATGGTTGAATATTATCCAGTTCTACTGCAGTACTATATTAATATCAGACAAATTATACTTCAGAAAAAGGAGTATTATTGGGAATAGGTAGGGACATAACATAATAAAGGATCACTTCTCCAAAAAGATACAACCATCCTAAATGTGTACATATTTAACAACAGGGCTCCAAAATACAAAAACTAATAAATCTGAAAGGGGAAATGGACAAATACGCATTTGTAATTGGTATCAGTACTTTTCTATCAATAATTAATAGAGCCCTGCTAGTCGAAGTCCAAAGCATCTGTATGAACCACTCATGGATGTCTATGTGTGTGTGTATGTATATAGTATAAAGACAAGTAATACAGAAATAAACATAGAGTCCTTGGGAGGTGCAAACGGTTAATGCATTCAGCTGCTAACCAAAATGTTGAAGGTTTGAGTCCACCCAGAGACACTTCGGAAGAAAGGCTTGGCGATCTACTTTTGAAAAATTAGCCGTTGAACTGACACACTTGTGTGTCACTACTACTCTGACACACATGGGGCGAGGGGTCACCATGAGTCAGATCAGCTTGATAGCAATTGAATGATTTTTTTATTCATTCTGCCAGTGTTTGTCTTTTAATTGGTATCTTAGGCTGGGTTCTCTAGAGAAGCAAAACCAGTGATGTATATATATGTATGTATTTATATATAAATAGATTTATATCAAGGAAATGGCTCCCGAGGCTGTAGAGGCTGGTAAGTCTCAAGTCCATGGGTCAGCCTGGTGGCTTCTCCTGACTCGCATAGATGCAGGGACTGCAGAACTGAAGATCTGCAGGTCATACAACAGGTCTGTGGCTCACAGGCTGCAAAGGCTGACAAATCTCAAGATCGGCAGGTAAGCTGGCAGCCCGTGGCTCACAGACTGCGGAGGCTGATGAATCCCAAAATTGGAAGGTAAGCTGAGAGTTCGAGTCCCAAAAACTTGAGATCAGATGAAGAGGAGCCAGCTGCAGGATTCAGAGTGAGCAAAAGCTCAAGAGCCTTGCCAGAAAGTCCACCTATATTGGATGCAGTCCACACCCCTGAGGAAACTCCCTTACATCTGATTGGCTACTCACAGCAGATCCCATCATGGAGGTAATCACGTTATATCACATCTCATCATGGAAGTGATTGCATCGTTTTACGACTGCTAAACTACATCATAACTGCCAAAGCACTGAGAATCATGGTCCAACAAAGTTAACACACAACTTTAATGATCCCAATTGTGAATTTAATCTATTTATATTTAAAGCGATTAATGATAAGGAAGGACTTATATCTTCTACTTTGTAATAGTAGGTCATATACGTATTTTGTTTCTCATTTTCTTCACTACTGTCCACTTTTGTGTTTGACTGATTTTTTTTCAAGAGTACAATTTTGATCCTCTCCTTGTTTCCTTTCCTTATATTTTTTAACTTCTTAGTGGTGAGCATGAGGATTACAATTAATATCTTATATTTATAACAATCTTCTTTTAATTAATACAAATTTAGCTTCAACAGTATACAAAGTTCTGCTTTTATTCAGCTCAGTTACCTCCCCTACTTACGTTGCTGGTACAAAAATTGCATCTTTATACATTGTGTGTCCATTAAGAGAGATGTGTAAGTATTTTTATGCATTCGTGCTTTAAATCATATATGAAAAAAAGAGAGGCGTGATATAAAAATATTACTGACTTTGTTTTATCTAAGTAGTTACCTTTACGGAGTCTTTGTTTCTTTTTATGGCTTCCAGTTACTGTCTAGTGTCCTTCCATGCCAGCCAGAAGATTCCCTGTAGCATTTCTCATAAGGCAGTTCTGCTGCTAACATACTCCCTCAGGTTTTGTGTATCTGGGCATGTCTTAATTTCCCCTTCATTTTTGAAAGATAGTTTTGCTAGATATTGACATCTTGGTTCATAGTTTTGTTTCTGTATTTTTTTTCCAGTATCTTAAATACATCATCCCACTATTTTCTCATCTCAATGGTTTCTGATGAAAAATCAACAGTTAAACTTGTTGAGACTCTCTTCTTGTACATTAGGGGTCACTTATCTCTTGCTACTTTCAAGTTTCTGTCTTCGTCTTTTGACATTTTGATTATGTCTCTCTGTGGATATCTATGTATTTATTGTCCTTTGAGTTTATTGAGCTTCTTGGATATCTAGATGACATTTGGGAGACTTCCAGTCATTACGTTTTCAAATATTCTTTCTGTCCTTTCATCTTTCTTTCCTTTCTGGGACTCCTTAATGAGTATATTGGTATGCTTGATGTTGTCCCGCAGGTCCCTTAGGCTCTGTTCATTTTCTTCATTCTTTTTCCTTTACGCTCCTCAGTTAGAACAATTTCAGTTGTGCTTTTTCAAGTTTACATTTTCCTGCTTTCTTGCTCAAATCTGCTGTTGAGCTCCTCTAATGAAAATTTTATTTCAGCTATTCTACTTTTCAGCTCTATAATTTCTATTTGGTTCTTTTGTATAATATTTCTTTATTAATATTTTCTACTTGTTCATACATTCTTCTCTTGGTTTCCTTTTTTTTTTTTTTGTCTATGGTTTCTTTAGCTCTTTGAGGAAATTTAAGACAATTGGTTTAAAATCTTTGTCTAGTAATCCCAATATCTGTGTTTCCTTAGGGATGCTTTGTGTTCATTCTCTTCTTTCTTTCTTCTTAACAAATGAACCATCCTTTTCTTTTTCCTTTTATGACTTAAAATAGTGTGTTGAAAACTGGTTATCCTAAATATTATGATGTAACTCTGGAAATCAGAGTCCCTCCAGTCATTAGGGTTTGCTCTTTTTTTTTTAATTGTTGAGGGCCAGTCATCCATTTGCTTAGTGATGTTTCCAAACTATTTCTGCAAAGATTGTATGTCTTCTCATGTGTGGACACTGAAGTTCTGTTCTGTTATGTCAGCAGTCAGTTCATGATCTGACAGTGATTTCTTTAAATGCTTGTAGCCAAAAAGAAAAAGTAACATTATCCCAGTCTTTGCAGATTGGCTCTGAACTGGGGTGTTCTTTCAGTGCTAAGCAAGAGCGTCTAAAACTCTGCCTTAGCCTTCACTTCCTGCCCCCCTGGGGCCCAAAGATCAGCCAGAGGTGCAAGCCTAAAGCTTTGTCAGGATATTTATGAGCATATCTTCATCCTTAGGCAAGAATATTGCACTTCAGATTCTTCAGTATATGTGGTAGCCCTTCAAAGCCCTTAAACCACCAACCATTGTCCTCTCAGCCCCCTTTTTTCCAAGCTTTTGGATGTCTCTGCTGTTTTCTCTGTCCTTCATCCTTTGACCCTGGAGGTAGGACCAATTATACCTTCGTACTGCTCAGTTTCCATCACATCATACATTTTTTCTTATGTGCTGTTGAGTCAATTCTGACTCATAGTGACTATAGGATGGAGTAGAACTTCTCCAAAGGGTTTCTAAGGCTGTAACATTTATGGAAGGAAACTGTCATATCTTTCTCCTGTGGAATAGTTGGTGGATCAAATCAAAAGGTTTAACAGCTGAGTGCTTAACCACTGCACTACTGGGGCTCCTTTTGACATCATGCATCATAATAGATTTTTAACACACCCCTCAGAAACATAGAAGTCCATAAATTGTCAAGGGTACAGAAGATTTAACATGTATAAAAATACCAAATTGATATATGCGTATGTGTGTGCATTATCTAACCACTAAAGAATATACATTCATCTCATGCACATACATAGTGTTTATAAAAATTGACTGTATACTGTGTTATAAAGCAAGTCTCAACAAATTTCAAGAGTCTGCAATAATATAGAGGATACTGTGTAAGTACAGCATAATTAAAAAAAAAAACCATCTTAGAAAAAGAAAATACAAAATCTCCATGTGCTTGGATATTTTAAAATACTATGCATTAAAAAAGACATCATAATGAAAATTAGAATATATTTTGAAGTGAACAATTATGAACATAGTGCATATAAAAATTGGTGCAGTACAGACAATATAATATAGGAAAATTATAGCTTTAAAAATATAATTGGAAAGAACAAATTTTGAAAAATAAGTGAGTTAAACGTCCATTCAAAATGTTGGGAAAAAAACAGAAACAAACATTCATAGGAATTTTTGTTTCTATTAATGATTGGATACATGGAACAGACGATCAACGAAGACTAAAGTTGATTCTTAGAAAATGCTGGTAAAATTGACAAACTTTAGGCAAGATTGATCAAGTGAAAAAGAATGAAGGTATAAATAACGCATATCAGGAATTAGAAAGAAAATGACTGCAGATCTTGCAGAACTTAAAGATAATGTGAGAATGTTATGAACCATATTAGCTAATAAATTTGCAAATTTAGGTAAAGTAGGCAAACGTATCATACCATGTAAGTTAATAACAATGATTCAAGAAGAAACAGGAAGCAAAAGTAATTCCACAGTTGTTAATAGAATTGAATTGGAGCTCAAACTATTCTCAAAAAGAAAACTTCATGTCAGATGGCTTTTCCTGCAAATTCTGCCAAATATTCAAGAAATATTTCACAAATTCTTCAATATAAAATGAAATATATACCCAAACTCATTTTATAAAGCTTGTAGAATGAATATTGATACCAAAACCTGACAAGAGCAGCACAAGATGGGAAAATTACAGGCCAATGTCACTGATGAACATAGATGCAAAATATGAAAATAAATAGGCAAAACAAATCCAGCAATACTCTAAAGAAGAATATATTATGACCAAGTTGGGTCTATCCCAAGAATTCAAGGTTAGTTTAACATTCAAAAATGAATCAGTATAATTTGCCATATGTACAGGAAAAATAAATGTGATTACATTAATAGGTGTAATAAAATAAGTATTTGATAACCTTCAGCATCCACTCATGTTTTTTAAAAGAACATCTAGCATGCCATGAGACCAGAAGAACCAGAAGGTTCCCGGCTACTGTCGCTGAACATTTTGATCAAAGAGTCCATAGCAAAGCCCTGATCAAAAGGGGGAAAATGCAGAACAGAATTTCAAATT
This sequence comes from Loxodonta africana, assembly GCF_030014295.1. Taxonomy (NCBI): domain Eukaryota; kingdom Metazoa; phylum Chordata; class Mammalia; order Proboscidea; family Elephantidae; genus Loxodonta; species Loxodonta africana. The sequence continues at coordinate 160,085 of NW_026974887.1, forward strand.
CTCATGAACCCTAGACTTTTTGGAGCCATTGAGGGTGAATGAACTCCTGAAACTATTGCCGTGAGATAATCTTTAAACATTACACCAAAAGCATTCCCTTGAATCATCTTAAAACTGAAGTATAAAAAAGAAAACACCATACTGTTGCTGTTGAGTTGATTCCGACTCAGAGACCCTGTAGGACAAAATAGCACTGCCCCATAGAGTTTCCAAGGTGCAGGTGGTGGATTCAAACTGCTCTTCTTTTGCTTGGCTACCGTATCACTTAACCACTGTGCCACGAGGGCTCCAGAACATTAGCTACTTAACTAATAAAAATGGTCTACCTTGAGCATATGCTCTTTTAAGGACTGTCTATATGGCATCAAATTGACAACAGCTACTGAAAAGATTAGATAGGAACCTTAAGGAGCAGTGGGTTTATGCTAATGATAGAGGAACTACTCAGAAAAGGAGGGTAAGAATGGTTGCACAACTTGAATGTAACCGATGTCATTAAATTGTACAGGTAGAAACTGTTGAGTTGGTGTATGTTTTGCTGCATACATTCTCAACCACAAAAAATACATTTACAGGTAATAATTAACAAAAAATGTCAAGGAGAGCTAAATATTTTGAAAATAAGACAGAGTTGCATGTGAGGGAATGAGTGGGGTGAGCTGTTTTAGATTAATAGTAAAAGCTTATGGGATCAGGATATTTGAGGAGGAGAGAATAGCTGTATGAAGTTCTGGAGGGAGGATATTGCCAATAAAGGAAAGAGTTGTTTCTGAGGCCCTTAAATAACCAAGTGTTCTGGCATGTTTTGAGGAAGCTCAGGAAATAAGTCATGGCTAGTGTGGAGTGAACCGAGGGAAGACTGTTAGGAAATGAGGTTAGTGTGGTGGGCAAGCCCCGCATCATGAAAGACCATGGGAAGCATTTGGGAATTTTTCCTAATTGCCATGAGAAGCCACTAAGGTGATGCTGTTATGTAGACTGTAAGAGGGAAGATCGGTGGCACGGAGTCCAGTTTTAACCAAGAGATGATGGTGGCTGTAAGGTGGAGGTAGTGAGAAGTGGATAGAGTCAGGATTTATTTTAAGGTAGCGCCAAGAGTCCAGAATATGTGTCAATGGATTGGATGCAAGATTTGAATAAAGGAGAGAAATCAAGGATGATTTCTAGGTTTTTGTCCTGAACAACCCAGAGGATAGTGAGAACATTTGCTGAGATAAGGAAGACTGGGAGGTAGATAAGACACTTGGACGAAGAATTTTATTTGAACCACATTAAGTTTCAGATGCCTAGTAGACATTCAAGGGGAGATGTGAGGTCAGCCATGGGTGAAGGAACAACAGGGCAGAGTATGTAAATGAGGGTATCCTAGGGCTCAGGTGGAATTGACTGCCATGAATTGGCTCAGATTACCTAGACAGTGAGAAGTGATGAATGATGTTACTTAAACAGGGCATGGAAATCAATGAAAAAGGTGTGGGAGTGGCAGGGAGGCTAAGGTAGAGAAGTTTCTCTCTTCCTAAACCTGATTGGCTGGATTTGAAGACATCATAAGTTCCTGTATGAGAAATATCCAGCAAATTACCAGTTGATTTAATAAATTGATAACAAAGTCTACCTTTCAGCCAAAGATTGAAAAACAAACAAACCAATTGCCATCCAGTGAATTCTGACTCTTAGCAACCCTATAGGACAGAGTAGAACTACCCCGTACGGTTTCTAAGGAGCAGCTGTTGGATTCAAACAGCAGACCTTTTGGTTAGCAGCTGAGCTCTTAACCACTGCACCACCAGGCTCAAACCAAGAATAACACAGATGAGGAACTTACTCCTTAGTTCAATCAAGTATGTAGAAATTCAAATTTGTGATTTTGGAGATTCCCCCTCTTTTTTTTCAAAGTGGGGGGCATTGAGATGGAGGATTTTCCTATGCCCACCATCCTAAGGGATTTAATTAACCCATAGTTGAGACATTGTAAACATCTCAAGAAATTATTACCTTTGAGAAACTTGAGGGTGAGTAGGCATATCACCTGGCTCCTCTTAAACTCCTTTTAAAAACCTGACTTGAAGACTCACCTGCCTTTTTGAATAAGTGCCAGCTTGAATAGGCAGGGTTCAGGGAATTGCCAACCAAAGGTATGGTTTCTCCAGAGGCCTCCAAGGGGTGTAAAAGAAGAGCGGAGCCAGACCCCGTGCTTGGGACACACCCTTGGTAGGAAATATTTGAGTGTGTGTGTGGTGAGGGGAGCACTCGGTGTGGGAGAGTGGGGTGGGTGGGTAATAGGGAAATGCCTGGTTTTTTTTTTTTTAAGAAACAGTTTTTTTTACTTTTTTAATTACAATGAACAGTTCAGTGGAGACACATTCCTTATGTGCAGGGGCTAGTGGAAGTGCTGATAGCTGAGAATGTAGCCTGCTCCCCAAGTGCGAGTTGGCATTTTGGAGAGAAAACTTGATGTTTGGAGCACTGACTGGCCCTGCCTTTTCTAAATAATTAAGGGTGGTGGGGTGGTGGTAAGAGAAAGAGGATGGTCTATGAACACTGACCCTGGAAAATTAACCCGAGTGTGTGGGTTGTGGATAGCAGGAAAAGAACATCGCCCGCAAATGACAGCAGTGCCTTTATTTATTTATTTATGCTTCTTTTTAGTTCTGAGTTGTTTTTAAGCCACCAATTCATGGGGCCACCATGAGTTTTCAGAGAATGAGTTTTACAAAAATCTAAGTGTTTTAAATATTGCAAGGATTTACTTATATATGCTGTATATGAGAAAAGTCCTTCCAGTTATAGGGAGGAGAAAGAAAGTATATTCAGGAATTAATTTTTCACAGTTCTCTGAATTCTTATATTTCTCTTGTTGTCCATTTTTCTTTTTTTGTCCTTCATCCACCCCTTCCACCTTTACCCACTGTCTTCATCATCTAGTGCTGCCATAACAGAAATACCATGAGTGGATGGCTTTAACCGAGAGAAATTTAATACCTCACATTAAAGTAGGCTAATAGTCCACATTCAAGGCATCAGCTCTAGGGGAAAGCTTTCTCTCTCTTTCGGCTCTGGAAGAAGGTCCTTGTCCTTAGCCTTCGCATGGTCAAGGAGCTTCTCAGGTGCAGGGACCCTGGGTCCAGAGGGCATGCTCTGCTCCTGGTGCTGCTTTCTTGATAGTCTGAGGCCCCCAACTCTCCGCTTGCTTCCCTTTCCTTTTATCTCTGGAGAGATAAAAGGTGGTGCAGGCCACACCACAGGGAAAGGTGCCTGAGTGAGGGTGGTGTTACAATCCCACCCTAATCCTCTTAAAGTAAAATTACAATCACAAAATGGAGGTCAACTACACAATAGTGGGAATCATGGCCTAACCAAGTTGAAACACACGTTTTTTAGGGTCATAATTCAATCCATGACACCCACCAAACCAAACTTGTCACCATCAAGTTGATTCCAACTCGTAGAGACCCTAGTTGATTTGAACTCAGAGAGACCCTATAGCATAGAGTAGAACTACCCCATAGAGTTTCCAAGGACTAGTTGATGGATTCGAACTGCTGACCTTTTGATTAGCAGCTGAGCTCTTAACCACTATGCCACCAGAGCTCCTCTTGATCCACAGTCCACCCTAATTCACCACTGTGTTAGAAAAAGGTTTTGCTATTCTTAAATAAGAACTTTTACTATACTTTTGTGTTAGTGGTTGCTTTTGGTATGTCCTTAAGCACTGAACAGTTAACTCATACCCATTAAAAACCCATTGCCACTGAGTCTATTCCAACTCGTAGCGGCCCAATAGGGCAGAGCGGAACTGTGCCATAGACTTTCCACGGAGCGCCTGGTGGATTTGAACTGATAACCTTTTGGTTAGCAGCCATAGCTTTTAAACAGTACACCACCAGTGTGGGAGGGGTTTAATTGATAACATGATGTCTGGGCTCCAAGGGAGATGGAATGGATGTGCAGGAGAAGGGCATGCAGAGTCAGCCTGTATAGTCCCCAGAACTCTGTTCAAGATCATAACATACCTCAGTAATCACTTGAATCTAAACATACAACTTTAACAGTTGATGTAAATGACTTTACACATGAATTTTGGAACGCAACTATTTCTCAATGGAAGTTTCTTCAACTAAGCTGTTTGTTTGTATTCCCTTAATAATTATGAAAGCTAACATTTATTGTGTTCATTCTGTGTGTAAGGCCTTTTCCTAAGTGCCTTGTGTGTTTTATTTAACCTGCGTAACAACCTTTTGAATAAGATCCATTTTAGAAATGGGAAACTGAGGCAGTGAGAGGTAAAGTAACGTGCCCAGATCACCCAGCTGATAAACTGAGTTAGGATTTAAACCCAGGCAGTTTGTTTCAGAATTTGCTTATGTAATCACTGTACATGACAGCAGTGAGCCCTAGTGGCTCTGTGGTTAAAGCACTTGGCTGCTAACTGAAAGGTCAGTGGTTCGAACCCACCAGCCTCTCTGCAGGAGACAGATGTGGCAGTCTGCTTCAGTGAAGACTTACAGCCTTGGAAACCCTATGGGGCAGTTTTACTCTGTCCTTTGGGGTCACTATGAGTTAGAATCGACTTGATGACAGTGGGTTTTGGCACATGATACTAAATGTACAGTGTATTCTATATGCCGTGTATATGTTCAGAAACTAATTTTCTGAACATTTATGCCATATATAGATTACCAATCCAGTTGCCATTGAGTAGATTTTCACTCATGACGACCCCATGAGTTTTCAGAGTAGGACTGCCCTCCATACGTTTTTCAATAGCTGTGACCATTTGGAGCTGGATTGCCAGGCCTTTCTTCCAAGGCAACTCTGAGTGGATTTAAACTGCCAACCTTTCAGTTAGTAGCTGAGCACTTAACTCTTTGTGCCACCTAATACATATATATACTAGGAGGTTTTCCTCCTTATTTGTACTTTAATGTTTTTTAGACTCTTTGAATACTTGTTCCTGGCAGTGAACTAGATGCTAAAGAACAGAATAGGCACATGTAACCCTCTCTCACCTTCTCCCTCCCCTCTTTCACAGAGATGAAATGAAAAGGAATTAATGAGGACAGATTATTGGATTAGGGCCCATACTCAGGGCTATAACAGCATGAGGAGTTTCTCCTGTCACTTCAGTTCTTGTTCAGGAATTGGTACCTGCTTTTTGTGAATCACAAAGACCAGTGCTTTATATCAAGCCATTTAGATTTGGGGTATGGAGCAATGACTTAAAAAAATTAAATTTTATGTTCAGAGATTTTTTCTAATAATTATTTACATTTATTTTAATTGTATATTCTAAAGCTGCTACAAAAAGGCATGAAATAATTGTTTAAATTTTAATTCATATGGGTCAAATTGTATGTTAAACTACCTATTGTCACCTTCAGGGTCGTTGTTATGTATGAGCCAATTGTTGTGGCCACTTGTTACCAAGTATGACCTGCTTCTCCAGGGACTGATCTCTCCTGACAACATGTCCAAAACATGTGAGATGAAGCCTTGCCATTCTTGCTTCTCAGGAATATTCTGGCTGTACTTCTTTCAAGACAGATTTGTTCATTCTTTTGGCAGTCCGTGGTATATTCAATATTCTTTGCCAACCCCTTAATTCATTGCCTTCAGTTTTTCTTTAGTCTTCCTTATTCATTGCCCACCTTTCATGTGCGTATGAGGCGACTGAAAACACCATGGCTTGAGTCAGGCGCACATTAGTTTTCAAGGTGACATCTGTGCTTTTGAACACTTTAAAGAGGTCTCTTGCAGCAGATTTGTCCAGTGCAGTGTGTCGTTTGATTTCTTGACTGCTGCTTCCGTGGGTGTTTATTGCGGATCAGAGTAAAATGAGGCCCTTAATGACGTCAACATTTTCTCTGTTTATCATGATGTTGCTTATTGGTCCAGTTGTTAGGCTGTTGGTCTGTAGTCTTTGATCTTCATCAGTAAATGCTTTAAGGCCTCTTCACTCCCAGCAAGCAAGATTGTATCATCTGCATATCTGAGGTTATTAATGAGTCTTCCTCCAATCCTGATGCCTTATTCTTCTCATACAGTCCAGCTTCTCGGATTATTTGCTCCGCATACAGATTGAATACATATGGTGAAAGGATACAACGCTGATGTACACCTTTCTTGACTTTAAACCATGCTATATTCCTTGTTCCGTTTAGATGACTGCCTCTTGTTCTATGTATAGGTTTCTCATGAGAACAGTTAAGTGTCCTGCAATTCTCATTCTTCCCCATGTTATGCATAATTTGTTATGAGCTAGAGTAGGTCTCAGAAATAATGTGCCATTTCTTCCAGTTGGTCATGCACAGCTGGTCGTGCACCCTAGGTGGTAGCAGCTAAGGCCTGTCTCAGAAACACTCCCGTCCTCACTTAGCATGAGTCTTCACACTGCTCCATCTTCTTTCCCATATGTGTCTCCTGCCCTCCTCGGTAAAAGAATCAGTGGCCGGGGAAAATGATAGTAGTCCACTGATGAGATTTATTCTTTTATTATACTTTATTTTATCATTTGTTTTTATAACATAGTTCCGTTAAAATCAAGGGTAATAAAAATGTTTGTATGATGGAAGTGGATAATCCCACCCATTGTGCCCATCTAAAGTTTCATGAGAAAACTGTGCCCACAACAGAGGGCTCCCACTCCTCTGGCTCACTGTATTTTCTCCTTGTTTATTTGCTCTTCCCTCTTTCCTGATGGATGCATGGGACCACTGAGCTACAGGACTCCACAATTCTCCTTTTCATACCAGTGTTACTATAATCTTGGGTTCATGGGCTGCTTTGCCACAGATTTACTCATTCTGTTTCTGTTAATTATTTCATTACTTAAAAATCTCTCATGAATTTTTCCAGAAGTACATTCTATTCCTCAAAAACTTGGAAGCAATGGGAAAGTATGCAATAAATAACAAGAAAACATACATAATGCATAGAATAAATTATTAACGTTCCGATATGTCTGTTATCTTACTTATATTGGCATGTACGTGTATTAGAGTCTCTGGTTGGTGCAAAATGGTTAATATCTTGAGCTGCTGACAGAAAGTTGGAGTTCAGGTCCACCCAGAATTGCTGTGAAAGAGAGGTCTGGCAGTCTACTTCCGAAAACTCAGCCACTGAAACCCCTATGGAGTACAGTTCTACTCTGGCACGCTGGTGTCATCATGAATCAGAACTGACTCAGTGGCAACTGATTTTATGTGTGTATTAGCACACACATTTATGTATATTAACACGGATATTATATCCTGATATTTTCATTCAACATTAGTCTTTGCTCATAAAATTTTTTTTTAATGAGGGCATTAAATTCATAATATTCTGTGTGCATGTAGTATATGTTTTTTTAACGATTTGACTATAGTTGCAATAATAAATGTGCATGTTTCTAGTAACTTCAACCTATACTTAAACATCTTTTTAACATACATCTCTGCCATTAAATCTCTTTGTTTAATTATTGTTTAACACTCTTTACGCCTAAGAGATGGTCTCAGAAGCAGCCCTGATCAGTTTTTCTCCCTCTTACTCATGAAGCCCCTTAATGTATTCCAAGGTATCAACTACGAAGGATTTTACGTACTTATCGTTTGTTTATTTTTCATTCAGTCAGTATATTCCATGGGCCAGAAGTAGTCTATGTTATGCAGATACAGTGGTGAAAGGTACACACTGTCCCTGTCGTCATGAAGGGGACAACCCAGTGCAGGTGGGAGGAGCACTGGGGAAATGCAGCTGAGAGCAAGGACAGACAACCCTCCAGGAACCACACTGGACTTCAGAGAGGCTTGTTGGCTGCTGTTCACCTGGCAGGCTTCTAGATACCCGAGTACCCTTGGGCTTGGTGCCTGCTCCTCTCTCTATTGACACCCTCCCTCTAGGATGCCTCAGTGAGTTCACTGCTGTCTATTTGTAGCTAAGGACGTGAGGTTTATACCTCCATCCATTCAAACTCCTCCTGGGTCCAGACTCATATATTCAAATGTCAGCTTAACTCTCGGTATTGACCTCTTTATGTATTATAATGATACATTCCTCATATGGCCATCATGAAAGCAAACATGAAAAAAAAAAGCACGGGAGTGCCTGGCACCAGTGTAGGTACTCAATGAACATTAGCTGTTGGTATTATTCTTGACATCCCCATGTGGGGTGAAGTTTTATTACCTGACATCTCCATGTGAATATCTAACAGCTACACCATGTTATCTAGGCTATGAAACAATGCTTGGTTCCAACCACCATTCTGTTCTTATCGATGAATTCCTCAAGGCTTCAGTGATGGGAGTGTGTGTTTTTCCACACAATGAACGTGATTAGGAATGGTTGTCTAGGTCCTACACAATAAATTGCTCCAGCATTCCTTTGGGTGACCATTGAGACAAGTTTCAGCCAACGAATGTAGCAAAGAATTGGAACCACTCTCAGCTGTTCATGCGAGTACTCTCAATCCAGAATATCTGGTAAGTCGACTGTTAGGGATTGAATTGTGTCCCTCCAAAATGTATGTGGAAATCCTAACCCGTGTAGCTGTAAATCTGACCTTGTTTGGAAATAGGGGGCCTCCTTTAATTATGTGAACGAGGTCATACCAATGTAGGGTGGGTCCTAAGCCTAACTCTTCTTAGTTATAAAAGGAGCAGAATACACACAGGCACAAACAGGGGAAGAGGAAGACAGACAAAGAAGACAGATGCATCCACAAGGCCAGGAACACAAATGATTGCTGGCGTCTACTAGAAGCTGAGGTAGACAAGGAAGGACCTCCCACTACAGCCATGCCCTGAATTCGAAGTACTGCCTGCTAAACTGTGAGAAAATAAATTTCTGTTCTTTAAAGCCATCCAGTTGTGTTATTTTTTGTTATGGAGGGACTAGGTAACTAACACATACCTGCGCTTATAAGTTCAGCACAGTGCAGAATAATTTTCTTCCCTCCTTGGTCTAGCCGACCCGAACCTGCTCTTTCCCTATCAGTGTCCTTTGCTTTCACCTAAGAGTTATGACAGAGTCTGCTTGATGCTGATGCATTGAAATTTCAATTTATTTTTTATTTATGATTACTATTAACTCCAATATTTTCTACAGTTTTCAATGGAGACAGTCCTATAATCTGTGAATAGCAGTTATACTTTTTCTCTTTTTGTACTAGCTTACACTTCCAGTGTGAAATGTTTAATAAAAATGATAGAAGCATCCTTATTTTATTGTTTATTAATATTAAAGAGAATGTCCCACCCGTCACCATGAACTATCATGCTAGTTGTAGTTTTCCACGTTCGGGAACTCCTTTTCTGTTCCATGTTTACTCCTAGTCCTTATCTCTCCGTGTGATTGGATTTTATCAACCTGCTTTGCCCCCATCTCTTGAGGTGAACATATGTCTTCTCTTCTTTCACCTATGCATGTGGTGAATGAAATTACTAAAATTTGTATGCCTACAATAAACCGCCTTGATCATGGCATGTTATGTGGTTTATACTTTGCTGGATTTCCTTTGCTGGCATCTTACGTAGGGTTTTGCATCTCAGTTACTGAGTGTGCTTGTCCTCTAACTCTTCTTCTACCTGCCTTCTCTAATTTGTTATCATTTTTAAACTAGCCTTAAGGATCAAGTTAGGGGAGTATCTCATGGTTTTCTAATCTCTGTTGACTATGTACAAGATTAAAATGACTGTTTCTTGCATGTTTGCTGGAACCTGACTGGAAACGATCTAGGTCTGCCATTTTCTTTGTAGGGAGAGCTTGAACTACTGACCCATTTTATTTAGTGGTTAAAGGCATCTTCTAGTGCTAATTTACTTAGAAAAAATTCTGATTCATGTTCTAGGTTGCTCAAATCTCATCTTTAAATATTGATTATCAGGGCTGGTAGCCTCATGCAGGGCAATTCATCAATTCCAGATTTCCCCAAAGTCAGGCTCTGCAACTATTCCTGGTACCAATTCCCCCATCTAAGACTTATTTGCAAAGAAAGATACAACAGTATGCTCTCTAAACAGTTGTGTATCCGCAGCCTTCTTGAGTCCAAAATGTGAGGATACAGTCTTCTAATACTTTTTTTGTAATTGTTCTTTTCTTAAATTTTTTTCCTTTTTTCATTGCCAACCCCCCACCCCCCCAATCTAGTAGTTTTAAAGTTGTGCGTTTCAGGTTCAAGTCTGTAATCCAGCTGGGATTCTGTGTGTGCTGCATCTGTGCATCAGAAGAACAGGCTTCTAGAAGCAGAAAGCAGGCAGTGCGACTGTTGGGTGGTTGGTGGGGCGGGGGGGAGGGGAGCTGCTGCTCAGAGAGGCGCCCGAGGGAGGCAGGAGATGCTGGGCTGCCCGCCGCAAGCCCGCGGGCTCCAAGGAGGGGGAACCCGCCTGCACCATGAGCCTTCTGAGACAGGCCCAAGCCCGCCCAGCCAGGTGCTAACCTCGCACGCACCAGGCTTGTGGGTTCCCCCAGGACTAGGGGAAGCCTAAGGCCATGGATGGTAAAGCCTAGGGTCTGGACTTGGGAAATGGTTCTGCCACGCGTGATCTCAGCACTTATGCTGGAAAGGAGGGCAGGAAGCGTATCGCAACGTGCGTCCGGACGATGACCCAGAAGGGCGGGAGTTGTGGTCACCCATGGACTCTGGGTCCGCATATGGAGGCCCCCAGGGTGCAATTCCAGGAGCACAAGGCAAAGCCACAGAGGCCACAGTGCACCTCACCGATGCTCCCCAGGGGCACTGCCCCAAATTTGGGGAGCAGTCCTTCCTCTGGGCTAGGGACTTTGTTTCCTCCATTGTCATCACTGACTGTGAGCAGACTCTAGTCTGTGCAGACTAATGAGGAGTTATCAAAATGAGCTCCAAACTCCAGATTTGTTTAGGATCATAAATTAACACAAAGAAATACGACTTTAGCAATAAGTGCCTGGTTCAAGCCCAAGTTGCCTGAAAGCAAGGAATTTCAGTCTTTTAGCTCCTCTGCTAATCTAGTGACTAGGAACAGGATCTCACTGGAACTCAAAGGTGTGGGGTACTGGAAATACTTCTGGGTCTGTCTGCTCAGGGCTGATTGCCTGGTTCCCAGTTTTATTATACAGCTTAAATACAGACCAGAAGAGGAGTTTGGGGCTTGAGACCTATTTCTTGAGGAAGGAAGAGGTAAAATAATTCAACGTTTACTGTGTCCTTCTCCATCCCCGGAAATCCTCATGACGACCCTCTCAGGTAAGGACTGACAGGGAATGGATTGGTTTACTGTTCGACTTTGTCCTTGAGTCACTTTGTTTATGTCCTGCATGTAAAATATTGTGCACTGATGGAAGCATTCTAATTCTTATGCAGAATGACTAGACCCCGTGCAGAATGACTATATTGTGCCTCCCTCGGGCACCCCTGTCTGCACAGCACCCCCCGCCCCCAGCTGCCCAACTGCCTCTCTCCTGGCATTCTGCTTCTAGAAGCTTGTTCTTTTGATGCAGAGGTGTAGCACACACAGAATCCCAGCTGGATTACAGACTTGAACCTGAAGACCTTATGCAGAATGACTATTTATGAACCACTAAGCTTTAGTACTAAATCAGGTACTTCCCCCTCAGAGAAGGCCCTGGAGGAGGTTGATACATGCATTCCCCTGTGCTCCTGCTTCTCTAGACATGCCTGAAATGCCTCTCTGCAGAAGGCCTTTGGAGCAGGCTCATGGCCCACATAGGAATTCAGGCCTATTTTTTTTTGTTGTTAGAACACCTCATTTAGCTTTGAAAACATTACTATCCAGTTTATTCACCATATTGAGTACAGACATCTCAGGTATTTTCAAAATTAACCCCATTCTCTAATACTAATTTGCCACCAAGAGTGTATTCCAAAGTGTTCCCAACAGGCTAGAAAATCTTTCCAAAGAGGAGACTCCTGTGCCGTGTTGTGCAGTGATAGTAGGGATGGCATAATATGTTTACCCAGATACCTACCCCTTTTTTTTGTTGTTGTGCTTTACTTGAAACTTTACAGAGCAAGTTAGTTTCTCGTTCAACCATTTATACACAATTGTTTTGTGACATTGGTTGCAATCCTCATGATGTGTCAACACTCTCCTATGCTCCAGTTCCCCATTTCCATCTGCCATGATTCCTGTTCCATCCTGCCCTCTTTTCTGTGCTTTTGGGCAGGTTTTGCACTTTTGGTCTCATACACATGATTGAACTAAGACACACTTACCTCACGTGTGTTATTGTTTGTTTTACAGACCTGTCTAATCTTTGGCTGAAGGGTGAACTTAAGAAGGTACTTTCGACTTTGTTCCTTTCCATAATTCCTGAAATTCCAAGTCTACCACCGGAAGAACTTCTTTAGCGTTTCATTTACAGCAAGTCTGATGGCAATGAATTCTCTTAACTTTCCTTCACCTGAAAATGTCAGTATTTTTCCTTTACTCATGCAAGAAATAACAGGGTATAGAAAGCTGGGTTAATGTTTCTTTTCTTTCAGTGTTGAAAAAATGTTTTCACAGCCTTTTGGCCTCCATGGCTTCTGATGATGAATACAGAGTCATTCCAATTGTTTTTCCTGTGTGAAATGAGTTGGTCCTTGTTATTCCACAATTGGCAGTGAGGCATTTGGGCGTAAAATTATGTGAGTTTAACTTGTTGGAGTTTGCATAGCTTCTTGAATCTGTAAGTTTATGTCTTTCAACAAATTGGGAAAGTGTTGAGCCAGTATTTCTTCAAATACTTTTTTCTACACCACATATTTTCTCTACACCTTATGGAATTCCAATAAATAAATGTTAGATATTTTTGGATTTTTTTGAGGCTCTGTTCATTTTTTTTTCAATATTCTCTGTTTTCAGATTGGATATTTTCAATTGAACTATTTTCATCTCATTGATCCTTTTGTCTGTCAACAGCATTCCGCTGTAGAGCTGATCAAGTGAATTTTTTATCTCTATTTTTCTATTTTTCCTGTCTAAAATTTTCATTTGTGAATGGTTTCTATGTATTTTTCTATTTTTCTAAGGTGTGCCTGTTACTTCTTTGAGCGTGGTTAAAGTAGCTTTTTAAAGTTTTTGTCTATGATTCCAAGACTGTGTCTTACTTCAATCTTACAGAAAATGTCGATGTTGTTTGTTTTAGGAATCACTTGACCCAGTTATGTTCAGGCTGCAGGTTCTTTCCCAACTTCTGTGTGCTGTGGCTCAGATGTCAGTTCAGATTTTGAAGACTTTGCAGTGACATTTGGATGTAATCTATGGGAGTGTCACTCAGTCTGGGACCTTGTTGGTGTTCTAACCCATAATGCAGTTCTCAAAGGATTGATCTACTTCTTAGGGTCAGAGCAAAGCATATGCAATTGTGGGAGTGGGGGGGGTATGAAAAACAACTTTATGGTATCCCTCTCTTGAGCCGCCTGGTCTCTGTCTCTCTGAGGCTCTCTGATGTCTGAGCAGCTACCTTCCTGGTCCACTGGCAAGAATGTTGGGGCTTTAATCTGTTCATTCTGCTGTGCAATTAAGACTCATAGGGTCTGCCTATGAGGCCAATAATGGTAAGATGGAGAAAACGTAACAGATTTCTCTATATTATTTGGTCCTTATATACTCTGGTCAGAGAGAAGGCACACTGTTTCTGGTGATACTTCGAAACAGGTATGGAAAAAAAGGCATTAACAGGTGGATAGCTGCATACTAGGTGTTACGGATTAAATTCTGTCTTCCCAAAATGTATATATCAGCTTGACTAGGCCATGCTTCCCAGTATTGTGCGATTATCCACCATTTTGTCGGCTGATGTGATTTTCCAATGTATTGTAAATCCTACCTCTAGGATGTTAATGAGCGAAGATTTGAAGCAGTTATGTTAAGGAGGCAGGGCTCAATCTACAAGATTAAGTTGTGTTTTAAGTCAATCTCTTTTGAGATATAAAAGAGAAAAGAGCAGAGAGACAGGGGGACCTCAGTACCACCAAGAAAGAAGTGTCAGGAGCAGTGCATCCTTTGGACCTTGGATCCCTGTGCTGAGAACCTTCTTGTCCAGGGGAAGATTGGTGACAAAGACCTTCCCCTAGGAGTGACAGAGAGAAAAAGCCTTCCCCTGGAGTTGGCACCCTGAATTTGGACTTATAGCCTCCTAGACTGTGAGGGAATAATTTTCTTTGTTAAAGTCATCCATTTGTGGTATTTCTGTTACAGGAGCACTAGATATCTAAGACACTAGGTACCAGGAGATGTACATTTCCCAACTCTTTCACTCCCAGGGACACTATGACTAAGTAGCCAATGCCATAAATCCATGTGAGCAGACTATTCTGATTACTGCTTTGACTCTACTGTCTGTTATGGTAACCACACCCACCTTGTCTTTGTTGATTGAGTGCCACCACTTGGATGCTACCATCATGGGGTCCAGTCAGCTGCATTGTAGTTCGGTGTCTTCATTCAGTTAGGGCAGTTCTCACTGTGGACTCTTACTTACATTAAATAGCAACCACAGAAGTCTTCAATAATGCTGGGGCTTGCTGCACAAATTTGTACCTCACCGCTATGGTAAAAAGAGAGCCCTCTGGGCACTCCGTGTGTGGGTCTGTGGGTCCAGCCTAATAAATCCATTCTAACATGCCAATTTCCCTCAGCCTTTGGATACCTTCTCCTACATTACACAGTGGCAGATCTGCCATTTCCACTTGATTTATTGTAGACCACCACTTAATACGTGCTTCAGTAAACCAGCCAAATAAACTATGAGATCCTTTCCTAACCTCTCAAGCTGAAACACTGAGTGAAGAATCTGTGCTTCCTGGGTCTATATCAATAAACTCAGACTGCTCCACCTTTATGTTGCTTGCACCATTATCCCACACCCATAATAGCCATTCCCACACATATTCACCAGGTTTCTGTATGTATGTATTAGAAAAATCAAGCAGTTCTTTTGGAGTTTAGCATACCGTCTCCTGGGTCACACTTCATAGTTCAGCTTTTGGGGCTTGTTGGGACTGAAGCCTAGGTATAGGTCTAGAAGCAAAAATGGGCAGTGGCAGTGGGATGTTCAGCCGTGTCTTATAAGACATCTGCCTAAGGTGATGCCCCAGGCCATGCCCCAGATACCACCCCAGGAGACAACTCAAACAAGACACTTCAGGCACAGCTGGGATAATCTCATCAGATGGAGGTGGAAGGGATAATTGTTTTACTGGGAAGGGTGCCTTAGCAGGCAAAATTAGAGAATCTCTTCAGATGGGAGTAAGAGGTCTGGTTCTGTTAGGAAGAGCGATTCAACAGAAATTGGAGGTTCATTGTCCCCCGCTTCCTGACTGTCTGCCCATATGTCCTCATCCCAAGTTTCAGGATCCCATTTCTTCCCAATCAGTGCCCTCACTTTAACTTCAGACACCATTTGAGGCTGGATATTCAACTGGCACTTTAATTCAGTCACTCTTAAGATAAGAATCTGAGTTTATTTTTGGCAGCATTAGCCTTGTTACTATAAGAAATATGGTTTTCTTTCTGGGCACAAGTGGCAGCTTTCAGATCTTTTATGTGGTGCTTGAGCTTTGAGTCCATTTCTTTCATTCACCAGTGTGGCTAGCAAAAGCAGGACCAACCAAGCAGCTTCCTTATTATTCTTATTCTGACAAAATTATAGAAAAGTATCAAATATGTAATCAGGCAGAGCCTTGTCTCTCACAAATATTTGATCCAGTGGTAGTGGTATTTTGCGTATTTCTATTGTCACCTCCCACCATGGATTAGCAATAGCCTGTTTACTACTGGAGACAGTCATCAGTGCCTTTAAGACTAGCCAGACTTGAGAATCAATTCAGAAAACTCATCCTTAAGATTTGGTTCCTCTAGAACCACTGTAGGTACCAAATGTCTTAGCCTGGGATCTCTAGAGATGCAAAACTAGTGAAGAGAACATATATATATGTACACATATATATGAGTGTGTGTATATGTGTGTGTGTGTGTGTGTGTGTGTGTATATATATATGGAAACCCTACTCGCATAATGGTTAATAGCTATAGCTGCTAACAAAAGGTTAGCAGTTCGAATCCACCAGGCACTCCTTGGGAACTCTGTGGGACAGTTCTACTCTGTCCTGTAGGGTCACTATGAGTTGGAACCGACTCGATGGCAATGGGTATACACACACACACACACACACACACATATATGCATACGTGTATATGTTAGTTGTTGTTGCTGGTAGATGCCATCGATCCTGTGTAAAACAGAATGAAACACCGCCTGATCCTGAACCATCCGCACAATCATTGCTATGTTTGAGCCCATTCTTGCAGCCATTGTGTCAGTTCATGTTGTTGAGCGCCTTCCTCTTTTTTTCTGACCCTCAGCTTTTCCAAGCATGATGACCCTCTCCTGGGACAGGTCCCTCCTGAAAATATGTCCAAGGCACGTGAGACAAAGTCTCGCCATCCTTGCTGCTAAGGTGCATTCTGGGTGTACTTCTTCGAAGATGGATTGGTTTATTCTTCTGGCAGTCCATGGTATATTCAGTATTCTTTGCCAACACCATATTTTAAATGAATCAGTTCTTCGGTTTTCCATATTCATTGTCTAACTTTCTCAAGAATGTGAGGTGATAGAAAATATCATGGCTTTGCTCAGGCACACCTTAGTCCTCAAAGTGACATCTTTCCTTCACAACACTTTAAGGAGGTCTTTTGCAATAGATTTGCCCAATGCAATACATTGTTTGAATTCTTGACTGCTGCTTCTGTGGGCATTGATTATGGATTCAAGTAAAAAGAATTGCTCGATGACTTCAGTATTTTCTCTGTTTATCATGGTGTTGCTTACTGGTCCAGTTGTGAGAATTTTTGTTTTCTTTATGTTGAGGTGTAATCCATACTGAAGGCTGTAGTGGTTGCTCTTCATCAGTAACTGCTTCAAGTCCTCTTTACTTTCAGCAAGCAAGGTCGTATCAGCTGCATATCATAGGTTGTTAGTGAATCTTTCTCCAAAACTGATGCCATGTTCTTCTTCTTACAGACCAGCTTCTCAGATTATTTGCTCAGCATACAGATTGAGTAAGTATGGTGAAAGGATACCACCATGACACATAACTTTCTGATTTTAAACCACACAGCATCCCCTTGTTCTACTCAAAACTGCCTCTTGGTCTACGTACATATTCCGCATGAATACAGTTAAGTGTTCTGGAATTCCCATTCTTTGCTAAGCTATCCATAATTTGTCATGAGCCACACATTGAGTGTGCTTGTATAGTAAACAAAAATAGGTAAACATCTTACTGATATTCTCTACTTTCAGCCAAGATCTATCAGACATCAGAAATGATATCCCACGTTCCATGTCTTCCTCTGAATCCAGCTTGAATTTTTGGTAGTTCCCTGTCTCTGTACTGCTGCAACTGTTTTTAAATTATATTCAGCAAAGTTTTTCTTGTGTGTGTTGTTAATGATGTTGCGCGATAATTTCCTCATTGTGTTGGACCACCTCTCTTTGGAATGGGCACACATATAGATCTTTTCCAGTCATTTGGTCAGGTAGCTGTCTTCCAAATATATTGGAATAGACAAGTGAGCGCCTCCAGCACTGAGTCCCTGTGTTGAAACATCTCATTTGGTACGCCATCAATTCCTGGAGCCATTATTTTTGCCAATGCCTTCAGTGCAGCTTGGAGTTCTTCCTTCAGTACCATCAGCTCTTGATCCAATGTTACCTCCTGAAATGGTTGTATGTTGACCAGTTCTTTTTGGTGTATTGAGTCTGTGTATTCCTTCCGTCTTCTTTTGATGTTTCCTGTGTTGTTCAATATTTTGCCCATAGAATCCTTGAGTATTACACCTAGAGGCTTGAATATTTCCCTCAGTTCTTTCAGCTTGAGAAATGCCAGGTGTTTTCTTCCCTTTTGGTTTTCTAACTCCAGATCTGTTCACATTGTATTATCATACTTTGTCTTCTCCAGCTTCCCTTTCAGGTATTCTATTGAGCTCTTTTACTTTATTATTCCTTCCATTCTCTTTAGCTACTGTACATTCAAGAGCAAGATTCAAAGTCTCTTGTGACATCCTCTTTGGTCTTTGCTTTCTTTCCTGTCTTTCTAATGACTTTTTGTTTTTTTCATATATGATGTCCTTGCTATCATCCCACAACTAATCTGTCTTCGATCATTAGTGTGCAGTGCATCAAATCTATTCTTGAGATGCTCTCTAAATTCAGGTTTGATATACTCAAGGGCATACTTTGACTCATGGACTTGTTTGAATTTTCTTCAGCTTCAACTTGAACGTGAATATGAGCAACTGATCATCTGTTCTGCAGTCAGCCTCTGGCCTGATTCTGACTCATGATATTGACCTTCTCCATCATCACCTTCCACAAATTTGATTCCTGTCTATTCTGCCTGGAATGGTTCACAAGTATAGTCACCGTTTATGTTCCTGATGAAAGGCATGTGCAATGAATAAGTCATTGGTCTTGCCAAATTCTATCATGTAAGCTTCAGTGTCATTTCTATCATCAATACCTTATTTTCCAACTGCTGATTTGTTTGCTTTGTTTTCAACTTCGCATTCCAATCACGTAATTATCAGTACATCTTGATTCATCAATGCATCATGTTTGATCAGTTTCAAACTGCAGAACTTGGTAAAAACCTTCAACTTCTTCATCTTTCACATTCATGATTCGTGTGTAAATTTGAATAATAGTCTTATTAACTGGTCGTCCTGGTAGGCCTGTGGATATTATCCTATTGCTCTAGTGTTGTACTTCAGAACAGATCTTGAAATGTTCTTTTTATCGATGAATATGATGCCGTTCTCTTCAGTATCTCAATCCTGGCATAGTAGAACATACCATTGTCTAGTTTAAAATCTCCAAAACCAAGCTATTTCAGCTCACTAATGCCTAGGATTATTGACCTTTATGCATTCCATTTCATTTTTGATGACTTCCAATTTCCCTAGATTCATAATTCCTTCATTCCACGTTCTGGTTATTAATGGATATTTGTGTCAGTTTCTTCTCATTTTGAGTTGTGTCCCATCAGCAAATGTCATTAAAGTGGGATCTACTTTGAGGAGGTAGCTCTTCCCCACTCGTATTTTGAGTGCCTTCCAACCTAAGGGGTTATCCTCTGTCATTCAATCAGACAGTGTTCCAGTACTATTCGTAAGATTTCACTGGCCAGTTTTTTTTTTAGAAATAGATCACTAGGTCCTTTTTCCTAGTCTGTCTAAATCCAGAGCTCCACTCAAACCTGTCTACCATGGGTGAACCTGGTGGTATTTGAAATACCAGTGGCATAGCTTCCAACATCACAGCAACATGCAAGCCACCACAGTACAACAAACTGACAGAAGAGTGGTGGGAGTTAAAAATTAGAAGAACCAAAAAGAGTGCTTCTTCCATGTCTGCTGATTTAGAGGAACCATGAGAAATTGTCAAGTGAAGAGTGATTCAGAGAAAAACATGGGTAGAGTGTGACCTAATTTCCATAAAAACAAACAAATGAATGTACTTACATGTGTCCCGGCAAAAAGAAGTGTGTAAAAGGGTACATATGTATCTTTGGACACTGGACACTTTGGGGGAGCAGGTACAATATACTTATGTGGGGATGGCTCTTATTATAACTTCTGTATACAAATCTCTTGTTAAATGTGTTATAAGAATGTAAAACCTTTTAAAGTTTAATAACATCATACGTGTATGTGTGTGTATTTGAAACTTTTTTTTTTTTTGACTATTTGATATATGTGTTTTTTAGTTATCTAATGTGGCTATAGCAGAGATACCACAAGTGGATGGCTTTAACAAACAGAAGCTTATTCTCTCACAGTTTAAGAAGCAAGAAGTTTGAAGTCAGGGCACCAGCTCTAGGAGAAAGCTTTCTCTCTTTGTGGCTCTGGGGGAAGGTCCTTGTCATCTATCTTCCCCTGGCCTAGGAAATTCTCAGCGCGTGGACGCTGGGTCAAAAAGACGTGCTCCACTCCAGGCACTTCTTCCTTGGTGGTATGAGGTCCCTCTCATTTCTGCTCACTTTTCTCTTTGTATCTCAAAAGAGACTGACTCAAGACTCACCCTAATCCTGTAGATTGTGTCCTCCCTCATTAACCTAACTGCCTCTAATCCCGCCTCATTAACATCACAGAGGTTAGAATTTACAACACATAAGTAATCACATCAGATCACAAAATACAGGACAACCACACAATACTGGGAATCATGGTCTGGCCAGGTTGACACACATTTTGGGGGACACTATTCAATCCATAACAATAGAGAAAACACTGTCTTCAATGCCAGATTCAGAGACTTTTATCCATCTATGAAGGGCAAACACAGAAATTGAACAAAATTCAGACCAGCGAATTATTGCTTGCTCTTGTAACTAATGACTTCTTCTGGTCTCTATACCTCGAAATGGCCAAAAAGAATTCTGTGAGGATTAATTCAGTTATTGCTAAAACATCTACTGCATTTACATGTCTACAGGTAAGGAAGAATGCTGGACACCATGTGTGATTCATTAAGTAACACGGGGACCATTAGACTATTGTTCTCCTTCTCTGATATGCCACTATCACCTTCTCCCCTTGTTGCTCTCCTGAAAAACCCACGCTTGTATATTCTAGGCCTTTTTCCGGAATTGAATTTGCAGGAAGTTAAAGATATATCTTTGAAAGATAAAGAAGACTTTGGCCACATTGTCTTTAGACAGTCGAACTTCCCAGCCAACCTCTGTGCAGGATGGGAATTCACAATCCCTCCTACTCAGTACCTCTGAGCAGGACGGGATTTCTGTTTCATTATCAGAGACTGTGGAATTCACCCCTCTTCAGAAAACTTACTTTCTTTTGTCTCAAACTGTCCCTCTCAGGATCTGTCATGGTCACTCTTAGAAATTCACATGGGCAGCCTGTATGGAAGTGCCCATCCTAGAGGCCCTGCCCTCCCTTCCTTGCTCCATAGGGCATCCTCTGACACTTGGGGTCACATCTCCCAGGGAGTACACACCTCTGGCACTTCCAGGGATTCCCAGGCCCTGGGATACTGTGGATGGGACTTGGAACTCAACCTGTTTCTTCACATCCTCACCTTTGGTTATCTGTGTCCTGTCTTCACCAGATTTAGGAGGCCTTGTCTTCTCTTTGCTCGTTTCATCTCAGTCAGGCTTTTCTATTCCAATTCTCTGATCTCAGGACAGATCAGGTTAGACCACAGAAAAGAGAAAGACCAAGCAAACATCACTGATCTGTGCAGATGCTGCTGGGAAGGGACTCGATTCTCATTGGTTTAGGGTTTTATGCCCACTGCTCACCAGCAGGCAGGTTCCCCCCAGAGTCTGGCTTCTGTCTGGTACCTTGTACTACAAAGAACTCAGTGACCAGCCCACCTTCACAATCACACCTCCCTTAGAGCTATCTTTGCAGAGGCTCTTTCTCAGACTTCCATGTCCCACTGAAATCCCATTTCTCTTTCCTTACAAACATTGTGCTCATTCTCAGGGCTCTGAGACCTCATCTGCAGATGAGTCTTGTCCTCTTCTCTCCTTGGCTTTTGAGTGGACCTCATGTCTTCGGACAGCTATCCTGGGGCTTCTTCCACCCTGGTGCTATAGGGCTGGATCTCTCCATGTACTAGAGGGGGCGTGGAAGGGGCACAAGGCTAAAAGGATGGATCTTCCAGGTGAGGTGGGTTTAAGAAGCCTGAATGAAGTTCTTCCCTGAAGGGTGCATATTTTGCAGTCCAGACATCCTGCTTCTCTCAGTCTGAGAGTCCTAGCACGTCTTCAGGTGCTTTCTCCTTTGACCTTGAGGCCATGCCTGCACCCTCTGCAGCCAGGTCTCCCACATGTGTAGCAGCACCAGTAGGTGTGGTAGCCTCTTCAGCCCCTGTCTCCTCCTCCAGATGCTCCTGGAGGTGCCTGGCTCTTCTTGCCAGGACTCCAGGATGCTGACCAGGAACTCAGTGTTGGTTAGACTGAGGGCAGACCTGATGGCACTCACTTTCTTCAAAAACTCGGCCTCAAGACCAGGGGCCTTTTGCCGACAGGGGTGTGAGATGTTTTGGTCTGGTCTGCCAGACCATGGCTAACCCCTTGACCTTACACACTTGAGTAAAATACTCATACTTGACCTATGGATCTCTGGAGTAATTTGATGAGTGAGAATTCTGCCTAGTGGAAGCTGATGAAAAAGGCCTCGCTGATACTTTGGGAATCTTCCTGGGCTTGGAACCTGGGCTTTTTGTTCTCATGTTCTACCCTGAGTGACACTTTCCTCTTGGGTTGAGACTTGCAATAATGGAGAGTTAATTTACATGAGCCCTCTGGGCTCTGGTTTCTCAACTGTGACCTAAGTCTCTGGTCTCAGGGATCCCTGGAGACCTGTCCATCACCACCATCCTCCACCTCCACAGTCCCCATGGTTTCTTTCTTCTTCCCCAGGCACCGACCATACTTTAGGGAATTTACTCTGGGCAATAAAGTCTCCTCCAGAAAATTTCGGTGATGGTACTACCTTATAGCAAAAGTCTATCGTTTTTCAAAAAATTATAATACATTGATTTAAAAAAAAAAAAAAACTCCCAGTTTTCTTTCAGTAGATTCCAATTCATAGCAACTCTGTAGGACAGAGTAGAACTCCCCACAGGGTTTCCAAGGAGCGGCTGGTGGATTCCAACTGCCAACCTTTTAGTTAGCAGCCAAAGGTTTATCCAGTGATAGTTTATAATATAAACAGAGGATCGCCACATTAAAAAAAAAAATTTTTTTTTTTTTGCATTTGTTGGATGGAAGTGAATTTGCTCCTGTGGAATATGGAAATTACCTCATTCTCTCTCTGCACCTTCATGATAATACATGGTTTCTCTAAGAGCTGTTTTCTATGAAAGTTATTTTTTTTAGTAAATTTAGAGTGTAAGCATTGAAACAGGAGAATTGGTCTCCTCTTTGTAACTTGTTTTCATCCTACTTTTAAGGGGAGGCTTTTATAGAAGGAATTATACTTAAAGAGACAGCGTTATTTGTACTTTTCTGTATAATTGAAAACTTCTCCTCGTACCCTTAACTAGCCTACACCAGGAGATTAAAATTGCCTTTCTCTGAACACAAGCCCATTACCATGTCCTTCAGGGTGAGGCAGAAACAGATGTCCACATTTGAGAGTCTGATGGCACAAACTTTAGTAGCCGAATCACAACCATGCCTCCTGGGGGGGGCAGGGCTTGTATATGTCAGCATAAGGGTCAGTATTTTTCTGAGTTTGAGGGAAGAATTGGCGAGTTAAGGAAGAAAGAGAAGGAGTTTGGGAGGGGAGTGTAAGCTCCAGTGACAGACAGAAGATGGGGTGGGGGATCTCTCAAAGGGTATTAGAGACCAGTCAGAAAAGCAGGAAGCAGCAGGAAGCAGGGCCAGTGGAGGGCAACACTGGGTGGAGGAGGACAGCAGAGGTAATAGTAGTGGGGAGGGCAACAAAACTGGCCTGAAAAGAGTGATACATGACTGATCCTAGATGTAGCTCAGGTTAAGAAAAGTAGGAAAATAAAAAATTCTATCCTATATCCATGTTTGTGGTTAGGGGTTGTTAGGCTCTTGAGGGAGGTGGGCAGGAGACACAGGAGGGGAAGGGGAGTTCCTGGATCTAGGGAGGAGTCTACAGCCCTTCTTCTGCCCTCAATGATATCGGTTCTGGGCTCTTCAACCTACCACTCCCAGAACCTCCTGAGTAATTTCCTTAGTTCTTCACATGGTATATTAATTCCATCTAATTAGAAAATATAATAATTATGTATGCTTCTTCCTATCCAGCCTTTCCACCCTCCTATACTCTCTGCCCCAGTTGCCCACTGGCTTCCTTCCCTTCCATCATGTTCAGATCCAGAACAATAGTGTGCCTTGTCTGCACCTATTCTGGAAAGCTCTCAAACTTACAATTGGATTCTTTCATTTCATCCCTCATTTATTCCTACATTTCTTATTGAGAAAATAAACTTTGGTTAATTATCTACTAAATGACAGAAAGTGCTTTCTCAGGAGAATCTTCCTTATGACCTTATCCATTCACCCCAAATCCTTCATCTTGTCCTACCATGGCTCTCTTTTCTGGTGGAAGTCAGACCTTTTGTTCTGTAGCACTCATCAATCTGGGACAATTTTTCCTCACCTTTGTCTAGAGTCTTAGAGAAAGGCCTTTTCCTCGTGTGTCACTGTTTCATCCTGCTTGGGTGAAGATGTCCGAACATAATGGTCTTCTGAAGGACCTTTATCCCTTCTCCCAGCAGGAACCTTTGATAACCTGGGGACTCTGGCTTGCTCATGAATTTCCTTGATTCAGTAGCTACAGTTTCTCTCCCACAAGACCTGAGGTCGACACTCTTTTCAAAAAGCAGCTGAGATCTGAGTTAGCACCAAGGCTTCTGTAATCCTGTGTGACATCATTGCTGACACTGCTGAGTTCCATGGGCCCGGTTTGAAGCTAAACACGGCAACCAGAAGAACATGAAACTGTCAGGTAGGCGCTTGAGAAGTGCTAGCACCAATGTAGGAAAAAGGAGATTAGATACTAAAAATGAATTGCAACTTTTCCGTGCCCTGTAAAAGGGGTTACTATCCTTTGGTGGGTAAAGAGAGCACAGGGAATGATAACAGTATCATGGGCAGCTGCTTTCTCCCAATCCTCTCATTTGACTCTGTTGGAATCATGTCTCTCCAGCTCTGTGCATGAAATGTCCACTCTGAGCCCCTCTTAGGTCTCCTTAGCCTCTGAGTCTTCACACAGGCTCTGCTCTCTGACTAGGAGATGTTCTCTCCCTTCCCGTCTGCTGGCCTACTCTCCCTGGTGAAGCGTGAAGGTGAAGAAAACTGACCCCACTGGAAAGATTAGGCTCATGACTTCACCAAGAAGCCCTAAGACTCAGGAGTTTTGTGGTCAGTCAGAATGGAAGGTTTGGGAGTTGACTTGGGGAAAACCCATGACAGACTCTGCCTTTGTTTAAGATGCCATTTAGAGGAGAAATCAGCAAATGGGGAGACCATTTGAGGAAGAAATTAAGAAGATTGGGGTGGTGATGAGGAAGGAGCAGACTTCTCCCAAGGAAAATAAAAGTTTCAACATGGGGATGGTAGGGGCTTGTTTTGTGTGACCCCAAAGGACAGAAGAGGCAGGAATGGTAGGGAAACAATAGAACAAAAGATAATCTGTGCCTGTTCACAAATACAACAAATGCCCCAGTGTTTTCAGCCTGTTTCCTCAGGCTTTTCTCATCAAGCCATCCTTCCCCTTTTACTGAAGCCTCTGGAAAATACCTGGGGCTTCCTGGATGCTCGGCCTTTTTTCACCCCTTAACTATTCAGTCATATTCCCAACTTGGTTCAGGCATCACTTCCTGGTTGTAGTCATCCCTGAATCTTCTCCTGGTAGATGAGTCCACTTCTTGCTCTGTACTCCATTGTACCCAGGAAACCCTTTACCACAGCATAAAACACAATTGCATTTACTACACATTCTTCCTCTCTCTGTGCCCATGCCTTCTATGAGACTCCAGAGCACCTTTCATTAGCAGTAGGAGTCTTCCTCTACCTGTTAGTTGAAGGCCGACCTTACGGTTGCTTCAGCCATTGACATAGTAGCAGAGATGATACAAGGAGAGAATTGAAAAGATTTTGCATTGAGTCTTGCCCTTTTGTTGCTCTTAAACCCTGAGAACCTGTGGGAATGACCCCAGGCCAGCCTGCTGAATGATGAGGGACCATTGGAAAGATGATCCAGTGGTTTCACTGAGTTGATTTTAGGCAAACTGGCTCGCTGGTGAGCTGGAAGCAAATGGTAGACAGATGAATAAGCCCTGCTGCGAGCCACTGTGGCTGGCCCAGATCAGAAGAACCCCAAATTGACAACCTGAAAAATTGTGAGCTTAGTAAATGGTTGTTTTTTTAAGACACTACCTATTGGAGTCATTTGTTACACAGCAATAGGTGACTGATACACCTGTTAACTTGGCCGTTTCTCTCACCAGTCAGTGAGGCAAATTCTCTAAGTCATTTCATCACCGAGAGCATCTGGCCTCGGGTCTGATATGTAGCTATTAATACAGGAAATCTTTGTTGACTTAATGCATGAATGAGTAATACGAATTGTAAGTGTGAGTCTACACAAAATCATGTATAGAAAAAAAGCATGATTTTTTAAAAAATAAAATGAATTGAGGCTCAGAACTACCTGCTTACAAAATTGAGGGGAGTTTTTAACCTCACTTACTTTTAGGGTACTCCCTCATCCAGATATGCAGTAATTCCCAGGGTCTAATGAAGGACCAGTGTTTGGAGAAGACCTTCAACACACCCATTGCCTCAGCCTATGTGGGTGATCTCTCTAGAAGCATTCGTTCTGCTGTTTCCATTCTCAGCTGGAGCATGAGAACCTTGTTGGGGCTGTCATCAGCATAACAGGGTTTGTCTACTTATGTGCCTGCATCAGCCTTTGAGGTGCTGTAACCTATTCCAGGGCATTATCAAGAAGGAGGTCCTACCCCTTCCCAATGTCTAGGACCCTACTATCTGACTGTCACTCTTCCCCTGGGCTCCAGTTCCCTCAGTGTGATCACCTCAGTGAGCTGAGGCTTTTACCACAGACTCTTCAGAGTCTTGAAGTTTCAGAGCTTCAACACTGTGAATCCAGCTATCTCCTTGAAATGAGGTAGGGAAGGGGGAAAAATGTAGAAAGATTTTATTTGGCATTTAATGTTGCAATAAAATTTCTTGCCCTGCATTTTTGAAGGGTCCTGTCTAACAATTCCCTCTGTTCTTTTACAAGATGTAGGTCAATGAAGAGTGAATGTTTGTTGTGTCATAATCTGCAGAAGGATGCAAAGTGCACATGGGGTCCACTCCCCCGATGCTCACACTAGAGCACCCCACCCATGTGGAAATCTCTGCAAGTGTTACTGAGTCCCTCACACATCCACAGTGAACAGCTTTCAGATTCTTATAAGAGGGAATTGTGTCCTAACACCAGCTGCTCCCTGGAAACCCTATGGGGCAGTTCTACTCTGTCGTATAGGGTCTCTGAGTCAGAATTGACTCGATGGCTACGGGTTTGGTTTTTTCTTTCAGGCGGGAGGTGAGAGTTTGATGTCAGCTCCATAATCATGTTATTAAAAAATAATGACAGGGTAGCAGGTGAAAGCAACAAAACAAAACTGAAATGAAATGGCTTTTTCACATTTATTGGCCCCACAGAGTTCCTTCGAGGTGATTACTTTTCACTAGATTTGGAGAAATCTTTGTGAGAGAGACACAGCTTGAGATAGCTCCAAAATTACATGTTTCCCTCCTTAATGTTAGGTTACATTAAGAGCTGGTTGGCTGGTTTATCATCTGCCTGCTTCACAAAAATAGAAGGCCCATGCAGGCAGGAACTTGTCTGTTGTGTTTGTCAGAGCATCCTGGTACCTGGCACCTAAGAAGTGCTAAAAAAATGATTTGAGTGAATGTGGGTGGGTTTTTATAAAAAACACTGTGTTGCTGTCTTTAGTTAAATAGTGAAAACAGGGATAAGGAAAATGGAGACAATTACTTGTATAATTTAGAGTTACATAAGATGAGAATAGAACTTGAATAATGAAGAGATAAAAAAATAAGCTGTACGGATGGAATGTACCCCCTTCCCTTTGCTTTGGAGGGAGACATTTTAAAATTGGATTGTTTTTTCCCTACTGATTTATAGGTTCTATATGTTAATTGAAAAGTTAGTCTTTTAGGAATCACAAATATTTCTATTGAGATACAATTCACCTGCCGTAACACTGCCTTTGAAAATATGCACAATACCGTGGCTTTTAGTATATGGGCAGACTTGGCACAACAGTCACCACTGTCTAGCTTCAGAATATTTTCAGTGCCCCGTAAATAAAGGCCCTTGTTAATAAAGGCGTATTAACAGTCATCCTCATTACTCCTTTCCTCCAAGCCGTAGCAACGACTAATCTACTTCTGTCTGTGTTGGTTTGTTCTGGACATTTCATGTAAATGGAATCGTACACGATGCGGTCATTTGTGTTTGGCTTCTTTCATTTAGCGTAATGTTCTCAAGGTTCGTCCATGTTGTGGCATGTATCAGTACTTGGTGCCTTTTTGTGGCTGAGTAATATTCCAGTCTATGAATATACCACATCCTGTCTATCAGGTCATGACATGTGGGTTCTCTCCACAGTTTGGCTGTTATGAATAACACTACTAGGAATCCTCTGTGTGAGTTTGTATGTGAACATGCTTTTGATTCTCCGGGTGCAGACCTAGGAGTGCAATTGCAGTGTTGTGTGGTAATTCTGTGTTTAACTTTCTGCAGAATTGCCAAACCATTTTCCAAAACAATTGGATCATTTTACATTTCCACCAGCGGTATTCCAGCTTCTCCACATCGTCGCCGACACTTGTTGTCCATCCTGTTGAGTTTAGCCATCTTACTGCTTTTGAAATAATAGTGCACTTTAGTTTAGATTTGCATTTCCCTGATGACTAATGAGGTTACGCTTCTTTTCCTGTGCTTGTTGAGAGTTTCTGTATCTGCTTTCGAGAAATCTCTATTCAAATCCTTAGCCTGCAAACTTTTTTTCAGCTTTTTGCCTGTATTTTTACTCTCTTCATATACTTTTTGATATGCCAAAGATCTATAGATCTTAACAGTTTTAGCCTTCATATTTTGGGATTTTTAAAAAGTCTTTCTCTTTTATCAATAAAAAGAAAATAAAAACTTCTAAAATTTTTATGGTTGCATATTTTAATTTTAAATATTCTATCCATCTGGAATTTTGTTTTGTGTAAGGTATGAGAAAAAGGATGAAAACATTTTTACAGGTGGTCTGAGTGATTACCAGATTGCTACAAACGCTCCTTTTCCCATGACCCATATCTTAACTGCATTTTCCCGTAGTCTGTACAAGGACTCCTTTTTATAAAGGGAGGCCACCATTCCCAGCCATTTCATTTTAAGGTTTGTTTTGCTGCAATTAAATCCCTTGTGTGTCTTATCTACACATCTTTTCTTTTAAGCTAATACAAATTTTGTGTGAATAGGACCTTGGCGAGTGTAAGATGGGCTTGAATTTCATAACTGGTTCCATGTGGTGCAGCCCAGCAGATGGACAGACAGAAGCAGGGGCTGCAGAGGCGACAGAAGCTATGAGAACATGAGCCTCTAGAGATTTGCTGCTGAATTTCACATAAAGCTCTAGACTTTTCTGTGTAAACTTATCATCATATATGGACATCACCTTACAACAGACAGAGAATAATGCTTTAAAAGTTAGACATTCCTAAGGAAGGTGTTTATTCCTTAGTGGATGCTGAGAAGTGTATGTGTTTTGGTGAAGATATGTACCCATTTCTACCGGGTATGTATCTTGAAGTAGAATTGCTGGGTCCTAGGATATATGTATGTTCACAGCTTTTGTAGATACGGACAAAACATTTTTAAAGTGGTTGTACCAAATTACACTTCCACTAGCGGTAGATTAGAGCTCCAGTTACTCCACGTTATACCCAATAGTTGGTATTTTCCATCTTTTCCGTTTTAGCCAATCTGGCGTGTAGGGGATAGTATCACATTGTGGCTTTTAATTAGAATTTCTCTGATAACCAGTGAAGGTTTGTCACTTTTCATATGTTTCTTGGCCATATAGAAATCTTTTATACAGTGTTCAAGTATTTCCTCATTTTTCTATCAAACTGTCTGCTTTCTTTTTCCTTTTTCCTTTTTGGATTGTTCTTTATGTATTTCAGAACCAAGTCAGTAGTAGGATATATGTATTGCAAATAACTTCTACCACATGAATTTACCCTTGTGGCTTGTCATGAACTTTCAGATTCAAAAACCCGTCTTTTACAAAAACAAGCAAATGTGTAGACATAAAAGTTTATTAGGGGTTACCAGGGGCAGGAGGGAGGAAATAAAGTGGTGTTCCTGCATATGGAGACTGAGTTCTGGTTAAGAGT
This sequence comes from Loxodonta africana, assembly GCF_030014295.1. Classification (NCBI taxonomy): domain Eukaryota; kingdom Metazoa; phylum Chordata; class Mammalia; order Proboscidea; family Elephantidae; genus Loxodonta; species Loxodonta africana. The sequence continues at coordinate 190,047 of NW_026974887.1, forward strand.
GGTGGAAAAGTCACATTGATGAAGGGCAGGGTTGCACAGCCAATTAATGCTAATTACTGTCAGTTGTTCAGTCACCAAAGGTTGTGTGGTATGTTTACAACAACAACAATGAGCAGCTGCTGAGGCAGCATAATAGTACTCAACGGATGAGGCGTATTCTTTTATTATACTTTTCTCTATTTTCTAATTTGTTTTTATAATATGCTACTGTTCAAATTAATAAAATGTTGCATGATGAAAGTGGATAACAAGGTCTATCCCACCCATTACATCCTTGTAAGGTTTAAATGAGGGACTACATGCCATCAGCAGAGGCTCAGCCTTAGTTGCCACTCGAGAAATGCTTCATTTCTCCCACTCTTCTGGCTCACTGTCTTCTCCCCTGGTTTATTTGCTCTTCTCTTTAGAGCTGGAAGCATGTGACCACCAGGCTTCCCGACACCATCATTCTGCTTTCCATACCAATGTTATTGTAGTCTTGGGTTCCTGGGCAGCCTCTCTGCAGGTTTAATTCTTTCACATCTGTTAAGTTATTATTTAAATATACTCCTTTAATTTTGTCCTGCTTATAGGAGTATATTCTAGTCATTGAAAATTTGGAGACTACCCCAACACACATGGGAACACCATGAGTAAGAATAGACTCCATGGCAATGGGTTTTATATGTGTGTCACACACATTTATGTATATTCACATAAATATTATATCCTGCTCCTTTCACTCAATATTAGCCTTTTCCATGATCATGTTTTGTTTATTTTACAGACAGCATCAAATTGTTTTATTATATTCTGCTGTGTGCAAGGAGTATATCATTTTAGCAATTTGACTATAGTTGAAATATTAAACGTGCATGTTTCTAGTAATCTTCAACCTATACTTAAATCTTTTAACAAAGATCTTTGCTATTGAACCTTTTTATCTAATTGTTATTCAGCATTCTTTAACACTAAGAGATAGTCTCAGGATCAACTCAGATCATATTTTCTCCCTCTTACACACGAAGGCCCTTAAAGTATTCAGAGATTGTTCTTGTTGTTGTTAGGTGCCGTCGAGTCAGTTCTGACTCATAGGGACCCTACGCACAACAGAACGAAACACTGCATGATCCTGCGCCATCCTTACAATCATTGTTATGCTTGAGCTCATTGTTGCAGCTACTGTGTCAATCCACCTCATTGAGGGTCACCCTCTTTTCCACTGACCCTGTACTCTGCCAAGCATGATGTCCTTCTCCAGGGACTGATCCCTCCTGACAACATATCCAAAGTATGTTAAGACGCAGTCTCGCCATCCTTGCCTCTAAGGAGCTTTCTGGCCGCACTTTTTCCAAAACAGATTTGTTCGTTCTTTTGGTAGTCCATGGTATATTCAATATTCTTCGTCAACACCACAATTCAAAGGCGTCAACTCTTCTTCCGTCTTCCTTATTCATTGTCCAGCTTTCACGTGCATATGATGTGATTGAAAATAGCATGGCTTGGGCCAGGTGCACCTTAGTCTTCAGGGTGAGATCTTTGCTCTTCAATGCTTTGAAGAAGTCCTTTGCAGCAGATTTGCCCAATGCAATGTGTCTTTTGATTTCTTGACTGCTGCTTCCATGGCTGTTGATTGTGGATCCAAGTAAAATGAAATCCTTGACAACGTCAGTCTTTTCTCCATTTCTCATGATGTTGCACGTTGGTCCAGTTGTGAGGATTTTTGTTTTCTTTGTGTTGAGGTGTAATCCATACTGGAGGCTGTGGTCTTTGATCTTCATTAGTAAGTGCTTCAAGTCCTCTTCACTTTCAGCAAACAGGGTTGTGTCATCTGCATAATGAAGGTTGTTAATGAGCCTTCCTCCAATCCTGATGCCCCGTTCTTCTTCATATAGTCCAGATTCTCGTATTATTTGTTCAGCATACAGATTAAATCGGTATGCTGAAAGAATACAACCCTGACGCACACCTTTCCTGACTTTAAACCAATCAGTATCCCCTTGTTCTGTCTGAACAACTGCCTCTTAATCTATGTAAAGGTTCCTCATGAGCACAATTAAGTGTCCTGGAATTCCCATTCTTCCCAGTGTTATCCATAGTTTGTTATGATCCACACAGTCGAATGCCTTTGCATAGTCAATAAAACACAGGTAAACATCCTTCTGGTATTCTCTGCTTTCAGCCAGGATCCATCTGACATCAGCAAGGATATCCCTGGTTCCATGTCCTCTTCTGAAACCGGCCTGAATTTTTGGCAGTACCCTGTCGATATACTGCTGCAGCCGTTTTTGAAAGATCTACAGCAAAATTTTGCTTGCGTGTGATATTAATGATATTGTTCTATAATTTCCACATTCGTTTGGATCACCTTTCTTGGGAATAGGCATAAATATGGATCTCTTCCAGTCAGTTGGCCAGGAAGCTGTCTTCCATATTTCCTGGCATAGACGAGTGAGCATCTCCAGCGCTGCATCTGTTTGCTGAAACATCTCAATTGATATTCCATCAATTCCTGGAGCCTTGTTTTTCGCCAATGCCTTCAGAGCAGCTTGGACTTCTTCCTTGAGTACCATTGGTTCCTGATCATAGGCCACCTCTTGAAATGGTTGAATATTGACCAATTCTTTTTGGTATAATAATTCTGTGTATTCCTTCCATCTTCTTTTGATGCTTCCTGCATCGTTTAATATTTTCCCCATGCAATCCTTCACTTTCGCAATGCGAGGCTTGATTTTTTTCTTCAGTTCTTTTAGCTTGAGAAACACCGAGCATGTTCTTCCCTTTTGGTTTTCCATCTCCAGCTCTTTGCACATGTCATTATAATACTTTACTTTGTCTTCTTGAGAGGCCCTTTGAAATCTTCAGTTCTTTTACTTCATCAATTCTTCCTTTTGCTTTAGCTGCTCGACGTTCGAGAGCAAGTTTCAGAGTCTCCTCTGACACCCACCTTGGTTTTTTCTTTCTTTCCTGTCTTTTCAGTGACCTCTTGCTTTCTTCATGGATGATGTCCTTGATGTCATTTGAAAACTTGTCTGGTCTTCGGTCACTAGTGTTCAATGTGTCAAATTTATTCTTGAGATGGTCTCTAAATTCAGGTGGGATATTTTTGCTCTCGTGGACTTGCTCTCATTTTCTTCAATTTCAGCTTGCACTTGAATATGAGCAATTGATGGTCTGTTCCACAGTCCGCCCCTGGCCGTGTTGTGACTGATGATATTGAGCTTTTCCATCGTCTCTTTCCACAGATGTAGTCAGTTTGATTTCTGTGTGTTCCGTCTGGCGAGGTCCATGTGTATAGTCACCGTTTATGTTGGTGAAAGAAGGTATTTGCAATGAAGAAGTCATTGGTCTTGCAAAATTCTATCATTTGATCTCCGGCATTATTTCTGTCCCCAAGGCCGTATTTTCCAACTACTGATCCTTCTTTGGTTCCAACTTTTGCATTCCAATAGCCAGTAATTATCAATGCATCTTGATAGCACGTTCGATCAATTTCGGACTGCAGCAGCTGAAAAAAATCTTCTATTTCTTCATCTTTGGCCCTGGTGGTTGGTGTGTAAATTTGAATAATAGTCGTATTAACTGGTCTTCCTTGTAGGAGTATGGTTATTATCCTACCATTGACAGCATTGTATTTCACGATAGATCTTGAAATGTTCTTTTTGATGATGAATGGAACATCATTCCTCCTCGAGTTGTCATTCCCAGCATAGAAGACTAGATGATTGTCTGATTCAAAATGGGCTGGTATTGCCTAATTCACTAATGCCTCGGATATCGATGTTTGTGCATTCCATTTCATTTTTAATGATTTCCAATTTTCCAAGATTCATACTTCGTACATTCCAGGTTCCGATTATTAAATCGATGTTTGCAGCTGTTTCTTCTCATTTTGAGAAGTGCCATATTAGCAGATGAAGATCCCAAAAGCTTTACTCCATCCATGTCATTAAGGTTGACTCTCCTTTGAGGAGGCAGCTCTTCCCCAGTCATCTTGTGAGTGCCTTCCAACCTGGGGAGGTCATCTTCCAGCCATATATCAGACAGTGTTCCATTGCTATTCATAAGGTTTTCACTGGCTAATGCTCTCCAGAAGTAGACTGCCAGGTCCTTCTTCCTGGGCTCTCTTAGACTGGAAGCTCAACTGAAACCTGTCCTCCATGGGTTACCCTGCTGGTATCTGAATACCGGTGGCATAGCTTCCAGCATCACAGCAACACACAAGCCCCCACAGTACGACAAACTGACAGACACGTGGGGGTAGCAAACTATGATTTCATTCATCATTTTCATCTTTCGTTTTTTCAATCAGTCAATATTTAGAGAGATTCCATGTGCCAGGAATAGTCTACATCATGTGGACACAGTGGTGAAAGGTACCCACTGTCCCTGCCATTGTAAAGGGGAAACCCAGTGTGGGTGGGAGGGGGACTGGTAAAATGCAGTCCAGAGAAAGGACAGACCATGCTCCAGGAACCACACTGGACTTCAGAGAGCTTTGTTGGCTGCCGTTCATCTGTCTGGCTTGTAGATGTCAGAGTGCCCTCAGGCTCAGTGCTTAGTCCTCTCTCTCTCTATTGACACCCTCTCTCTAGGATGCCTCAGTGAATCAGTGGCTGTCTGTATCTGAGGATGCGATGTTTACACCTCCATCCATTTCAACTCCTCCTGGTTCGCTACTTATATTCAAATGTCAGCCTAACTCTCTGTACTGAGTTCTTCATCTGTAAAATGTGCCGTATAATGATACATTCCTCACATGGGTATCATGCAGAGAAAGTATCTTAAGAGAGGAGAAGCCCTCACAAGAGTCCTGGCACCAGTAAGTGTTAGCTGTCAGTATTATTACCTGACATCTCTACGTAGATGTCTAACAGCTATGCCATGTTATCAACGCCATGAAACAATTCTTGGTCCCAACCCCATTCCACCCTTATCGATGAATTTCTCAGGGCTTCAGTGATGGGAATGTGTGCGTTTTTCTGTATAATGGACATGGCTAATAAAGCTTGGCCTGGTCCTTCATAATAAGTTGCTCCAAAGTTTATATGGGTGGAATCAGACAAGTTATAGCCAACTAATATAGAAAAAATAGAACTCTCAGCTGCTCATGTTTGTACTCTCAGTCCAGAATATCTTGTGAGGGTACTATATGGACTGAATTGTGTAACCCCAAAGGTATGTTGAAATTCTAACTACTGTACCTATAAATGTGACCTGATTTGGAAATAGGGGATTTTTTAAATTATTTTTATGAGACCATACCAGTTTAGGGTGGGTCCTAACCCTAATCCCTTCGGAGTTATAAAAATAGCAGAATAGACACAGACACAAACAGGGGAAGAGGGAGACAGACAAAGGGGAAGATAATCTACAAGGCCAGGAACGCAAAGGGTGGCTGGAAGCTGCTAGAAGCTGAAGTAGACATGAGCCATGCCCTGAATTCCTACTTCTAGCCTCCTGAACTGTGAGAAAATAAATATCTGTTCTTTAAAGCCACCCAATTGTGTTATTTTTTTCTTATGGCAGCCCTAGATGACTAACACATACCCATGGTTATACATGAAGCCTGGTGTAAAATAGTGTTCTCCCCTCATTGTCTAGCCCACCCAAATCCTGCTATTTCCCTATCAGTGTCCTCTGCTTTCACTAAGAGCTACAACAGAGTCGGCTTGTTGCCGATGTATAGAAATGCAGTTTATTTTTTAGTTTATATTTAGGATTGACTAGCATTAATTTCAATGGTTTGGAAATTTTTCTGTGGAGGCATTTCTGTAATCTATGAATAATAGCAGTTGCAGCTTTTCCTTCTTTTTGTTGTCGTTTTGTTTGGACCTCCAGTGTTAAATATTTAATATAAATAATGATAGAAAGCATCCTTCTGTTTTTAATGATTTTTTTGTGTGCTTTAAGTGAAAATTTTCAAATCAAGTCAGTCTCTCACACAAAAACCCGTATACACCTTGCTACACACTCCCAATTACTCTCCCCCTAATGAGACAGCCTGCTCTCTCCCTCCACTCTCTCTTTTCGTGTCCTTTTCACAGCTTCTAAACCCCCTCCACCCTCTCATCTCCCTTCCAGGCAGGAGATGCCAACACAGTCTCAAGTGTCCACCTGATCCAAGAAGCTCAATCCTCACCAGCATCCCTCTCCAACCCATTGCCCAGTCCAATCCATGTCTGAAGAGTTGGCTTCGGGAATGGTTCCTGTCCTGGGGCAACGGAAGGTCTGGGAGCCATGACCACCGGGATCCTTCCAGGCTCAGTAAGACCATTAAGTATGGTCTTTTGAGAATTTGGGGTCTGCATCCCACTGTTCTCCTGCTCCCTCAGGGTTTCTCTATTGTGTTCCCTGTCAGGGCAGTCATTGGTTATAGCCGGACACCGACTAGTCCTTCTGGTCTCAGGATGATGTAGTCGCTGATTCACGTGGCCCTTTCTGTCTCTTGGGCTCGTAATCACCTCGTGTCCTTGGTATTCTTCATTCTCCTTTGATCCAGGTGGGTTGAGACCAATGGTTGCATCTTAGATGGCTGCTTGCTAATGTTTAAGATGCCAGACGCCATTCTTCAAATTGGGAAAGCATCCTTATTTTAATGCTAATTAATTTTAAAGAGAATGTCCCGCATTTCACCATGAACTATCATGCCAGTTGTATTTTTCCAACTTAAGGAACTCCTTTTCTGGTCCATGATTGCTCAGCATCCTTATCTCTCAGTGTGATTGGATTTTATCCACTGCTTTGTCCCCATCTCTTGAGATGAGCATGTCTTTTCTTCTTCCATCTATGCATGTGATGAATTAAATTATTAAATCTTTAATGTTCACTCAAGCTTGCATGCTGACGATAAACCCCCTTGATGATGGCGTGTTACATGGTTTATACTTTGCTGGATTTCCTTTGCCAGTATTTTATGTAGGTTTTTGCATCCCAGTTACTTGGTGTGCTTGCCTTGTAACTCTTCTTCTGTCATCCTTGTCTAATTTGGTGTCAATATTAAAGTAGCCTTAGGGATGAAGTAGAGGAGCATCTCATCTTTTTCTCTTCTTTTCTGACTTTGCACAAGATTAAAATGCTCTTTTTCTTGCCTGTTTGCTGCAACCTGAATGAGAGTGGTCTCGGCCTCCTGTTTTCTTAGGGAGATCTTGAACTACTGACCCATTTTGTGTAGTGATTAAAGGTCTTTTCTGGTGCTACTTAGAAAAATTTCCACTGCATGTTCTAGGCTGCTAGGATTTCCTCTTTAAATGTTATGTTGTTATCACTATTTTCAGTCTCATCCACATCAATTAATCAATCCCAGATTTTCCCTCATTTTTCCAAAGTCAGACTCTACATCTATTCCTGGCACCAATTCCCTTATCTAAGACTTGTTGGCAAACAAAAATACAACCCAGCATCTTTGAGTCCATGATGTGAGAATACAGTCCCATATAACTTTTTTTGTAACTGTTGTTAAGTGTTTCTCCTCTTTTTTTTTTGTTCATTTCCCACGTATCTAGCAGTTTCAAAGTTGTGCACTTCAGGTTGAGGTCATTAGCTTGATTGACTCTGTGCAGGGCCATGGGGTGCCAGTTGCAAATGGGCATCAAAAGAGCACTCCTCTAGAACTAGGAGGCAGGAGGAGGTGGTTGGGCGGTTGCGGGGGTGGGGGAGGGAACTGGGCAGGGCTGTGTGGAGAGGGGCGCCCAGGGGAGGTGCCAGGTCGGAGGCTGCCCCACCACAATCTCACGTGCATCAGGAAGGAGCTGGCTGCAGGAGCCTTTCGCGAGAGTCCCAGCCCACCCAGCCTTGCCCTGAACTCAGACCCTCTAGGCTCACAGGTCCCACCAGAACTAGGGGAAGCCTGAGGCTACCGATGTCAAGTCCCAGGGTACACCCTTGAGCCCAGTCACAGTGCTTATGCTGGAATAGGAGGGCAGAGGAGGCGTATGGGGACTTGGGTCCAGAGGGTGACCCAGAAAGGGTGGGAGAGTTGTGGTCACCCTAGGACTCTGGCTCCGCACGTGAAGGGCCACAGGTTGCACTTCCAGGAGGAGAAGGCGAAGCCACAGAGGCCACACTGCTCACACAAACAATCCCCCACCCCCCTCTGCTCTTTCTCCAGGCGAGACGCCCCTCCTGTGCTGTCCTCAGAAGGGCTCTTCAGAGACCGCACCCCTAGTTTGCGGAGCAGCAGAGCCTGCCCCAGTCTGGACTAGGGACTTTATTTCTTCCACTCTCACCACTGGCTGAAGGCAGACTCCTGTCTCCACAGACTAAAGAGGAATTATCAAAATGAGCTCGAAACTCTAGATTTGAGTTAAGTATCATAAATTAACACAGAGAAATACAACTTTAACACAAAGACCTGTTTGGAGCCCCAGGTGGAATTAAAAAAAAAAAAAACTTGAACAGAGGGAGTGATAAAGTTTTCCTTCTTTTGCCACCCTCTCTCGGTGGTCCCAAGCTTTCTCATCTCCCACCTCACAAGACTGTATCAACTGCTTTGAGACTTTTAGAATAAAGATCCCCAGGCATATCACTGCTGTTACCCTGTGAGGATTTCCCCAGTGCTGGGTTAGACTAAGACAGAATCCTTCCAAGGCTTCCAGGGCCAGTGTACTGGACGGTCAGCACAGGGAGCCTCAGAGCCCACTTCATTTTTCCTGCAGTTGGGCACGACCCCAGGGACATGACCCTTGAGAGTGCTGACACTTCCTGAAGCCAGTGACCCTCCCCCTGGGCTTCTCTCTGCCTGGGTCTCAGAGTCTCTGAGGCCAACTTGTACCCTCGGAAGTGTTTCTGCTGAAGGACACGTAAACAGCACTGTGGATTTGTGTCCTGCAGTCTGCAAAACTGCCTCCCCTGAGTGGGGTGAGGAGCTACTGAAATACTGAAATCACTGAAACTAGCAGAAGCCACAGTTCATGGTCCTGGGAGAAAACTGGGAAGGACGGAGAGGTGAAGAGGCTATAAAGGCCCAGTCGTGAAGGCGACCATGGGCCAGGATGTCCGGAAGTCGCAAAGCTGACCAATGCTGAGTGCCCTAAAACCTGCCACTCCTGTGCCCATCTTTTCTTTCAATGGACAAAGTCTTCCCCTGCTCTTATGTGCCTGGGCTGGAAGGGCCTTTGACTTAGAACATGAAGCAGCCTCCAGAGCCTCTTGGGGCAAGTGATGGTCAAGGAGGCTCTGCCTAACCCCACCCTGCCCTTCCCAGTTGTCAGAGGACCAGGAATTTCAGTCTTCCAGCTCCTGGGCTGATCTAGTGACTTGTAACAGGATTTCGCTGGAACTGGAAGGTGTTGAAGACAGGAAGTACTCCTGGGTTTCTTCACCCAGCTGAATGCCTAGTTCCTGGTCTTATTACACGGCCTACATTCAGGATAAGAAGAGGCGTTTGGAGCTTTACGCAGGACCTCTTAGCAGAGGTTTCTGTTCAGGAGCGAAGAGGTAAAAAGAAAGCAGTGTCTACTAAGTCCTTTTCCAAGAGTCTCAGGAAATTCTCACGAAGACCTTCTCAGGTAAGGACTGACGGGAAATGCCTTGGTTTAATATTAAACTTTGCCCTTGACACATTTTGTTTATGGAGGGCATATACATATTGTCCGCTCAAGGAAGCACTGTAGTTCTTATCTAGACTTTATGTAGAATGAGTATATATAAAACCTAAACTTGGTCCTTAAGCAAGGGGTTACCTCTCAGAGAAGGCCTATGGGAAGGTTTCTACCAAATTCTGTGGTGCTGCCATTGCTCCAAGGATCCCAGGTGGTGCCAAGTTTGAGCACTCGGCTGTTAACCGAAGGTTAGTTTTTTGAACCCACCAAAAGGCTCTAAGGAGTAAAGACCTGGCGAACTGCTTCCGTTAAGATTACAAACCAGGAAACCCTATCGGGGCAGTTCTCCTTTTACACTGGGCCACAATGACTCAGAAACCCACTCGATGGCACCTAGCAATAACAACAGGAAGCCATTGCCCCCAATGTGCTTGAGATGCCTTTCTGGGGAAGGTTGGCCTTCAGAGCCAGCTCATGGCCACACGGGAACTGAGGCTCATGTTTTGTTACCACACCTTAGTTTCAGTCAGTAAATTTATTTTCCAGTTTATTCATAAGACTTGACTGCAGACATCTCTCAGGTATTGTCAAAATTAATTCCATTCTCTAATAATGATTTGCCAGGACGTATTTCCAAGCGTTTCCAAGAGACTGGAAAAACTTTCCAAAGAGGCTTGTCCAGCGCCATGTTGTGCAGTAACTACAGTGTTGACGTAGTATATTAACCACATAGTTTCCACGTTTTCTGCTTTCCTTAAATAACAACTGAAATTCCAAGTCTACCACCTGAAGTACTTCCTTTAGTGTTTCACTTAGAAGTCTGGTGGTGATGAATTCTCTCAGTTTTCCTTCCCCTAAGAATGGCATTATTTGAGCTTTACTCCTGAAGGTAATGATACATAGATACATGATACATAGAATTCTGGGTTAGTATTTCCATCTTTCAGGGTTGAAAAAATGTTGTTTCACAATCTTTTTTTTTTTTGGCTTCCATGGCTTCTGATAGTGAATACAGAGTCATTCAAATTGTTTTTCTCAGGTGAAATGTGTTGTTTTCTCTCTACCTCCTTCCTGAGTATTTTCTTGACCTTTGTTATTCTGCAGTTGATTATGATGTATGGTATTTTTATGCAAGTAACCCATGTTCTATATATATATATGTGTGTCAACTGTTTTTCCCCTCCCGGGTATGTCTGTAAGTACAGTACACTGTTTTTTTCTTTTTACACGCTGCTGTTAAAAAAAAAAAAAAATTAGAGTAATGTACTTACAAATATACTTGGGATGTGGGGTAAGGCCCACTGGGTTGGCAAAAAACCCATAACCCGCAGAATATTTTTGTGCAAATACGGTATTGGGGCATAGAATTCTTTAACTTGCTGTGGTTTGCTGAACTTCTTGAATCTGTAAGTTTATGTCTTTCACCACATTTGGAAAGTGTTCAGCCAGTATTTTTTCAAATACTATTTTCTTCACCACACATTTTGTCCACTTCTTCTGGAGTTCCAATAAATAAGCTTTTTGTCTAGTTATTGAGGCACTGTCCATTTTTTTCCATATTTTCCTCTCTGTTTGCAGAATGGATATTTTCTACTGATCTATTTCAAGTATTTAGTTTTTTCTCTGTCATCGCCATTCTGCTATTGTGAAAATATCAACTGAATTTTTTATTTCTACCATTGTACTTTTAACATGTAAAATTTTCATTTGCAAATAGCACCTATTATCTTTCCATTTATTTAAAAAGTGTCTGTGTTATTTCTTGGAGAATGATTAGAACAGCATTTTAAAATCTGTGTCTTATGATTTTGAGACTACAAGTCCTTCAAAAATTTTATGCAGAATTTTTTTTTTTTAGCAGTCAATTGACCCAGTTATGCTCAGGCTCCAAGTTCTGTCCCATCTTCTGTATTCTGTGGTTCAAATGTTAGTTCAATTTTTGAAGGCTTTGCAGCTGTATTCAGATCTAATCTATGTGAGCGCCACTCAGTATGGAACCTTGATGGCATTCTAACCCATAGTGCGGCTCTTAAAGGATTTTATAATGCTTCTTAGGGTCAGGGCAATGCATATGCATCTCGGGGGTGAACCAGGAGTTCATAGCAAGTCTGCAGAATCTCTTTCTTGCACAGCCTCCTCTCTGTCTTTCTCTTCTCCTCTCTGAGTTCTGAAGGAGTGCGTTCTAACCCATAGTACGGCTCTTAAAGGATTTGATAATGCGTCTTAGGGTCAGGGCAATGCATATGCATCTGGGGGGTGAATCAGGAGTTCATAGCAAGTCTGCAGAATCTCTTTCTTGCACAGCCTCCTCTCTCTCTTTCTCTTCTGCTCTCTGAGTTCTGAAGGAGTGCTTTCCTGGCCCACTGGTGGAAATGCTGGGGCTTTAATCTCCTCATTCTGTTGTGCACATAAGTGACTGGTTCTACCTATGGGGCCAAAGCACTGGACAACCAGCCAAAAGGCTGGCAGTTTGAACCTGTCAAGAAGCGCCTCAGAAGACAAGCCCGGTGATCTGCTTTTGAAAAGTCTCACCCTTTGAGGCAGAATTGACTAGGTGCCAGTTAACAGCAGAGAGAGAGAAAATGTAATGGAGCTTTCTCTACAATATTTGGTTCTTCCATACTCTGGTCAGAGAAAAGGATTCTCCTCTGCCAGAGTTTCAGGCGTCTGCCCACCTGCCCAGCTGCTTGTCTCTCTCCTTTACGGACCTTCTATCCCATTTATATGAGAGAGGGCTTCTCTTGGAGCTATTTCTGTCCACAACGGGTGTGCAGCTCTGAGATTTGGGCTCATTTAATTTCAGCCTCTGGAATGTTCATACTCTATGTTCTGGTTCCGCCCCTTCCCCATCCACCTTCAACACTTTCCTTTGCAGAGTCCTGAGATAGTGTCCCATGCATTTGTCCAGATACTTAGTTGTCAGATACCAGCATAGCCATCGGGGGCAGTGCTGTTGTGGTTGCGGGGGAGGGAGTGTACACTGAAGGAGCTGCAAGACCTGGCTGCCTTGTGTGAGCAGGACGGGGGTGTGCTGAGGAGTGGGTGCTGAAGGTGCTGAGTCAAGGGGAGTTTAATATAAAGTTGGGTCAAAGAGAGTTTGTTGACAAGGATTTATTGCCGTAGCAAGGGTTCTGGAAATGGGTTTAATATGCTGTGGGATTGCTTTTGGAATCTTAGAAAAGGCAATGGCCCATATTCTCTGAAATCGAAATGCCAGACCTGCTGTGTCAGATGTTGGAAGAGGGATTAAAAGCCTCCAATATGTGGGCATGTCTGAGTTAGTCTTCTATAAGACCATTTCTTGGAGGTCCTGAAGGATACCCATTTCATCAAAAGAATAAGGAATGCGGAGATGAGGGGAGCACCAGCAAGATAGAGCTTACCAATATGTATACTTTGTAGGGAGTCCCTGGACGCCACAAACAGTTAAGTGCTTGACTGTTATCCGAAAGTTTGGCAGTTTGAACGTACTCAGAGGGTCCTTGGAAGACAGTCCTGGCCATCTGCTACTAAAGGATGAAAGCCTTAAAAACACTCTTGAACAGTTAGTTCTACTATGCCCACATGGGGTGGTCATGAGTCAGAAATGACTTGATGACAACTAACAGCAACAATCGTCTATAGGCTCAGGTTGTTAGTGGGAGCTGGGCTGCCTAGTAGCAATGCAAATCATGGGATCCCAGCTCAACAGAGGCCAGGTGGAAGTACTTAACTGTCAGAAACAAGTTGTGTGTGATTCCAATAATGGTCAGCAGGTCAGAGTAGTAGTTATCTATTGGGGCATAATAGATTCTCCCCAAACTTAGCAGGTGTGAGATAAATGGAAAATTAATATTCAACTCATTCTGATAAATTTGGAACTAGACAAAAATTTTGGTATCACTCAACACAGTTTTAAGGTGAAGGAATAAACTAGAAAATTTAAATAACTAGTATAAGTATAATAAGAGATTTTTCAAAGAATGATGATATAATTGCATACCTGAATAAAAGACAAATACATCACAATCAATGATTTCTCTCCAGTATAGACATGAGGGTCTCAAATTGGCAAGGGTGAGAAGGGCAGACCGTTCTCTTTCCCCTACTACTTGACTGGATCAAACTGTGTTCAAAACTGTAAAATATTTAGGAAAACATTGTTTTGACCAGAGCAGCAAAGGACTTCTATGATGAAAACTAATGTACTAAAATACATAAAATGAAACCTGAATATATGCAAAAAATATGCCATATTTTCAAATGAGAAGTCTTGTCAATCAAATGGAGGTCCCTAAAACTAATATATAAGTGGAATGTATTTCCAGTTGGAATATTAAGATAGTTGTTTTTGAATTGTATACAGTAATCATATGCTACAAATAGTACAGTAGATAGCAGAGGATGTTGCTGGTGTTAGGAGACTTGGAGTCCATTTCTGACTCATAGTGATCCCATTTCACTGCCCCATAGGGTTTTCTAGGCTGTGATCATTATGGGAGCAGAACAACAGGTCTTTCCCCTCAGTGCCCCCTGGTGGGTTCGACCTGCCAAACCTTCTTTGGATTAGCAGATGAGCACTTAATCACTACAACACTACGGCTGCTTTAAAAGGTATAGAGAAGAAAAACATGAAAAAGCAGGATACTGACAGGTGTCTACCTCTTCAGGTAACAGAACAAATTGATATTACATAGCACAGAAACTGACAAGTCGACCAATGAAACAAAATCTGCTAAGAAGTCACAATAACCATTGATACAAAGGTGGTATTTTGAGAAAATTATATTTATTTAATAAACAGTGCTGACTCAAGTGATCGTTCTGGGGGACAAAGCTTGCAAAAATGTGATACACAAATGATAGATTTGGAAAATCATGTGAAATGGAGATGACAAGACTTAATAACAATTTCCATTTTACACAGAAGGATAAAAGTTAAGCACTTGAAAAATGAGCAGTGAATTCAAACAGATCGTTCACAGCAAATCCACATGCCCAATAAACATAGTCCAAGTTGCTCAAAAACACTGGTAGTTAAGAAAATATCAAAGTCCCAGTGAAACTGGCACAATTTAAAAATCAACACCATCTATGGCTGGCTGGGCTGTGGGGAGAAGGATACCCTGAGACATGGCTGGAAAGGTGCTTTAGGACAGCCTCTAGGGGAAAGACATGGCCATGGCTCTGTACTTTAAAAACATACTTTGAGCTGGAAATCTCACTCTATGGAGTCTATTCCACAGAAACAGATCCTGTAGTATACAACTGATAGTTATTATTAGTGTTGACCAAACATTGACTGTACATTGATAGTTGAATGATAGATAACTTATGGTAAAGCTACATCATCAATAAATGAGTTGTAGTAGTTGAGTGGGAAAAATCTCTGTGAAGTATTATTGAAGTATTACTGAAAAAATCAAGGTGCATGCAGAGAAGTGTATATAAAATGATCACATCTGGGTTAAACAATATCAATTGTTTGAATATGCTTGAATACCTGTTTATGTTTATGAGTGTGTATAAGTCCGTGTGCTTGTTTAAGCAAGGATAAGAGAGAGTACTTACCACATTGTTAACCTGAATTATCTTGGATTCACTTGCAGGAAAGAACAGAGGGAGGAGAGGTAGAACACGCAGGAAGAGTGGACTTAAAAAGCATGGATGATAATGTTTCCATCTTAGTAGTGTTATGTATGGATGAACAAATCTGTCTTAAAGGGAGAAAGCCAGAATGTTCCTTAGAAGCAAGGATGGCTTTGGCCATGTTATCAAGAGGGAGGGACCAGTCCCTGGAAAAGGACATCATGCTTGGTAAAGCAGAGGTCCAGTGAAAAAGAGGAAGACCCTCAATGAGATTGATACAGTGGCTGCAACAGTGTGCTCAAATAGAGCAAAGATTATTAGGATTGCACATGACCGGGTGGTGTTTTGTTCTGTGGTGCAAAGGGCCACTGTGAGTCAGAACTGACTTGATAGCTTCTGACAACAACATGTAGAAGTCCAGATAAAGTGTACTGAATTGATATCATCTATTTAAATTATTCATGTAAGTTAAAAGATCAAAAAATATAGTGTTAGTGCCATATCTAATGACTTAAAGAGAATCAAGGTAGAATATTAAGTGAAATAAGGGGCGAGAGCATTGTGGGTGGAGTGTGACCAGGCTTTCATAAAAGTAAACACCCCAGCAGATGTACTTGTGTACCTGTGACTGTGTGTATGCGTCCCTGCAGAGAGGTGTAGGGAAGGATACACGTGTGTCTATTACCATCGGATACCTTGTGGGAGCGGGACCAAATTACATATGAGGGTGGGACCCTGACATAAATTTTTTTGTCATACAAATCTGTGATCTTGCAAATGTGATAAAAAGCAATTTCAGAGCTTTGGAAATTCATAAACATCATAGATATATGTATATTTTAACGTGTTTTGTTAGATATTTAAAATAGGTGAAAATTCTCCAGAATGACAGACAAAAGATTTGAATCACTGGAAGGACAGCACACCACAGAGAGTAATAATCAGATCCAGTGGATTTCTTGTTGTTCTTGGAGGCAGTGAGTTCTTCTGGTCTCTATAACTGGAAATGACCAAAAATAATTTTGGGAAGTCAGTAGAGTTACCCCTCAAACACGTCTTGCAAGCACACGTCTACAGCTAAATTCAGAAGGCTGGATGCCATGTGCAATTCACTAGGTAACTCATGCACCTCTAGAAGATTCTCTTTCCCGGATATGCTGCTTCCACCTCCTCCCTGCCTAGCCCCACTGGATAACCCGCCTTTGTGCATTCTAGGCCCCATTCAGGTCTGAGCCTAGATCATAGAGGACATCAACTGGGAAGGTAGCTTTTAAGAAGAAAGATGTTGATGAAAAGATTTCAGAAAGCAGCACCTCCCCAGCCATCCTCTCCCCAGCCTGGGAATACCAACCCCTCCCACCCTGATACCTCTGAGAATCTCTGATTTTTCGTTTTGGATCCTTAGGAGACTGCAGAATTTACCTGGTCTGAACACCTTGGTTCTTCTCTGCCTCTGACCCTCTGCCTCGCAGGAGCCGTCTCTGTCACTCTGAGGAATACACACAGGACAGACTGTGGATGGAGGTGCCCATCCTAGAGGCCCTGCCCTCCATTCCTCTGCCCCTGGGGGGTTCCCTGTGATACTTGTGGTCTCATTTCCCAGAGAGATGGATACACCCCTGTCATGTCCAGGGCTTCCCCAGACTTGGGATTTGATGTCGCGACTGAGACTGGGGCTTTGTTGTCCACTGTTGAGTCTGGCCCTGAATCTGCCCCTTCCCACCATTACCTCTGATCACCTGTGTTCTCGCTGTTCTCCCTGGGTTTGAAGCCTGTCCTCTCTTTTGGTTCTTTCACCTCAGAGGGCCTTTTTCTTCCAGTTCTTTGACCTCGCGACAGGTCAGATTTGACCACAGGAAAACAAAAAGAAAATTAGCAAGTTTGTTTGACATGTCAAGAACCGGAATGTACAGCTTGATTTAGGCGAAGAAAAAGTTCCAAAGCTCTACCCCTTCCCCTAGGACATGCTCTACAGGAAATATCCTGCAAGCCCTGGATCAACTCTTATCCAGAAACGGTTAACACCCAGGGGGATTTTTCTACACCACCTCCCACTTACATTCCCCTAATGTGGCAAAAAGGATGCATCCCAATCATAAACCCAAATTCACCGTAGGAGACCAGAAGACATGGCTGGGGTGAGTTCATTTTCCTTTAACCTGCCCTCCTCTCCTCCTACCAAGCCCTGCCTCTTTCTCTGCCTCTATACTGCTGGGAAGGGACCCAGAGTTGTTTGTTTAGGGCTTTATGTCCACTGCTCACCTGCAGACATGTTTCCCACCAGCCTGACATCTCTCTGATTCCTTCTCCTCCAAAGAACTCAGTGACACCCCCTTCACCATCACACCTCAGCAGGGCCCCCCCCAATCCTCCCAAGTCCCACTGAAATCCCATTTCCCTTTCCCTATTTATGCTGCGCTCATCCTTAGGGTCCCAAGATCTCACCATCCAGATGAGGCCTGTCCTGTCCTCTCCTGGGTCAGGGGAGCCTCTGAGGGGACCTGGTGTCTGTGGTCAGCTATCTGGGGCTTCTTCCATCCAGATCCCCCTTAGGGCTGGAGTTCTCTGTGCACTTAGGTTGGGAGGGTTGGGGTCACAGTGGAAGGAGGGTATGATCTTCCAGGGGGGCTGGGTTAAACGAACCTGAATGGAGGTCTCTCCTGAAGGGCCCACGTTTCCAGCCCAAAGGCCCTGCTCCTCCTATTCCTGGGGTTCTAGAACGTCTTCAGGCGCTTCCCCCTCTGGCCTCGGTGGTGTGCCTGCTCCTTCTGCAGCCTGGTCTCCTGCCTCTTCAGCCTGTCCGGCTGGTGCCTCAGCCTCTTCAGTTCTTCTCTCTGCTTCTCCAGCTGCTCCTCCAGGCGTCTGCAGACCGCTCTCTTCTCCCTCACCTCCCTCTTCTTGGCCGCCATCAGGCAACGCCTGGCCAGCTGGTGGCAGCGTCTGGGCCTGCGCTGCACTGAGCCTGGCAGCCGCCTCTCCAGCAGCTCTTCAAAGAAGACCCGGCAGCTGAAGCCCTGAGTCACACCATGCTCCGCATGGGCCACGAGGGCTTCCCCGGACTCGAACACGCGGCAGCAGGCCATGCAGCGGAAGCCGCGCTCACGGGTCACCAGCCACTCCGGGGTGGTTGCGCGGGGGCTCTCCCCATGCTCCTCCCCTTGGTCGGTGGGCTCCTGGGTACAGGTCTGGGGCCCCTCCTGCCAGGGCTCCAGGGTGCTGACCAGGGACTCAGTGTTGGCCAGACTGGGGGCAGAGCCGATGGTGCTCTCCTCAGAGAGCTCGGCTTCAAAGACCTGGGGCATCTTGCCCACGGGGGCAAAGGAGGTTTTGGTCTGCCAGGAGACCGCCACCCCCTTGACCGTGCGCACCTTGGTGAAATATGCACACCTGACCCATCGCTTTCCTGGGGCAGCCCCGTAGCTGGAGGAGTGAGAGGTCTGCTCGGTGAAAGATGACAGAAAAGAGTTCTCAGATTGTTTTGGAATCTTCCTGGGCCTGGAGCTTCGACTTTTTTCATGGCATGTTGTTGACTGTTGCACATTTTCCTCTTGGATAGAGACCTCTGAGAATAGAGAGTTAATTTACTTGAGCTTTCAGGGTCCTTATTCTCACCTGTGACCCCAAATCTTTGGTCATAGGGACCCCTGGAGGCCTTTCCATTACCACCTCCTCCACCTCTACAGACCCCATGGTTTCTTTCTTCTTCCCCAGAGACCCACCACCCTTGGGGGCACTGCTGTGGAAGACAAAGTCTGCATTGTAAAGTGGCACTGTTTATGGTAGTTCATTTTTTAAGAAGTTATTTTTCTTTAATTCCACATTTATTGAATTCCAATGAATTTGTTCCTTTGGAACTTAGAAATGACCTCATTCCCATGAAGCTTCAAAATAAATGTGTGACTTGATGTTTTGTATGCGGGTGATATTCTTAGTAAATTTGGAGGGTAAACACTCCAGAGCAATGGTCACCTCTTTTCATCCTCTTTTTACTGAAAGGCTTTTTATAGAGGAGTTATACGTAAAGAGAAGAATGTGTATATTTAGTTATGATTCTTACATGTATACCTCTTCCTTGCACCCTTCTTAACCAGCCACAGTAGAAGATGAAAATTGTTTTTCTCAGAATAGAAGCCCAGTCCTTAGTAGATGAAGTGAGGCAGAAAGAGATGGCCATATCTGAGAACCTTGATGCGAGAACTTCAGATGGAGAACACACAGCCTCCTCCGCTGTGTATGTCTCAGTGGGTTGTCTGTGTCAACCTAAAGGTCTG
Source organism: Loxodonta africana (assembly GCF_030014295.1). NCBI lineage: Eukaryota > Metazoa > Chordata > Mammalia > Proboscidea > Elephantidae > Loxodonta > Loxodonta africana. The sequence goes on from NW_026974887.1 coordinate 209,407, forward strand.
TGTATGTTTCTGAATCTGTGGGAAGGACTGCAGAGTTCAGGATGCAGAAAGAGATGGAGCTAGGTCGGGTGCATTGGATGGAGGGAAAGCCTGAGAGAGAGACAAGATTCAGAGATGGAACATGCCAGCAGTGTGTTAGAAGGATACAGAGATCAAGGAGGGAGCAGAAAGCAGGGCTCAGCCACTGAAGGGCAGAATGGGGCAGCAACCAAGAAGACAAAGGGGGGGCAGACTAGTCGGAGAAAGAATGGATAACTAAGAATGATAGCAGAAACTGAGGTTAGCTATAGTTGGAATTTTAAAATTCTTTCCTGCTAGACTTTGAAAATATAATGCTAAATGGAATAAGTTAGTATTTGCCCTAAGTATAGGGCAAATACTGTACGATCTGACTTACATGAAATAAGCAAATATATAGAAAGCAAGGATTATTGGTCGTTGCCAGGTGTGGGCAGGGGGAAGGGGAAGTTTTTCCACTGGGGCATTGAGGTTATGTTAATGGTTGTAGAAAAGTTTGGAGAAGGATATTGAGAATGGTTATATGACTTGAAGAATGTAATAAGTATCACTGACTCATACATTAGAAATTATTCAGTTATGTTTTATGTATATTTTCAAGACAATTTAAAAAAATAAAACTTTTCAATTACAAGAGAAAAAAAAACGATCTATACTATAGCTGTCTTTACCTAGAAGAAATGTTAAACCCTTAGGTAAAGATGGTCAGGAGACCTTGGAGAAGGGAAATCCCTAGAGCTAGAGGGGCAGGGCCTTCCTGGACCTTCTTCTGCCTGAGTCCAGGCTGAGGACTGTGGCAGCTTACATTGACTGGGAACCTTGAATGAATGTGTCGTACTGTGCTCCATCACACCACCCACTCCCAAAACCTCCTGATAAATTTGATATATTTTTTTAATTCGCATGATATATTAATTCATTCTCATGAAAAAATTAAGTACAAGACTCTGTAACCACCCTTCTCCCTGGTTCTATACCCACTGCCCCAGTTGCCCACCTGCGTTCTTTCCACTAACAAAGCAGGAGAGTTCACAAATCTGACTTGTCTGCTACTGTTACGGAAAGCCCCTCAGATGACAGTAGAATTCTATACTTCACTCACATATTTATTCCTTCATTTATTTATTCACAGTATAATTTCTTACTGTTTACTAATGGACAGGAAGTTTTTTCAGGTGAAAGCCTCGGTGATACCTTGTGGTCCTTGTTTCCGGGGTGAATCAAACCCCTTGCTGCCCAGCACCCATCGCACAGACTGAATTTTCCTCCCACCCTTACCTCGGGCCTTAGAGAAAGGCCTCTTCCTCACGTATTGCCGCTCCATTCTGGCTGGGTGAAGATGAACCACGAAGGATGGTCACCGGCAAGATGTTTCTCCTCCTCCCACGTAGAGATGATGTCCCAAACTCTCACAAGTTGGGGACCTTGATGTAGGCAGAACCGTTTGTAATTTGGTATCCAAAGTCGCTCTCCCACAGGAGACCTCGGACCCACAACCTCTCCAAAGAGCAGTTGGGATCTGAGTGAGCACCAAGGTTTCCAGTAACTCTTGTGTGACATCATCGCTGACATCGCTCAGTTCCAAGGGCCCAGTTTGAATCTAAACAGCGCACTAGGAAAAAATATGGCAACTGTTGTGGGAGAGGCTAGGAGGCTGGGAGGAGGGAAATTATATCTTAAAAATGAATTGAAATGTTCACTTAAAGAAGTCAACATCTAAGAGGAAGGAAACTGTGAGTTGAGGAAATAGAAGAGTATAATGAGTCGCTGTTTCTCCCAAACCTCTTCTCTGGCCCTGAATCAAATCTCTCCAGCCCTAGAAACACAATGTCCACTCTGAACACCTCTCAGGCCCCCTTTGCCACTTAGGCTTCACACAGGCTGTTCCCTCTGACTAGTAGACGTTCTCTCCCTTCCTGTTGACTGGTTCCTCCTCCAAGGTACCCAGTCTGTGCTTCTGGTTTATGTATTCAGAGGACCTAGTAATCTTTTAGTAATCCTCCATCATAGCACTGAGTGATAGGAGATGCTCAATTTCCAATTTGTGTCTTCCAAATGTGTTGTAAATAACTTGGGGACAAAGATGAGGTCTGCCTCATATTTGGCAGTCCCAGAAAGTGAGACAGAACCCCACCCATAGGAGATACCCAATATATATCTATTGATTAAATAAAAGAAAACTCTTCCAAAAGACTCACCCTTCGTAGCCATCCATGTACAATGGAGTTTTTGGTCTGTTGCCTGGAGGTACCATCACTCAGTGGTGGTGTCTAGGCCACTCTCTCTTGACCTCCTGACTCTAAACCCTGTGAAGCCTCTTGGCCTGTCCACACACTTCTCCCTTGGAGCCACTAAAAAGGGTAGGATTACATCATCACAGAAAAGCACTGAGACTCCAGACGTCTATGGTCAACCTGCCTGGGAGGCTTAGGAGAGCCCTCGGGGAAAGGTCCACTGTCCTCTGCTTGATCTCCTTTTTTGTCCAGGGGGCAATTAGAAAAGGAACAAGCAAATTGTTGAAACATTTTAAGGCAGGGTTTGGGAAGTTGTGCTTGGTAGGTAGAGGAGAGCCTGAGGATTTGAAGGAAAATGAAAGATGTCAACATGGGAGCAGAGGGCTCGCTTTGTGTGACGACAGATGGTAGAATGTGGGCAAGTGGTTGGAAATATATAAAAAAAGAAAATCTCCTAACCATCCACTCGTATTTCAAAATTTAGGTCAAGCATCACTTCCTGGTGGAGCCTTTCCGACCCTACACCTGGTAGAATTTCCCAACCGTGCTCCACACTCTATTGTATTTAAGAAACGCTTGTGCCACAACTAGGGACAAACTTGATTGCATTTACATGTTGTGATGGATAGCAAAAATGGCCACATGTTCTAATATGTATGTATCCATACATATTATATGACCTACAGCTCCCTTTCTGAAGAGCAAGATTCCTCCTCCAGTCCTTGAATTTGGACTGATCTATGATTCCTTTGGCCTTTGGGACAGTGTAAAGACGAGATAGTATTGAGACCGAATATAATTAGACACATCGTGACTTGCTCTCTTACCAAAAATGAAACCCATCACTCTCAAGTATATTCTAACTCATAGTGACCCTGAAGGACAGAGTAGAACTGCCCCATAGGGTTTCCAAGGCTGTAATCTTTACAGAAGGAGAGTGCCATGTCTTTCTTCTGCAGAGCAGCTGGTGGGTACAAACTGATTACCTTTCCTTTAGCAACTGAGCCCTTAACCACTGCACCACCAGGGCTCCTCCTTGCCCTCTTGCTGCTCTTCAAACACTGAGAACCCATGGGAACAGCCCAGGCCACCCTAATAAATGACAAGAGACCATTAGAGAGAGAATCCAGCTGAGAAGATTTCAGGCCCTCTGCCCGCCAGCTCACATGGTGGCTGATTCCAGATACATGAGGGCGCCCAGCCGAGAGCGGCTGAGTCTGCCCCAGACCAGAAGAACCCCAAACTGCCAACCTGCAAAACTGTGAGTGAAGTAACTGCTTGTTCTTTTAAGGCACTTCATTTTTGGGTCATTTGTTATACAGCAATTGATAACTGATTTGTTAACTGGGCTGTTTCTCTCACCAGACTGCAAGGAATCTTTTCTTAATCATTTCTGTATCAACAGTATCTGGCAGAGGGTTGTTCATGTGGTCATTAGACAGTAGAAATTTCTTCATTTACATAATTTAAAAGTTTCTATCATTATGTTTTAACTTTTATAAATAAGATATGGCTGGATTTGCAAGTCTAAGCTGAGTGTACATGTTTTTTCCTTAGGTATTAATCCCTTTTTCTTGCTATTACTCATACATTTAGACATAATTCCAATATTATACTTCATATTCACTGTTCTTTTTTTTATTATTATTATTCTGCCTTTCCTGTTTTTTTTTTATTGGAATGGTGAAATTTCTCTTACTTTCTTTTTCCTTCTAGCGATTTGAAACTTGTATTTTCAATTCCTATTCTTTTATAGCAAACATGAGATCTTTGAACATTTTAATATTTGGTATATTGTATCAAGTTCATATCTCAGTTCTCCTCTCAAACAGTAATTTTTTGCTAGCTGCCATTGAGGTGACTCCGACTAATGGTGAACTTAGGTAACACAGAACTAAAGTTTGCCAGGTCCTGTGTCATCCTCACAAGTGCCAGCAATTTAGATTCCATCATTATGGCTAATGTGCCAGTCCATCTCACCAAGGGTCTCCTACGGCCTTGTTGGCCTTCTTCTTCACCAACCATGATATTCTCCTCTAGGACTGATTAATCTGTCCTGATGACATGTCCAAAGCAAGTGAATTGGACAGTATTCTCTTGTGATCTGTAAGGGTTTAATTGGCTAATTTTCAGAAGTAAATCTCCAGGTCTTTCTTCCTAGTGTGTCTTAGTCTTGAAGCTCCACTGAAACCTGTCCACCATGGATAACCCTGTTGGTGTTTAAAATACTGGTGGCCTAGCTTCCAGCATCATAGCAACATCCAAACCACCACAGTACAGCAAACTAAGAGACAGGCAGTAAGCCGAACAGGGTATTGTTGTTGTTAGGTGTCATCAGGTCAGTTCTAATTTATAGTGACCCTATATACAGCAGAACAAAACACTGGCCAGTCTTGTGCCATTCTCACACTTGTTATTATGCTAGAGCCCATTGTTGCAGCCACTGTGTCAATCCATCTCACTGAGGGTCTTCCTCTTTTTCACTGTCTACTTTATCAAGCATAATGTCCTTCTCCAGGGCCTGGTCACCGCTGATAACATGTCCAAAGCGTGTGAGACAAACACTCACCATCTGTGCTTGTAAGGAATATTCTGGCTGTACTTCCTCCAAGACAGATTTGTTTGTTCTTCTGGCAGTCTGTGGTATATTCAATATTGTTCACCAACACCATAATTCAAAGGCAGCATTTCTTCTTCGGTTTCCCTTATTCATTGTCCAGCTTTCACATGCGTATGAGGCGTTTGAAAATGTCATGGCTTGTGTCAGGCACACCTTAGCCTTCAGAGTGACATCTGTGCTTGTCACCAGCTTAAAGAGTTCTTTTGCAGCAGATTTGCAATACATCATTTGATTCCTTGATTGCTGCTTCCATGAGCGTGGACTGGGGAACCAAATAAAATGAGATCCTTGATAACTTCAATCTTTTCTCTGTTTATCATGATGTTGCTTATTGGTCCAGTTGTGAAGATTTTTGTTTTCTTTATGTTGAGGTGCAACCCATACTGAAGGTTGTAGTCTTTGATATTCACCACTAAGTGCTTCAGGTCCTCTTCACTTTCACCAAGTTTGTGTTATCTGCATATCGTAGGTTGTTAATGAATCTTCCTCTAAGCCTAATGCCACGTTCTTCTTCATAGAGTGCAGCTTTTTGGATTATTTGCTCAGCATACAGATTGAATAAATGTAATGAAAGGATAGAACCCTGACACAAACTATTCCTGATCTTAAACCACATAGTGCCCCTTGTTCTCTCTGAAAAACTGCCTCGTGGTCTATGTACAGGTTTCAAATGAGCAAACTTAAGTGTTCTAGAATTTCCATTCTTTGAAGAGTTATCCATAATTTGTTATGATTCACACAGTATAATGCCATTTCATAGTCAATAAAACACATGGAAACATCTTTCTGGTATTCTGGTATTCTCTGCTTTGAGCCCAGATCCATCAGACATCAGCAATGATATTCCTCATTCCATACCCTCTTCTGAATCTGACTTGAATTTCTGTTGCAACTTCTTTTTTTTTTTTTTAATAACTTTTATTAAGCTTCAAGTGAACGTTTACAAATCCAATCAGTCTGTCACATATAAGTTTACATACATCTCACTCCCTACTCCCACTTGCTCTCCCCCTCTTGAGTCAGCCCTTTCAGTCTCTCCTTTCTTGACAATTTTTGCCTGCTTCCCTCTCTCTCTATCCTCCCATCCCCCCTCCAGACAAGAGTTGCCAACACAATCTCAAGTGTCCACCTGATATAATTAGCTCACTCTTCATCAGCGTCTCTCTCCCACCCACTGACCAGTCCCTTTCATTTCTGATGAGTTGTCTTCAGGGATGGTTCCTGTCCTGTGTCAACAGAAGGTCTGGGGAGCATGGCCGCCGGGATTCCTCCAGTCTCAGTCAGACCATTAAGTTTGGTCTTTTTATGAGAATTTGGGGTCTGTATCCCACTGATCTCCTGCTCCCTCAGGGGTCCTCTGCTGTGCTCCCTGTCAGGGCAGTCATCGATTGTGGCCGGGCAGCAACTAGTTCTTCTGGTCTCAGGATGATGTAGGTCTCTGGTTCATGTGGCCCTTTCTGTCTCTTGGGCTCTTAGTTGTCGTGTGGCCTTGGTGTTCTTCATTTTCCTTTGCTCCAGATGGGTTGAGACCAATTGATGCATCTTAGATGGCCGCTTGTTAGCATTTAAGACCCCAGACGCCACATTTCAAAGTGGGATGCAGAATGATTTCATAATAGAATTATTTTGCCAATTGACTGCAACTTCTTTTTAATGATCTTCAGCAAAATATTACTGGGTTTTGATATTAATGATATTGTTTGATAGTTTCTGAATTTTGTTGAATCACTTTCTTTGGAATGTGCACAAACATGGATCTCGTCCAATCGGATGGCTAAATTATTCGGCATAGACGATTGAGCACCTCCAGTGCTGCATCTGTTTGTTGAAACATCTCAACTGGTACCTGTCAGTTCTTGGAGTCTTGTTTTTTGCCAATGCCTTCAGTGAAGCTTGGACTTCTTCCTTCAATACCATCAGTTCTTGATGACATGCTACCTCCTGAAATGGTTGAACATTGACCCATGCTTTTGTGTGTGTGTGTGTGTTTGTGTGTGTGTGTCTGTGCAGTGACCCTGTGTATTCTTTCCATCTTATTTTGATGCTTCCTGTGTTGTTCAATATTTTGCCCGTACAATCCTTCACTATTGCATCTCGAGGCTTGGATTTTTTCTTCAGTTCCTTTAGCTTGAGAGATGCCAAGCATGTTCTTCCCTTTTGTTTTTCTAACGCCAAGTCTTTGCGCATGTCATTATCATACTTTGTCTTCTCGAGCCGCCCTTTGTAAATCTTCTCTTCAGCTCTTCTACTTCATCATTTCTTTCATTTCCTTTAGCTACTTTACGTTCAAGAGCAAGTTTCAGAGTATCTCTGACATTCATATTGGTCTTTTCTTTCAGTATAAGGGCTGTATTTGAGGGTACCATCATTTTTATAACTTGCAAGTATCCTCTGTCAGGGCAGTTATTGACTGTAGCTGCGCACCACCTAGTTCTTCTGGTTTCAGGCTGATGGCGTCTCTGGTTTATGTGGCCATTAAGGGAAGACCTGTTATTCAAGGAATTATACTTAGAGCAAAATTTGTATATTTATGTATAATTTAAAGCTTCTCCTTTAAGATTGCCTTTCCCTGAACAGAAAGCTCTCACCATGTCATTATGAGAAATACTCTTTCAGTGTGAGGCAGAAAGAGATGTCCATATTTGAAAGTCCGATGGTACAAATCTCAGTAGCCAAGACACAATCACATCAACTGTGTGTGTGGGTGGGTTGTATATGTCAACATAAGGGTCTGTATTTTTCTGAGTATGAAGGTAGGATTGGCGAGTTAAGGAAGAAAGATATGAAAGCATCTTGGGAGTGGAGTGCAAGCTCCGTGACAGAAGCTGCAGCAGGGGATCTCTCAAGAGGGTTTTAGAGGCCAGTTAGAAACCTAGGAAGCAAAAGGAAATAGGGCCAGTGGAGGGCAGCGCTAGAGTAGTGGTGGGGGGTAGCAAAAATAATGGTAGTGAAGAGGGCAACAAAACTGCCCTGAAAGGAGTGGCAAATTAAAGATCCTAGACAAAATTCAGGTTAAGAAAAGTAGGAATGTAAAAAAATTCTATCCTTTAGCTCTCTTTGCTGTGAGGGTTTTTTAGGCCCTTCGGGAGATGTGGGGAGAAGACATAGGAGGAGAAGGGGAGTTCCTGAATCTAGGGGAGGAGTCTGCAAGCCATCTTCTGCCCTCAATGATGTGGGCTCTGGGCTCCTTCAACTTCTCACTCCCAGAACCTCCTGAAATATTTTCTTAATTCTTCACATAGTACATTAATATCATGTCATTAGAAAATATAATAAGTACGCTTCTCTCTAACCACCCTTTCCCCCATCGTATACTCTCTGCACTAGTTGTCCACTGGCTTCCTTCCTTTCCACCAGGTACAGAGCCTAAACAACAGAGTGCCTGGAAAGCTCTCGAACTCCCAGTGAATTCTGTAGCTTGATCCCTCACTTATTCCTACATTTCTTATTGATATAAGAATTTGGTTAATTGCCTACCAAATGACAGGAAATGCTTTCTCAGGGCGCTCCTCCTTATGACCTTATCCATTCCCAATTCCTTCATCTTGTCCTATCACGGCTCTCTTTTCTGGTGGAAACCAGACCCTTTGTTCCGTAACACACATCAATCTGGGACAATTTTTCCTCTCACCCTTATCTAGAGTCTTAGAGAAAGGCCTCTTCCTTGTGTATCACTGTTTCATCCTCTCTGGGTGAAGATGTCCAATCATAGTGATGTTCTGAAGGATCTTTATCCCTTTTCCCAGTTCTTCATGATGCATGACCGTTTGATGACTTGGGGACCCCGGTTTAGTCCAGAATTTCTGTGATAGAGTAGTTCCAGGTGCTCTCCCACAGGATCTCAGATCGACACCCTCTCCAAAAGAGTAGGTGAGATCAGCATGAACGGCATGGCTTCCATAACCCTGTGTGACATCATTCCTGACATTGCTCAGTTCCATGAGCCCACTTTAAATAGAAACACAGCAAAAACAAAAATATGAAACAGTTCAAGTAGGAGCTTGAATACTGCCAGTCCCAGACTGGGAAAAGGGGGCTTAGATATAAAAAAGGAATTGCAACTTTTCTCTGCACTCCATTCGTTACTATCCCTTGGTGGGGAGAGAGAGAGTACAGGGAATCGTTACAGTGTGACCAGGAGTTGATTTGTCCAAAACTTTTCATTTGACTCTCTTGGAATCATGTCTCTCCGGCCCTGGTCATACAATGTCCGCTCTGAACACCTCTCAGGTCTCCTTAGCCTCTGAGGCTTCACACAGGCTCTTCCCCGTGACTAGATTTTCTCTCCCATCCCATCTGATGGCCTACTCTCTGGTGAAGCATGGTGGTTAAGAGAACTGACCCCATTGGAACAGATTGGGCTTATGAGCTCACCATAAAATGCTAAGACTCAGGAATTTGTGGTCAGCCAGAATGGGAGGTTTAGGAGTTGACTTGGGGAAAGTCCATGACCTCTGCATCTTCCAGGCTCTGCTTTCACTCTGGAGCCCATTTAGAAAAGGAGCTGGTAAATGGAGACAGCATTTGAGGAAGCAATTAAGAACGTTGGGGTGCTGATGACTTCTCAGAGGAAAATAAAAGTTTCAACAGGGAAATGCTAAGGTCTACTCTTGTATGACTCCAAACTATAAATAGGGACGAGTGGTTGGAAAACAGTAGAACAAAAGATGATCTGCATCTGGTCACAAATGTTTCAGATGCCTCAGTGGCTTCAGCCTGTCTCCTCAGACTTCTCTCTGGAGAAGACATGGGGCTTCCTGGACCCGGGCCTTTTGTCACGCCTTAACTATCCAATCATATTCTCAACTTGGTTCAGACATCACTTCCCTAAATATCCTCCTGGTAGATTTCTTCACTTCTTGCTCCCTACTCCATTGTACCTGCAAAACCCTTTACCACAGCATAAAACACAATTGCATTTACTTTTTGTGGTTAATGTAAGAAATGTCTACACATTCATTCTCTCTCTGTGCCCATGCCTTCTATGAGACTCTGGAGCGCCTTTCATTAGCAGTAGGAGTCTTTCTCCATCCCTTAGTTGGGGCTGACATTATTGTTTTGGACATTGGGATGGTAGAAAACCTGATAAAATGAGAGAGTTGGAAGACTTTACATTGAGACTTCCCTTTTGTTGCTCTTAAACCCTGAGAACTCATGGGAACATCCTCAGGCCAGCCTGCTAGATGATGGAAGACCAGTGGAGGGAGGATCTAGCGGTTTCACTGACTTGATGTTATGAACTGGCTCCCAGCTACCTGGAAGCAAATTGTAGACACATGAGGAAGCCGTGTTGTGAGCCACTGAGGCTGGCCCAGATCAGAAGAGCTCCAGACTGACAACTTGAAAAATTGTGAGCTGGTAAATTGTCGCTCTTTTAAGACACGACAATTTGGGGTCATTTGTAACACAGCAATACATGACTGATACAACTGTTAACTTGGCTGTTTCTCTCACCAGGCATTGAGGGAAATTCTCTGAGTCATTTCATCATCAAGAGCAACTGCCATAGGGTCTCACATGTAGCTGTTATAGTGTAAATGTTTGCTGACTTCATGGATGAATGAATAATATGAATTGTAAGTGAATCAGCACAAATTCATGTGTGCAAGAAAACTTGATATTTCTTTAAATAAACTGAATTCCGACTCAGAGCTCTCGGCTTACAAAATTGGGGTAAAATTTTAACCTTACTTCTTTATAGGGGTATATTTGGTGTTGGTTTATTTTCTAGGTACCCCGGGGTCTAAAGAAGGACCAAGGTTTGGAGATCTTTAACACACCCATCGCCTCAGCCTATGTGGGTGATCTCTCTAGAAGCATTGTCTCTGCTGCTTCCATTCTCAGATGGAGCATGAGAACCTTGGCAGGGCTGGGAACACCATAACGTGGTTTGTCTACTTGTGTGCCTGCATTACCCTTTGAAGTGCTGCCACCTACCCCAGGGCATTATCAAGAAGCAGGCCTCACCCCTTCCCAATGTGTAGGTCTCTGCTGTCTGACTCCCACTCTTCCCCTGGGTTCCAGTTCACTCAGTGTGATTACTCCAATGAGCTGAGACTCTTACAACAGACTCTTCAGAGTCTCGAAGTTTCAGGGCTTTAACTGTGTGTCTAATTACCTCTTGAAATGAGGTAGGGAAGGTTGAAAAACATAGGAAGATTTTATTTTGAATTTAATGTTTCAATAAAATTTCTTGCCATGCATTTTCAAATGGTTCTGCCTAACAATTCCCTCTGTTCTCTTACAAGATGCAGGACAATGAAGAGGGAATGTTTGTTGTGTCATAATCTCCAGGATGCAAAGTGCACATGGGGTCCATTCCCCCCGATGCTCACACTTGAGCACCACACCCACATGGAATCTCTGCAAGTGTTACTGAGTCCCTCACACATCCACAGTGAACAACTTTCAGATTCTCATAAGCAGGAATTATTTGTGTCCTAAGACGAGGAACTCCTTGGAGACCCTACTGTGTCCTACAGGGTCACTGTGAGTCGGAATCGACTGCATGGCATCAGGTTTTGTTTTTGCTTTTTGGGGGGTTGGTTGATGTCAGCTGCAGGATAGAGTTTAAAAAAATGTTGACAGCATAGCAGGTAAAACCAACCAAATGAAACTGAAATGAAATGTCTTTTTCACACTTACTGACCTCACAGTTCCTTCAAAGAGTTTACTTTCCACTGGGTTCAGAGGCGAGAGACACAGCTTGGGACACCTCCAAAATGATACGTCTCCCTCCTGATGTTAGGTAACATTACATACTGTTTGGCTGGTTTATCATCTGACTGTTCCACAAAAATAGAAGGCCCATGCAGGCAGGACCTTTCTGCTGTGTTGGTCAGAGTATCCTGGTTCCTGGCACCTAAGAAGCTTCCAAAAATGATATGTCTGATTGAATGAGTGGGTGGGTTTTTATAAAAACCATGGAAGAGTTCTGTTTATGTAGTTACAATAGTGAAAACAGGCATAAGGAAATGGAGACTAGGACTCGTATAACTCAAAGTTATGTATAATGAAAACAGAACTTGTTAATGAAGAGATAAAAAAATAAGATGTATTAGTAGAATGTACCCCTTCACTTTGGCTGGAGAAAGAGGTGGTAAAATTGGGTTGTTTTCGCCTACTGATTCATAGGTTGTATATATTTAATTGAAATGTTAGTCTTTCGGGAGTCACAAATATTTCTATTGAGATATAATTCACCCGCCATAACATTGCCTTTTATAATGTGCACAATTCTGTGGTTTCTAGTATATGGACAGAGTTGTGCAACAATCACCACTGTCTAGCTTCAGGATATTTTCAGTACCCTGTAAATAAACGCCCTGCATATTAGTAGTCATCCTCATTACTCCTTTCCTTCAAGACGTACCAACTGCTAATCTACATTCTGTCTGTGTTGGTTTGTCTGTCCTGGATATTTCATGTAAATGGAATCATGTACCACGCAGTCATTTCTGTTTGGCTTCTTTCACCTAGCATAACGTTCTCAAGGTCTGTCCATATTGTGCCATGTATTAGTACCTGATGCCTTTTAATGGCTGAGTAATATTCCGTTTTACGAGTATACCACAGTTTATCTATCAGTTCATGACTTTTGGATTCTCTCCACGTTTTGGCTATTTATAAATAATTCTACTATGCAAATTCTTTTGTAAGTTATTATGTGAACGTGCTTCAGTTGTCCTGGATGCATACCTAGGAATGGGATTGCTATCTTGCATGCTAACTCTATGTTTACCTTTCTGAGCAAGTACCTAACTGTTTTCCAAAGCGATTGGATCATGTTACATGTCCACCAGCAATGTATGAGGGTTCCAGTTTCTCCACATCCTCACCACTTGTGTTGTCCATCCTATTGATTTGAGCCATCTTAGTGGTTTTGAAATAATAGTGCGTTTTGGTTTTGATTCGCATTTCCCTAATGACTAATGAGGTTGAGCTTCTTTTCATGTGATTATTGACCATTTCTATACCTTCTTTGGAGAAATGTCTATTCAAATCCTTAGCCTATGAATTTTTCTTCAGATTTTTACCTGTATTTTTGCTTTCTTCATATAGTTTTTGATATGCCTAACATCTATATCTGTATCTTACCAGTTTTAACCTTCACAGCTTTGGGATTTTTAGAAAATCTTTCTCTTTTACCAATAAAAAGCAAAACAAAATCTCTCATAGTTTCTTCTGAAATTTCTATGGTGGCATATTTTACTTTTGAATATGTGATCCTTTTGGAATTTCGTTTCCTGAAAGCTGTGAGAAAAAGGATGAAAATATTTTTACAGGTGATCTAAATGATTACCAAATTGCTGCAAGCACTCCTTTTTGCCTTTTTGCATAAGCCATATCTTAACTGCATTTTCCCATATTCCATATGCAAAAACATTTTTACAGAAGGAGGCCCGCCATTTCCAGCCATTTCATTTTAAGGTTTTGCTTTGCTGGAATAGAAATCCCTTCGATACCTTTTCTACACAGCTGTTCTCATAGCCAATAAAAATTTTGTGTGAGTAGGACTCCTGTGAATTTATAAGATGAAGTTGAATTTTATAACTGGTTCCATGTGGTGCAGCCCAGCAGAAGGACAGACAGAAGCAGTAGCTCCAGAGGGAACAGAAGCTATAAGAACATGAGCCTCTAGAGATTTGCTGCTGCATTTCACAGAAAGCTCTAGACTTTTCTTTATAAGCTTATCATTATATATGGCCATCACCTTAGAACAGACGAGAATAGTGCTTTTTAAGTGAGGCATTCAGGACAGGACTGGAGAAAAATGTAGAACAAAATCCTAATTCAAAAAAAAAAAGCAAAACCCAGAATTGCTAGCTTGACAGAGACTGGAGAAACCCTGAGAATATGACCCCCAGACATCCTTTTTTAGCTCAATAATGAAGTCACTCCTGAGGTTCACCCTTAACCAAAGATTAGACAGGCCCATAAAACAAAATGAGACTCCTGGGGCATACCAGCCCAGGAAGAAGGACTAGAAGGCAGGAGAGGACAGGAAAGCTGGTAATAGGGAACCCAAGTTTAAGAAGAGAGGGTATTGACATATCTTGAAGTTGGTAAACAATGTCGTAAAACAATATATGTCCTAACTGTTTAATGAGAAGCTACTTTGCTCAGTAAACCTTCATCTAAAGAACCGTTAAAAACAAAAGTTAGGCATTCAGAAGGAGGGTGTTCATTCCCTAGGAAATAGTTAGACTTATGTGTTCTGGTGAACATATGTACCCATTTCTACTGGGTATGTATCTAGAAGTAGAATTGCTTGGTCATAGAATATATGGATGTTCACAGCTGTAGTAGATATGGCCAAAGCATTTTTAAAGTGGTTGTACCAAATTACACTTTCACTAGCAGTAGAATAGAATTCCAGTTGCTCCATGTTCTACCAAATAGTTGGTGTTTCCATTTTTTTTTTTTTTATTTTAGCCATTCTGGTGTGCAGGGTTAGGATCACATTGTGAGTTTTTATTAGAATTCCTCTGATAACTGATGTAGTCCCTTTCCATATGTATGCTGGCCATACAGAAATCTTTTATAGAGCGTTCAAGTATTTACTTGGCTTTCTATTGAATTCTTCTTTTTTTTTCTTTATGAATCATCCTTTGTATATTCTGGAACCAAGTTTGTAGTAGGATGTATGTATTGCAAATAACTTCTGCTTCCACATGAATTCACCCTTGTAGCTTGTCATCAACTTTCAAATTAAAAAGCATGCCTTTTACAAAAACAGGCAAATGTATAGAGACGAAAGTTTATAAGGGTTCCCAGGGGCAGGAGGGAGGGAATAAAGGGGTGTTATTGCATATGGAAACTGAGTTTCTGTTTACAATGATTGAAAAATCACACTGATTAAGGGTAGGGTTGCACAACCGATTAATTCCTTTTAATAGTGTGTACACCTGTACAACTCGTTCACTTGGCAAAGGTTTGTGTTATATTTACATCAACAACAAAAATGTATAGCTGCTGAGGCAAAATGATAGTACTGAATTGATGAGATGTATTCTTTTATTATACTCTTCTCTATTTTCTCATTTGTTTTTATAAGAAGTTACTGTTAAAATCAAAGGAAATAAAACGTTTGCATGATGAAAGTGGACAGCAATGACTATTCCACCCATTGTGTCCCTCTGAAGTTTAAATGAGGAACTACATGCCTCCAGCAGACGCCCAGCCTTACTTAGCACTCAGGAAATATTCATTTCTCCCTCTCCTCTGACTCATGGTCTTCTCCCCTTGTTTATTTGCTCTTTTCTGTTTCCAACTGGCTGCATATGACCACCAGGCTTCCTGACTCCATCATTCTGCTTTCCATACCAATGTTATTGTAACCTTGGGATCTTGGGCAGTGGTGAAAGTTACACACTGTCCCTGCTATTACGAAGGGGACAAGGCAGTGCAGGTGGGAGGGGCAGTGGGGAAATTCGGCTTAGAGAAAGGACAGACCACCTTCCAGGAACCACACTGACCTTCAGAGAGCTTTGTTGGCTGTGGTTCACCTGGCCAGCTTGTAGGCGTCAGGGTGCCCTAGGGCTCGGTGTTTAGTCCTCTCTCTCTATTGACACCCTCTGTCTGGAATGCCTCAGTGTGTCCACAGCCATTGGTCTGTAGCTGAGGACGTGAGATTTACACCTCCAGCCATTTCAGCTCCTCCTGGGTGCAGACTTATAGTCAAATATCAGCTTAAATCTCTGTATCGGCCTCTTCATGTATAAAATGTGCATTATAATGGTACATTCCTCATAGGGCTATCATGCAGAACAAATATCTTAGGAAAGGAGAAGCCCTTACAAGAATCCCAGCACCAGCGCATGTACTCAGTAAGTGTTAGCTGTTAGTATTATTACCTGACATCTCCATGTGGATATCTAACAGCTATGCCATGTTATCAAGGCCACGAAACAATTCTGGTCCCAACTCCATTCCACACTTATCAGTGAATTTCCCAAGGCTTCAGTGATGGGAGTCTGTGTGTTTTTCCACACAATGGACATGGGTGCGAAAGGTTGGCCAGGGTCTTCATAATAAGCTGCTCCAAAGTTCATATGAGTGGCCATTGAGACAAGTTACAACCAACTAATGCGGGAAAAAAATAGAACCACTCCTAGCTGCTCATGCTAGTATTCTCAGTCCAGAATATCTGGTGAGGGCACTATTATGGACTGAATTGTATAACCCCAAAAGGTATGTTGAAATCCTAACCGCCGTACCCGTAAATGTGACCTGATTTGGATATAGAGGATTTTAAAATTATATTAATGAGGCCATACCAGTGTAGGGTGGGTCCTAAACCTAGTCCCTTCTGAGTTATATAAACAGCAGAATAGACGCAGACACACTCAGTGGGAGAGGAAGACAGACAATGGAGCAGATGCACCTACAAGACCAGGAACACAAAGGGTGGCTGGAAGCTGCTAGAAGCTAGAGTAGACATGAGCCATACCCTGAATTGAGGCAGGTAGCCTCCTGAACTGCGAGAAAATAAATTTTTATTCTCTAAAGCCACCCAACTGTGTTATCTTTTTTTTTCCTACGGCAGCACTAGGTAACTAACACACATACCTGTGCTTATAAATCCAGCCCAGTGTAAAATAGTGCTCTCCCCTCCGTGGTCTAACCCACCTGGATCCCGCTGTTTCCCTGTCAGTGTCCTCTGCTTTCACTGAGAGCTGTGACAGAGTTGTCTTGATGCCGCTGCATAGACATTAACTTTATTTTTTACTTTGTATTTATGATTAACTAATATTAATTCTAATATTTTCTATGGTTTTTAAATTTTTCTGTGGAGACATTCCTATAATCTATGAATAATAAGAGTTATACGTTTTCTTTTTGTACTCCAGTGTTAAATATTTAATAGAAATAATGAGAGAAAGCATCCTTATTGCTAATGAATATTAAAGAGAATGTCCCATATTTCACCAGGAACTATCATGCTAGTTGTAGTTTTCCACATTCGGGAACTCCTTTTCTGTTCCATGTTTGCTCAGAGTTCTTATGTCTCAGTGTGGTTGGATTTTATCACTGCCTTTTCACCGTCTCTTGAGGTGAGCCTATGTCTTTTCTTCCTTAACCTACACATGTGGTGAATTAAATTGTTAAACCTTTAATGTTCACTCAAGCTTGCATCCTTTAAATAAACCCCTTTGATCATGGCGTATTACCTGCTTTATACCTTGCTGGATTTCTTTGCCAGCATTTTATGTAGGTTTTTGCATCTCAATTGCTTACTATGCTTGTCCTGTAACTCCTTTTACACCTTCCTTTTCTAATTTGGTATAAATATTAAAGTAGCCTTAGGGAACAAGTTGGGAAGCATCTCATAGTTTTCTCTTCTTTAATGACTGTGTACAAGATTGAAATGATCTGTTTTTTGCGTGTTTGCTGGAACCTGCCTGAAAGTGATCTACCAAACCCAAAACCAGTTGGCCATTGAGTTGATTCCATCTTTGTAGGGAGATCTTGAACTACTGACCCATTTTGTGTAGTGATTAAAGGCCTCTTCTGATGCTACTTTACTTAGAAAATTTTCACTGCATGTTTTAGGCTGTTAGGATTTCATCTTTAAATATTATGTGGTTATCACTGTTTTCCGCCTTATCCAGGTCAATTAATCCCAGATTTTCCGTTTTCCTGAAGTGAGAGTGTGTATCTACTCCTGGTACCAATTCCCTAATCTAAGACTTATTTGCAAAGAAAGATACAACCCAGCCTTGAGTCCATAATGTGAGGTTACAGTCTCATATTATGTGATTTTTTTTGTAGTTGTTTTTTTGTTTTGTTATTTTTTTTCTTTTACATATTCCGTAATTGTTCTTTTTCTTAAAATTTTTTTATTTACTTTTTTTTCTTTTTTCATTTCCCACCTATCTAGCAGTTTTAGGAAACCTGGTGGAGTAGTGGTTAAAAGCTACAGCTGCTAACTAAAAGGTTGGCAGTTCAAGTCCACCGGGCGCTCCGTGGGAACCCTATAGGGCAGTTCTACTCTGTCCTTTATGATCCCTATGAGTCGGAATGGATTAGACAACAATGAGTTATTGGTTCTAGTGCTTTTAAGGTTGTGCATTTCAGGTTCAGGTCTTTAATCTAGCTGAGAGCCAACTCCGGGTTCAGTGTGGTGAGGTGCTCAGTTGCATCTGTGCATCAAGAGAAGGCGCTTCAAGAACTAGGGGAGAGGGCGGCAGGGATGCTCAGAGAGGGGCACCCGGGAGAGGTGCGGGGTCCTGGGCAGCCCTACCACAAGCTGGCGGGGAGCAGGAAAGAGCTGGCTTCAGGAGCCTTTTGTGACAGTCCCAGCCCACCCATCCCCACCCACACCTAAGACTGGCCAGACTGGCAGGTCCCAACAGAACTCGGGGACCCTAAGGCCATAGAGGGCGAGACCCAGGGTACATACCTGAGCCTGATCACAGCGCATATGATGGGATAGGAGGGCAGAGGAGGCATATGGGGACTTGGGTCCAGACAGTGGACACAGAAGGGTGAGAACTTGTGGTTAGCGTCAGGATCTGAACGTGGAGGCCTTCGAGATGCACTTCCTGGAGGAGAAGGTGAAGCCACAGAGGCCACACTGCCTGGCACCCACCCTGTCCCCTTCCCAGGGCCCCAGACTGGACTCACCGCCTGCGCTGCCCTAGGAGAGCTCCCCATGTGTGGTACTCTTAGTTTGAGGAGCAAGAGAGCCCGCCCTGGTCTAGGCTAGGGAATTTATTTCCTTTGCTCTCATCATGGGTGTGAGCGGACTCTTGTCTGCACAGACGAAAGACGAATTATCAAAATCAGCTCAAGACTCCAGATTTGACTTAGATATCATAAATTAAAACAGAGAAATACAACTTTAGCAATAAGTGCCTGCCTGGAGCCCAAGTTGCATTAAAAAACAAAAAAACCTGAACAAGATCCCAGAGGGAGTGAGTGATAGGAGCCTCCTTCTTTTGCCGCCCTCCTGTGGTCCCAATCTTTCTCTTTTCCCACCTCCCAAGACTGTATCAACTACTCTGAGATTTTTAGAATAAAGATACCCAGGAATATCACTGCTCCCACCCTGTGAGGATTTCCCCAGTGCTGGGTTAGACTAAGACTGAGAATCCTCCAGAGGCTTCCGGGTCCTGTGTACTGGACGATCAACACACCGAGGTTCAGAGCCACTTCATTTTTCCTGCAATTGGGCATGACCCCAGGACATGTCTCTGAGAGTGCTGACACTTCCAGAAGCCAATGACCCCCTCACTGAGTTTCTCTGTCTTGGTCTCAGGATCAGTCAGGACAGCTTGTCACCTCAGGAGTGTTTCTGTTGAAGGAAACCTAAGCAGAACTATGGGTTTGTCCCTCACACCCTGCAAATCTGCCTCCTCTGAGTGGGGCGAGGAGCTACTGAAACATTGAAATCATTAAAACTAGCAGAAGCCACAGCCCATGGTACTGGGAGGGAGAGAGAGGTGGAGAGGTATAAAGACCCAGTTGTGAAGGCGACCAGCGGCCAAGATGTCCGAAGCCGCAAAGCTGACAGAAGCTGAATGGCCTCAAACCCGCTGCTCCTGAGCCCATTTCTTCTTTCAATGGCAAAAGCCTTTCCCTGCTCTTATGCGACTGGGCTGGAAGGGCCTTTGACTTATAACATGAAGCAGCCTCCAGAGCCTCTTGGGGCAAGTGATGGTCAAGGAGGCTCTGCCCAATCCCACCCTGCCCTTCCCAGTTGTCAGAGGACCAGGAATTTCAGTCTTCCAGCTCCTGGGCTGATCTAGTGACTTGTAACAGGATTTCACTGGACCTCGAAACTTTGGAAGATGGGAAATACTGCCTGGGTCCTGGTCTCATTACAGAACTTACATACAGGATAAGAAGAGGAGTTTGGGGCTTGACACCTGACATCTTAGCAAAGGTTTCAGTTTGTTTAGGAGGGAAGAGGTAAAAGAAGGCAGTGTCTACTATGTTCTTTTCCATGTGTTTAGGAAATCCTCACGAAGAGCCTCTCAGGTTAAGGAGTGATGGGAAATGCCTTGGTTTACTCTTAAAATTTGCCCTTGAGGCATTTTCTTCATGGAGGGCATGTAAAATGTTGTCTATTCAAGGAAACACTCTAATTCTTATGTAGACTTTGTACAGAATGACTATGTATGAAAACTAAACTTGGTACTTCAGCAAAGAGGTTACTTCTCAGGGAAGGCCCATGGGGAAGTTTGTACCAAATTCTGCGGTGCTGCCATTATTCCAAGGAGCCCTGGTGGTGCAAAGTTTAAGTGCTTGACTGCTAACCGAAAGGTCAATGGTTTGAACCCACCCAAAGGCTCAAAGGAGTAAACATCTGGCAATCCTCTCCCATTAAGCTTAAAACTCAGGAAACCCTGTTGGGACAGTATTGCCTTCACTCTGGGCCTCAATGACTCAGAAATCCACTCGATAGCACCTAGCAACAAGAACAACAAGCCATTGCTCCCAATGTGCCTGAAACGCCTCTCTGGGGAAGGCCGGCCTTCAGAGCCAGCTCATGGCCACATCGGAATTGAGACTCATTTTTTGTTACCACACCTTATTTTGGGTCCCAAAATTTAGTTTCCATTTTATTCACCAGACTTGACTACAGACATCTTTCAGATATTGTCAAAATTAATTCTATTCTCTAGTAATGATTTTCTGTCAAGAGTATGTTCCCAAGCATTTCCAAGAGACTGGAAAAACTTTCCAAAGAGTCATGTCCAGCGCCATGTTGTGCAGTGACTACAGTATTAACACAGTATATTTACCCACATAGTTCCCATGTTTTCTGCTTTCCTGAAATACGGGTGAAATTCCAAGTCTACCTCCTGAAGCACTTCCATTAGAGTCTCGTTTGGGAGAAGTCTGGTGGCGATGAATTCTCTCAGTTTTCCTTCGCTAAGAATGGCACTATTTTTTCTTTACTCCTGAAGGTAATGATTGGATATAGAAATCTGGGGTAATGTTTCTGATCTTTCAGTGTTGAAAAAATGTTTTTTCACAACATTTCAGCCTCTGTGGTTTTCTGATAATGAAGAAAGAGTCAGTGAAATTATTTTTCCCATGTGAAATCTATTGTTTTCTCTCTAGCTTCTTCCTGGGTATTTTGTTGATCTTTGTTATTCTGCAGTTGATTATGATGTACTGTATTTTTGTGCAAATAATGCACACATTATAGATATTCTTTGCCAACTGAGCCTTCCCCTTCCCGGGTACTCTTATGAGAATGGTGCCTAATTTTATTTATTTTTTTTATATGTTGGTGTAAAAAACTAGCATAGCATACTTGCAAATATGCCGGTTTGGGGGGAGGGGAGCGTGTGATTTGCAAAAAACACGTAACACAATATTTGCATAAAAATATATTTTCACATAGAATTCTTTAGGATTAACCTGTTGGGGTTTGCTGACCTTCTGAAGCTGTAAGTTTACGTCTTTCATCAAATTTGGAAAGTGTTTGCCCAGTATTTCATCAAATATGTTTTCCTACAGCACACATTTTCTCCACTTCTTCTGGAGTTCTAATAAATAAACAGACTTTTTCTCTAATTCTTGAGGCTCTGTTCATTTTTTTCCATATTTTTTCTCTCTTTTCAGAGTAAATATTTTAAACTCATCTTTTTTTCTCAGTCATCACCATTCTGCTCTTGAAACTATCAAATGAATTTTATTTCTACCATGTATTTTTACCATGTAAAATTTTCCTTTGCAAATAGCACCTATTATCTTTCCATTTATTTAAAAAGTGTCCGTGTTATTTCTTGGAGAATGATTAGAATAGCATTTTAAAATCTGTGTCTTATGATTTCAAGACTACAAGTCTGGCTTAATTTTATGAGAATTTTTTTCTTTTTTGTTTTTAGCAGTCTATTGACCCAGTTATGTTCAGGCTCCAAGTTCTGTCCCATCTTCTGTATTCTATGGTTCAAATGTAAGTTCAATTTTTGAAGGCTTTGCAGCTGTATTCAGATCTAATCTATGTGAGCCCCACTCAGTCTGGAACCTTGATGGTGTTCTAACCCATAGGGCGCCTCTTAAAGGATTTGATAATGCTTCTTAGAGTCAGGGCAATGCAGATGCATCTGGGGGGTGAACCAGGATTTCATAGCAAGTCTGCAGAATCTCTTTCTTGCACAGTCTCCTCTCTTTATTTCTCTGCTGCTGTCTGAGTTCTGAAGGAGTGCTTTCCTGGCCCACTGGCAGGAATGCTGGGGCTTTAATCTCTTCATTCTGTTGTACACATAAGTGACTGGTTCTACCTATGGGGCCAAAGCACTGGATGGACAACCAGCCAAAAGGCTGGCAGTTGGAACCTGTCAAGAAGCACCTCAAAAGACAAGCCTGGTGATCTGCTTTTGAAAAGTCTCAGCCTTTGAGGTAGAATTGACTAGGTGCCAGTTAACAGCAGAGAGAGAGAAAATGTAATGGAGCTTTCTCTACAATATTTGGTTCTTCCATACTCTGGTCAGAGAGAAGGATTCTCCTCTGCCAGAGTTTCAGGTGTCTGCCCACCTGCCCACCTGCCCGTCTCTCTCCTTTATGGACCCTCTATCCCATTTATATGAGAGAGGGCTTCTCTTGGAGCTATTTCTGTCCACAACGGATGTGCAGCTCTGGGATTTGGGCTCATTTAATTTCAACCTCTGGAATGTTCATACTCTTTGTTCTGGTTTCCCGCCACCTCCCCAATCCACCTTCAACAGTTTCCCTTGCAGAATCCTCAGATAGAGTCCCATGCATTTGTCCAGATACTTAGCTGTCAGATACCAGCATAGCCACCGGGGAAGTGCTGGTTGTGGTTGAGGGGGAGGGACTGTACACTGAAGGAGCTGCAAGATCTGGCTGCCTTGTGTGAGCAGGACGGGGGTGTGCTGAGGGACGAGTGCTGAAGGTGCTGAGTCAAGGGGAGTTTAATATAAAGTTGGGTCAAGGAGAGTTTGTTGACAAGGATTTATTGCCGTAGCAAGGGTTCTGGAAATGGGTTTAATATGCTGTGGGATTGCTTTTGGAAGGTTGGAAAAGGCAACGGCCCAAATTCTATGAAATCGAAATGCCAGACCTACTGTGTCGGGTGTTGGAAGAAGAAATAAAAGCCTCCAATATGTGGGCATTTCTTGGAGGTCCTGAAGGACACCCATTTCATCAAAAGAATAAGGAACGTGGAGATGAGGGGAGCACCAGCAACATGGAGCTTATCCAATATGTATCCTTTGCAGGGGGTCCCTGGGTGCCACAAACAGTTAAGTGTTCTATACTAGCTGAAAGTTTGGAGGTTTGAACCTAACCAAAAGAACCTCAGAAGACAGTCCTGACGATCTGCTTTTAAAGGATCACAGCCTTGAAAACCCTATTGAACACTTGTACTATGCCCACATGGGGTTGTCATGAGTTAGAAATGACTTGATGACAGCTAACAAGAACAATTCTCTATAGGATCAGGTTTTAGTGGGAGCTGGGCTGCCTAGTAGCAATGTAAATCCCAGCTGAACAGAGGCCAGGTGGAAGTACTTAACTGTCAGAAACAAGTCGTGTGTAGATTACCATAAAGGTCAGTAGCTCAGAGTATTAGTTATCTCTTGGTGCATAACAAATTCTCCCCAAACTTATCAGGTGTGAGATAAATGGAAAAATATTAAACCCATTCCGATAAATTTGGAACTAGACAAAAATTTTGCTATCACTCAACATAGTTTTTAGGTGAAGGAATAAACTAGAAAATTTAAATAACTAGTACAAGTATTAAAAGAGATATTTAAAATAATGATGATATAATTATATACCTGCATAAAAGACAAATGCATCAAAATCAATGGTTTCTCTCCAGTATAGAATAAGGGTCTAAAATTGGCAAGGGTGGGAAGGGCAGACCGTTCTCTTTCCCTTACTACTTGACTGTACCACACTGTGTCCAAAACTGTAAAATATTTAGCAAAACATTGTTTTAACCAGAGCAGCAAAGGACCTCTATGAGGGAAAACAGTGTATTAAAGTACATAAAATGAAACCTGAATATATGCAAAAATATGCCATATTTTCAAATGGAACGTCTTGTCGATTAAATGGAGGTCCTTAAAACTAATATATAAGTGGAATGCATTTCTAGCCAGAATATTAAGATAGTTGTTTTTGAACTGTATACAGTAATCATATGCTACAAATACTACAGTAGATAACAAAGAATAGATAACAAAGAATATTCCTGTTGTTACGAGACTTGGAGGCAATTTTTGACTCAAAGCCATCCCATTTGACTGCCCCATAGGGTTTTCTAGGTTGTAATCATTATGGGAGCAGAACACCAGGTCTTTCTCCCTTGGGGACACCTGGTGGGTTCGACCTGCCACACTTTCTTTGGACTAGCAGTTGAGCACTTAATCGCTGCAAAACCAGGGCGGTTTTACCAAAGTAAAACATGAAAAAGCAGGATAGTGACAGGTGTCTACCTCTTCGGGTAACAGAACAAATTGATATTACATAGCATAGAAGCTGACAAGTCGACCAATGAAACAAAATCTGTTAAGAAGTCACAATAACTTACAAAGGTCGTATTTCAAGAAAATTATATTTATTTAATAAATGGTGCTGACTCAAGTGATCGTTCTGGGGCACAAAGCTTGCAAAAATGTGATACACAAATCATAGATTTGGGAAATCATGTGAAATGGAGATGACAAGCCTTAATAACAATTTCCATTTTACACAGAAGGATAAAAGTTATGCACTTGAACAATGAGCAGTGAATTCAAACAGTTCATTCAGAGTAAATCCACATGCCCAGTAAACATAGTCCAAGTTCAGAAAATATCAAACTGCCAGTGAAACTGGCACAATTTGAAAATCAGCACCACCTATAGCTGGCTGGGCTGTGGGGAGAAGGATGCCCTGAGAGGTGGCTGGAGAGGTGCATTATGGCAGCCTCTAGGGGAAAGATATGGCCATGACTCTGTACTTTTAACATTCTTTGAATTGGAAATCTCACTCTGTGGAGTCTATTCCACAGAAACAAATCCTGTAGTACACAAAGGATAGTTATTATTAATATGACGAAACTTTGACTGTCCATTGATGGTGGAATGATAGATAACTTATGGTAAAGCTACATCCTCAATAAAACAGGGAGTCATTAGAATGAAAAAGAGTTGTAGTAGTTGAGTGGGAGAAATCTCTATGAAGTATTATGGAAGTATTACTGAAACAATCAAGGTGCAGAGAAGTGTATATAAAATGAGCACATCTGGGTTAAACAATATCAATTGTTTGAATATGCTTGAATACCTGTGTATGTTTATGTGTGTGTATAAATGAGAAGACGAGGGTACATGCAAGTCTGTGTGGGCTTGTTTAAGCAAGGATAGGAGAGACTACTTACCACATTGTTAACCTGAATTACCTTGGATTCACTTGTGGGAAAGAACAGGGGGAGGAGAGTTAGAACATGCAGGAAGAGTGGACTTAAAAAGCATGGATGATAATGTTTCCATTTTAGTGGTGTTATGTATGGACAAATAAATCTGTCTTGAGCAGAGAAAGCCAGAATATTCCTTAGAAGTAAGGATGGCTTTGGACATCTTATCAAGAGGGACCAGTCCCTGGAAAAGGACATCATGCTTAGTAAAGCAGAGGTCCAGGGAAAAAGAGGAAGACCCTCAATGAGATTGATACAATGGCTGCAACAGTGTGCTCAAATATAGCAACGATTATTAGGATTGCAGTGACCGGCCGAGTTTTGTTCTGTGGTGCCTAGGGTCACTGTGAGTCAGAACTGACTTGATAGCTTCTAACAACAACATGTACAAGTCCAGATAAAGTGTACTGAATTGATATCATCTATTTAAATTATTCATGTAAGTTAAAGACCCAAAAATATAGTGTTAGTGCCATATCTAATGACTTACAGAGAATCAAGGTAGAATGTCAAGTGAAAGAAGGGGCAAGAGCAATGTGGATAGAGTGAGACCAAGTTTCCATAAAAGCAAACATCCCAGCAGATGTACTTGTGTACCTGTGACTGTGTATATGTGTCCCTGCAGAGAAGTGTAGGGAAGGACACATATGTGTCTATTAACATTGGATACCTTGTGGGAGTGGGAGCAAATTACATACGAGGGTGGGACCCTGACATAACTTTTTTGTCATACAAATCTGTAATCTCGAAAATGTAATAAAAAACAATTTCAGAACTTTGGAAGTTGATAAACATCATAGATACATGTATATTTTAATGTGTTTCGTTAGATATTTTAAATAGGTGAAAATTTTCTATAATGACAGACAAAAGATTTTAATCACTGGAAGGAGAGCACACCACAGACAGTAATAATCAGATCCAGTGCATTTCTTCTTGTTCTTGGAACCAGTGAGCTCTTCTGGTCTCTATAACTGGAAATGACCAAAAATAATTTTGGGAAGTCAGTAGAGTTACCCCTCAAACACGTTTGCAAGCACATGTCTACAGCTAAATGTAGAAGGCTGGACACCATGTGCGATTCACTAGGTAACTCATGAGGCTCCGGAAAATTCTCTTTCCTGGATGTGCTGGTACCACCTCCTCCCTGCCTTGACCCACTGTATAACCCGCCTTTGTGCATTCGAGGCCCTTTTCAGGTCTGAGCCTAGAGCATAGAGGACATCAACCGGGAAAGTAGCTTTTAAGAAGAAAGATGTTGATCAAAAGACTTCAGAAAGCAGTACCTCCCCAGCCAGCCTCTCCCCAGCCTGGGAATGCCAACCCCTCCCACCCTGATACCTCTGAGAATCTCTGATTTTTTGTTCTGGATCCTTAGGAGACTGCAGAATTTACCTGGTCTGAACACCTTGGCTCTTCTCTGCCTGTGGCCCTCTCCCTCACAGGAGCTGTCTCTGTCACTCTGAGGCATACACACAGGACAGACTGTGGATGGAGGTGCCCATCCTAGAGGTCCTGCCCTCCTTTCCTCTGCCCTCTGAGGTCTCATCGCCCAGAGAGATGGATACATCCCTGTCATGTCCAGGGCTTCCCCACACCTGGGATTTGATGTTGTGACTGAGACTTGGTCTTTTTTGTCCACTGTTGAGCCTGAGCCTGAATTTCCCTCTTCACATCCATACCTGTGTTCTCGCTCTTCTCCCCAGGTTAAGAACCCTCTCCTCTCTTTTGCTTCTTTCATCTCAGATGGCCTTTTTCTTCCAGTTCTTTGACCTCGGGACAGAACAGATTTGACCACGGAGGGGGGGGGGGAATTAACGAGATTTATTGACGTGTCAAGAACTGGAATGTACAGCTTTATTTAAAGGAGAAGAAAAAGTTCCAAAGCTCTACCCCTTACCCGAGGACATACTCTACAAGAAATACCCTGTAAGCACTGGATCAACTCTTATCCAGAAATGGTTAACACCCAGGGGGATTTTTCTACACCACCTCCCACTTACATTCCCCTAATGAGGCAACAACAATGCATCCTAATCAGAACCCCAAATTCACCCTAGGAGACCAGAAGACATGGCTGGGGTGAATTCATTTTCCTTCACCGGGCCCTCCTCTCCTCCTGCCAAGCCTTACCTCTTTCTCTGCCTGTATGCTGCTGGGAAGGGACCCAGAGTCCTTGGTTTAGGGCTTTATGCCCACTGCTCACCTGCAGGCAGGTTTCCTGACACCCTGCCATCTCTCTGATTCTTTCTCCTCCAAAGAACTCACTGATACCCCCTTCACCATCACACCTCACCAGGGTCCCCCTTAGCCTCCCAAGTCCCACTGAAATCCCATTCCCCTTTCCCTACTTACTCTGTGCTCATCCTTAGGGGTCCCAAGACCTCACCATCAAGATGAGGCCTGTCCTGTCCTCTCCTGGGCCAGGGGAGCCTCTGAGGGGACCTGGTGTCTGTGTTCAGCTATCTGGGGCTTCTTCCTTAGGGCTGGAGGTCTTTGTGCCCTTAGGGTGGAAGGCTGGTGGTCACAGGGGAAGGAGGCTAAGATCTTCCAGGGGAGCTGGGTTAAACGAACCTGAATGGAGGTCTCTCATGAAGGGCCCTCGTTTCCAGCCCAAAGGCCCTGCTCCTCCTAGTCCCAGGGTGCTAGCAGGTCTTTAGGTCCTTCCCCCTCTGGCCTTGGTGCTGCACCTTCTGCGGCCTGGCCTGCCTCTGCAGCCTGTCCAGCTGGTGCCTCAGCCTCTTCAATTCTTCTCTCTGCTTCTCCAGCTGCTCCTCCAGGCGCCTGCAGACTGCTCTCATCTCCCTCACCTCCCTCTTCTTGGAGGCCATCAGGTAACGCCTGGCCAGCAGGTGGCAGCGTTGGGGCCTCCCCTGGACTGAGCCTGGCAGCGGCCTCTCCAGCAGCTCTTGAAAGAAGACCCGGCAGCTGAAGCTCTGGCTCACACCATGCGCCGCGTGCGCAACCAGGGCCTCCCGGGACTGGAACAGGCGGCCGCAGGCCACGCAGCGGAAGCCGCGCTCACGGGTCACCAGCCACTCCGGGGTGGCTGCGCGGGGGCTCTCCCCATGCTTCTCCCCTTGGTCGGTGGGGTCCGAAGTACAGGTCTGGGGCCCCTCCTGCCAGGGCTCCAGGGTGCTGACCAGGGACTCAGTGTTGGCCAGACTGGGGGCAGAGCCGATGGTGCTCTCCTCAGAGAGCTCAGCCTCAAAGACCTGGGGCATCTTGCCCACGGGGGCAAAGGAGGTTTTGGTCTGCGAAGCGACCGCCGCCCCCTTGACTGTGCGCATCTGGGTGAAATATGCGCACCTGACCCATTGTTTCTCTGAAGTAGCCCTGTAGCTGGAGGAGTGAGAGGTCTGCTCGGTAGAAGATGAAGGAAAAGGGCTCTCTGATGCTTTTGGAATCTTCCTGGGCCTGGAACTTGGGCTTTTTGCTTGGGATGTTGTTGATTCTTGGGCATTTTCCTCTTGGATAGAGACCTCTGAGAATAGTAGATTTAGTTGAGCTTTCAGGGTCCTTATCCTCACCTGTGACCCCAAAGCTTTGGTCATAGGGACCCCTGGAGGCCTCTCCATCACCATATCCTCCACCTCTGCAGACCCCATGGTTTCTTTCTTCTTCCCCAGAGACCCACCACCCTTTGGGGGCACTGCTGTGGAAGACAAAGTCTCCATTGTAAAGTGGCACTGTTTATGGTAGTTCATTTTTTAAGAAATTATTTTTCTTTAATTCCACATTTATTGAATTCCAATGAATTTGTTCCTTCGGAACTTAGAAATGACCTCATTCCCCTGAAACTTCATAATAAATGTGTGACGTCATTGAAAGAAGTTTTCTATGAGGGTGATTTTCTTAGTAAATTTGGGGTGTAAACGCTCAAAGGAGAGCAATGCTCACCTCTTTTCAACCTCTTTTACTGAAAGGCTGTTTTACGGAGAAGTTATACTTAAAGAGAAGAATGCGTATATTTAGTTAAGACTCTTACGTGTATACCTCTTTCTTGTACCCTTCTTAACCAAGCTACAGTAGGGGATTAAAGTTGCTTTTCTCGGAATAGAAGCCCTTGTCCTTATTAGAGGAACTCCTTCAGCGTGAGGCAGAAAGAGATATCCGTATCTGAGAACCTGATGCCAGAAACCTCAGACAGACAGCACACAACCACCTTAACTGGGTGTGTCTGGGTGGGTTGCCTATGTCAACCTAAAGGTCTGTGTATGTTTGTGAATATGTGGGAAAGACTGTAGACTTCAGGATCCAGAAAGAGATAGAGCTAGGTCATGTGTGTTGGATGGAGGGAAAGCTCCAAAGACAAGATCCAGAAACGGAACCTGCCAGCAGTGTGTTAGAGGGGTACAGAGACCAAGGAGGGAGCAGGAAGCAGGGCTCAGCTACCAAAGGGCAGAATGGGGCAGCAACAGAAAAGACAAAGGTGGTACACTAGTTGGAGAAAGGATGGAGAACTGGGAATGATAGCAGAAACTGAGGTTAGCTATAGTTGGAATTTGAAAATTCTTTCTTGCTAGGCTTTGAAAACATCATGCTGATTGAAGAAAGTTAGTCATAAAAGGACAACTACTGTATGATCTTACTTGTATGAAATAAGCAAATATATAGAAACCGAAGATTATTGGGGGTTGCCAGCTGTGACAGGGAGGCGGGAAGGGTCTGAAATCTTTCACTGTCTCATCTCATGCTGTCATTCTTAATCTCTTTATACTCTCAATACTTTTTCTTTTTAAATTTATAACATTTCTATTACTTAATCACCATATAACTTGAGTTTTAAATTCAAAAAAAGAGAAATGAGTAAGAGAAGGTGCCACTGTGCAATACTTTGTGTCAGCTAGGCATCAGGGAACCAGAGTGACAGAATGCACTTCTTCTTTGCGGAAAGCTTGAGGAGAGTCATGGCAGCTACAATGACCATGTCATATAGACACTCCAGTAAAAGGGCTGGTTAACTAGAACTTTGGAAATTGGGTGAGTGGGTAGAAAGGAATGCATTGCAGAGAAACTGAAGATATATATGTATGTACATATATGTGAATTAAAATAACTTTGTGTAGCTAGTAATTGGCAATGATAATTCATCATGGATTTCTGAGCAGAAGATCCAGGTAATGATACCTGACTTCAGGAAAGTTTGCTTTGGCATTATTGTGCACAGAACACCCAAGGAAGAAATACAGCCCCTCAACGGGAGCTGATGCACTGCTTCAGCAAATCTTAGGATATAAGTTTAGAAGAAAAGCATCATCTCCCGAAGGTCATAAAAGTTGTTTGTGAGTATATACTAGATTTTCTTTTATTTTTTTTTATTGTGCTTTAAGTGAAAAGTTACAATCCACGTCAGTTTCTCATACAAAAACTTATGTACACATTGTTATGTGACCCTAGTTGCTCTCACTGCAATGTGACAGCACACTCCTTCTCTCCACCTGTGTTCCCTGTGTCCATTGAACCAGCTCCTGTTCTCCTCTCCCTCCTCACCTTGACTCCAGATAGGAGCTGTCCATATAGTCTCATGTGTCTACTTAAGCTAAGAATCACACTCCTCACCAGTATCATTTTATGTCCTATAGTCTAATCTTTGTCTGAAGAGTTGGTTTCAAGAATGGTTTTAGTTTTGACAGACAGTGTGGGGGTCATGACCTCTGGGGTACCTCCATCTCAGTCAGACCGTTATGTCTGGTCTTTTTACTGGAATCTGAGGTCTGCATCCCACTTTCCTCCTGCTTCATCAGGGATTCTCTGCTATGTTCCCTTTCAGTGCAGTCATTGGTGGTAGCCAGGCACCATCTGGTTCTTCTGGTCTCAGGCTGATGGAGTCTCTGCTTTATGTAGCCCTTTCTGTCTCTTGGGCACCCCTTGGACACAGTCCCCTGGAGGGACAGTGGCAGGGCTGGCAGTAGCAGTCAGGATGCAGTTTCCTCCGGGGGAGACAGCAAGTCTCACAGTCTACTCACAACTCCGGAACCAGAGAAGAGCAGTGTTGTTGGCAAAAGCTAAGTACTTGCATTCGTTTTACTGTGCGCTCAGCCCCCAAGACAGCTTCAGTAGCTGTAGATCTCCCTGCACCTGAGATAGGTGTTGCTGTGCAGCCTGAGCCATTCTCCTGGCCTTGGAGAAGGAATAAATTAACAATTGGGGGAAAAGATAATCTGCCAGCTCCACTAAGCTGGGAAGCTCAGGACAGAAGAAGCTCCTTTCCAGGCACAAATGCTCCATGGACTTTGAATACCTTTCACCCCTGCATGGACCTGTGTAGGCCCATTTCGGTAGATTAGGCCCTTGTTACTGCAGTGGTGTATGTGCTGGGTATCCAACTTCAACTGTTTCACCTTCTGGTGGAGAGGTGTGTTTTTGATGTTTGACACTGCTCTGCCTATTAAACAGGGTCCTCACCTACCTACGTTGGGGGCCTGAGGACTGGTGGCTCCACCCACATCATCTAGACACCCACAACAGGGGTCCAAGGATAACAGGTGCCTCCCAGTCCTTACAAACAAAAGCGTAGGGTGCCTGTGGTCTGACTGCAGAACCCACCTACCTGTGCACTATAGAAACAGAGGTGCACTTTCCTCACAGATACTTGGGAGATGGTTCTCAGCAACCGTCTTTGTTCAGAGTGTGACCCCCTGCTGCAAGCAGATACCTGTGTCTACAACAATCACCCCTCCCCATATAAGACTATAGGACGTGAGGACCTACAATTGATGACCAACTACCTAGACACCTGAGCTGAATCTATACAAGAAAAGTGAATGGACTCCTAGGCTCATATACCTGGTAACAGGTCGAGCCATCTGGTGACAGGATGTTAAATCTTGAAAGTTGCAAATGATCAAGCAAGCTCACTCAAGCAGCCTATTTGGGCATATCAAAACAAAACAAAGCAAAAAGCTAGGATACAGTAGGCAAAAGTAAAAAAATAAAATAAAATAACTTATAGATGGCTCAGAGACAGCAGTCAATATCAAATCACATAAAGAAGCAGACCATGATCACTTCAACAATCTCTCAAAACAAAGAATCAAGGAATCTTCCAGATGAAGGTGTTTTCCTGGAATTACCAGATGTAGAATACAAAAGGTTAATATACAGAACTTTCAAGAGATCAGGGAGATCAGGCAAAATGCAGAACAAGCCAAAGAACACACAGATAAAGTAGCTGAAGAAACTAAAAAGTTTACTCAAGAACATAAAGAAAAATTTAATAGGCTGCAACAATCCATAGAAAGAAAGCAATCAGGAATTCAGGAGATTAACAATAAAATTACAGAATTAGACAACTCAGTAGACAGAGGAACAGTATTGACGAAATGGAAAGCAGAATTGGTGAGATTGAAGATAAATAACGTGGCACCAATATATTTGATGAAAAATCAGATAAAATTATTTTTAAAAAACATGAAGAAACCCTAAGAATCATGTGGGGCTCTATCAAGAGAAATAACCTATGAGTGATTGAAGTATCAGATTAGGGAGGGATAACAGAAAAGACAGAGAGAATTGTTGAAGATTTGTTGGCAGAAAACTTCCTTGATACCATGAAAGATGACTCATTGAACCCCACATAAGGTAGATCTCAAAAGAAAGTCACCCAGACATATTATAAAGAAACTTGCCAAAACCAAAGACAAAGAGAGAATTTTAAGAGTGGCTAGGAATAAATGAAAAGTCACCTACAAAGGAGACTCAATAAGAATAAGCTCAGACTACTCGAGAGAAACCATGCAGGGAAGAAGGCAATGGGATGACTTATATAAAGTGATGAAGGAAAAAAATTGCCAGCCAGCATCATATTATATCCAGCAAAACCGTCTCTCAAATATGAAGGTGAAATTAGGACATTTCCAGATAAACAGAAGATTAAGGAATTTGTTAAAAAAAAAAAAAAACCTACAAGAAGTACTAAAGAGGGTTTTCTGATAGAAAATCAACAATATCAGATATCAACCCAAGATTAGAATGCAGGACAGAGCAACCAGATATCAACCCAGGCAGGGAAATTACAAAAATAAATCAAGATAAAAAAATGCTCAGAACAGGGAAACAGTGATGTTATTATGTAAAGGATGACAATACTAAAATAATAAAGAGGGAGTGAAAAATGTAGTCATAGATCTTTCACACACAGAGATAGTCAAGGGGATAGAAAGATGTAAAAGTTAGGTTTAAACTTAGAAAAATAATGGCAAATATTAAGGTAACCAAAAAGGAGACTAACAATCCTACACATCGAAATAAAATACAAGAAAAACATAACAACTCGGGAAAAAAAAAAAATCAACAATGAATAAGAGGAAAAGACAATATACAAAGAATAACTACTCAGTACAAAAAATTAAGCAGAAAAAAGAAACTCGACAACATACAAAAAAAGATATCAAAATGATGGCAGAAAACTCATAACTACCATAATTACACTGAATGTAAATGGACTAAATGCACCAATAGAGACAGAGAGTGAAAGAATGGATTAAAAAACACGATCCATCTATATGCTGCCTACAAGAGACACTCCTTAAAGACACAAACAAACTAAAACCAAAGGATGGCAAAAATATATATCAAGCAAACAACAATCAAAAAAGAGCAAGAATGGCAATATCAATTTCTGACAAAATAGACTTTAAAGTTAAATTCACCAAAAAGGATAAGGAAGGACACTATATAATGATTAAACAGACAACATACCAGGAGGATATCACCATATTAAATATATACACACCCAATGACAGGGCTTCAAGATACATAAAACAAACTCTAACAGCATTGTAAAGTGAGATACACAGCTCCACAATAATATTAGCTGACTTCGACATACCACTTTGGTGAAGAACAGAACATTCAGAAAGAAGCTCAGTAAAGACATGGAAAATCTAAATGCCACAATCAACCAACTTGACTTCACATACATATACAGAACACTCCACCCAACAGCAGCCAAGTATACTTTCTTTTCCAATGCATATGGAACATTCTCTGGGAGAGACCACATATTAGGCCATGAAGCACACCTTAACAGAGTCCAATACATCAAAATATTGCAAAGCATCTTCTCTGACCAGGAAGCTATAAAAGTAGAAATCAAAAACAAAAAAAAAAAAGCAGGGAAATGAAATCAACCACTCAGAACCTGAGCATACCTTGCTTAAAAACGACTGGGTTATAGAAGAAATTAAGGATGGAATAAAGAAATTCACAGTATCCAATGAGAATGAAAACACTTCCTACCAGAACCTTTGAGACACAGGTAAAGCATGCTCAGAGGTCAATTTATAGCAATACATGCACACATTCAAAAAGGAGAAAGGGCCAAAATCAAAGAATTATCCCTACAACTTGAACAAATAAAAAGAGAGCAACAAAAGAAACCCTCAGTCATCAGAAGAAATTAAATAATAAAAAGTAGAGCAGAATTAAATGAAATAGAGAACAGAAAAAAAAGTTGAAAGAGTTAACAAGACCAAAAGCTGGTTCTTTGAAAAAATTAACAAAATTGCTAAAACATTGGCCAAACTGACAGAAGAAAAAAAGGAGAAGAAGCAAATTACCCAACATCACAACAGACCCAACTGAAATTAAAAGAATCATATCAGATTAGTATGAAAAATCATACTCTAACAGCTTTGAAAACCTAGAAGAAATGGATGAATTTCTAGAAACACATTGCCTACCTAAACTAACAGAAACAGAGGTAGAACAATTAAATAAACCCATAACAGAAGGAGAGGTTGAAAAAGGTAATTAAAAAAATTAAAAATCTCCCAACAACAACAACAACAAAGCCCTGGCCCTGACAGCTTCCCCGGTGAGTTCTACCAAACTTTCAGGGAAGAGTTAACAGTACTACTAGTAAAGGTATTTTAGAGCATTGAAAAAGATGGAATACTCCCAAACTCATTCTATGAAGCCAGCATATCCCTGATACCAAAACCAGGTAAAGACACCACACACACACACACAAAATTACAGACCTATATTCCTCATGAACTTAGATGCAAAAAACCTCCACAAAATTCTACCCAATAGAATTCAATAACATATCAAAAAAATAATTCACCATGACCACATGGGATTCATACTAGGTATGCAGGGATGGTTCAACATTAGAAGAACAATCGAAGTAATCCACCATATAGGTAAAACAAAGGACAAGAACCACATGATCTTATCAATTGATGCAGAAAAGGCATTTGACAAAGTCCAACACCCATTCATGATAAAAACTCTCAGAAAATAGGAATAGAAGGAAAATTCCTCAACACAATAAAGGGCATTTATATAAAGCCAACAGCCAACATCACCCTAAATGGAGAGACTCTGAAAGCACTCCCTTGAGATGGGGAACCAGACAAGGATGCCCTTTATCACGACTCTTATTCAACAGTGTGCTGGAGCTCCTAGCCAGAGCAATTGGGCCAGATAAAGAAATAAAGGGCATCCAGATTGGTAAAGAAGAAATAAAAGTATTTCTATTTGCAGATGACTTGATCTTATACAGAGAAAACCCAAAAGAATCCTCAAGAAAACTACTGAAACTAATAGAAGAGTTCAGCAGAATATCAGGATACAAGATAAACATACAAAAATCAGTTGGATTCCTCTACACCAACAAAAAGAACATCAAAGAGAGAAATCACCAAATCAATGCCATTTACAGTAGCCCCCAAGAAGATAAAATACTAGGAATAATATTGTAACCAGAGACATAAAAGACCTATACAAACAAAACTACAAGACACTACTAAAAGAAATCAAAAGAGACTTACGTAAGTGGACAAACATACCTTGATCATAGATAGGAACACTGAACATTGTAAAAATGTCTCTTCTACTGAAAGCGATCTATAGATATGCTGCAATTCCAATCCAAATTCCAAGGACATTTTTTAATGTGATGGAGAAACAAATCACCAACTTCATATGGAAGGGAAAGAGGCCCCAGATAAATGAAGCATTACTGAAAAAGAAGAACAAAGTGGGAAGCATCACACTACCTGATTTTAGAACTTATTATACCACCATAGTAGTCAAAACAGCCTGGTACCGGTACAGCAGCAGACACATAGACCAATGGAACAGAATTGAGAATCCAGACATAAATCCATTCACTTATTAGCTGATATTTGATAAAGGCTCAAAGTCAGTTAAACGGGGGAAAGACAGCCTCTTTAACAAATGGTGCTGGCATAACTGGATATCCCTCCACAAAAAAATGAAACAAGATCCATACCTCACACCATGCACAAAAACTAACTGAAATGGATCAAAGACCTAAATATGAAATCTAAAATGATAAAAATCATGGAAGAAAAAACAGGGACAACACTAGGAGCCCTAATACATAGCATAAACAGTACAAAAAACATTACTAACAATGTACAAGCACCCAAAGAAAAATGAGATAACTCCTAATAATCAAACACTTATGCTCATCCAAAGTCTTCCCCAGAAGAGTAAACTGATTACCGACAGACTGGGAAACAGTTTTTAGCTATAACATTTCCGATCAGCATCTGATCTCTAAAATCTACATGATAATGCAAAAACTCAACAACAAAAAGACAAATAACCCATTTTAAAAATGGGCAAAGGATAGGAACAGGCACTTCAACGAAGAAGACATTCAGGCAGGTAACAGATACAAGAGGAAATGCTCACAATCATTAGCCATTAAAAAAAAAATGCCATTAGAGAAATGTAAATCACAACTACAATGAGATACCATGTCACTCCAGCAAAAAAAGGCTGCCATTAATCCCAAATCACAAAATAATAAATGTTGGAGAGGTTGTAGAGAGCCTGGAACATTTATTCACCACTGGTGGGAATTTAAAATGGTACAGCCACTTTGGAAATCAATCTGGCACTCCCTTAAAAAGCTAGAAATAGAACTACCATAGGATATGGCAATCCCACTCCTTGGAATATATCTTAGAGAAATAAGAGCCTTTATACGAACAGATATATGCACAACGATGTTCACTGCAGCACTGTTTACAATAGCAAAAAGATGGAAGTAACCAAGGTGCCCATCAACAGATGAATGGATAAATAAATTGTGGTACATTCACACGATGGAATACTTCACATAGATCAAGAACAATGATGAATCCATGAAATATTTCATAGCTTGGAGGAATCTGGAGGGCATTAGGCTGAGTGAAATTAGTCAGTTGCAAAAGGACGAATATTGTATGAGACCACTATTGTAAGAACTTGAGAAATAGTTTAAACAGAGAAGAAAATATTCTTTGATGGGTACGAGGGTGGGGAGAAAGGGAGGGAGAAGGATATTCGCAAATTTAGATAGTAGACAAGAACTATTTTAGGTGAAGGGAAAGACAACATACAATAAAGGAGAGGTCAGCATAACTGGACTAAATCAAAAGCAGTTTCCTGAATAAACCAAATGCTCCGAAGGCCAGAGTAGCAGGGGCAGCATTTGGGGGACCATGTTTTCAGGGGACATCTAGGTCAATTGACATAATAAAATCTATTAAGAAAACATTCTGCATCCCACTTTGGTGAGTGGCGTCTGCAGTCTTAAAAACACTATCAAGCGGCCATCTAAGATGCATCCATTGGTCTCAACCTACCTGGAGCAAAGGAGAATGAAGAACACCAAAGATACAAGGTAATTATGAGTCCAGAAGACAGAAATGGCCCCGTAAATCCGAGACTACATCAGCCTGAGACCAGAAGAACTAGATGATGCCCGTCTACAACCGAAGACTGCCCCGACAGGGAACGAAACAGAGCATCCCTGATGGAGCACGAGAGCAGTGAGATTGCAGACCTCAAAGTCCCATAAAAAAATCAGACTTAATAATCTGACTGAGACTAGAGGAACCCTGGAGGTCACGGTCCCCAGACCTTCTGTTGGCCCAAGACTGGAACCATTCCCAAAGCCAACTCTTCAGACAGGGATTGGACTGGATTATAGGATAGAAAATGATAGTGGTGAGGAGTGACCTTCTTGTCTCAAGTGGACACATGAGACTATGTGGGCAGCTCCCGTTTGGATTGGAGATGAGAAGGCAGAGGGGGACAGAAAGTGGCTGAATGGACACGGGGAATACAGGGCTGAGAGAAGGAGTGTGCTGTCTCATTAGTGGGAGAGGAACTAGGAGTATATAGCAAGCCATATACAAATTTTTGTATGAGAGACTGACTTGATTTGTAAAGTTTCACTTAAAGCACACACACACAAAAGATGGAAAGAATACACAGAGTCACAGTACCAAAAGAAATGGTCGACTTTCAGTCGTTTCATGAGGTGGCATATGATGAAGAACTGGTAGTAGTGAAGCAAGAAGTCCAAGCTACACTGAAGGCACTGGTGAAAAACAAGGCTCCAGGAGCTGACAGAATACCCACTGAGTTGGTTCAACAAACAGATGCAGCACTGTACATGCTCACTCCACCATGCAAAGAAATTTGGAAGCTAGCTACCTGGCCAACAGGCTGCAAGAGATGCACGTTTGTGTCCATTCCAAAGAAAAGCGATCCAACAGATTGTGGAAGTTATCAAATGTAAATCATAGTATTAGTAAATATGGTAAACAAACAAACAAAGAAACTCTATCTACTCTACAGTGAATATGACATTCTATCCCCAGGAGATCTAGTGAGTTTATGATGTTTTTGTTAGGTGCTGTTGAGTCAGTTCCAACTCATAGCGACCCTGTGTACAACAGAACGGAACAGTGCCCAGCCCTGGGCCTTTCTCATTGCTATGTCTGAGCCCACTGTTGCAGCCACAGTGTCAATCTGTCTCATTGAGGCTCTTTGTCTTTTTCACTGACCCTCTACTTTACCAAGCACGATGTCTTTTTCCAGGGGCTGATTCCTCCTGATAATATGTCCAGAGTACGTGAGACCAAGTCTTGCCACCCACCTTTCTAAGGAGCATTCTGGCTGTACTTCTTCCAAGACAGGTGTGTTCATTCTTCTAGCAGTCCATGGCATATTCATTATTCTTCACCAACAACATAATTCAAGTTTCAGTTCTTTTGCCTTCCTTATTCATTGTCCAGCTTTAGCTGCACATGAGGCGACTGAAAATATGATGGCTTGGTTCAGGCACACCTTAGTCCTCAAAGGGACATCTTCGATTTTTAACACTTTAAAGAGGTCTTTTGTAGCAGATTTGCCCAATAAAATATGTCATTTGATTTCTTGACGGCTGCTTCCATGGGTATTGATTGTGGATCCAAGTAAAATGAAATCCTTGACGACTTCAGTATTTTATCTGTTTATCGTGATTTTTTTCTTGTTCCAGTTGTGAGGATTTTTGTTTACTTTATGTTGAAGTGTAATCCATACTGAAGGCTGAAGTCTTTGATCCTCATCTTCAAATCCTCTTCACTTTCAGTAAGCAAGTTTGTGTCATCTGCATGTCTAGGCTGTTAATGAGTCTTCCTCCAATCCTGGTGCCCCTTCTTCTTCATAGAGTCCAGCTTCTTGGACTGTATGGATTATATGTTTTTTTAAAGACACTGAGTTTTTGGTAATTTACTACGGTAGCCCTTGAAAATGAATACAGAGCCCTTCACCAAGGACAAGTCAAGTTAGCACCAAAAATGTTTTTTTTAAGGGTAGCCACGTAGCATGAGACATGGCAGTTTTTAAAAGTATGAAGTAAAACTTTCAGCTTTGACAAAGAAAGGGCTCCTCTAAGTCCAAGTTCTAAGTCCATTGCTGTTGGGTCAATTCTATCTCATAGCGACCCTAAAGGACAGAGTAGAATTGACCCATAGGGTTTCCAAGGAGTGGCTGGTAGATTCGAACTGCTTGGATAAGTATTGTGAAAAAATACAACCCTGACACACAACTTTTCTGAGCTTAGTATTAAAACAAAACAAAACAAAAAAAAGTTGGTATCGAGTGGATTCTCACTCATAGGGACCCTACAGGACAGAGTAGAGCCTCCCCACAGGGTTTCCAAGGAGGGACTGGTAGATTCAAACTGCAGACCTTTTGGTAGCAGCCAAATGCATAATCATCGCACCACCAGTGGCTTTCAAATCAGCTATAGGCTGATGATCTTCAAATTCTTAGAACCTGGAAAACCTCACAGTGGTATCCACAGCTGGGAACTGTTCTCCACACTTGGATGACCTCAGACATCCAAATCTAACTTGTCCGGAAAAAAATCTTTTGGTCATTTTCTCAAGTTTGTTCCTCCATGGTTTTCCACATGGTAGAGAATGGCTCTGGTGACCATGCGCTCATGGTAGCCTGAATTCTAGAAGTCACCTTTGATTCTCCATTCCCCTCATCCCATACATCTGATCCACCAGCAATTCTTGGCAGCTCAAGCTCCAAAGTTCACCTGAAGCCTGCCCACTGTTCCCACCTGCACTGCCACCATCACTGCTCACCCTGACCACTGCAGAAGCATCCTCACCAGTCCTCTGTATTTGCTGTCTTCAAGTTCTCCTGGGCTACAGTTAATTCCTGGGACACATTCTTTCTCAAGACCATTGAACAATAGAAGGAGAAGGGCATTTAGTTGTATGCTACCTCCTCCGCTTGAGCTGCATGCCCCTCAGAAATCACTTTTCACTGTCCACTCTATAATGTCTCTATTCCAATTTCCTGTCTTTGGCCGCACTGCTTTGATAGCGTGCATGCATATGTGCTTCAGGGGTCATGTAGACAGATGCCCTGGAGGAATTTTTCTTAGTACAATCATGGTCGTGTGCCATCAAGAGATTCTGACTCATATCAACCTTGTATGACAACTTAGAATTGCCTCACAAGGTTTCCTAGGTTGCAGTCTTTATGGCGCAGCCCTGGTGGCACCGTGGTTAAGAGCTCGGCTGCTAACCAAAGGGTGGACAGTTTGAATCCACCAGTTGGTTCTTTGCGGAAAGACATGGCAGTCTGCTTCTGTAAAGACTTATAGCCTCAGAAACCCTATGGGGCAGTTCTGCTCTGCCCTATAGGGTCACTATGAGTTGGAATTGATTCAACAGCAACTGGTTTGGATTTTGTTTGGTTAGAATCTTTACGGGAGCCCATCTCCAGATCTTTTCAACCCCTGAGCTGGTGGGTTCCAACGGCCCACCTTTCAGTTAGCCAAGCACTTAACCGTTGCACCTCCAATACTTAACTCTGCGCCGGAGAGGGCCCTCTCCTGACGTCTCCTGTCTCCTCACCCCGTACACCTAGGCCTTGTCCTTGCTTCTAGACCCCACCCTCCCCTCTGGAGACCCAACTCCCCCACGCCCGCCCCACACCCGGGCCGCTGGGCGGGGCCGGCAGCCATGTTCCTCGCCGTCCAGCCAGTTACTCCCGGAAGTGCTGGGACGGGTGGTGAGGGGCCCGGGCCGGATGGCGCGCCTTAGAGAGGATACTGTTCATGCTGCGTTCCCTGCCGTGTTCTCTGAAAGGTATGAAACTCCGACACCTGGCTGGAGGGACCGGCTCCCAGACTGAACAAGCCCGGCCCCTCGAAGGTGTGGAGGGAAGGCGCCAGGAGGGAGGGTCCCAGTGCCAGCATCCCGGGGGCTCCAGAGGTTGGAGAGTCCGGACGTTGGGTTAGCAGCTCGCATCGCCCCCTCAGGCGTACCCCGTCCCGAGTGATCCCCAGGGGCGGACGCGGCACGGGGGCGGGCGGACGCAGCCACTCTAGGGTCTGCGAGAGGGAGCCTCTGGCCCGGGAGACGCAGCTGGTCTGCAAAATTTGCAGCCCCGTGGATTTGCGGGGGGCGGGGGTGGGGGTCCAGCCGCGGGATCCAGCTGCGGAGTGCCCTCGGGCCTGGGGGCTTGAAGGGCTTGGGGAGAAAGGCCGTGTCCAGGGCTGCGCCCAGGTCCCTACTCTGCCCGGGGCGGGTTTGCGGGCCAAGCTGGGGGATGGGGGCCTGCCCACCCCGCCCCCCACCTGCTCCCTGTGCCAGGGGGGAAACCAAGGCCCAGAGTTCGCCCGGGGGGGGTGAGATTCCAGACTGAGGGCGGGGCACTCGCCCCCATTCCTCCTCCCACCCCCACCAGACTCCGTAGGGTGCCACGGACAGGGGAGAGAGGGATCCCCTGCCCAAGGCTCTGCTGCCCCTTACTGTTTTGGGCACTGTGCCTGGGAGGCTGAGGCACCCCGCGCCCGCGCCCGCGCCCGCGCCCGCGCCCGCGCCCGCGCCCGCGCCCGCGCCCGCGCCCGCGCCCGCGCCCGCGCCCGGCTGGTCTACTCTCGGGGCTGGGGCGTCGGCGCGGCCCCACCGGGAAAGGAAGGGGTCCTGGGAATCTGTGGAGCAGCGCGGGGATCCTACTCCTTGTGGATGCAGCAGCGATTCAGTGTCTGTTAACAGTGTGGATGCCGGGTCCCGCTCCCCCTCTGCGTGGCAGGGGTGGGGTAGCAGGAAGGGGTCCTGAGCAACCATGTTGTTTGTTAACTTAAACGTTTGTGCGGCGCTGTGTACCGGTCGCTGTGGACGCGGTCTCTGGTGCTGAGGGGATTTGAGGGTTCCTCACACTGGCGGGATTTGGAGCCTCTACCCTGGTGGCAGTAGGTTTAGTGGGTTACCCTGGTGGCGTAGTGGTTACGTGCTAAGGCTGCTAGCCAAAAGGTTGGCAGTTTGAATCCACCAGGCGCTCCCTGGAAACTGTGGGGCAGTTCTACTCTGTCCTATAGCGTCGCTATGAGTCAGAATTGACTCGATGGCAACGGGTGTGTTTTGTTTTTTTTTTTTAGGTTGGAGATTAGGTGTCTCTCAGGCTGACATTTGAAAGTCTGGAGCTGACGGTTTATGAGGGTTTCTAAGGGTTTTAAGCGCTCCGGCCATGGGCACCAACCCGATCTTCCAGCACCTGCGGACGGACCGCCCCCCCTCCCCCCCCGGGGGATTGGCTGCTCTGGGACCCGGAGCCCAGAGGGCGGTGAGAAGCTGACAAACGTGAGTGATGTCCTGCAGGCTCCAGTTGGCGGGGCAGCCCTGCTCACATGGTCTCAATACCGGCAATCCGGCAGTCGGCTTCGTGCCTGGGGGTGGTTTCCGAATGTTCCCTCGTGTCCCCCGACCCGTGCGGGGCGACAACTCTCCCCTGGGCGGGTACCTAGTAGAGGCCTGCAGGGCATCAGGGTATGGAGGGGCAGAGCTTGGGCGGGGAGGGCGCGGCCCTGCAGGTTCCTGTACATGACCACGGCAGGGGGGTGCGGGTCGTGAAGGCTGGACCTGGTAGAGGACCCACTAGGTCGCACAGAAGGAGTGGGTTAGGATAATCATAGCATTAACGGGAGTATTGAGAGAGCGCCCTGGGGCGTTGGGTCCCTCGGGAAGAAAAGCTTCTGCTGTCGCCACTGGAGCGGTACCCAGGTCGTCCGGGCTTAGGTCCAGGAGGTTCCCATGCTCAGAGGGCCTGGTGGGCAGAACAGAACCGGCGGTGCGCGCGCCCTCTCGCGGCCTTGCACCGAATCGCTGAAGTCCAGTGTCAGGCGATTCTAAGCCATGGTTTTGGAACTGAATAGTGAAGCAGAGCAAATGATGCAGTGCCTTGATGGGACCGGTGGAGACAACAAGAAGCAAAGCACAGCTCAAACTTCAAAATTCCACTGAGTGTTAGTAGGATTTGGAGGAAGAAAATAGACGGAGAGTCGAGAGGCCCAGAGATGCAG
This sequence comes from Loxodonta africana, assembly GCF_030014295.1. Classification (NCBI taxonomy): domain Eukaryota; kingdom Metazoa; phylum Chordata; class Mammalia; order Proboscidea; family Elephantidae; genus Loxodonta; species Loxodonta africana. Next base: position 253,296 of record NW_026974887.1, read on the forward strand.
AAGGGTTAGAGGATTAGGGTTAGGGGTTAGGGTTTGGTGTTAGGGGTCCAGGTTTGGGGGTTAGAGGTTTGGGAGTTAGGTTTAGGGGTACAGGTTTTAGGTGGTTGGGGGTTGGGGTTAGGGCTGGGGTTACTAGGCTCGGGCACAAGTGGTTTAGGGTTAGGGTTAGAGTGAGGCTGAGATTGATTCCCCAGTCTTGTGTACCGTCTTTCCTTCGCCAGAGTTACCACCGATCTGTTGTTTGGTTGGAAACCCTGGTGGCGTAGTGGTTAAGAGCCACCGGTGCTAACCAAAGGTCTGCAGTTCGAATCCACCAAGCACTCCTTGGAAACTCTATGGGGGCAGTTCTAATCTGTCCTGTAGGGTCGCTATGAGCTGGAATCAACTCGACAGCAGTGGGTTTGGTTTTTTTGGTTATTGTTTAGTTGGCTTTTCTCTACCCGCTCTTCGTCTCCCTGGTGAACATCAAGGATTGTTTCTGTGCGTAAATGTTTTCATGAGTTTTTATGATAGTGGTCTCTTACTGTATATGACGTTTTGTGATTGACTTAGTGTGATGCGCCCCAGATTCATCCATGGTGTGAGATGTTTCGGAGATTCATCATTGGTCTTTATTGTCGTGTAGTGTTCCACTGTGTATGTACCGTAGTTTGTTTATCCATTCCTCTGTGGACGAGCACTTAGGTTGTTTCCATCTTTTTGCAACTGTGAATAATGTTGCAGTGAACACGGGTGTGCATGTGTCTATTCCTGTGACTGCTCATGGAAACCCTGGTGGCTAGTGGTTAAGTGCTATGGCTGCTAACAAAAAGGGTTAGGGTTTGGGCTTAGGGATGTTAAGGTTAGGGTTGTTAGAGTTAGGGTCGTTAGGGTTTGGGGTTAGAGTTTAGGGTTAGGGTTTTTTGGTTGGGGTTAGGTGTTAGGGTTAGGTTTAGGGTTTGAGGTTAGAGTTTGGAGTTAAGGTTAGGTGTTAGGGGTTGCAGTTTGGGGTTTAGGGTTTTGGGGTTTAGTCGTTAGGGTTTGGTTTAGGTTTTAGGGGTCAGGGTTTAGGTTTAGGGTTGGGGTTGGTGTTGGGTCTGTTTGGGATATGTGGTTTGGGGTTAGAGGGTGGGTGTTAGAGGGTTGGGGTCTAGAGGGTTGGGGGTTAGAGATTGAGGGAGTTAGAGGGTGAGGGGTTAGAGGGTGAGGGGGTTAGAAGTTGAGAAGATTATAGAGTGAGGGAGTGAGAAGGTGAGGGTGTGAGGGGGTGAAGGTTAGGATTTAGGGTTAGAGGGTTTAGGCTTAGGGTTCAGAAGCTTGGGGTTAGGGGGTTAGGGTTTTTGGGTTCAGAGGTTGGGGTTGGTGTTGTGGTTAGGGTTAGAGAGTTAGGGTTAGAGGGTTAGGCTTAGAGGATTAGGGTTAGGGCTAGGGCTTAGGGGTTCAGGTTTAGGGGTTTGGGATGGGTTTGGGGTAAGGTTTTAGGGTTTAGGATTAGAGGGTTAGGCTTAGGGCTTAGAGTTTAGGGTTTTAGGATTTAGAGTTTAGGGCTTAGGGCTTAGAGCCTAGGGTTTAGGGCTTAAGGTTTAAGGCTTAGAGTGAGCGTTAAGGCTGGGGGCTGGGGTTAGGGTTTAGGGTATTAGGGTTAGAGGGTTAGACGGTTTAGTGTTTAAGCTTAGGGTTTAGGGGTTAGGGGTTGGAGTTAAGGGTGTTAGTGTTTAGGGTTTTGGCGTTTAGGGTGTTAGGGTTAAATGTGTTAGGGCTAAGGGTGTTAGGGTTTTAAGTGTTATGGTTTAGGGTTTAGAGTTAAGTGATAGGGTTAGGCTTAGGCTCATTCTTAGGTTTAGGGCTAGGGATTTGAGGTTTAGGGTTTGGGGTTAGGTTTGGAGGTTGGGGTTAGGATTAGGGCTAGGGTTAGAGGGTTAGGGTTAGAGGTTAGAGTTAGAGGGTTAGGGTTTCGGATTAGGGTTTCATGTTAGCGTTAGAGGGTTAGGGTTCGAGGGTTAGGGTCATTAGGGTTAGGGTGGTTAGGGGTTAGGGTTAGGTGTTAGGGTTTAGGGTTTACGGTTAGGTTTAGGGTTTGGGGTTTGGGATTTGAGGTTTGGGTTTAGGGTTTGAGGCTTAGAGTATAGGGTTTAGTGTGTAGGGTTTTGATGTGTAGTGTTTTGGGGTGTAGGTGTTTAGGTTGTAGAGTTTAGGGAATAGGGGTTAGGGTTTGGGTTAGGGTTAGAGTTTAGGGCCTTGGGGGTTAGGACCTAAGGGCTTAGGGTCTTAGGGGCTTTGGGGCTCAGGGCTTAGGGGCTAGAGTTAGAGGGCTAAGGCCAGAGGGCCCGAAGGCCAGAGGGCCAGGGTTATGGTTTGATTCCTGGCTGGCAATTTTTTTCCTTCAATATTTTGTGTAAGTCATCCCTTTGCCTTCTTGCCTGCATGATTTCTGCTGAGTAGTCCAAGTTTTTTATTATTTACTCTCCTTTGTTGGTGACTTCCTTTATCCCTAGCCTCTCTTAAAATTCTCTTTATATTTGATTTTGGCAAGTTTGATTATTATGTGTCTCGGTCACTTTCTTTTGAGATCTACCGTATGTGGAATTCGATGAGCATCTTTCATGATATCAGGGAAGTTCTGCCAACAAATCTTCAACAGTTCCCTCTGTATTTTCTGTTAGCCCTCCCTGTTCTGGTACTGAAATCACTCATAGTTATTTCTCTTGATAAAGTCCCACATGATTCTTTGGATTTCTTCATTTAAAATTCTTTTATCTGCTTTCTCTTCAAATATATTAGTCCCAAGAGTTTGATCTTCCATCTCAGTAATTCTGCCTTCCAATTCCTCAATTGTGCTCTTATTACTTTCTATTGAGTTTTCTGACTCTGTAATTTTATTGTTAATCTTCTGAATCTCTGATTGCAGTCTCTCTATGGTTTCTTGCAGCTTATTAAATTTTTAACTATGTTCTTGAGTAACCTTTTTAATTTCTTCAGCTGCTTTATCTTTGTGTTCCTTGGCTTGATCTGCATTTTGCCTCATTGGAGAAATCCTTGGGCCCTTCACTGGCACGCCATGCAGCTCCACGACGTCCACTCCTGGCCCTGACATTTGGCCGGTGCCCCACTGAACATGTGCTCCGGAGCCATGTTTCTCCACCCATCACTATCATTCTGCCACCAGGGGATATGTGAGTGTGGGAGTCACCATTTCTCACTGGCAGCAGCATCACAAGTCACTAGACTTCCAGGTACCCGCAGACGTAGGCTGCCTTCTGCCTCAGGAAACGTCCCGAATCCTTTATACCAGACGCTGACACTGGGCCACTGGTGGACATTCATTTTCATCCACACAGAGGTCTGGGTGAGGGTCAGCAGGCCAGGTAGGTGAAGTCAAGGCCAGGTGGGCGGGACTAAGGTTTCTTTGCCATCACCATGGAGAGAGTCTCCCCACCGGAAGAGTGGGCAGAGCTTATGATGGGCCTGGTGACAAGACTTAGCCAATGGCAGAGATCCAGTCCACCAGGCAGATGACACAGGGTCCTCCATTGTGACCTAGGACACCTAGTGGCCAAAGGATTTGAGCACACCCTGGGAAAGGCTATGCAGGCACAAGGGAGCCCCTGGTGCGGACTGCTTCACGGCATTGGCAGAGCAAGCCAGGGTCCAATTTTCCCACTTTCCTCAGGATATCAGTATGCAAGACATCCCCACTCACCATCTCTTGCCTCTCTCTCTGTATGTGTTCATTCTCTGAAATCTCTTCTTTCTCCCCCCATGCACTTCACAGCTTGGAGTGCCTGATAGAATGCCTAGAGACGAAAGAGCAAAGGGAGAAGGCCTCTGGCTCTACTGGTTGCCCATGGGCAGAGAAGATCTGCTAGTCTATCTGGAAGGTCTAGAGAGTAGTCATTGATTGGGGAGCTACATCACGGGTGGACCCTGGCCAGGTGAAGCTTGCTGACACGGGGCAGCCTCTCCGGAGACTACTAATTCCGCTGATAACATTCTATGCAAATACCCGGGTGAGTGCCATGGGCAGAAAACATTGACACATACCTGCCAGAGGCCTATTCTGGGTCTGAAGAGTCCACCCTGGTCTCCAGCAACTCATCATCTCAGCACACACTTTGCCTGCACGCATGGAAATTGCCTCTCTCAACGAATGTCTTCACCTGCTAGGAAACACACGAAGTCACTCAGCCAAAGGAGAGCACAGGCAAAGTCAACTGAAGCCCGTATTGTCAAGATTTTGCTTCTGTTGGGGCACAGCCCCCGGTGGCACAGTGCATGCGCGTCACTTCTCCAAAGACAAGGCCGAAATCCGGGCATCCAGGGCCCCAGCAGTCCAGAGTCTGCGCATGGCGGCATATGGATCGCCTCTTTGCCACATACAGGAGGGAGGCCTGTGCCCTAGACTGGCTCCGCTAGAGCTCCACGACCTCAGCTATTTTCCCTGACCTTTGGCCCGTGCCCTCATGATTGTGTGATCTCTAGTTACACTTCACCTCCGACCACTCTGAGTCCGCCACCTGCGGATACCTGAGTATGGAAATTAACATCTATCACTCGCTGCAGTGTCACAGGTCGGTCACTAGGTGTCTAGGCTCAGACTGACCTTGGCTGTCTTCTGCCCAGGCAACTAGCCTAAGCCTTCAAAGGAAATGAGGACACGTGGTCACTGGCCGACATCCTTTAACCAACACTGAGTCCCTGGTCAGCATCCTGGAGTCCTGGCAAGAAGAGCCAGGCACCTCCAGGAGCATCTGGAGCAGGAGACAGGGGCTGAAGAAGCTACCACACCTACTGGTGCTGCTACACATGTGGGTGACCTGGCTGCAGAGATTGCAGGCATGGCCTCAAGGTCAAAGGAGAAAGCACCTGAAGACGTGCTAGGACTCTTAGACTGAGAGAAGCAGGATGTCTGGACTGCAAAATATGCACCCTTCAGGGAAGAAGTTCATTCAGGCTTCTTAAACCCACCTCACCTGGAAAATCCATCCTCTTTTAGCCTTGTGCCCCTTCCACGCCCCCTCTAGTACAAAGAGAGATGCAGCCCTACGGCACCAGGGTGGAAGAAGCCCCAGGATAGCTGTCCGAAGACATGAGGTCCACTCAAAAGCTTCCCCCGCCAAGGAGAGAAGAGGACAAGACTCACCTGCAGATGAGGTCTCAGGGCCCTGAGAATGAGCATAATGTTTGTAAGGAAAGAGAAATGGGATTTCAGTGGGACATGGAAGTCTGAGAAAGAGCCTCTGCAAAGATAGCTCTAAGGGAGGTGTGATTGTGAAGGTGGGCTGGTCACTGAGTTCTTTGTAGTACAAGGTACCAGACAGAAGCCAGACTCTGGGGGGAACCTGCCTGCCGGTGAGCAGCGGGCATAAAACCCTAAACCAATGAGAATCGAATCCCTTCCCAGCAGCTTCTGCACAGATCAGTGATGTTTGCTTGGTCTTTCTCTTTTCTGTGGTCTAACCTGATCTGTTCTGAGATCAGAGAGTTGGAATAGAAAAGCCTGACTGAGATGAAACGAGCAAAGAGAAGACAAGGCCTCCTAAATCTGGTGAAGACAGAACACAGATAACCAAAGGTGAGGATGGGAAGAAACAGATTGAGTTCCAAGTCCCATCCACAGTATCCCAGGGCCTGGGAATCCCTGGAAGTGCCAGAGGTGTGTACTCCCTGGGAGATGTGACCCCAAGTGTCAGAGGAATCCCTATGGAGCAAGGAAGGGAGGGCAGGGCCTCTAGGATGGGCACTTCCATACAGGCTGCCCATGTGAATTTCTCAGAGTGACCGTGACAGATCCTGAGAGGGACAGTTTGAGGCAAAGGAAAGTAAGTTTTCTGAAGAGGGGTGAATTCCACAGTCTCCTGATAATGAAACAGAAATCCCGTCCTGCTCAGAGGTACTGAGTAGGAGGGATTGTGAATTCCCATCCTGCACAGAGGTTGGCTGGGAAGTTCGACTGTCTAAAGACAATGTGGCCAAAGTCTTCTTTATCTTTCAAAGATATATCTTCAACTTCCTGCAAATTCAATCCTGAAAAAAAGCCTAGAATATACAAGTGTGGGTTTTTCAGGAGAGCAACAAGGGGAGAAGGTGATAGTGGCATATCAGAGAAGGAGAACAATAGTCTAAGGGTCCCTGTGTTACTTAACGAATCAAGTATTCTTCCTTACCTGTAGACATGCAAATTCAGTAGATGTTTTAGCAATAACTGCATTAATCCTCACAGAATTCTTTTTGGCCATTTCGAGGCATAGAGACCAGAAGAAGTCATTAGTTACAAGAGCAAGCAATAATTCGCTGGTCTGAATTTTGTTCAATTTCTGTGTTTGCCCTTCATAGATGGATAAAAGTCTCTGAATCTGGCATTGAAGACAGTGTTTTCTCTATTGTTATGGATTGAATAGTGTCCCCCAAAATGTGTGCCAACCTGGCCAGGCCATGATTCCCAGTATTGTGTGGTTGTCCTGCATTTTGTGATCTGATGTGATTACTTATGTGTTGTAAATTCTAACCTCTGTAATGTTAATGAGGCGGGATTAGAGGCAGTTAGGTTAATGAGGGAGGACACAATCTACAGGATAAGGGTGAGTCTTGAGTCAGTCTCTTTTGAGATACAAAGAGAAAAGTGAGCAGAAATGAGAGGGACCTCATACCACCAAGGAAGAAGTGCATGGAGTGGAGCATGTCCTTTTGACCCAGCGTCCACGCGCTGAGAATTTCCTAGGCCAGGGGAAGATGGATGACAAGGACTTTCCCCCAGAGCCACAAAGAGAGAAAGCTTTCTCCTAGAGCTGGTGCCCTGACTTCAAACTTCTTGCTTCTTAAACTGTGAGAGAATAAGTTTCTGTTTGTTAAAGGCATCCACTTGTGGAATCTCTGCTATAGCCACACTAGATAACGAAAAAACACATATATCAAATAGTCAAAAAAAAAAAAAGGTTTCAAATACACACACATACACCTATGATGTTATTAAACTTTAAAAAGTTTTACATTCTTATAACACATTTAACAAGAGATTTGTATACAGAAGTTATAATAAGAGCCATCCCCACATAAGTATATTGTACCTGCTCCCCCAAAGTGTCCAGTGTCCAAAGATACATATGTACCCTTTTACACACTTCTTTTTGCCGGGACACATGTAAGTACATTCATTTGTTTGTTTTTATGGAAATTAGGTCACACTCTACCCATGTTTTTCTCTGAATCACTCTTCACTTGACAATTTCTCATGGTTCCTCTAAATCAGCAGACATGGAAGAAGCACTCTTTTTGGTTCTTCCTATTTTTAACTCCCACCACTCTTCTGTCAGTTTGTTGTACTGTGGTGGCTTGCATGTTGCTGTGATGTTAGAAGCTATGCCACCGGTATTTCAAATACCACCATGTTCACCCATGGTAGACTGGTTTGAGTGGAGCTCTGGATTTAGACAGACTAGGAAAAAGGACCTAGTGACCTATTTCTAAAAACAACTGGCCAGTGAAATCTTACAAATAGTACTGGAACACTGTCTGATTGAATGACAGAGGATAACCCCTTAGGTTGGAAGGCACTCAAAATATGAGTGGGGAAGAGCTACCTTCTCAAAGTAGATCCCACTTTAATGACGTTTCCTGATGGGGCACAACTCATAATGAGAAGAAACTGATGCAAATATCCTTTAATAATCAGAACGTGAAATGAAGGAAGTATGAATCTAGGGAAATTGGAAGTCATCAAAAATGAAATGGAATGCATAAAGGTCAGTAATCCAAGGCATTAGTGAGCTGAAATAGCTTGGTTTTGGACATTTTAAACTAGACAATGATATGTTCTACTATGCCAGGATTGAGATACTGAAGAGAACGGCATCATATTCATCGATAAAAAGAACATTTCAAGATCTTTTCTGAAGTAGAACACTACGATCAATAGGATAATATTCACAGGCCTACCAGGAAGACCAGTTAATAAGACTATTATTCAAATTTACACACAAATTATGAATGTGAAAGATGAAGAGGTTGAAGGTTTTTACCAAGTTCCGCAGTTTGAAACTGATCAAACGTGATGCATTCATCAATCAAGATGTACTGATAATTACGTAATTAGAATGCGAAGTTGAAAACAAAGCAGACAAATCAGCAGTTGGAAAATAAGGTATTGATGATAGAAATGACAATGAAGCTTACATGATAGAATTTGGCAAGACCAATGACTTATTCATTGCACATACCTTTCGTCAGGAACATAAATGGTGATTATACTCGTGAACCATTCCAGGCAGAATAGATAGGAATCAAATTTGTGGAAGGTGATGATGGAGAAGGTCAATACCATGAGTCAGAATCAGGCCAGGGGCTGACTTCAGAACAGATGATCAGTTGCTCATATTCACGTTCAAGTAGAAGCTGAAGAAAATTAAAACAAGTCCATGAGTCAAAGTATGCCCTTGAGTATATCAAACCTGAATTTAGAGACCATCTCAAGAATAGATTTGATGCACTGCACACTAATGATCGAAGACCAGATTAGTTGTGGGATGATAGCAAGGACATCATATATGAAAAAAACAAAAAGTCATTAGAAAGACAGGAAAGAAAGCAAAGACCAAAGAGGATGTCACAAGAGACTCTGAATCTTGCTCTTGAATGTACAGTAGCTAAAGAGAATGGAAGGAAAAATAAAGTAAAAGAGCTCAACAGAATACCTGAAAGGGAAGCTGGAGAAGACAAAGTATGATAATAATAATGTGAACAGATCTGGAGTTAGAAAACCAAAAGGGAAGAAAACACCTGGCATTTCTCAAACTGAAAGAACTGAAGGAAATATTCAAGCCTCTAGGTGCAATACTGAAGGAAGGATTCTATGGGCAAAATATCGAACAACACAGGAAACATCAAAAGAAGACGGAAGGAATACACAGACTCAATACGCCAAAAAGAATTGGTCGACGTTCAACCATTTCAGGAGGTAGCATTGGATCAAGAGCTGATGGTACTGAAGGAAGAACTCCAACCTGCACTGAAGGCATTGGCAAAAAACACGGCTCCAGGAACTGATGGAGTACCAAATGAGATGTTTCAACACAGGGACGCAGTGCTGGAGGCGCTCACTTGACTATTCCAATATATTTGGAAGACAGCTACCTGACCAAATGACTGGAAAAGATCTATATGTGTACCCATTTCAAAGAGAGGTGGTCCAACGCAATGCGGAAATTATCGAGCAACGTCATTAACATCCCACGCAAGAAAAATTTTGCTGAATATAATTTAAAAACAGTTGCAGCAGTACACAGACAGGCAACTACCAAAAATTCAAGCTGGATTCAGAGGAAGACATGGAACGTGGGATATCATTTCTGATGTCTGATGGATCTTGGCTGAAAGTAGAGAATATCAGTAAGATGTTTACCTATTTTTGTTTCCTATACAAGCACACTCAACTGTGTGGCTCACGACAAATTATGGATAGCTTAGCAAAGAATGGGAATTCCAGAACACTTAACTGTATTCATGCGGAATATCTACATAGACCAAGAGGCAGTCATTTGAGTAGGGCAAGGGGATACCGTGTGGTTTAAAATCAGAAAGTTATGTGTCATGGTGGTATCCTTTCACCATACTTACTCAATCTGTATGCTGAGCAAACATTCTGAGAAGCTGGTCTCGAAGAACAAGAACATGGCATTAGTTTTGGAGAAAGATTCACTAACAACCTATGATATGCAGCTGATACGACCTTGCTTGCTGAAAGTAAAGAGGACTTGAAGCAGTTACTGATGAAGAGCAACCACTACAGCCTTCAGTATGGATTACACCTCAACATAAAGAAAACAAAAATTCTCACAACTGGACCAGTAAGCAACACCATGATAAACAGAGAAAATACTGAAGTCATCAAGCATTTCATTTAACTTGAATCCATAATCAATGCCCACAGAAGCAGCAGTCAAGAATTCAAACAATGTATTGCATTGGGCAAATCTGTTGCAAAAGACCTCCTTGAAGTGTTGAGAAAGAAAGATGTCACTTTGAGGACTAAGGTGTGCCTGAGCAAAGCCATGATATTTTCTATCACCTCACATGCTTGAGCAAGTTAGACAATGAATACGGAAAACCGAAGAACTGATTCATTTAAAATATGGTGTTGGCAAAGAATACTGAATATACCATGGACTGCCAGAAGAATAAACAAAACCATCTTGGAAGAAGTACACCAAGAATGCACCTTAGAAGCAAGGATGGCGAGACTTCGTCTCACGTGCCTTGGACATATTTTCAGGAGGGACCTGTCCCAGGAGAGGCTCATCATGCTTGGAAAAGCTGAGGGTCAGAAAAAAAGAGGAAGGCGCTCAACAACATGAACTGACACAATGGCTGCAAGAATGGGCTCAAACATAGCAATGATTGTGAGGATGGTTCAGGATCAGGCGGTGTTTCATTCTGTTTTACACAGGATCGATGGCATCTAACAGCCACAACTAACATATGTATGCATATATATATGTATGTGTGTATGTGTGTGTGTGTATATATATATACCCATTGCCATCGAGTCGGTTCCAACTCATAGTGACCCTACAGGACAAAGTAGAACTGCCCCACAGAGTTCCCAAGGAGCGCCTGGTGGATTCGAACTGCTAACCTTTTGGTTAGCAGCTATAGCTATTAACCATTATGCGACTAGGTTTTCCATATATATATATTCTCTTCACTAGTTTTGCATCTCTAGAGATCCCAGCTAAGACATTTGGTACCTACTGTGGTTCTAGAGGAACCAAATCTTAAGGATGAGTTTTCTGAATTGATTCTCAAGTCTGGCTAGTCTTAAAGGCACTGATGACTGTCTCCAGTAGTAAACAGGCTATTGCTAATCCATGGTGGGAGGTGACAATAGAAATACGCAAAATACTACTACCACTGGATCAAATATTTGTGAGAGACAAGGCTCTGCCTGATTACATATTTGATACTTTTCTATAATTTTGTCAGAATAAGAATAATAAGGAAGCTGCTTGGTTAGTCCTGCTTTTGCTAGTCACACTGGTGAATGAAAGAAATGGGCTCAAAGCTGAAGCACCACATACAAGATCTGAAAGCTGCCACTTGTGCCCAGAAAGAAAACCATATTTCTTATAGTAACAAGGCTAATGCTGCCAAAAATAAACTCAGATTCTTATCATAAGAGTGACTGAATTAAAGCGCCAGTTGAATATCCAGCCTCAAATGGTGTCTGAAGTTAGAGTGAGGGCACTGATTGGGAAGAAATGGGATCCTGAAACTTGGGATGAGGACATATGGGCAGACAGTCAGGAAGCGGGGGACAATGAACCTCCAATTTCTGTTGAATCGCTCTTCCTAACAGAACCAGACCTCTTACTCCCATCTGAAGAGATTCTCTAATTTTGCCTGCTAAGGCACCCTTCCCAGTAAAACAATTATCCCTTCCACCTCCATCTAATGAGATTACCCTCAGCTGTGCCTGAAGTGTCTTGTTTGAGTTATCTCCTGGGGTGGTATCTGGGGCATTGCCTGGGGCATCACCTTAGGCAGATGTCTTATAAGACACGGCTGAACATCCCACTGCCACTGCCCATTTTTGCTTCTAGACCTATACCTAGACTTCAGTCCCAACAAGCCCCAAAAGGTGAACTATGAAGTGTGACCCAGGAGAAGGTATGCTAAACTCCAAAAGAACTGCTTGATTTTTCTAATACATACATACATACAGAAACCTGGTGAACATGTGTGGGAATGGCTATTATGGGTGTGGGATAATGGTGCAAGCAACATAAAGGTGGATTAGTCTGAGTTTATTGATATAGACCCAGGAAGCATAGATTCTTCATTCAGTGTTTCAGCTTGAGAGGTTAGAAAAGGACGTCATAGTTTATTTGGTTGGTTTACTGAAGCATGGATTAAGTGGTGGCCTACAATAAATCAAGTGGAAATGGCAGATCTGCCATTGTATACTGTAGGAGAAGGTAACCAAAGGCTGAGGGAAACTGGCAGGTTAGAATGGATTTATTAGGCTGGACCCACAGACCCACACACGGAGTGCCCAGAGGGCTTTCTTTGTACCATAGCGGTGAGGTACAAATTTGTGCAGCAAGCCCCAGCATTATTGAAGACTTCTGTGGTTGCTATTTTATGTAAGTAAGAGTCCACAGTGAGAACTGCCCTAACTGAATTAAGACACCTAACTACAATGCAGTTGACTGGACCCCGTGGTGGTAGCAGCCAAGTGGTGGCACTCAATCAACAAAGACAAGGTGGGTGTGGTTACCATAACAGACAGTAGAGTCAAAGCAGTAATCAGAATAGTCTGCTCACATGGATTTATGGCAATGGCTACTTAGTCATAGTGGCCCTGGGAGTGAAAGAGCTGGGAAATGTACATCTCCTGGTACCTAGTGTCTTAGATATCTAGTGCTCCTGTAACAGAAATACCACAAACGGATGACTTTAACAAAGAAAATTATTCCCTCACAGTCTAGGAGGCTATAAGTCCAAATTCAGGGTGCCAATTCCAGGGGAAGACTTTCTCTCTGTCACTCCTAGGGGAAGGTCTTTGTCACCAATCTTCCCCTGGACAAGAAGGTTCTCAGCACAGGGATCCTAGGTCCAAAGGATGCACTGCTCCTGACACTTCTTTCTTGGTGGTACTGAGGTCCCCCTGTCTCTCTGCTCTTTTCTCTTTTATATCTCAAAAGAGACTGACTTAAAACACAACTTAATCTTGTAGATTGAGCCCTGCCTCCTTAACATAACTGCTTCAAATCTTCGCTCATTAACATCCTAGAGGTAGGATTTACAATACATTGGAAAATCACACCAGCTGACAAAATGGTGGATAATCGCACAATACTGGGAAGCATGGCCTAGTCAAGCTGATATATACATTTTGGGAAGACAGAGTTTAATCCGTAACACCTAGTATGCAGCTATCCACCTGTTAATGCCTTTTTCTCCACACCTGTTTGGAAGTATCACCAGAAACAGTGTGCCTTCTCTCTGACCTAAGTATATAAGGACCAAATAATATAGAGGAATCTCTGTTACATTTTCTCCATCTTACCAATATTTGGCCTCATAGGCAGACCCAGTCACTTAATTGCACGGCAGAATGAAGAGATTAAAGCCCCAACATTCTTGCCAGTGGACAAGGAAGGTAGCTGCTCAGACATCAGAGAGCCTCAGAGAGACAGAGACCAGGTGGCTCAAGAGAGGGATACCATAAAGTTGTTTTTCATACCCCCCTCCACTCCCATAGTTGCATATGCTTTGCTCTGACTCCAAGAAGTAGATCAATCCTTTGAGAACTGCATTATGGGTTAGAACACCAACAAGGTCCCAGACTGAGTGACACTCCCATAGATTACAACCAAATATCATCGCAAAGTCTTCAAAATCTGAACTGACATCTGAGCCACAGCATCCAGAAGTTGGGAAAGAACCTGCAGCCTGAACATAACTGGGTCAAGTGATTGCTAAAACAAACAACATCAACATTTTCTGTAAGATTGAAGTAAGACATAGTCTTGGAATCATAGACAAAAACTTTAAAAAGCTACTTTAACCACGCTCAAAGAAGTAACGGGCACACCTTAGAAAAATAGAAAAATACATAGAAACCATTCACGAATGAAAATTTTAGACAGGAAAAATAGAGATAAAAAATTCACTTGATCAGCGGAATGCTGTTGACAGACAAAAGGATCAATGAGATGAAAATAGTTCAATTGAAAATATCCAATCTGAAAACAGAGGACAAATATTGAAAAAAAAAATGAACAGAGCCTCAAAAAAATCCAAAAATATCTAACATTTATTTACTGGAATTCCATAAGGTGTAGAGAAAATATGTGGTGTAGAAAAAAGTATCTAAAGAAATACTGGCTCAACACTTTCCCAATTTGTTGAAAGACATAAACTTACAGATTCAACAAGCTATGCAAACTCCAACAAGTTAAACTCACATAATTTTACGCCCAAATGCCTCACTGTCATTTGTGGAATAACAAGGACCAAGAAAATATCTTCAAAGAAGCTAGAGAGAAAACAACTCATCTCACACAGGAGAAACAATTGGAATGACTCTGTATTCATCATCAGAAGCCATGGAGGCCAAAAGGCTGTGAAAACAACATTTTTTCAACACTGAAAGAAAAGAAACATTAACCCAGTGTTCTATAGGCTGTTATTTCCTTCATGAGTAAAGGAAAAATACTGACATTCTCAGGTGAAGGACGCTTAAGAGAATTCATCGCCACCAGACTTGTTCTAAATGAAACACTAAGGAAGTTCTTCAGGTGGCAGGCTTGGAATTTCAGGAATTATGGAAAGCAACAAAGTGGAAAGTACCTTCTGAAGTTTGCCGTTCAGCCAAAGATTAGACAGGTCTATAAAACAAACAATAACACACGTGAAGAAAGTGTTTCTTAGTTCAATCGTGTGTATGAGACCAAAAGTGCAAAACCTGCCCAAAAGCACAGAAAAGAGGGCAGGATGGAACAGGAATCATGGCGGATGGAAACGGGGAACTGGAGCATAGAAGAGAATACTGACACATCATGAATATTGCCACCAATGTCACAAAACAATTGTGTATAAATGGCTGAACAAGAAAGTAATTTGCTCTGTAAAGTTTCAAATAAAGCACAATAAAAAATTTTTAAAAAGTGGTAGGTATCTGGGTAAACATATTATGCCAACCCTGCTGTCACTGCACAACATGGCGCAGGACTCCCCTCTTTGGAAAGACTTTCTAGCCTATTGGAAACACTTTGGAATATACTCTTGGTGGCAAATTAGTATTAGAGAATGGGATTATTTTGAAAATATGAGATGTCTGTACTCATGCCTGGTGAATAAACTGGATAATAAAATTTTCAGAGCGAAATGAGATGTTCTAACAGAAAAATAGGCCTGAATTCCCACGTGGGCCATGAGCCTACTCTGAAGGCCTTTCCCAGAGAGGCATTTCAGGCACTTCTAGAGCAGCAGGAGCACTGGGGAATGCATGTATCAACCTCCCCCAGGGCCTTCTCTGAGGAGTAAGTACCTGCTTTAGTACTAAGCTTAGGGGTTCATAAATAGTCATTCTGCATAAGGTCTTCAGGTTCAAGTCTGTAATCCAGCTGGGATTCTGTGTGTGCTGCATCTCTGCATCAAAAGAACATACTTCTAGAAGCAGAATGCCAGGAGAGAGGCGGTTGGGCAGTTGGGGGTGGGGGGTGCTGCGCAGACAGGGGTGCCCAAGGGAGGCACAATATAGTCATTCTGCAGCAGGTCTAGTCATTCTGCATAAGAATTAGAATGCTTCTGTCAATGCATAATAGTTTACATACAGGACATAAACAAAGTGACTGAAGGACAAAGTTGAATAGTAAACCAAGCCACTCCCTGTCAATCCTTACCTGAGAGGGTCTTCATCAGGACTTCTGGGGATGGAGAACTACACAGTAAACGCTGATTTATTTTACCTCTTCCTTCCTCAAGAAACAGGAACTGGTGTTAAGATGTCAGGTGTCAAGCCCCAAACTCCTCTTCTGGTCTGTATTTAAGCTGTATAATAAAACTGGGATCAGGCAATCAGCCGTGAGCAGACAGACCCAGAGTATTCCCAGTGCCCCACATCTTTGAGCTCCAGTGAGATCCTGTTCTTAGTCACTAGATTAGCAGAGGAGCTGAAAGACTGAAATTCCGTGTTTTAAGGCAACTTGGGCTTCAAACAGTCACTTATTGCTAAAGTCATATTTCTCTGTGTTAATTTATGATCCTTAACTCAAATCCGGAGTTTGGAGCTCATTTTGATAACTCCTCATTAGTCTGCATAGACTAGATTCTGCTCACAGTCAGTGATGACAATGGAGGAAACAAAGTCCCTAGCCCAGAGGAGGGACTGCTCCCCATATTT
Organism: Loxodonta africana; assembly: GCF_030014295.1. Taxonomy (NCBI): domain Eukaryota; kingdom Metazoa; phylum Chordata; class Mammalia; order Proboscidea; family Elephantidae; genus Loxodonta; species Loxodonta africana. The sequence goes on from NW_026974887.1 coordinate 269,176, forward strand.
GGGGAAATGCCCCTGGGAAGCATCGGCGAGGTGCACTTTGGCCTCTGTGGCTTTGCCTTCTGCTCCTGGAATTGCACCCTGGGGGCCTCCATATGCAGACCCAGAGTCCGTGGGTGACCACAGCTCCCCCGTTCTGGGTCATCGTCCGGACACACGTTGCGATATGCTTCCTGCCCTCCTTTCCAGCATAAGCGCTGCGATCACAAGTGGCAGAACCAGTTCTCAGGTCCAGACCCTAGACCTTGCCCTCCTCGGCCTTAGGCTTCCCCTAGTCCTGGTGGAACCTGCAAGCCTGGCGGATGCGAGGTTAGCACCCGGCTGGGTGGGCTTGGGCCTGTCTCAAAAGGCTCATGGCGCACGCAGGTTCCTCCTCCTTGGAGCCTGTGGGCTTGCGGTGGGCAGCCCGGCATCTCCTGCCTCCCTCGGGCGCCCTCTCTGGGCAGCAGCTCCCCTCCCCCTACCCCACCAACCACCCAACAGTCGCACTGCCTGCTTTCTGCTTCTAGAAGCGCGTTCTTTTGATGCACACATGCAGCACACACAGAAGCTCAGTTGGATTACAGACTTGAACCTGAAACGCACAACTTTAAAACTACTAGACTGGGGGGGGTGGGTATTGGCAGTGAAAAAAGGAAAAAAAAAATAAGAAAGAGAACAATTACAAAAAAAGTATTAGAAGACTGTATCCTCACATTATGGACTCAAGAAGGTTGCGGATAAACAACTGCATAGATAGCATACTGTTGTCTCTTTGCAAATAAGTCTTAAATGAGGGAATTTGGTACCGGGAAGAGTTGCAGAGCCTGACTTTGGGGAAATCTGGGATTGATGAATTGCCTTGCATGAGGCTACAAGCCCTGATAATCAATATTTGAAGATGAGATTCGAGCAACCTAGAACATGCATCAGAATTTTTTCTAAGTAAATTAGCACCAGAAGATGCCTTTAACCACTAAATAAAATGGGTCAGTAGTTCAAGATCTCCCTACAAAGAAAATGGCAGACCTAGATCGTTTCCAGTCAGGTTCCAGCAAACATGCAAGAAACAGTCATTTTAATCTTGTACATAGTCAACAGAGATTAGAAAACCATGAGATACTCCCCTAACTTGATCCTTAAGCCTAGTTTAAAAATGATAACAAATTTTAGAGAAGGATGGTAGAAGAAGAGTTAGAGGACAAGCACACTCAGTAACTGAAATGCAAAACCCTACGTAAGATGCCAGCAAAGGAAATCCAGCAAAGTATAAACCACGTAACATGCCATGATCAAGGCGGTTTATTGTAGGCATACAAATTTGAGTGAACGTTAAAGATTTAGTAATTTCACTCACCACATGCATAGGTGAAAGAAGCGAAGACATATGCTCACCTCAAGAGATGGGGGCAAAGCAGGTTGATAAAATCCAATCACACGGAGAGATAAGGACTAGGAGCAAATATAGAACAGAAAAGGAGTTCCCGAACGTGGAAAACTACAACTAGCATGATAGTTCATGGTGACGTGTGGGACATTCTCTTTAAAATTAATAAACAATAAAATAAGGGTGCTTCTATCATTACTTTTATTAAACATTGAACACCGGAAGTGTAAGCTAGTACAAAAAGAGAAAAAGTATAAATGCTATTCATAGATTATAGGACTGTCTCCATTGAAAACTGTAGAAAATAATGGAATTAATAGTAATCATAAATAAAAAATAAATTGAAATTTCAATGCATCAGCATCAAGCTGACTCTGTCATAGCTCTTAGGTGAAAGCAAAGGACACTGATAGGGAAAGAGCAGGTTTGGGTGGTCTAGACCAAGGAGGGAAGAAAATTATTCTGCACTGGGCTGAACTTATAAGAACGGGTATGTGTGTTAGCTACCTAGTCCCTCCATAACAAAAAATAACACAACTGGGTGGCTTTAAAGAACAGAAATTTATTTTCTCACAGTTTAGCAGGTAGTCGTTCGAATTCAGGGCATGGCTGTAGTGGGAGGTCCTTCCTTGTCTACCTCAGCTTCTAGTAGATGCCAGCAATCATTTGTGTTCCTGGCCTTCTAGAAGCATCTGTCTTCTTTGTCTGTCTTCCTTTTCACCTGTTTGTGTCTGTGTGTATTCTGCTCCTTTTATAACTAAGAAGAGTTAGGCTTAGGACCCACCCTACATTGGTATGACCTCATTCACATAATAAAAGCAGGCCCCCTCTTTCCTAACAAGGTCAGATTTACAGGTACAGGGGTTAGGATTTCCACATACATTTTGGAGGGACACAATTCAATCCCTAACAGTCGACTTACCAGATATTCTGGATTGAGAGTACTCGCATGAACAGCTGAGAGTGGTTCCAATTCTTTGCTACATTTGTTGGCTGAAACTTGTCTCAATGGTCACCCAAAGGAATGCTGGAGCAATTTATTGTGTAGGACCTGGCCAACCATTCCTAATCACATCCATTGTGTGGAAAAACACACAATCCCATCACCAAAGCCTTGAGAAATTCATGGATAAGAAAAGAATGGTGGTTGGAACCAAGAATTGTTTCATAGCCTAGATAACATGGTGTAGGTGTTAGATATTCACATGGAGATGTCAGGTAATAAAACTTCACCCCACACGGAGATGTCAAGGATAATACCAACAGCTAATGTTCATTGAGTACCTACACTGGTGCCAGGCACTCCTGTGCTTTTCCTTTCATGTTTGCTTTCATGATGGCCATATGAGGAATGTATCATTATAATGCATAAAGAGGTCAATACAGAGAGTTAGGCTGACATTTGAATATATGAGTCTGGACCCAGGAGGAGTTTGAATGGATGGAGGTATAAACCTCACGTCCTTAGCTACAAATAGACAGCAGTGAACTCACTGAGGCATCCTAGAGGGAGGGTGTCAACAGAGAGAGGAGCAGGCACCAAGCCCAAGGGTACTCGGGTATCTAGAAGCCTGCCAGGTGAACAGCAGCCAACAAGCCTCTCTGAAGTCCAGTGTGGTTCCTGGAGGGTTGTCTGTCCTTGCTCTCAGCTGCATTTCCCCAGTGCTCCTCCCACCTGCACTGGGTTGTCCCCTTCATGACGACAGGGACAGTGTGTACCTTTCACCACTGTATCTGCATAACATAGACTATTTCTGGCCCATGGAATATACTGACTGAAAGAAAAATAAACAAACGATAAGTACGTAAAATCCTTCGTAGTTGATACCTTGGGATACATTAAGGGGCTTCATGAGTAAGAGGGAGAAAAACTGATCAGGGCTGCTTCTGAGACCATCTCTTAGGCGTAAAGAGTGTTAAACAATAATTAAACAAAGAGATTTAATGACAGAGATGTATGTTAAAAAGATGTAAGTATACGTTGAAGATTACTAGAAACATGCACATTTATTATTGCAACTATAGTCAAATCGTTAAAAAACATATACTACATGCACACAGAATATTATAAAGTAATTTAATGCCCTCATTAAAAAAAAAAATTTATCATGAGAAAAGACTAATGATGAATGAAAATATCAGGATATAATATCCGTGTTAATATACATAAATGTGTGCGCTAATACACACATGAAACCAGTTGCCACTGAGTCAGTTCTGATTCATGATGACACCACTGTACCAGAGTAGAACTGTACTCCATAGGGGTTCCAATGGCTGAGTTTTCGGAAGTAGGCTGCCAGACCTCTCTTTCACAGCAATTCTGGGTGGACCTGAACTCCAACTTTCTGTCAGCAGCTCAAGATATTAACCATTTGCATCAACCAGAGACTCTAATACGCATACATGCCAATGTAAGTAAGATAACAGACATATCGGAACGTTAATAATTTATTCTATGCATTACGTATGTTTTCTTGTTATTTATTGCATACTTTCCCATTGCTTCCAAGTTTTTGAGGAATAGAATGTACTTCTGGAAAAATTCATGAGAGATTTTTAAGTAATGAAATAATTAACAGAAACAGAATGAGTAAATCTGTGGCAAGGCAGCCCATGAACCCAAGATTACAGTAACACTGGTATGAAAAGGAGAATTGTGGAGTCCTGAAGCTCAGTGGTCCCATGCATGCATCAGGAAAGAGGGAAGAGCAAATAAACAAGGAGAAAATACAGTGAGCCAGAGGAGTGGGAGCCCTCTGTTGTGGGCACAGTTTTCTCATGAAACTTTAGATGGACACAATGGGTGGGATTATCCACTTCCATCACACAAACATTTTTATTACCCTTGATTTTAACGGAACTATGTTATAAAAACAAATGATAAAATAAAGTATAATAAAAGAATAAATCTCATAGTGGACTACTATCATTTTCCCCAGCCACTGAGGAGGGCAGGAGACACACACAGGAAAGAAGATGGAGCAGTGTGAAGAATCATGCCTAGGGAAGTAGGCAGCCGTGCAGGACCAACTGGAAGAAATGGCACATTTTTTCTGAGACCTACTCCAGCTCATAACAAATTATGGATAACATGGGGAAGAATGAGATTTCCAGGACACTTAATTGTTCTCATGAGAAACCTGTACATAGAAAAAGAGGCAGTCATCTAAACAGAACAAGGAATACTGCATGGTTTAAAGTCAAGACAGGTGTGCATCTCCATTGTATCCTTTCACCATACCTATTTGACCTGTATGATGAGCAAATAATCCGAGAAGCTGGGCTGTCTGAAGAAGAATAAGGCGTCAGGATTGGAGGAAGACTCATTAATAACCTGAGATATGCAGATGATACAATCTCGCTTGTTGAAAGTGAAGAGGCCGTAAAGCATTTACTGAAGAAAATCAAAGACTACAGACCAACAGCCTAACAACAGGACCAATAAGCAACATCATGACAACGGAGAAAATGTTGACATCACTAAGGGCTTCATTTTACTTGGATCCACAATAAACACCCACGGAAGCAGCAGTCAAGAAATCAAACGACACATTGCATTGGGCAAATCTGCTGCCAGAGACCTCTTTAAAGTGTTCAAATGCACAGATGTCACCTTGAAAACTAATGTGCGCCTGACTCAAGCCATGGTGTTTTCAGTCACCTCATACGCACACGAAAGGTGGGCAATGAATAAGGAAGACTAAAGAAAAATTGAAGGCACTGAATTACGGTATTTGCAAAGAATATTGAATATACCACGGACTGCCAAAAGAATGAACAAATCTGTCTTGAAAGAAGTACAGCCAGAATATTCCTTAGAAGCAAGAATGGCGAGGCTTCATCTCACATATTTTGGACATGTTGTCAGGAGAGATCAGTCCCTGGAGAAGAAAGTCATACTTGGTAACAAGTGGCCACAACAACCAGCTCAAACATAACAACGACTGTGAAGGCGACAATAGGTAGTTTAACATACATTTTGACCCATACGAATTAAAATTTAAACAATTATTTCATGCCTTTTTGTAGCGGTTTCAGAATATACAATTAAAATAAATGTAAACAATTAACAGAAAAAATCTCTGAAAATAAAATTTAATTTTTTTAAGTCACTGCTCCATAGCCCAAATCTAAATGGCTTGATATAAAGCACTGGTATTTGTGATTCACAAAAAGCAGGTGCCAATTCCTGAACTGAAGTGACAGGAGAAACTCCCCATGCTGTTAGAGCCCTGAGTATGGGCCCTAATCCAATAATCTGTCCTCATTAATTCCTTTTCATTTCATCTCTGTGAAAGAGGGGAGGGAGAAGGTGAGAGAGGGTTACATGTGCCTATTCTGTTCTTTAGCATCTAGTTCACTGCCAGGAACAACTATTCATAAGAGGCTACAAAACATTAAAGTACAAATAAGGAGGAAAACCTCCTAGTATATATATGTATTAGGTGGCACAAAGAGTTAAGTGCTCAGCTACTAACTGAAAGGTTGGCAGTTTAAATCCACTCAGTTGCCTTGGAAGAAAGGCCTGGCAATCTACCTCCAAATGGTTACAGCTATTGAAAACCGTATGGAGGGCAGTCCTACTCTGAAAACTCACGGGGTCGTCATGAGTGAAAATCTCCTCAACGGCAACTGGACTGGTAATCTATATATGGCATAAATGTTGGGAAAATTAGTTTCTGAACATATACACGGCATACAGAATACACTGCACATTAGTATTATGTGCCAAAACCCACTGTCATCAAGTCGATTCTAACTCATAGTGACCCCAAAGGACAGAGTAAAACTGCCACATAGGGTTTCCAAGGCTGTAAGTCTTCACTGAAGCAGACTGCCACATCTGTCTCCTGCAGAGAGGCTGGTGGGTTCGAACCACTGACCTTTCAGTTAGCAGCCAAGTTCTTTAGCCACACAGCCACTAGGGCTCACTGCTGTCATGTACAGTGATTACATAAGCAAATTCTGAAACAAACTGCCTGGGTTTAAATCCTAACTCAATCTATCAGCTGGTTGATCTGGGAACGTTACTTTACCTCTCACTGCCTCAGTTTCCCATTTCTAAAATGAGTCTTATTCAAAAGGTTGTTACGCAGGTTAAATAAAACACACAAGGCACTTAGAAAAAGGCCTTACACACAGAATGAACACAATAAATGTTAGCTTTCATAATTATCAAGGGAATACAAACAGCTTAGTTGAAGAAACTTCCATTGAGAAATAGTTGCGTTCCAAAATTCATGTGTAAAGTCATTTACATCAACTGTTAAAGTTGTATGTTTAGATTCAAGTGATTACTGAGGTATGATCTTGAACAGAGTTCAGGGGACTATACAGGCTGACTCTGCATGCCCTTCTCCTGCACATCCATTCCATCTCCCTTGGAGCCCAGACATCATGTTATCAATTAAACCCCTCCCACACTGGTGGTGTAGTGTTTAAGAGCTATGGCTGCTAACCAAAAGGTCATCAGTTCAAATCCACCAGGCGCTCCTTGGAAAGTCTATGGCACAGTTCTGCTCTGCCCTATTGGGACGCTATGAGTTGGAATAGACTCAGTGGCAATGGGTTTTTAATGGGTATGAGTTAACTGTTCAGTGCTTAAAGACATACCCAAAGCAACCACGAACACAAAAGTATAGTAAAAAGTTCTTATTTCAGAATAGCAAAACCTTTTTCTAACACAGTGGTGAATTAGGGTGGACTGTGTATCAAGAGGAGGCCTGGTGGCATAGTGGTTAAGAGCTCAGCTGCTAACCAAAAGGTCAGCAGTTCGAATGCACCAACTAGTCCTTGGAAACTCTATGAGGTAGTTCTACTCTATGCTATAGGGTCTCTATGAGTTAATATCAACTAGGGTCTGTACGGGTTGGAATCAACTTGATGGTGACAAGTTTGATTTGGTTTGGATTAAATTATGACCCTAAAAAACGTGTGTTTCAACTTAGTTAGGCCATGATTCCCACTATTGCCTAGTTGTCCTTCATTTTGTGATTGTAATTTTACTTTAAGAGGATTAGGGTGGGATTGTAACACCACCCTCACTCAGGTCACCTTTCCCTGAGGTGTGGCCTGCACCACCTTTTATCTCGCAAGAGGTAAAAGGAAAGGGAAGCAAGCGGAGAGTTGGGGTCCTCAGACTATCAAGAAAGCAGCACCAGGAGCAGAGCATGTCCTCTGGACCCAGGGTCCCTGCACCTGAGAAGCTCCTTGACCATGGGAAGGATAAGGACAAGGACCTTCTTCCAGAGCCGAAAGAGAGAGAAAACTTTCCCTTAGAGCTGATGCCTTGGACTATTAGCCTACTTTAATGCGAGGTATTAAATTTCTCTTGGTTAAAGCCATCCACTCATGGTATTTCTGTTACGGCAGCACTAGATGATGAAGACAGTGGGTAAAGGTGGAAGGGGTGGATGAAGGACAAAAAAAGAAAAATGGACAACAAGAGAAATATAAGAATTCAGAGAACTGTGAAAATTTAATTCCTGAATATACTTTCTTTCTCCTCCCTGTAACTGTAAGGACTTTTCTCATATACAGCATATATAAGTAAATCCTTGCAATATTTAAAACACTTAGATTTTTGTAAAACTCATTCTCTGAAAACTCATGGTGGCCCCATTAATTTGTGGCTTAAAAACAACTCAGAACTAAAAAGAAGCATAAATAAATAAATAAAGGCACTGCTGTCATTTGCGGGTGATGTTCTTTTCCTGCTATCCACAACCCACACACTTGGGAGTTAATTTTCCAGGGTCAGTGTTCACAGACCATCCTCTTTCTCTCACCCCCACCCCACCACCCTTAATTATTTAGAAAAGGCAGGGCCAGTCAGTGCTCCAAACATCAAGATTTCTCTCTAAAATGCCAACTCGCACTTGGGGAGCAGGCTACATTCTCAGCTATCAGCAATTCCACTAGCCCCTGCAGACAAGGAACATGTCTCCACTGAACTGCTCGTTGTAATTAAAAAAAAAAAAAAAGTAAAAAACTGTTTCTTAAAACCAGAAAAAAAAAAAAACAGGCATTTCCCTATTACCCACCCACCCCACTCTCCCACACCGAGTGCTCCCCTCACCACACACACACTCAAATATTTCCTACCAAGGGTGTGTCCCAAGCACGGGGTCTGGCTCCGCTCTTCTTTTACACCCCTTGGAGGCCTCTGGAGAAACCATACCTTTGGTTGGCAATTCCCTGAACCCTGCCTATTCAAGCTGGCACTTATTCAAAAAGGCAGGTGAGTCTTCAAGTCAGGTTTTTAAAAGGAGTTTAAGAGGAGCCAGGTGATATGCTTACTCACCCTCAAGTTTCTCAAAGGTAATAATTTCTTGAGATGTTTACAATGTCTCAACTATGGGTTAATTAAATCCCTTAGGATGGTGGGCATAGGAAAATCCTGCATCTCAATGCCCCCCACTTTGAAAAAAAAGAGGGGGAATCTCCAAAATTACAAATTTGAATTTCTACATACTTGATTGAACTAAGGAGTAAGTTCCTCATGTGTGTTATTCTTGGTTTGAGCTTGGTGGTGCAGTGGTTAAGAGCTCAGCTGCTAACCAAAAGGTCTGCTGTTTGAATCCAACAGCTGCTCCTTAGAAATCCTATGGGGTAGTTCTACTCCGTCCTATAGGGTTGCTAAGAGTCAGAATTCACTGGATGGCAATTGGTTTGTTTGTTTTTCAATCTTTGGCTGAAAGGTAGACTTTGTTATCAATTTATTAAATCAACTGGTAATTTGCTGGATATTTCTCATACAGGAACTTATGATGTCTTCAAATCCAGCCAATCAGGTTTAGGAAGAGAGAAACTTCTCTACCTTAGCCTCCCTGCCACTCCCACACCTTTTTCATTGATTTCCATGCCCTGTTTAAGTAACATCACTCATCACTTCTCACTGTCTAGGTTATCTGACCCAATTCATGGCAGTCAATTCCACCTGAGCCCTAGGATACCCTCATTTACATACTCTGCCCTGTTCCTTCACCAATGGCTGACCTCACATCTCCCCTTGAATGTCTACTAGGCATCTGAAACTTAATGTGGTTCAAATAAAATTCTTCGTCCAAGTGTCTTATCTACCTCCCAGTCTTCCTTATCTCAGCAAATGTTCTCACTATCCTCTGGATTGTTCAGGACAAAAACCTAGAAATCATCCTTGATTTCTCTCCTTTATTCAAATCTTGCATCCAATCCATTGACACATATTCTGGACTCTTGGCGCTACCTTAAAATAAATCCTGACTCTATCCACTTCTCACTACCTCCACCTTACAGCCACCATCATCTCTTGGTGAAAACTGGACTCCGTGCCACCGATCTTCCCTCTTACAGTCTACATAACAGCATCACCTCAGTGGCTTCTCATGGCAATTAGGAAAAATTCCCAAATCCTTCCCATGGTCTTTCATGATGCGGGGCTTGCCCACCATACTAACCTCATTTCCTAACAGTCTTCCCTCGGTTCACTCCACACTAGCCATGACTTATTTCCTGAGCTTCCTCAAAACATGCCAGAACACTTGGTTATTAAAGGGCCTCAGAAACAACTCTTTCCTTTATTGGCAATATCCTCCCTCCAGAACTTCATACAGCTATTCTCTCCTTTGATATAGGTCAGTTATCTCCTCAAATATCCTGATCCCATAAGCCTTTACTAACTATTAATCTAAAACAGCTCACCCCACTCATTCCCTCACATGCAACTCTGTCTTATTTTCAAAATATTTAGCTCTCCTTGACATTTTTTGTTAATTATTACCTGTAAATGTATTTTTTGTGGTTGAGAATATATGCAGCAAAACATACACCAACTCAACAGTTTCTACCTGTACAATTTAACGACATCGGTTACATTCAAGTTGTGCAACCATTCTTACCCTCCTTTTCTGAGTAGTTCCTCTGTCATTAGCATAAACCCACTGCTCCTTAAGGTTCCTATCTAATCTTTTCAGTAGCTGTTGGCAATCTGATGCCATATAGACAGTTCTTAAAAGAGCATATGCTCAAGGTAGACCATTTTTATTAGTTAAGTAGCTAATGTTCTGGAGCCCTCGTGGCACAGTGGTTAAGTGATACGGTAGCCAAGCAAAAGAAGAGCAGTTTGAATCCACCACCTGCACCTTGGAAACCCTATGCGGCAGTGCTATTCTGTCCTACAGGGTCTCTGAGTCGGAATCAACTCAATGGCAACAGTATGGTGTTTTCTTTTTTATACTTCAGTTTTAAGATGATTCAAGGGAAGGCTTTTGGTGTAATGTTTAAAGATTATCTCACGGCAATAGTTTCAGGAGTTCATTCACCCTCAATGGCTCCAAAAAGTCTAGGGTTCATGAGAATCTGAAATTCTGTTCTGCATTTTCCCCCTTTTGATCAGGGCTTTGCTATGGACTCTTTGATCAAAATGTTCAGCGACAGTAGCCGGGAACCTTCTGGTTCTTCTGGTCTCATGGCATGCTAGATGTTCTTTTAAAAAACATGAGTGGATGCTGGAGGTTATCAAATACTTATTTTATTACACCTATTAGTATAACCACATTTATTTTTCCTGTACATATGGCAAATTATACTGATTCATTTTTGAATGTTAAACTAACCTTGAATTCTTGGGATAGACCCAACTTGGTCATAATATATTCTTCTTTAGAGTATTGCTGGATTTGTTTTGCCTATTTATTTTTATATTTTGCATCTATGTTCATCAGTGACATTGGCCTGTAATTTTCCCATCTTGTGCTGCTCTTGTCAGGTTGTGGTATCAATATTCATTCTACAAGCTTTATAAAATGAGTTTGGGTATATATTTCATTTTATATTGAAGAATTTGTGAAGTATTTCTTGAATATTTGGCAGAATTTGCAGGAAAAGCCATCTGACATGAAGTTTTCTTTCTGAGAATAGTTTGAGCTCCAATTCAATTCTATTAACAACTGTGGAATTACTTTTGCTTCCTGTTTCTTCTTGAATCGTTGTTATTAACTTACATGGTATGATACGTTTGCCTACTTTACCTAAATTTGCAAATTTATTAGCTAATATGGTTCATAACATTCTCACATTATCTTTAAGTTCTGCAAGATCTGCAGTCATTTTCTTTCTAATTCCTGATATTCGTTATTTATACCTTCATTCTTTTTCACTTGATCAATCTTGCCTAAAGTTTGTCAATTTTACTAGCATTTTCTAAGAATTAACTTTAGTCTTCGTTGATCGTCTGTTGCATGTATCCAATCATTAATAGAAACAAAAATTCCTATGAATGTTTGTTTCTGTTTTTTTCCCAACATTTTGAATGGATGTTTAACTCACTTATTTTTCAAAATTTGTTCTTTCCAATTATATTTTTAAGGCTATAAGTTTCCTATATTATATTGTCTGTACTGCACCAATTTTTATATGTACTATGTTCATAATTGTTCACTTCAAAATATATTCTAATTTTCATTATGATGTCTTTTTTAATGCCTAGTATTTTAAAATATCCAAGCACATGGAGATTTTGTATTTTCTTTTTCTAAGATGGTTTTTTTTTTTTAATTATGCTGTACTTACACAGTATCCTCTATATTATTGCAGACTCTTGAAATTTGTTGAGACTTGCTTTATAACACAGTATACAGTTAATTTTTATAAACACTATGTATGTGCATGAGATGAATGTATATTCTTTAGTGGTTAGATAATGCACACACATACACATATATCAATTTGGTATTTTTATACATGTTAAATCTTCTGTATCCTTGACAATTTATGGACTTCTATGTTTCTGAGGGGTGTGTTAAAAATCTATTATGATGCATGATGTCAAAAGGAGCCCCAGTAGTGCAGTGGTTAAGCACTCAGCTGTTAAACCTTTTGATTTGATCCACCAACTATTCCACAGGAGAAAGATATGACAGTTTCCTTCCATAAATATTACAGCCTTAGAAACCCTTTGGAGAAGTTCTACTCCATCCTATAGTCACTATGAGTCAGAATTGACTCAACAGCACATAAGAAAAAATGTATGATGTGATGGAAACTGAGCAGTACGAAGGTATAAGAATTGAACCTACATCCAGGGTCAAAGGATGAAGGACAGAGAAAACAGCAGAGACATCCAAAAGCTTGGAAAAAAGGGGGCTGAGAGGACAATGGTTGGTGGTTTAAGGGCTTTGAAGGGCTACCACATATACTGAAGAATCTGAAGTGCAATATTCTTGCCTAAGGATGAAGACATGCTCATAAAGATCCTGACAAAGCTTTAGGCTTGCACCTCTGGCTGATCTTTGGGCTCCACGGGGGCAGGAAGTGAAGGCTAAGGCAGAGTTTTAGGTGCTCTTGCTTAGCACTGAAAGAACACCCCAGTTCAGAGCCAATCTGCAAAGACTGGGATAATGTTACTTTTTCTTTTTGGCTACAAGCATTTAAAGAAATCACTGTCAGGTCATGAACTGACTGCTGTCATAACAGAACAGAACTTCAGTGTCCACACATGAGAAGACATACAATCTTTGCAGAACTAGTTTGGAAACATCACTAAGCAAATGGATGACTGGCCCTCAACAATTAAAAAAAAAAAAAGCAAACCCTAATGACTGGAGGGACTCTGATTTCCAGAGTTACATTATAATATTTAAGATATCCAGTTTTCAACACACTATTTTAAGTCATAAAAGGAAAAAGAAAAGGATGGTTCATTTGTTAAGAAGAAAGAAAGAAGAGAATGAACACAAAGCATCCCTAAGGAAACACAGATATTGGGATTACTAGACAAAGATTTTAAACCAATTGTCTTAAATTTCCTCAAAGAGCTAAAGAAACCATAGACAAAAAAAAAAAAAAAAAAGAAACCAAGAGAAGAATGTATGAACAAGTAGAAAATATTAATAAAGAAATATTATACAAAAGAACCAAATAGAAATTATAGAGCTGAAAAGTAGAATAGCTGAAATAAAATTTTCATTAGAGGAGCTCAACAGCAGATTTGAGCAAGAAAGCAGGAAAATGTAAACTTGAAAAAGCACAACTGAAATTGTTCTAACTGAGGAGCGTAAAGGAAAAAGAATGAAGAAAATGAACAGAGCCTAAGGGACCTGCGGGACAACATCAAGCATACCAATATACTCATTAAGGAGTCCCAGAAAGGAAAGAAAGATGAAAGGACAGAAAGAATATTTGAAAACGTAATGACTGGAAGTCTCCCAAATGTCATCTAGATATCCAAGAAGCTCAATAAACTCAAAGGACAATAAATACATAGATATCCACAGAGAGACATAATCAAAATGTCAAAAGACGAAGACAGAAACTTGAAAGTAGCAAGAGATAAGTGACCCCTAATGTACAAGAAGAGAGTCTCAACAAGTTTAACTGTTGATTTTTCATCAGACACCATTGAGATGAGAAAATAGTGGGATGATGTATTTAAGATACTGGAAAAAAAATACAGAAACAAAACTATGAACCAAGATGTCAGTATCTAGCAAAACTATCTTTCAAAAATGAAGGGGAAATTAAGACATGCCCAGATACACAAAACCTGAGGGAGTGTGTTAGCAGCAGAACTGCCTTATGAGAAATGCTACAGGGAATCATTCTGGCTGGCATGGAAGGACACTAGACAGTAACTGGAAGCCATAAAAAGAAACAAAGACTCCGTAAAGGTAACTACTTAGATAAAACAAAGTCAGTAATATTTTTATATCACGCCTCTTTTTTTCATATGTGATTTAAAGCACGAATGCATAAAAATACTTACACATCTCTCTTAATGGACACACAATGTATAAAGATGCAATTTTTGTACCAGCAACGTAAGTAGGGGAGGTAACTGAGCTGAATAAAAGCAGAATTTTGTATACTGTTGAGGCTAAATTTGTATTAATTAAAAGAAGATTGTTATAAATATAAGATATTAATTGTAATCCTCATGCTCACCACTAAGAAGTTAAAAAATATAAGGAAAGGAAACAAGGAGAGGATCAAAATTGTACACTTGAAAAAAAATCAGTCAAACACAAAAGTGGACAGTAGTGAAGAAAATGAGAAACAAAATACGTATATGACCTACTATTACAAAGTAGAAGATATAAGTCCTTCCTTATCATGAATTGCTTTAAATATAAATAGATTAAATTCACAATTGGGATCATTAAAGTTGTGTGTTAACTTTGTTGGACCATGATTCTCAGTGCTTTGGCAGTTATGATGTAGTTTAGCAGTCGTAAAACGATGCAATCACTTCCATGATGAGATGTGATATAACGTGATTACCTCCATGATGGGATCTGCTGTGAGTAGCCAATCAGATGTAAGGGAGTTTCCTCAGGGGTGTGGACTGCATCCAATATAGGTGGACTTTCTGGCAAGGCTCTTGAGCTTTTGCTCACTCTGAATCCTGCAGCTGGCTCCTCTTCATCTGATCTCAAGTTTTTGGGACTTGAACTCTCAGCTTACCTTCCAATTTTGGGATTCATCAGCCTCCGCAGTCTGTGAGCCACGGGCTGCCAGCTTACCTGCCGATCTTGAGATTTGTCAGCCTTTGCAGCCTGTGAGCCACAGACCTGTTGTATGACCTGCAGATCTTCAGTTCTGCAGTCCCTGCATCTATGTGAGTCAGGAGAAGCCACCAGGCTGACCCATGGACTTGAGACTTACCAGCCTCTACAGCCTCGGGAGCCATTTCCTTGATATAAATCTATTTATATATAAATACATACATATATATACATCACTGGTTTTGCTTCTCTAGAGAACCCAGCCTAAGATACCAATTAAAAGACAAACACTGGCAGAATGAATAAAAAAATCATTCAATTGCTATCAAGCTGATCTGACTCATGGTGACCCCTCGCCCCATGTGTGTCAGAGTAGTAGTGACACACAAGTGTGTCAGTTCAACGGCTAATTTTTCAAAAGTAGATCGCCAAGCCTTTCTTCCGAAGTGCCTCTGGGTGGACTCAAACCTTCAACATTTTGGTTAGCAGCTGAATGCATTAACCGTTTGCACCTCCCAAGGACTCTATGTTTATTTCTGTATTACTTGTCTTTATACTATATACATACACACACACATAGACATCCATGAGTGGTTCATACAGATGCTTTGGACTTCGACTAGCAGGGCTCTATTAATTATTGATAGAAAAGTACTGATACCAATTACAAATGCGTATTTGTCCATTTCCCCTTTCAGATTCATTAGTTTTTGTATTTTGGAGCCCTGTTGTTAAATATGTACACATTTAGGATGGTTGTATCTTTTTGGAGAAGTGAACCTTTATTATGTTATGTCCCTACCTATTCCCAATAATACTCCTTTTTCTGAAGTATAATTTGTCTGATATTAATATAGTACTGCAGTAGAACTGGATAATTTTCAACCATTTCAAGAGGTAGCATAAGATCAAGAACTGATGGTATAAAAGGAAGAAATCGAAGCTGCATTGAAGGCATTGGTGAAAAAACTATCCTCTCTCCACCATCTTCACTAACTCTGACACCAACTGTCCCTCACACAGCACTCCCTACTTCTCTGCTGGGTTCAATAATTCATTGCAACGGCCACACAGAGCTCACAGTCCATATTCATGATTATGGGGTTTATTAGGGAAGTAACAGTTATAACTCGGGCTCAAAGACACTCAGGATACAGTTCTTCTATCAGGACAGCCTCTTCCCTCCTGTGCTCATAGGTGTGCCTCTGCCTGGCCTTGGGCCTCTCTCCAAAGGCACTCAGCTTTCCTTCTCCCTGGGCCAGCATCTCCTATAGCCGGGTCCCTGTTGCTTGGTCTCTCCTGCCATGGCATCTTACCGTCTTCAGGGTTACAGCTTCCTCTCTCTATCTCAGTCTCCTGCTTCTAGGAGCTTCTCAGTGCAGGGATCTCAGGTCCATAATATATGCTCAGCTCCTGGCTGTTCTTCCTTGATGGGAGTTGAATCCTCCTCTTTGCTCTGGAACTGGTTCTCTTTGAAGGGAAAACTAAACAATCCCCTTGGTGAGCCACAATTACCCTATCACACAGTCCTGCCCAAGCACCAGGGTGGATGTTATAAGACCATGGCTAGGAAGGCCACACAAAGTAAACAATCACATCACAGTACCTTGGACTCATTTTTCGAGTGAAGTATCAAAAATCCCATCGGAACGGATTGGTAAAGAACATAATCAATGGCAAGAACATTTTCATAATTATGTTTTCTGTATTTGGAAGAAATCTATAGCACTATTCTTATTTTGCCAATTCACAGGGATCACAGAGATTAGTGGTAGATATTGCAGTACCAGAAAACTCTCTGGTGAAACAGTCTGTGAGCAGTCTTACAAACGTGGATATTCCACCACAGTCAAAAGAATGACGTTACATTAATCATCAAAGAGAACATTTCAAGATCTAGCCTGGAGTACAATGTTGCCACTGATAGGCTAAAATCCATACACTTACAAGGAAGACCAGTTTATATGACTCTTCAAATTTATGCACCAACCACCAATGCCAAAGACAAAGAAATTGAAGATTTTAAACAACTTCTGCAGCCTGAAATTGATCAAACATGCAATCAAGATGCATTGATAATTACTGGTCATTAGAATGTTAAAGTTGGAAACAAAGAAGGAAAAGTAGTTGAAAAATACAGCATTGCTGATAGAAATGATGCCAGAAATCTCATGACAGAAGTTTGCAAGACCAGTGACTCATCCACTGCAAATATTTTTTTTCAACAACATAAACGGCAGCTATACACGTGGACTTTACCAGATGGAATACACGGGAATCAAACTGACTACACCTGTGGAAAGAGAAGATGGGAAAACTCATATCATCAGTCAGAACAAGGCCAGGGATCGATTGTGAAACAGACTGTCAATTGCTCATATGGGAGTTCAAGTTGAAACGGAAGAAAAGTAGAATAAGTCAAAAAGGGCCAAAGTATGACCTTGAGTATATCTCACCTGTATTTAGAGACCACCTCAAGAATACATTTTATGTGGTAAACACTAATGACTGAAGACCAGGTGAGTTGTGGAATGACATCAAGGATATCACACATGAAGAAAGCAAGAGGTCCTTTAAAAGACAGGAAAGAAAGAAAAGACCATAATGGATGTCGGAAGAGACTCTGAACGTTGCTCTTGAATGTCGGGTAGCTAAAGGGAAATGAAGAAATGACGAAGTAATAGAGCTGAACAGAAGATTTCAAAGGGTGGCTTGAGAAGAAAAAGTATTATAATGACATGTGTTAAGATCTGGAGATGGATAACCAAAACGGAAGAACACACTCAGCATTTCTCAAGCTGAAAGAACTGAAGAAAAAATTCAACCCTTGAGTTGCAATACTGAAGGATTCTACGGGTATAATATTAAATGACGCAGGAAGCATCAAAAGAAGATGAAAGTAATACCCACAGTCACTATGCCAAAAAGAATTGGTCGACCTTCAACCATTTCAGGAAGTAGCATATGATCAGAAACCGATGATACTGAAGGAAGAAGTCCATGCTGCACTGAAGGAATTGGTGAGAAAAAAAAGCCTCCGAGAATTGACGGAATACCAACTGAGATGTTTCACCAAATGGATGCAGCACTGGAATCACTCACTTGTCTAATCCCAAGAAATTTGGAATACAGCTACCTGGCCTATGAACTGGAAAGGATCCATATTTACACCTATTCCTAAGAAAGGTGATCCAACCAAATGTGGAAATTATCAAACAATATCATTAATATCACATGCAAGTAATATTCTGCTAAAAATCATGCAAAAGCAGCTGCAGCAGTACATTGACAGGGAACTGCCAGAAATTTAAGCAGGATTCAGAAGAGGACATGGAAGGAGGGATATCACAGCTGATGCCATATTGATTCTGGCCAAAAGCAGGGAATACCAGAAAGATATTTAAACCTGTGTTTTATTGACTATGCAAAGGCATTTGACTGCTTGGGTAATAACAAATTATGGATAACATTGCGAAGAGTGGGAATTCCAGAACACTTAATTGTGCTGATAAGGAACCTGATCAAGAGGTAGATGTTCAAACAGAAAAAGGTGATACTGCGTGGTTTAAAGTCAGGAAAGGTGTGTGTCAGGGTTGTATTCTTTTACAATACTTATTTAATCTGCAAATAATCTGAGAAGCTGGACTTTACCAAGAACACGACATCAGGATTGGAGGAAGACTCATTAACAACCTGCATTTTGCAGATGACACAACCCTGCTTGCTAAAAGATAAGAGGGCTTGAAGCACTTACTGATGAAGATCAAAGACCGCGGCCTTCAGTAGAGATTGCACCTCAACATAAAGAAAACAAAAATCCTCACAACTGGACCAATGAGCAACATCATGATCAACGGAGAAAAGACTGAAGTTGTCAAGGATTTCATTTTATTTGCATCCACAATCGACACCCATGGAAACAGCAGTTAAGAAATCAAAAGATGCACTGCCATCAGGCAAATCGGCGCAAAAGACCTCCAAAGTGTTGAAAAGCAAAGACATCACCTTGAAAACTAAGATGCAACTGATCCAAGCCAAGGTGTTTTCAGTGGCCTCGTATGTGTGGGAAAGCTGGCTGATGAATAAGGAAGACCGTAGAAGAATTGATGCCTTTTAATTGTGTTGGTGAAGAATTCTGAATATACCATGAACTGCCAAAAGAAGGAAAAAATCTATCCTGAAAGAAGTATAACCAGAATGTACCCTAGCCTAGAAGCAAAGATGGCTGGCTAGACTACATCCTACGTACTTTGGACCTGTTTTCAGAAGGAATTAGTCCATGGAGAAGGATATCATGTACTATTTCTTTGGACTATCTAAGACCTGAAGAACAAAATCTCATGGTCCAAATTAACGTTTTTACTTACTAATTTTCAAATGTAGCCCTGGTGGAACAGTGGTTAAGAGCTTGGCTGAAACTAAAAGGTTTCAACCAGCCTCTCCTTAGAAGCCCTGCTGTGCAGTTCTATTCTGTCCAATAGGGTCACTGTTAGTTAAAATTTAATCCACAGCAATGAGTTATTTAATTTTCAAATATAAATTTTTTGTGTTTATGTCTAAATTCTAAAGTAAATTTTATTTTATAAACTTCCGGTTTTATAAATTTATTTTCTATTATTCAAATTTATTGTTATGGCAGAATCAAATTTAAAAAGTGACATTAATTTTCAATCCAGGCAAAATGAAACGGCAATAACTAAGTGCCGTACAAAAAAGGAAGCCTGCAGAAGATAAAAAGAAAATGATCTGTGAATCCCTAAAGACTATTCCAAAATTCGTTTTTAGAATGTAATAAATCAGCAGAGACTTCTTGCATTAAAGGTACGTGCTTAATGGGTGGGAATCATCTTACTAGTACCACTAGTGCTGAAATTAACGATGGCAATACAAATATAACCGAATTTGTTCCAAATTCTGCAACTATTTCTTGCTGTAGTAAAAAAAAAAGAAATTAGTAATGATCTAGAAAGTGAAACTAAGAATATGAAATTGTCACATCTGCAGACCCCATAAATAACAGAAATGCAGATCCTGCCTTGTGGAATAATTTTCTTCCAATGAAGTAAATTACTGGATCAAAAGAGGCCCAAGTGATTGTCAACATCACAGTTGTCCACTTGTAAATTTGTGTTGAAAATTCCTGGACGGTAAACAAAGTTCTGTAGCCAGAATTTTTTCTAGAGTGCAAAGTTAATGATGAAAATTATAAGAGGGAGTGGCTACTGCAATCTCCATCAGACAGCTCTGTGTATTGTTTTGTTTGCAAACCTACTAACCAAACAAACAAACCCCTCATCCTCATTTAATTCTCGAATTGTTACAGATGAATTTAGCAATTGGTGCAAATTGAATAGGATCGGTAAACATGAAAATAGTTCAATTCACAGAGATCATGTTATCATATTTAAACCAAACACATTGTTCTGGCTTAATTTATGAACTGGAATCACAAATTAATGAACATCAGTATTGAAAAGCCATTTTGTAATGTGTCTTTGTTGTCCTAACAATCACTGAATGTGGACTATCTTCGTGAAAAAGAAATGAAGTCTTTGGGTCCCCACGAAATGGAAAATTTTAAAGTTGGCTTCAACTTGTTGCTCATTTGATCTATTTTTAGCAAGTCACATCTCAAAATATGGTAACACAGGAAAGGGCAATCCATCCTATAATTCTAAAATAATGTGTAAAAAAATTATAATCTTGATAAGTGATGAAGTTCAATCAACTACTGTCAGTGAAATAAGTATAGCTCGATATTTTATTTTGTCTGTGGATTCCACTTCTGAGCCTTCTCATACAGGCCAGCTAAGTATTGTTTAAAGATCCGTATCTCCAACAGATAGAAAACCTGTGTGGTGATTTATCACGTTTGCTAGCTTAAAAAATCTAAAAAATCATACTGGTAAAGACATTGCAAAGCAAGTGTTTCACTAATTACGTGAAGTTTGCAAAATTGATTTTTCTAAGTGCAGAGACCAATCCTATGACAATGCTGCCATTACGTCACTGCATTATAAAGGCATGCAACAGAAAATTCTGGAATGTAATGAATATGCCATTTTCATACCAAGGTGCTGCATATTCACTTAATTTTGTAGGATGTATCACAATGGATTTTTGTAAAAAAAATGATTTTTTCTTCTATTCAGATATTTTACAAATTTTTTGCCATCTGTATTCACCGATGACCTCTTCATAGGAAATGATCAGCATTAAAATGTCTTTCTAATACCCACTGGGAAGCACATGCTATAGCAACGAGTGCAATCCTGGAATCACACACTCAGATTCTAGGTGCCACAGAGAATATTGCTGAAGACCAGTCACAAAAAGGAGATACCAGAACAGAAGCTTAAAACGTCACCAACAAAATGGAAACACAGCCCATATATTTATGTTTGTTATGTATAATAATATATTGCATCATTTTCATTTGATGAGTCAATTCTCCAAGATTGAGAAGTAAATTTATAGACATGCATGGATCTCTACCAGCTATTAACAAGATATTTACATAAGAGAATATTTTGAAAACACAATAAAACAAATACTGCCAAATACTGATTATCAAGCAGTTTATTGTTGCAGAAGCATTAAAAGAAACAAGTAAATGACAGAAATGCTCCAGAAGTATTGAGTGCCAGGGATCAATTTCACACAACCATCCTCACTGACACACCTGAATCTTGCATGAAATGAAGGGTGAAGATGTATGAAGTTCCTTCTGATATTTTTTTCCTTCTTAATGTGAATATAACTGATGAAGAATTCCTGAAGGTACCCAATAAACCAGCACAGGCTTATCCTGACGAGGAAACCCTGGTGGCACAGTGGGTAAGTGCTACGAATGCTAACCAAGAGGACAGCAGTTCAAATCCACCAGGCGCTCCTTGGAAACTCTATCGGGCAGTTCTACTCTGCCTTTAGGGGCGGGATGAGTCAGAATCGACTCGACGGCAGTGGGTTTGGTTTTTATCCTGATGACTTAAGATAAAGCTTTATGGAGAAGTGCTACAATTTCATTCTTACATTAGAATTAAGTTTAGAGATTCAAGACAAATTTTACTCATGTAGGCGTGTAAACCAAAAAACCAAACCCATTGCTGGTGAATTGATTTCAGCACATAGCAACGCTATAGGACAGAATAGAATTGCCCCCATAGGGTTTCCATGGAGCAGCTAATGTATTCAAACTGCCAAGCTTTTGGTTAGCAGCTGAGTTCTTAACCACTGCACTGCCAGTGCTCCAAATATACTCTGGCCCAGTAGTTCAAATGCAACAGCCGCTCCTTGAAAACCCGATGAGGCAGTTCTACTCTGACCTATAGGGTCATTATGCATCACAATCGACTCCAACCCAACAGGTTTGTTCTGCCTACTGCCTCATCCCTATTTCATTTTCTCAGAGATAAGTTTCTGTGATAGTGTCAGATTCAGGAATGTGATGAAAAATGTCTCTTGTAGGGGTGGGGACAAGATGGCAGAATAGTCAGATGCTTTGTGTAGCCCCTCTTATAACAAAGACCCAGAGAAGTAAATCGATTATATATGACAATCTAGGAGCCCTGAACATCAAAGGTGAAGTTACAGAATTGGACTTAGTGGCAGGGGGAGGGGGATATGGTTCAGAAGCAGTGAGAGGTGGACAGATCTGACCCGGCAGAAACCAGCACCCTGCAGGCTGGATTGAATAGCATGTGCGGTGACGCAAGCAGTGACGCTCGGGACATGTTTTTCACATCAGAAGAGACCGAGTGGTAGAAAGTCTACACAAGCCTCCAGAACCAGTGAAAAGCAGTGCTAAGTTGGCAAAAGATAAGTACATGCATTTAAAATGCCACACAAATCAAAAATCATCCCCTTTGGGAAGAACATCTCTCCCATTTATCTGCTTCCTCCCTCTCTGTTTTTAGTCTTAGACCAGCTTCAGCTATTTCTGGGTCCCCTGGGCCAGAAGTAGGAACTATCACATGCCCTGGAGCAGGAACAAACAACAAAAAATAATCTGCCAGCTTCCCTAAGCCAGGAACTCAGGGAAGTCACAGACATAAGGGGTCCAAAGACTCTGAGTGCCTTTCACCCTTGCATAGACCTGTGTGGGCCCATTTCAACAGCATAAGCCCTCATTAGCACACTACAACAGGGTATATACCTGAAGCCTGTTTTCAACTGTATCAGCTATAAAGTGGAGTGGCAGGTTTGGGATATTTGACAATGTTCTGCCAATTAAACAGGGTCCTCACCTACCCACATCAGTGACCTGAGGGTTGGTGGCTCCACCCACGTCACCTAGCCACCCAATTCAGGAGTCCAAGAATAAGTGGTGAATGCCAGTCCTTACAACCAACAGCATTGGGTGACCATGGTCTGGCTGCAAAACCCACACACCTATGTGCTCTAGGGAACAGGGACATGCTTTCCTCCCAGACACTCAGGGGCAGTCATTCCCCCCATAGTAGCCAGACACCTGTACCTACACCAATCAACCCTGTCTATATGCAGGACTGTAGGTGAGAGCCTAAACCACACACTTGGTGACCGACTATGTGGACAACTGAGCTGAATCCATACAAGAAAAGTAAAAGGGCTCCTAGGCTCACATACCTAGTAACAGCTCTGATCACCTGGTGACAGGATGTAAGAGCTTCAAAGGTGCCAATAATCAAACTAGCTCAACCAAGCAGCCTATTTGGGCATATTAAAATAAAACAAGAAACTAGGACACAATACAACAACAACAAAACCAAACCCAGTGCCATCAAGTAGGTTCCGACTCAGTATGCAAACATAAAATAAATGAATATAATAACTCATTGATGGCTCAGAGACAAGTGTAAATATCAAATAACATAAAGAGGCAGACCATGATGGATTCAGGAAGCTCCCAAAACAACAAATCAAGAAAACTTCCAAATGAAAAAAAATTCCAGGAATTACTGCAGGTAGAATTTAAAAGATTAATAGACCGAGCCCTTCAAGAGATCCAGGAGGAGATCAGGCAAAACGAAGAACAAGCCAAGGAACACACAGATAAAACAATAGAGGAACTTAAGAAAGTTACACAAGAGTATAATGACAAATGTAACAGGCTGCAAGAATCCATAGAAAGACAGCAAGCAAATCCAAAAGAGTAACAATAAAGTTTCAGAATTAGACAACCCAATAGAAAATGAGAGGAACAGAATTGAGGCACTGGAAGTCAGAATTAGTGAGACTGAAGATAAAGCTCTTGATGCCAACTTATTTGAGGAAAAATCAGATAAAGTAATTTTTTTAAATTGAAGAAACTCTAAGAATTATGCGGGATTCTATCGAGAGTGATTGGAACACCAGAATCGGGGCAGGGGGTGGAGGGATAACAGAAAACACAGTGAGAATTGTTGAAGACTTCTTGGCTAAAAACTTCGCTGATCTTGTGAAAGATAAGAAGATATCTATCCAAGATGCTTACTGAACCTCACCCAAGGTAGATGCCAAGATAAAGTCACCAGGACATATAATAATCTTGCTTGCCAAAACCAAATATAAAGAGAGAATTTTAAGAGTAGCTAGGGATAAACAAAAAGTCACCTATAAAGAAGGGTCAGTAAGACTAAGCTCGGACTACTCAGCAGAAACCATGCAGGCAAGAAGGACATATACAAAGCCCTGAAGGAAAAAAAAAAAAAAATTGCCTGCCAAGAACTATATATCCAGCAAAACTGTCCCTCAAATGTGACAGTAAAATTAGGACATTTCCAGATAAGCAGAAGTTTAGGGAATTTTTAAAAACCTAACCAATATGACAAGAAATAATAAAGGGAGTTCTCCAGTTAGAAAATCAATAACATCAGCTAACAACCCAAGACTAGAACACGGGACAGAACAACCAGATATCAACCCACGTAGGGATGTCACAAATAAATCAAAGCTAAAACACTGAAAATGTAGAAACAGAGACATCGATCTGTAAAAGATGACAACATTAAGAGAAAAAAGAGGGACTAAATAATGTAGTCATAGATCTTTCATATGGAGAGGAAGTCAAGACGATATAAAGAAATAAAAGATTGGTTTAAATTTAGAAAAACAGAGGTAAATGTTAAGGTAACCCAAAGGAAACTAACAATCCTACACATTAAAACAAGGAAAACATAAATTTTCGGCAAATACAAAAGCAACAACAAGGAAAAAGATGAAAGACTAAAAAGAAAAACGATTCAGCACAGAAAAAATTAATTAGCAGTAAATACAAAGGCAACAAAAATGAAGAGGATGAAAAGAAAATGCACAAAGAACAATGACTCAACAGAGAAAATTAAGTGGAATAAGGAAAATGTCAACAAGACATTCACAAAAAAGAAGAAAATGACAGCACTAAACTCATAACTATGAATAATTATGATAAAGGTAAATGGTTTAATTGCACCAATAAGGAGACAGAGAGTAGCAGAATGGATTAAAAAACATGATCCGTCTGTATGCAGACTGCAAGAGACACACCATAGACTCAAAGACATAAACAAACTAAATCTCAAAGAATGGATATATATATATATATATCAAGCAGACAACAATAAAAAATAAGAGTGGCAATATTAATCTCTGATAAAACAGGCTTTAAAGTAAAATCCGCCACAAAGGAAAAGGAAATACACTATATAATGATTAAAGGGTCAATATACCAGGAAGACAAAATCATAATAAATACTTACATACCCAATGACAGGGCTCCAAAACACATAAAACAAACTCAAACAGCATTGAAAAGAGAAATAGCTCCACAATAATAGTCGAAGACTTCAACATACCGCTTCTGATGACAGACAGGATATCCATAAACAAGCTCAATAAAGACACGGAAGACCTAAATACCACAATCAGCCAACTTGATCTCATAGACTTAAACATAACACTTCACCCAACGGTAGTCAAGTAAACTTTCTTTTCTAACGCTCATGGAGCATTCTTGAGAATAGACCACGTATTAGGCCACAAAGCAAGCATTAACAGAATCCAAGACATCAAAATATTACACAGCATGTTTCCTGACCATAAAGCCATAAAAGTCAAAATGCTGTCGTTATCATACATTTTAATTTCTTACATATTTTAAACCCAATAAAGTCTATTCTTATTATGTTATGCAGTCAGTAATCCTCTATTTTTACCCATTTCATTAACTTTCATTCCTTCTTGCATCTTAAGCCTTTTACCCTATTTTCTTTCTGCTTGAAGAATACCTTTGGAATTTTCTTTAATGTGGGCATGCTGATGTTAACTTATCTAGGTTTTGTTTGTCTGAAAACAAAAGGTCTTTGCTCGTTCATGAAGGATGTTTTTCCTCAGCATAGAGTTCTGGGTTGCCATGGATTTTCTCTCTGTAATTTAAATATACCATCTTATTGTCTTACGGTTTTCACTATTTCTGTACAGAAGTCATCGGTCAGTTTCTTTGTTTGTCCTTTAAAGATAATCTTTTAGTAGTGTTCAATTATTTGCTTTTTGTGGGGTTTTTTGTCTTTAGCTTCAGCAGTCCTACTATGAATTTCTTTGTATTTACCCTACATGGGTCTTATGAGGAAACCCTGGTGGCGTAGGGGTTAAGCGTTACGGCTGCTAAGCAAAAGGTCAGCAGTTCGAATCCACCAGGCGCTCCTTGGAAACTCTACGGGGCAGTTCTACTCTGTCCTGTAGGGTCGCTTTGAGTCAGAATCAACTTGACAGCAGTGGCTTTGTTCTTTTTTTTTTTTTTTTTTTTTGGTTTGGGTTTTGTAAGTCTTCTAGAATCTGTGACTTGATATCTTTAATCATTTGAGGAAAATTCTCAGCCATGATCTCAGTTTTTCTGCCTCATTCTTTTTCTTCCTTCTTAAAGTATTTTATGCTAGATATTCTCATTGTATTCTCTGTATCTTATTCCTTTTTATATTATATATATTTTTCCTTTTGTCTTTGCCTGTATTTTCTTCCAACATGTCTTCCAGTTCACTAAATCTCTCTTCAGCATTTGTAATCTGCTGTTATATACATACATTAAGATTTTAACTTCAGCTATAGTTTTCAGTTGACTTTCTAAGTTGATCTTTTTCGTAGTTTCTAGTTTTTTGCCAAATTTCTAAGTCTTGCCTTTATTTCTTTGAACATAATAGAGTTATTTCACTGTCTTTGTCTGATAGTTCAAATATCTAGTTTTTCTGTGGATCTCATTCTGTTATTTGTTGTTTCTACAGGTTTCACTCTTTTCTTTCTTTTTAAAAAAAATTGTTGATTATATTAGAGAGGCGAGGCCAAGATGGCAGAGTAGGGAGATGCTGCCAGTGATCCCTCTTACAAAAAAGACCCGAAAAAACAAGTGAAGCGATTATATTTATGACAAGCTAGGAACCCTGAACATCAAAGGCAAAGTTAGAAAATGGACTCAACGGCAGGGGGAGGGAGAGACTATTTGGAAGGGGAGAGGAGTTACTGGACCTGAATTGCCAGGAACCCTCAGGCACCATTCCCTGGAGCGACTGCAGTGAGGCTGGCAGTAGCGTTCCAGAGGCGCTTCACTCAGGGAAAGACAGCTAGTTGCACAGACTACTCACACCTCCAGAACAAGAGAAGAATGGCACTCTCGGCAAAAGCTAATTACTTGTGTTTATTTTACCACTCCTCAAACTCCCAAGCCGGTTTCAGTGGCCGTCAACTTCCCTGGGCCTGAGATAGGCCCCGGTAGCACTCTGAGCCATTCTTCCGTCCTTGAAGAAGGTATAAGTTCACAACTGGGGGAAAGATAATCTGCCAGCTCAATTAAGCTGGGGAGCTCAGGACAGAAGTAGCTCTTGTTCAGGCACAAACGGTCCATGGGCTTTGAATATTTTTCACCCCAGCATGGACCTGCGTGGGCCCATTTCAGGAGAATAGGCCCTTGTTGCCAGACTGCAATGGTTTCAGCTGGACGGTGGAAAGATGGGTGTTTGATGTTTGACACTGCTTTGCCTATTAAACAGGGTCTTCACCTACCCACATCAGGGGCCTAAGGACTGGTGGCTCCACCCACAATACCTGGCCACCTGTGACAGGGCTCCAAGGGTAAGTAGTACCGCCCAGAACTTACAACCAAAAGCATTGGGTACCCACCGCCCTTCTGCAGAACCCACCCGTGTGCTCTACAGAACAGGGATGCACTTTCCTCACAGACACTCAGAGCACAGCTGTCAGACCCCTGCCTTGATCAGAGCCTGACCCCCTACTGCAGCCAGATACTTCTGCCTACACCAATAACCCCTGCCCCTCTAAGACTGTAGGACAGAGCCTGTACCACACACTTTATGACCAACTACCTGGGCACCTGAGTTGAATCCATACAAGAAAAATAAATGAACTCCTAGGCTCCTATACCTGGTAACAGTGCTAGCCATCTGGTGATAGTACATTAGAGCTTCAAAGGTGAAAATAATCAACCTAACGCACTCAAGCAGCTTATCTGGGTATACCAAAACTAAACAAAGGAAGAAGCTAGGATACAAAAAGCAAGCATAAAACAAACTAATACAATAACTTATAGATGGCTCAGAGACAACAGTCAATATCAAATCACATAAAGAGGCAGACACGGGGGCAGGACCAAGATGGCTGACTAGGTAGAAGCTTCCGCTTATCCCTCTTGAAACAAAGACTTGAAAAAACAAGTGAATTAATTACATAAAGGACAATCTACAAACCCTGACCATCAAACACAGAGCTAAGGAGTTGACCTGAGTGACAGGGGAGTGAAAAGCCACACTGCAGCAGCGACCGCTTCCGGAGCCAGAGTCCCACGCCACAGCATTGAGCCCTCGCGGTTTCCTGGTGTCAGAGTGGTGGGGCTGATTGTGGCTTACTGAGACAGGGAAGCACGGATGTAGGCCTAACCTCAGGACCAACCTCAGAGGGGACCCAGGCAGCACACACAGGCTCCACACAGACGCGGCTGGCAGGGAAATGAAAAACCACGGGGAAGCAGCAACTGGTTTTGGAGCCTGGAGTGCAGCGCCCCAGAAAGGAAACCTTGGTGCTGGGTGTTGGACTAAGTGTAGGGGAGCTGATTGTGGCTTCCTGAGATGGTGTGAGCATGGACGCTAACCCTAACCCTCTGGGACAGTCTCAGCAGGGATACAGCCAGCACACGCAAGCTACACAACGCTCTGGAATCTCAGAAAAAACAGTCCTCACCAAACAACATAAGTAACTTTGTATATTTTGCCAGGCTACTCTCTTCTATATATCTGATTCCACCCCTCATTGCCCCAGCCAGCTTCATTAAGACTGGAATTCCCTGTGCCAGAGAGTGAAGTGCACTGCTCGATTTTTTTTTTCTTCTTTCTTTTCTAACCCATTCTCCTGGCCTGAGAAAAGTACCATTTAACAATCAAAGAAAAAATCCTTCCCTGACTTCCCTAAGCTGCAATTAACAATACAGAATCAGCTCCATCCAGGCATTAAGAGACCCATAGTCTTTGGCTTTCACCCTACAGGTAACTAGGTGGCTATTATAATGCAGAGGCAATTCTGATAGAGATCTGACCATAATTGTTTTAGCTCAGCAATGGAAAGGCAAGTTTTGGAGGTCAGATACCTCTGTACCTATTAAACAGAGCCCTCACTGGTCCACACCAGCGAAAAGAAGGCTGAAACTCCACCCACACCACCTAGCCACCTGCTAGAGGGGTCTGAGAATAGTGACGTCTACCCAAGTATTGGGTGCCTAAGATACAGCTGCAGAGCTCACCCACCAGAGCACTCTAGAGAATAGAGCCACACCTACCTCACTGACACTTGAAGGAAGGCTGTCAGCATCCTGCCCTCCTCGAAATGTGACCCCCTGCCACTAATAGAAACTGGCACATACAACCATCACCACTACTCCTCTAAGATAATAGGTGAGAGCCTACACCACACACTAGGTGACCAGCTATCAGGACACCTGAGCTGATTCTATTCAAGAATAGTGAATGGACTCATACACTTATATACCTGGTAACAGCTCAGGCAAGCTGGTAATAGGACGTAAGTGATTCAAAAGCTACAGCAATCACGATACCACAATCTAGTAGCCCATGTGGGTGTATTGTAACAAAACAAAACAACAAGACTCAGTGAGCAAATATAAAAGAAAATATTACAAAATCTTATAGATGGCTCAGAGACAGCAGTCGACATCAAATCACATGAAGAAGCTGACCATGATTGCTTCTACAAAGCCCCAAATCAAAGAATCAAAATCATTCCCGGATGTAGATACATTCCTAGAATTGCCAAATGTAGAATAAAAAAAAAATTGTATACAGAATGCTTCAAGACATCAGGAATGACCTCACAAATGAAATAAGGCAATCTACAAAAAAACCAAGGTATACACGGATAAAGCAGTTGAAGAAATCCAAAAGATCATTCAAGAACATAGTGAAAAAATTAATAAGCTGTAAGAATCCATAGAGAGATAGCATTCAGAAATCCAAAAGATTAACAATAAAGTCACAGAATCAGACAACTCAATAGGAAGTCAGAGGAGCAGACTCGAGGAACTGGAATGCAGAGTGGGGGAGCTGGAAGATAAGACAATTGACACAAATATAGTTGAAGAAAAATCAGATAATAGAATTTAAAACTATGAAGAAACCCTAAGAATCACGGGGGACTCTATCAAGAATAATTTGCGTGTGACTGGAGTTCCAGACAGGGAGGGGTAACAGAAAATACAGAGCGAATAGTGGAAGATCTGATGGCAGAAAAATTCCCTGGCATCGTGAAAGATGAAAAGCTATCTACCCAAGATGCTCATCGAACCTCATACAAGATAGATCCCAAAAGAAAATCACCAAGACATATCATCAAACCTGCCAAAGCCAAAGATAAAGAGAAAATTTTAAAAGCACCCAAGGATAAACGAAAAGTTACCTACAAAGGAGAATCAATAAGTTTGCACTACTCGGCAGAAACCATGCAGCCAAGAAGGCAATGGGATAACATATATAGAGCACTCAAAGAGGAAAAACTGTCAGCCAAGAATCATACATCCAGCAAAACTCTAAAACATGAAGGTGAAATTAAGATATTTACAGATAAACGCAAGCTTAGAGAATTTGCAAAAACCAAACCAAAACTGCAAGAATTACTAAAGGAAATTCTTTGGTCAGAAAATCAATAATATCAGATACCAATACAAGGTCACAGAACAAAACATCCTAATATCAACTCAGATAGGGAAATCACAAAAACAAAATAAGATTAATTAAAAAAAAATTACTCAAAACAGGGAATCATTGATGTCATTACGTAAAAGATTACAACAGTCAAAAAAGAGGGACTAAATACAGGAGGCATAGATCTTACATATGCAGAGGAAACCAAGGTGATATAGGGTGAAACAAGTTAGGTTTTTACTTAGTCAAACTGGGGTAAATATTAAGGTAACCACAATGAGGTCTAACAATTCCATACTTCAAAATAAAAACCAAGATAAACATAACGACTCACCAAAATAAATTCAACTACTATAAAAGGGAGTAACACACATTCTACAAAGAAAACTCAACACAAAAAAGTAAATGGAAAAATGAAATTGTCAAAAACAGGCAACAAAATGACAGCACTAAACTCATACTTATCTATAATTACACTTAATGTAAATGGACTAAATTCACCAATAAAGAGACAGAAAGTTGCAGACTGGATAAAAAAACACGATCAGTCTGTATGCTGCATAAAAGAGACACACCTTAGACTTAGAGACACAAATAAACTAAAACTGAAAGGACGGATAAAAATATATCAAGCAAACAACAATCAAAAAAGAGCAGGAGAGGCAATATTAATTTCCAACAAAACAGACTTTAAAGTTAAATCCACCACAAAGGATAAAGAAGGACACTACGTAATGATTAAAGGGACAATTTACCAGGAAGATACAACCATATTAAATATTTATGCACCCAATGATAGAGCCGCAACATTCATAAAACAAACGTTAACAGAATTAAAAAGTGAGATAGACACCTCCACAATTATGGTAGGAGACTTCAACACAACACTCTCGGTGAAGGGTAGGAAATGCAGTCAGAAGCTCAATAGAGACACAGAAGATCTAATTGTTACAATTAAACAACTTCACTTCATAGACTTATACAGAACACTCCACCCAACAGCTGCAAAGTATAATTTTTTTTTTAGTGCACATGAAACATTCTCTAGAATAGATCACATATTAGGTCATAAAACAAGCCTTTGCAGAATGCAAAACACTGAAATATTACAAAACATCTTCTCTGAACAAAAGACCGTAAAAGTAAAAATCAATAACAGAAAAACCAGGGAAAAGAAATCAAATGCTTGGAAACTGCACAATACCCTGCTCAAAAAAGACTGGGTTATGGAAGACCTTAAGGAGGGAATAAAGAAATTCACAGAATTCAACGAGACTGAAAACGCTTCCTATGAAAACCTTTGGGACACGGTGAAAGCAGTGCTCAGAGGTCAATTTATATCAATAAAGGCACACATATTAAAGAAGAGCCAAAATGAAAGAACCGTTCCTACAACTTGAACAAAGAGAAAGAGAGCAACAAAAGAAACTGTCAGGCACCAGAAGAAAGCAAAAAATAAAAAGTACAGCAAAATTAAATGAATTAGAGAACAGAAAAACAATTGAAAGAGTTAACAAGGCCAAAAACTGCTTCTTTGAAAAAAATTAACAAAATTGATAAAACACTGGCCAGACTGACTAAAGAAATACAGGAAAAGAAACCAATAACCCGAATAAGAAATGGGATGGGCCATATCACAACACATGCAACTGAAATTAAAACAATCATATCAAATTACTACAAAAAATTGTACTCTAACAAATTTGAAAACCTAGAAAAAATGGATGAATTCCTAGAAACACACTGCCTACCTAAACTAACACACACTGAAGTAGAACAACTAAATAGACCCATAACAAAAAAAGAGATTGAAAAGGTAATCAAAACACTCCCAACAAAAAAAAGCCCTGGACCTGACGGCTTCACTGCAAAGTTCTACCAAACTTTCAGGGAAGACTTACCACTACTACTGAAGGTATTTCAAAGCATGGAAAAGGACGGAATACTACCTAACTCCTTCTATGAAGCCAGCATAACCCTGATACCAAAACCAGCTAAAGACAACACAAAAAAAGAAAATTACAGACCTATATCCCTCATGAACATAGATGCAAAAATCCTCAACAAAATTCTAGCCAATAGAATTCAACAACGTATCAAAAAAATAATCCACCATTACCAAGTGGGATTTATACCAGGTATGCAAGGTTGGTTCAATATTAGAAAAACAATTAATGTAATCCACCACATAAAAAAAGACAAGAACCAAATAATTTTATCAATTGATACAGAAAAGGCATTTGACAAAGTCCAACACCCACTCATGATAAAAACTCTCAGCAAAATAGGAATAGAAGGAAAATTCCTCAACATAATAAAGGGTATTAGTACAAAGCCAATACCCAACATCATCCTAAATGGAGAGCCTGAAAGCATTTCCCTTGAGAAGGGGAAACAGACCAGAATCCCCTTTATCACCGCTCTTATTCAACATTGTGCTAGAGGTCCTAGCCAGAGCAACTGGGCTAGACAAAGAAATAAAGGGCATCCAGATTGGTAAGGAAAAAGTAAAATTATTTCTATTTTCCAACGACATTATCTTATACACAGAAAATCCTAAGGAATCCTCAAGAAAATTATTAAAATAGAAGGGTTCAGCAGAGTTTCAGGTTACAGTATAAACGTACAAAATCAGTTGATTCCTCTATATCAACAAAAAGAACATTGAAGAGGAAATCATCAAATGAATACCATTCAGAGCAGCCCCCAAGAAGATAAAATACTTAGGAATAAACCTCACCAAAAACTAAAACCGCTATACCAAGAAAACTGCAAGGTACTACTGCAAAAAAACAAAAGGAACCTACGTAATTGGAAAAACATACCTTGCTCATGGATAGGAAGACAACATTGTAAAATTGTCCATTCTACTAAAAGCCATCTATAGATACAATGCACTTCCGATCCAAATTCCAATGACATTTTTTAAAAAGATGGAGAAACAAATCACCAACTTCATATGGAAGGGAAAAAAGTCGTGGATAAGTAAAGCATTACTAAAAAAGAACAAAGTGAGAGGACTCACTCTGCCTGATATTAGAACCAATTATACCACCACAGTAGTCAAAACAGCCTGATACTGGTACAACAACAGACACATAGACCAATGGAACAGAATTGAGAATTCAGATATAAATCCATCCACATATGAGCAGCTGATATTTGACAAAGGCCCAGTGTCAGTTAATTGGGGAGAAGACAGTCTTTTTAACAAAAGGTGCTGGCGTACCTGTATATCCATCTGCAAAAAATGAAACAGGACCCATACCACACACCATGCACAAAAACTAACTCCAAATGGATCAAAGACCTAAACATAAAATCTAAAACGATAAAGATCATGGAAGAAAAAATAGGGACAACATTAGGAGACCTAATACATGGCATAAACAGAATACAAAACATTACTAAAAATGACGAAGAGAAACCAGATAACTGGGAGCTCCTAAAAATCAAACACCTATGCTCATCTAAAGACTTCACCAAAAGAGTAAAAAGACCACCTACAGACCGGGAAAAAGTTTTCAGCTAAGACATCTCCGCCCGGCACCTGATCTCTAAAATCTACATGACTCTGCTAAAACTCAACCACAAAAAGACAAACAACCCAATTAAAAAATGGGCAAAGGATATGAACAGGCACTTCACTAAAGAAGACATTCAGGCAGCTAACAGATACATGAGGAAATGCTCTCAATCATTAGCCATTAGAGAAATGCAAATCAAAACTACAATGAGATTCCATCTCACTCCAACAAGGCTGGCATTAATCCAAAACACAGAAAATAATAAATGTTGGAGAGGCTGTGGAGAGACTGGAACACTTATACACTGCTGGTGGGAATGTAAAATGGTATACAACCACTTTGGAAATCAATTTGGTGCTTCCTTAAAAAGCTAGAAATAGAACTACCATACAACCCAGCAATCCCACTCCTCGGAATATATCCTAGAGAAATAAGAGCCTTTACACAAATAGATATATGCACATCTATGTTTACTGCAGCACTGTTTACAACAGCAAAAAGATGGAACCAACCAAGGTGCCCATCAATGGATGAATGGATAAATAAATTATGGTATATTCACACAATGGAATACTACACATCGGTAAAGAACAGTGACGAATCTGTGAAATACTTCATAACATGGAGAAACCTGGAAGGCATTATGCTGAGTGAAATTAGTTGCAAAAGGTCAAATAGTGTATAAGACCACTATTATAAGATCTTGAGAAATAGTTTAAACTGAGAAGAACATATTCCTTTGTTGTTATGAGAGGGGGGAGGGAGGGGGAGTAGGAGAGGGGTATTTACTAAAGAGATAGACAAGAACTACTATGCGTGAATGGAAGGACAACACTCAACACAGTGGAGGTCAGCACAACTGGACTAAACCAAAGCAGTTTCCTAAATAAACTGAACGCTTCAAAGGTCAGCAAAGCAAGGGCACATGTTTGGGAACCATGTTTTCAGGGGACATCTAAGTCAACTGGCATAATAAAATCTACTAAGAAAACATTCTGCATCCCACTTTGAAATGTGGCGTCTCGGGTCTTAAATGCTAACAAGCGGCCATCTCAGATGCATCAATGATTCTCAACCCACCTGGATCAAGGGAGAATGCAGAACACCAAGAACATAAGATAATAACGAGCCCAAGAGACAGAAAGGACTACATGAACTAGAGACTACATCATCCTGAGACCAGAAGAACTAGATAGTGCCGGGCCACAACCAATGACTGCCCTGACAGGGAACATAACAGAGATCCCTTGAGGGACCAGGAGAACAGTGGGATGCAGACCCCAAATTCTCATAAAAAGACCAGACTTAATGGTCTGACTGAGACTGGAAGGACTCTAGTGATCATGGCCCCCACACCTTCCGTTTACCCAGTACGGGAACCATCCCCAAAGCCAGTTCATCAGACATGGATTGGACTAGACAATGGGTTGGAGAGGGATGCTGGTGAGGCGTGAGCTACTTGGTTTGGGTGGACACTTGAGACAATGTTGGTATCTCCTGCCTGGAAGGGAGATGGGTGGATAGAGGGGCTTAGAAACTGGCAAAACGGCCACAAAAAGAAAGAGTGGAAGGAGGGAGTGGGCTCTCCCATTGGGGGGAAAGTAATTGGGAATATGTAAGAAGTTGTGTATAAGTTTTCATGTGAGAGACTGGCTTGATTTGTAAACTTTCACGTAAAACACAACAAAAATTATTGAAATAAAAAAAAAGCTGACCCATGATTGCTTCAACAAGCTCTCAGAACAAAGACTCAAGGAATCTTCTGGATGAAGGTGCAATCCTGGAATTACCAGATGCAGAATACAAAAGATTAATATACAGAACTCTTAAAGACATCAGGAAGGAAATGAGGCAAAATGCAGAACAAGCCATGGAACACACAGATAAAGCAGCTGAAGAAATTAAAAAGGTTACTCAAGAATATAATTAAAAATTTAATAGGCTGCAAGAAACCATACAGAGACTGCAATCAGAGATTCAGAAGATAAACAATAAAATTACAGAGATAGAAAACTCAGCAGAAAGTAAGAAGAGCACAATTGAAGAACTGGAAGGCAGAATAACTGAGATTGAAGATAAAGCACTTGGGACCAATATATTTGAAGAGAAACCAGAGAAAAGAAATTAAAAAATGAAGAAATCCAAAGAATCATGTGGGACTTTATCAAGAGAAATAACTATGAGTGATTGGAGTACCAGAACAGGGAGGGCTAACAGAAAATACAGAGGGAACTGTTGAAGATTTGTTGGCAGAAAACTTCCCTGATATCATGAAAGATGCTCATCGAATTCCACATACGGTAGATCTCAAAAGAAAGTGACCAAGACATATAACAATCAAACTTGCCAAAATCAAATATAAAGAGAATTTTAAGAGAGGCTAGGGATAAAAGAAGTCACCAACAAAGGAAAGTAAATAATAATAAACTTGGACTACTCAGCAGAAATCATGGAGGCAAGAAGGCAATGGGATGACTTATATAAAATATTGAAGGAAAAAAATTGCCAGCCAGGAATCAAACCATAACCCTGGCCCTCTGGCCCTCTGGCCCTCTGGCCTTAGCCCTCTAACTCTAGCCCCTAAGCCCTGAGCCCCAAAGCCCCTAAGACCCTAAGCCCTTAGGTCCTAACCACCAAGACCCTGAACTCTAGCCCTAACCCAAACCGTAACCATATACCCTAAACCCTACAATCTAAACACCTACACCCCAAAACACTACACACAAAAACCATACACACTAAACCCTATACTCTAAGCCCGAAACCCTAAACCCAAACCTCAAGCCCCAAAGCCGAAACCCAAAACCTAACCGTAAGCCCTAAACCCTAACACCTAACCCTAAACCCTAACCACCCTAACCCTAACAACCCTAACCCTAACGACCCTAACCCTAACTACTCTAGCCCTAACCCTCGAACCCTAACCCTCTAATGCTAACCTGAAACCCTAACCCAAAACCCTAACCCTCTAACTCTAACCCTCTAACCCTAACCCTCTAACCCCAACCCCCAAACCCAACCCCAAACACTAAACCTCAAATCCCTAGCCCTAAACCTAAGAATGAGCCTAAGCCTAACCCTAACACAACCCTAAACCCTAAACCATAACACTTAAAACCCTAACACGCGAAACCCTAACACCCTTAGCCCTAACACATTTAACCCTAACATCCTAAATGCCAAAACCCTAAACACTAACACCCTTAACCCCAACCACTAACCCCTAAACCCTAACTTAAAGCCTAAGTCATCTAACCCTAATACCCTAACTCTAAACCCTAAAACCTACACCCTAACCCCAGCCCCCAGCCCTAACCCTCACTCTAAGCCTTAAACCCTAAACCCTAAGGCCTAAACCCTAGGCTCTAAGCCCTAAGCCCTAAACCCTAAGTCCTAAAACCCTAAACTCTAAGCCCTAAGCCCTAAACCTAACCCTCTAACCCTAAACCCTAAAACTTTACCCCAAACCCATCCCAAACCCCTAAACCTGAACCCCTAAACCCTAGCCCTAACCAGTAACCCTAAACCTCTAAACTATACCCCTAACCCTCTAACCCTAACCCTCTAACCCTAACCACAACACCAACCCCAACCTCTGAACCCCCAAACCCTAACCCCCAACCCTAAGCCTCTGAACCCTAAGCCTAAACCCTCTAACCCTAAACCCTAACCTTCACCCCCTCACACCCTCACCTTCTCACTCCCTCACTCTATAATCTTCTCAACCTCTAACCCCCTCACCCTCTAACCCCTCACCCTGACTCCCTCAATCTCTAACCCCCAAACTCTAAACCCCAACCCTCTAACACCCACCCTCTAACCCCAACCCACAAATCCCAAACAAACCCAACCCCAAGCCTAAACCTAAATCCCTAAAACCTAACCCAAACCCTAATGACTAAACCACAAAACCCTAAACCCCCAAAACCCTAAACCCCAAACTGCAACCCCTAACACCTAACCTGTAACTCCAAACTCTAACCTCAAACCCTAAACCTAACACCTAACCCCAACCCAAAAACCCTAACCAAAAAACCCAACCCTAAACTCTAACCCCCAAACCCCAACCCCTAAACCAAACCCTAAGGACTCTAACTCTAACAACCCTAACCCTAACATCCCTAAGCCCAAACCCTAACCCTTTTTGTTAGCAGCCATAGCACTTAACCACTAGCCACCAGGGTTACCATGAGCAGTCACAGGAATAGACATATGCACACCCGTGTTCACTGCAACATTATTCACAGTAGCAAAAAGATGGGAACAACCTAAGTGCTCATCCACAGAGGAACGGATAAACAAACTACGGTACATACACACAGTGGAACACTACACGACAGTAAAGACCAATGATGAATCTCCGAAACATCTCACACCATGGATGAATCTGGAGCGCATCACACTAAGTCAATCACAAAACGACATATAGAGTAAGTGACCACTATCATGAAAACATTTACGCACAGAAACAATCTTTGATGTTCACTAGGGAGACGAAGAGTGGGTAGAGAAAAGCCAACTAAACAATAACCAAAAAAACCAAACCCACCGCCGTCGAGTTGATTCCAGCTCATAGCGACCCTATAGGACAGATTAGAACTGCCCCATAGAGTTTCCAAGGAGCGCCTGGTGGATTTGAACTGCAGGCCTTTGGTTAGCACCGGTGGCTCTTAACCACTACGCCATCAGGGTTTCCAACTAAACGACACATATGTGGTAACTCTGGTGAAGGAAGAGACGGTACACAAGACTGGGAATCAACCTCAGCCTCACTCTAACCCTAACCCTAAACCACTTGTGCCCTAGCCTAGTAACCCCAGCCCTAACCCCAACCCCCAACCACCTAAAACCTATACCCCTAAACCTGACTCCCAAACCTCTAACCCCCAAACCTGGACCCCTAGCACCAAACCCTAACCCCTAACCCTAATCCTCCAACCCTTCTGCATCTCTGGGCCTCTCGACTCTCCGTCTATTTTCTCCCTCCAAATCGTACTAACACTCAGTGGAATTTTGAAGTTTGAGCTGTGCTTTGCTTCTTGTTGTCTCCACCGGTTCCATCAAGGCACTGCATCATTTCTTTGCTCTGCTTCACTATTCAGTTCCAAAACCATGGCTTAGAATCGCCTGTCACTAAACTTCAGCGATTCGGTGCAAGGCCGCGAGAGGGCGTGCGCACCGCCGGTTCTGTTCTGCCCACCAGGCCCTCTGAGTATGGGAACCTCCTGGACCTAAGCCGGGACCGACCTGGGTACCGCTCCAGTGGCGATAGCAGAAGCTTTTCTTCCCGAGGGACCCAACGCCCCAGGGCGCTCTCTCAATACTCCCATTAATGCTGTTATTATCCTAACCCACTCCTTCTGCGAGACCTAGTGGGTCCTCGACCAGGCCCAGCCTTCAGGACCCGCATCCCCCTGCCGTGGTCACGTACAGGAACCTGCAGGGCCGCGCCCTCCCCGCCCAAGCTCTGCCCCTCCACACCCTGATGCCCTGCAGGCCTCTACTAGGTCCCCGTCCAGAGCAGAGTTGTCGCCCTGCACGGGGTGGGGGGACACGAGTGAACATCCGGAAACCACCCCCCAAGCACGAAGCCGACTGCCCGTATTGAGACCGTGTGAGCAGGGCTGCCCCGCCGACTGGAGCCTGCAGGGCATCACTCACGTTTGTCAGCTTCTCACTGCCCTCTGGGATCGGGGTCCCAGAGCAGCCAATCCCCCCGGGGCGGGGGGGGGGCAGTCCGTCCGCAGGGGCTGGAAGATCGGGTTGGTGCCCATGGCCGGAGCGCTTAAAACCCTTATAAACCCTCATAAACGGCCAGCTCCAGACCTTCAAAAGTCAGCCCGAGAGACACCTAATCTCCTCCAACGTAAAAAAAAAAAAAAAAAAAAAAAACACGCTGCCGTGGAGTCAATTCTGACTCACAGCGACCCAATAGGACAGAGTAGAACTGCCCCACAGAGTTTCCAAGGAGCGCCTGGTGGATTCGAACTGCCAATCGTTTGGCTAGCAGCCTTAGCACTTAACCACTACGCCACCAGGGTAACCCACTGAACCCACTGCCACCAGGGTAGAGGCTCCAAATCCCGCCAGTGTGAGGAACCCTCAAATCCCCTCAGCACCAGAGATCGCGTCCACAGCGACCGGTACACAGCGCCGCACAAATGTTTAAGTTAACAAACGACCTGGTTGCTCAGGACCCCTTCCTGCTACCCCCACCCCCGGCACCCAGAGGGGGAGCGGGACCCGGCATCCACACTGTTAACAGACACTGAATCGCTGCTGCATCCACAAGGAGTAGGATCCCCACGCTGCTCCACAGATTCCCAGGACCCCTTCCTTTCCAGGTGGGGCCGGGGCCAAGCCGACGACCCAGCCCGGAGAGTAGACCAGCCGGCGCGGGCGCGGGCGCGGGGTGCCTCAGCCTCCCAGGCACAGCACCCAAAACAATAAGGGGCAGCATGGCCTTGGGCGGGGGATCCCTCTCTCCCCTGTCCCTGGCACCCTACGGAGTCTGGTGGAGGTGGGAGGACGAATGGGGGCGAGTGCCCCGCCCTCAGTCTGGAATCTCACCCCCCCGGGCGAACTCTGGGCCTTGGTTTCCCCCCTGGCACAGGGAGCAGGTGGGGGGCGGGGGGACAGGCGCCCATCCCCCAGCTTGGCCCGCAAACCCTCCCCGGGCAGAGTAGGGACCTTGGCGCAGCCCTGGACACAGCCTTTCTCCCCAAGCCCTTCAAGCCCCCAGGCCCGAGGGCACTCCGCAGCTGGATCCCGCGGCTAGACCCCCCCCCCCGCAAATCCACGGGGATGCAAATTCGCAGACCAGCTGAGTCTCCCGGGCCAGAGGCTCCCTCTTGCAGCCCCTAGAGTGGCTGCGTCCGCCCGCCCCCGCGCCGCATCCGCCCCTGGGGATCACTCGGGACGGGGTACCCCGGAGGGGGCGATGCCAGCTGCTAACCCAACGTCCGGACTCCCCAACCTCTGGAGCCCACGGACTGCTGGGACTGGGACCCGCCCTCCTGGCGCCTTCCCTCCACACCTTCGAGGGGCCGGGCTTGTTCAGTCTGGGAGCGGGTCCCTCCACCCAGCTGCCGGAGTTTCATACCTTTCAGAAAATACAGCACAGAAAGCAGCACGAACACCGTCCGCTGTAAGGCGCGCCACCTGCCCGGGCCCCTCACCACCCGTCCCAGCACTTCCGGGAGTAACTGGCTGGACGGCGAGGAACATGGCTGCCGGCCCCGCCCAGCGGCCCGGGTGTGGGGCGGGCGTGGGGGGGTTGGGCCTCCAGAGGGGAGGGTGGGGTCTAGAAGCAAGGACAAGGCCTAGGTGTACGGGGTGAGGAGACAGGAGACGTCAGGAGAGGGCCCTCTCCGGCGCAGAGTTAAGTATTGGAGGTGCAACGGTTAAGTGCTTGGCTAACTGAAAGGTGGGCCGTTGGAACCCACCAGCTCAGAAGTTGAAAAGATCTGGAGATGGGCTCCCATAAAGATTCTAACCAAACAAAATCCAAACCAGTTGCTGTTGAATCAATTCCGACTCATAGTGACCCTATAGGGCAGAGCAGAACTGCCCCATAGGGTTTCTAAGACTGTAAGTCTTTACAGAAGCAGACTGCCATGTCTTTCTGCAAAGAACCAACTGGTGGATTCGAACTGCCCACCCTTTGGTTAGCAGCCGAGCTCTTAACCACGGTGCCACCAGGGCTGCGCCATAAAGACTGCAACCTAGGAAACCTTGTGAGGCAGTTCTAAGCTGTCGTACAGGGTTGATATGAGTCAGAATCTCTTGATGGCACACAACCATGATTGTACTAAGAAAAATTCCTCCAAGCAGCTGTCTACATGACCCCTGAAGCACACATCCATGCACGCTATCAAAGCAGTGCGGCCAAAGACAGGAAATTGGAATAGAG
Organism: Loxodonta africana; assembly: GCF_030014295.1. Classification (NCBI taxonomy): domain Eukaryota; kingdom Metazoa; phylum Chordata; class Mammalia; order Proboscidea; family Elephantidae; genus Loxodonta; species Loxodonta africana. The sequence goes on from NW_026974887.1 coordinate 311,613, forward strand.
ACATTATAGAGTGGACAGTGAAAAGTGATTTCTGAGGGGCGTGCAGCTCAAGCGGAGGAGGTAGCATACAACTAAATGCCCTTCTCCTTCTATTGTTCAATGGTCTTGAGAAAGAATGTGTCCCAGGAATTAACTGTAGCCCAGGAGAACTTGAAGACAGCAAATACAGAGGACCAGTCAGGATGCTTCTGCAGTGGTCAGGGTGAGGAGTGATGGTGGTAGTGCAGGTGGGAACAGTGGGCAGGCTTGAGGTGTACTTTGGAGCTTGAGCTGCCAAGAATTGCTGGTGGATCAGACGTACGGGATGAGGGGAATGGAGAATCAAAGGTGACTTCTAGAATTCAGGCTACCATGAGAGCATGGTCACCAGAGCCATTCTCTACCATGTGGAAAACCATGGAGGAACAAACTTGAGAAAATGACCAAAAGATTTTTTCTGGACATGTTAGATTTGGATGTCTGAGGTCATCCAAGTGTGGAGAACAGTTCCCAGCTGTGGATACCACTCTGAGGTAGAGTAGTTTTCCAGGTTCTAAGAATTTGGAGATCATCAGCCTATAGCTGATTTGAAAGCCACTGGTGGTGCGATGATTATGCATTTGGGTGCTACCAAAAGGTCTGCAGTTTGAATCTACCAGTCGCTCCTTGGAAACCCTGTGGGGAAGCTCTACTCTGTCCTATAGGGTCCCTATGAGTCAGAATCCACTCGATAGCGACTTTGTTTTGTTTTGTTTTAATACTAAGCTCAGAAAAGTTGTGTGTCAGGGTTGTATTTTTTCACAATACTTATTCAAGCAGTTCGAATCTACCAGCCACTCCTTGGAAGCCCTGTGGGTCAATTCTACTCTGTCCTTTAGGGTCGCTATGAGATAGAATCGACTCAACAGCAGTGAACTTAGTCTTAGAGGAGCTCTTTGTCTGTCAAAGCTGAGAGTTTTACTTCATACTTTTTAAAACTGCCATGTCTCATGTTACGTGGCTACCCTTACAGGAGCATTTTTGGTGCTAACTTGACTTGTTCTTGGTGAAGGGCTCTGTATTCATTTTCTAGGGCTGCCATAGTAAATTACCAAAAACTCAGTGTCTTTAAAAAAACATATAATCCATACAGTCCAAGAAGCTGGATTATATGAAGAAGAAGGGGCATCAGGATTAGAGGAAGACTCATTAACAGCCTAGACATGCAGATGACACAACCTTGCTTACTGAAAATGAAGAAGACTTGAAGCGCTTGCTGATGAGGATCAAAGACTTCAGCCTTCAGTATGGATTACACTTCAACATAAAGAAAACAAAAATCCTCACAACTGGAACAATAAACAGAAAATACTGAAGTTGTCAAGGATTTCATTTTACTTGGATCCACAATCAACACCCATGGAAGCAGCCATCAAGAAATCAAATGACATATTTTATTGGACAAATCTGCTACAAAAGACCTCTTTAAAGTGTTAAAAATTGAAGATGTCACTTTGAGGACTAAGGTGTGCCTGAACCAAGCCATGATATTTTCAATCGCCTCATATGCATGCTAAAGCTGGACAATGAATAAGGAAGACAAAAGAACTGAAACTTGAATTATGTTGTTGGTGAAGAATAATGAATATACCATGGACTGCTAGAAGAATGAACACACCTGTCTTGGAAGAAGTACAGCCAGAATGCTCCTTAGAAAGGTGGGTGGCAAGACTTGGTCTCACGTCCTCTGGACATATTATCAGGAGGAATCAGTCCCTGGAAAAAGACATCGTGCTTGGTAAAGTAGAGGGTCAGTGAAAAAGACAAAGATCCTCAATGAGACAGATTGAGACGGTGGCTGCAACAGTGGGCTCAGACATAGCAATGAGAAAGGCCCAGGGCTGGGCACTGTTTCGTTCTGTTGTACATAGGGCTGCTATGAGTTGGAACTGACCCAACAGCACCTAACAACAACATCATAAACTCACTAGATCTCCTGGGGATAGAATGTCATATTCAGTGTAGAATAGATAGAGTTTCTTTGTTTACCATATTTACTAATACTATGATTTACATTTGATAACTTCCACATTCTGTTGGATCGCTTTTCTTTGGAATGGACACAAACGTGCGTCTCCTGCAGTCTGTTGGCCAGGTAGCTAGCTTCCAAATTTCTTTGCATAGTGGAGTGAGCATCTACAGTGCTGCATCTGTTTGTTGAACCAACTCAGTGGGTATTCTGTCAGCTCCTGGAGCCTTGTTTTTCGCCAGTGTCTTCAGTGTAGCTTGGACTTCTTGCTTCACTACTACCAGTTCTTGATCATATGCCACCTCATGAAACGACTGAAAATTGACCATTTCTTTTGGTACTGTGACTCTGTGTATTCTTTCCATCTTTTGTGTGTGTGCTTTAAGTGAAATTTTACAAATCAAGTCAGTCTCTCATACAAAAATTAGTATACAGCTTGCTATGTACTCCTAGTTCCTCTCCCACCAATGAGACAGCACACTCCTCTCAACGCTGTATTCCCCGTGTCCAGTCAGCCACTTTCTGTCCCCCTCTGCCTTCTCATCTCCCCTCCAAACGGGAGCTGCCCACATAGTCTCATGTGTCCACTTGAGACCAGAAACTCACTCCTCACCACTATTTTTTCTATCCTATAATCCAGTCCAATCCCTGTCTGAAGAGTTGGCTTTGGGAATGGTTCCAGTCTTGGGCCAACAGAAGGTCTGGGGACCATGACCTCCAGGGTTCCTCTAGTCTCAGTCAGATCATTAAGTCTGATTTTTTTATGGGACTTTGAGGTCTGCATCTCACTGCTCTCGTGCTCCGTCAGGGATACTCTGTTTCATTCCCTGTCGGGGCAGTCTTCGGTTGTAGATGGGCACCATCTAGTTCTTCCGGTCTCAGGCTGATGTAGTCTTGGATTTACGTGGCCATTTCTGTCTTTTGGACTCATAATTACCTTGTATCTTTGGTGTTCTTCATTCTCCTTTGCTCCAGGTGGGTTGAGACCAATTGATGCATCTTAGATGGCCGCTTGATAGTGTTTTTAAGACTGCAGACGCCACTCACCAAAGTGGGATGCAGAATGTTTTCTTAATAGATTTTATTATGTCAATTGACCTAGATGTCCTCTGAAAACATGGTCCCCCAACTGCTGCCCCTGCTACTCTGACCTTTGGAGCATTTGGTTTATTCAGGAAACTGCCTTTCATTTAGTCCAGTTATGCTGACCTCTCCTTTATTGTATGTTGTCTTTCCCTTCACCTAAAATAGTTCTTGTCTACTATCTAAATTTGCGAATATCCTTCTCCCTCCCTTTCTCCCCACCCTCATAACCATCAAAGAATATTTTCTTCCCTGTTTAAACTATTTCTTGAGTTCTTATAATAGTGGTCTCATACAATATTTGTCCTTTTGCAACTGACTAATTTCACTCAACATAATGCCCTCCAGATTCCTCCAAACTATGAAATATTTCACGGGGGGGGGGAGGGAGGGAGAGTGTTTTTTTACTGATTAATTAGTAGGTAAGAACTGCTTTAGGTGAAGGGAATGACAACACTCAATACATGCAAGGTCAGCTCAATTGGACTGGACCAAAAGCAAAGAAGTTTCTGGGATAAAATGAATGCTTCAAAGGTCAGCGGAGCAAGGGCGGGGGCTTGGGGACCATGGTTTAAGGGGACTTCTAAGTCAATAGGCAAAATAATTCTATTATGAAAACATTCTGCATCCCACTTTGAAATGTGGCGTCTGGGGACTTAAATGCTAACAAGCGGCCATCTAAGATGCATCAATTGGTCTCAACCCACCTGGAGCAAAGGAAAATGAAGAACACCAAGGTCACACGACAACTAAGAGCCCAAGAGACAGAAAGGGCCACATGAACTAGAGACCTACATCATCCTGAGACCAGAAGAATTAGTTGGTGCCCGGCCACAATAGATGACTGCCCTGACAGGGAGCACAACAGAGAACCCCTGAGGGAGCAGGAGATCAGTGGGATGCAGACCCCAAATTCTCATAAAAAGACCATACTTAATGGTCTGATTGAGACTAGAGGAATCCTGGCGGCCATGGTCCCCAAACCTTCTGTTGGCACAGGACAGGAACCATCCCCGAAGACAACTCATCAGACATGAAAGGAACTGGACAGTGAGGGGGAGAGAGATGCTGATGAAGAGTGAGCTAATTATATCAGGTGGACACTTGAGATTGTGTTGGCATCTCATGTCTGGAGGGGAGATGGGAGGATAGAGAGAGAGGGAAGCTGGCAAAATTGTCACGAAAGGAGAGACTGGAAGGACTGACTCATTAGGGGGAGAGCAAGTGGGAGTACGGAGTAAGATGTATGTAAACTTATATGTGACAGACTGACTTGATTTGTAAACGTTCACTTGAAGCTCAATAAAAGTTAATAAAAATATATATATATTAATGGTCACCTAATGGTATTAAAAATATGATATTCAAGTCAGCTATTATAGAGACATCTTTGGTTTAGGGTCTGTAAAAACCAATATGCCTATTGTTCATAGGAGACACCTGTGATATCTCACTGGTTTCTAGTCATGTTTGTAGAGCAAGTCAAAGTTTCACCCAAGCTTCTGTCAGTACTAATTATATAAAATACATATGGGTTGGGACGGGTGTATATCATCACCATTATCATCAGCAAAAGCACTTTTTTTGCATTATCACTAAATCAGTTAAAATTTGTGTTAACTGGGTTAAAAAAAAAAAAAAAAACCTGAGTTCAAACTTGTATAATAATTACAGGTGCATGAACCCCTTCTAGAATAAATAAACAATTGACCTAATTAGACAACATCTGGTTTAATTCATGCTCCAGAAATAACCACGACAAATGGGATTACTGTTATTGGTGAAATGGTTAGGTTATATCCTTAGAACTGGGCTTGAACTCTATCCTAGTTGATTGACAATCCACAAGTTTCATTGACTTAAAATGTGGGGATATTTCTCATTTATAATACCTCTTGGGTGTGAGTCAAGTGCAAATCTGCTCTGTATTATCATCTTTTCTAATTTCATTTCTGGTTAGCAGCTCTTATGTTAGCCACTATCATGGCAAATGCATAGGAATATGGATGGAACCAGGTAAATGGCACTTAATTCTTCTGTTTGAATGTGGAATCTTTCACTTCATTCATATTCCATTTGCCCAGCAAGTCATATGGCAAATCCTGACGTGAAAGAGATGAGAAATACCCCGCTACTCAGGATGCACCAAGGATAACCCTTTCCCTTGTTTCTAGGTATAGTGAATTAATCATATACTTCATATACCATTAGGTCTGTATTTGGCTTCCATATCATGTTCCTATATTAGTCATGGAATCGACTCGAAGGCACTGGGTTGGGATATTAGTCAGAATTTTACTACAATAATGATGCATAAAAGACAACCACAAAATCTTAGTGACAAGTAATAAAAAGTATTTCATGCAACTCTACAGATCAGCTAGGTTTTGAGTTCAGGTTGTTTCCATGCATCTCTTAATTTCCTTGGACAAGTTGAAGGGGCGGCAGACACTTGAGGCAAGTTCATCTCATGGTAGAACTTCAAGCTTTCAGAGGAGAAGTCTCTTACAGACTAGGCTGGGAAACACCACACTCACACTCATATCCACATTCCATTAACCAAGTAACATGGCCAAGACTAGTGTCAATGGGTCAGGAAATATACTCCTCCCATGGAGACAGTGTAGGTCTGTGGGGGGGGGGCAAGCAGGGGAATAATGTCAATATTTGGTGACTAATAATCTAATCTACACAAGTTGCATTCACTCATCCAAGAAATACTTTCTGGACACAAATATTTTTTTCAGATACCAAAGCAGGATGTCAAAGTATATGCATTCTAGTTGTTGTTAGCTGCCATCAAGTTGGTTCCGAGTTACGGTGACTTTATGCATCATAAAATGAAAGATTGCCATGTCCTGTAACATCTTCATGATCTTTGGTATTTTGAGTCCATTGTTGCAGCTATTGGGTTAATCCGTCTCACTGAGGGTTTCCCCCATTTTGGTTGGCTCTCTACTTTACCAAACATGGTACCTTTTTCTAGCAATTGGTTTTTCCTGATGACATGTTCAAAGTAAGCAATTTGAAGTCTCACCATCTGTCATGGATTGAATTGTGTCCCTCCCCCAAAATATCTGTCAACTTGCCTAGGTCATGATTACCTTGTGTGATTCTATGATTGCCTATCATTTTACGATCTGATGTGGTTTCGCTAAGTGTTGTACACCCTATCACTATGATGTAATAAGATGGATTAGCAGAAGTTATGTTGATGAAATGTATAAGATCAGGTAGTGTCTTAAGTGAATCTCTTTTGAGATACAAAAGAGAGAAGTGAGAAGAGAGACATGGGGGCCTCATACCACCAAGAAAGGAGTGCTGGAGCAGAGCATGTCCTTTGGGTCTGAGATTCCTGCACTGAGATGCTCCCAGACCAAGGGAAGATTGATGACAAGGGCATTCCTCCAGAGCAGACAGAGAGAGAAAGCCTTCCCCTGGAGCTGACGACTGAATTTGGACTTGTAGCCTACTAGACAGTGACAGAATAAATTTTTCTTTGTTAAAGCCATCCTCCTGTGGTATTTCTGATATAGCAGCATTAGATGACTAAGACACCATCCTAATTTCTAAGGTACATTTTGGTTGTATTTCTTCTACGACTGAATGAGTTAACATTCATTCTATTGGGAGTCTATGGTATATTCAACATTCTTCATCAACGCTGGAGTTTGCATGCATCAATTCTTTTTCTAGTAGTAGATAGACAGAAATAGATACACATAATTACATATATATAGTTAGATGGTGCCTTGCTATCTGAAGAAAAATTTAAAAAGTAGGGTAAAAGGACAAGATAGTAACTGGTTCAGGGATGAAGTCTCTCTATCATTTCTAGAAGCAGACTGCTCAAAGCAAATGAACTGGCTAAAGCCCTAAAATAGAAGAAACCTCAGCAAAATATAGCTGTAATACAATGAAAGAGCCCAGTGATGTAATAGGAATTGAGGAGCATACAATAATGGAGGCCAGGTGGAGTTGGGCCTTGAGTTTAGTTTTAAAAGCTTTCCATTCAACTCAGGTTTTTGTAAAATTGAATAGAACCTTAATAAAATCTAACATACTTTAAATGGATTATTCCATGTGCTTTATGGTACAAAGATGGGCACAGTAAGACCATTTAGATAGATATTACAAAAGTACAGGTGAGTAAGTATGATGACTTGAACCATCAAGTATGGAAAATAGCAAAAGTAGCAAAATCCTGAAGACAATGAGCAAATGCTGAATAATGCATTCTTTGAGAGAACAGTGGAGTCAGGGATGCTACTAAAGCTTTGGTTGAATAAAGGCATCATTTATTGATAGGATGAAGATTGAGCAGGAAAATATCTTGGAGAGCCTAATCAACCTTTAAACTTCAAATAAGTCAATTTTGAATACTTAATATATATCCTCATGGAGATATTAACTTGGAAGTTGATATTCAACCATAGATTTCAGGGAAGAGATTCTATTTGGAGATATAAATTTGGTAGTTGTAAGCATAGAGATAGAAATTAAACAATGACATAAACTAGATTTAGTCAAATGAGAAGTCTGTTTATTTAAGTAAGGACACAGCACTGTTCATTTCTTACAAAATGTCAGGTATCTGGTAGGGGCTGTTACTTATTTTTTAGTACTACTCTAGCTACTATTGGGCCTTTACATACCTACGTAAGTTTTAGAATTAGTTTGTCATTTTCTTTACAAATTTTGTTGTGATTTTTATTAGATTTGCATAGAATATATAAACAGTATTGGTGGAATTTAGTCTTCTTAACCATTAACTTTCTATATCTCAAGAATTATTGAGATCTACCTTCATGTCAATATTATAATTTTATCCATGAAATCCTTGAGTGGATATGTGTGTTCACGAGTGTAGGAGTGTGTGCATGCATGTGTGCGTTCATATACACGCGTGTAAGTCTGTTCACAGATATACATTAACAAAATATAATCAATAAAATACCAAAAAAATACTGAATAGAAAATACCTAAACTAGAAAGCTACTGAACTAGTAAAATCCAAAGCAAATCACTGTCATATAATTTTTATGTTACTTTTATCAAAATATCAAGAAACTTGCAATTCTTATACTTTGTAATATATTTCAGACACAGGGCCTAGTGAGGGTAAGGCATTTCCAGGGGCAATCTCTAAGTTCAGCCTTTCCCTATCCCAAATTTCAAGACGAATAGATGTTGATGAGTCAGCAGAAATGTCTCCCCCTCTTGTCTGGCTTTCATATTTGCGGCGCCTGAAAGCATTCTGTACCTTGTCTGCTGCACCCTTGGACTTGGACCCTGGCGCACGTGCCCTCCTCTGCCCCCCTTTTGCGATGCTTCTGTTTAGACAATGGAGAATACAAAATAGAACAAAACCGTGAGATTAATAATAATCATACAAATTCTAGTTGCATGACCAAGAACAAGTTACTTAACCTCTCTGAGCCTCAACTTTGTCATCTGTACAATGGCAGTAATAACAGTAACAGATTCAATAGAAGTAATAGGTCTTGACGTTGTGAGGATTAACTAGTTGCCATCCAACTGATTTCATCTCATGGCAAACCCATGTGTGTCAGAGCAGAACTGTACTCTGTAGGGCTTTCAATTGCTGTGACCTTTTGGAGGTAGATCACTAGGTCTTTCTTCTGAGGTGCCTCTGGGCAGATTGAAACCACAAATATTTTGGTTAACAGCAAAGAGAGCTTAATAATTCGTGCAACTAGGGACTCCCTGTGAAAGTTAAGTGACTTATTGTAAACAAAATGTGTAGAACACTGCTTGGTATATTGTAGTTGCTACTTAATTGTTATCAATATATCATGAATATTTATGGCATTATCACTGAAACATTTGATAACAAAGAGAACAAAAATATAAAGTTGGACAAGTCTCACTTATGCATATTATTTAACACCATAAATAAAATCCCAGAAAATGTGTGCTATCAGTAGATAAAAAGATACTGTATTTTAAACATATATTTGTAATTACAAAATTCCTAAGATGGTCCTACAATAGGACCAGTACAGTCATCCATTCATTAAAAAATATTAAGTAAGTGCATATTGTTTGTCAACTGCTGTTTCAGGTCCCATAGAAATGGAAGTAAACCATCAGACAAATTCTCTACCCATCAGAAACTTACATTCCAATGTAGAAATACACAAAAATGCATATACAAATAGAGATACAGTAAAACTCAAAGTAATGCTAATGCTTACAAAATGAGCAAGGCATTGAAGTAGAATGTTAATTTATAGGTTAAATTAGTTGGTCAGCAAAGTCCTTTCTTAAGAGTGGTATCTGAGCAGAGATCTGAATGAAAGGGGAGAGACAACCAACAGGAAAATATGCAAAAAAAAAACAAAAAAAAAAATACTAGGAGAGAGAACCAACCCCAGTACAAAGGCCTGGAGGCAATGAAACAAAACAAGGAGGATGCACAGCAGAAATCAAGGGAGAGAGGGGTGCTCTGTAGTGAGGTGAGAGATATGTCCAAAAGATTATCATGGCAGCCTAAAGGACTTGGATTTATCTAAAATCTTTGAAAAGATTTGATCAGAGAGACATGTCACCTGAGTAATGTTTTAAGAACTTCTCCCTGGTTGTTGTCTGATTAGACTCTAGAGGGAAAAATTGAAAGTTGGGAGAGCAGTTAGGAGGCCCTTACAGTGTCTGAGCAAGCTGTAATGGCAGCCAGGCCCAGGGTGTTGGCAAGGGAGTAATTTAGAAGTGGGCAGATATGGAATCTATTCTGAAGATACAACCAACAGAAAGTGTTGTATATAAGATGTTAGAGAAAGAGAGAAGTCAATGAATACTCCAAATTAGAGAAAAACCCCAACATCACATCAGTGGAGGAGAAACATTTTTGGTAAAAAATAATACAAATTCCCATAGAACACTAAATACAAACATACTAATTTTTTTTAATAGTCTAGAAGAGGCAGAAAAAAATCTGTAATATGATAAAATGCATACATATTTTAAATGGAAAATAAAACACTGTTAATGTTTTCCATCAATGTTAGAATCAAACATTAAGGATCAAATACTCAACACTTTTCTTGGAAATCGTAGATCTGGATATCAACACTGGAACCAAAAATATCTTACCTTTGAAAAGCTAGCAAAAACGAATGGTATTTATGTATGATATAATCATCCTGAAACACTATTAGACTCAACTGAAAAATCATATAAACTAAAAAGAATGCTCAGAAAGTATAATTGGCACCCCATTAATATAGATAAAGTATAACCCTGAAGAGTTATAAATTTTATTTTCTTATAAAATCAAAAATGCAACAAAATTTATACATTTCCTAAATATAAATTATCAATTTATATTTAGGAAATGTATTTGGCGATATTTATATAAAACATTTTTGCCTTGAACGCCACTTAAACCAAATGAAACCCATTGTTATTGAGTTGATTCCAACTTACAGCAACCCTATAAGAGTGATGTAACTGCTCAGTAGGACATTCTTGCTGTACTTCTTCCAAGACAGATTTTTTTCTCCTTTTGGCAGTCCACAGTACATTAAATATTCTTCACTAAAACCATTATTCAAAAGCACCAACTCTTCTTTGGTCTTCCTTACTCCTTGTCCAGCTTTCACACACATATAAGGCAGTTGAGAACACCATGGCTTGGATCAGGCACTCCGTAGTCCTTAAAGTGACATCTTTGCTTTTTAACACTTTAAGGAAGTCTTTTGCAGCAGATTTGCCTAAAGTAACACGTCATTTGATTTCTTGAGTGCTGCTTTGATTGTCTCTCCAAGTAAAATGAAATCCTTGACAAGTTCAATATTTTCTCCTTTTATCATGACGTTTCTTAGTGGTCTGGTTGTGAGGATTTCTGTTCTCTTTATGTTGAGGTGTAATCTATAATGAAGGCTGTGGTTTTTGATCTTTATCACTAAGTGCTTCAAGTCCTCTTCACTTTCAGTAAGCATCGTCTTGTCATCTGCATATCACAGGTTGTTAATGAGTCTTCCTCTAATCCTGATGCCAAATTCTTCTATACAGTCTGGCTTCTCAGGTTACTTGGTCAGCGTACAGATTGAATAAGTATGGTGAAAACAGAGAAAACAAAAATCATCAAAACTGAACCAATAAGCAGCATCATGATAAACAGAGAAAAGACTGAAGTTGTAGAGGATTTCATTTTGCTTGGATCCACAATCAACACCCAGGAAAGCAGCTGTCAAAAAAATCAAATGTCTTATTGTATTGGGCAGATTGAGCTGCAAAAGAGTTCTTTAAAGTGTTCAAAAGCAAAGATGACACTCTGAGGTCTAAGGTGGGCCTGACCCAAGCCATGGTATTTTCCATCGCCTTATATGCATTTTTTTTTTTTTACATGCATGCAAAAGCTGGGACAATAAATAAGGAAGGCCGAAGAAGTACTGACACCTTCGAATTATGGTGTTGGCAAAAAAATATTGAATATACCATGGGTTACCAGAAGTAGAAACAAATCTGTTTTGGAAGAAGTATGACCACAGTGCTCCTTAGAAGCGAGGATGATGAGGCTCTGTCTCACGTACTTTGGACATGTTATCAGGAGGAACCAGTCCCTGGACAAAGACATCGTGCTTGTTAAAGTAGAAGCTCAGCAAAAAAGAGGAAGTTCCTCAATGAGATGGATTAACACAGTGACTGCAACAGTGGTCTCCAACATGGTGACAACTGTGAGGATGGTGCAGGACTGGGCAGTGTTTCCATCTGTGGTCCATAAGGTCAGTATGAGCTGGAACTGATTAGACCCACCTAACAACAACAACACAACAGCAACAATGTACGGCGAGCAATTTCACATGGGTTTCACTACGTCTTTGATGTGGTGGTTGACAGGTGAAATGGTGCACTGTAGATTAGTGGGAAGGCACAACTGGACCCATGCATAACCTTGCTTATTGGGTCACAGGCTGTGACAGTAATAATTCCTGCTTAGGAGAATTTGAAAGCTGTTCATTGTGGACGTGTGAGGGACTCCGAAATACTTGCAGAAATTTCCAAGTGGGTGGGGTGCTCTAGTGTGAGCATCGGGAGGAATGGACCCCACGTGTGCTTTACATCCTCTGCAGATTATGACACAATCAAACATTCCCTTTTCACTGTCTTGCAAATTGCAAGAGAACAGGGGGAATTTTTAGGCAGGACGCTTTCAAAACACATGGCAAGAAAATTTATTGAAACATTAAATTCAAAATAAAATTTTCCTATATTTTTCTTCCTTCCCTGTCTCATTTCAAGGAGGTAGTTGGACTCACAGGGTTGAACCTCTGAAACTTTGAGACTCTGAAGAGCCTGTTGTAAAAGCCTCAGCTCACTGGAGTAATCACACTGCGTGAACTGAAGCCCAGGGGAGGAGTGAGAGTCGGATAGCAGAGTCCTAGAAATAGGAAAGGGGTTGGCCCTGCTTCTTGACAGTGCCCTGGGGTAGACGGCAGCACCTCAAAGGATAATGCAGGCACATAGGTACACAAACCCCATCATGGTGTTCGCAGCCCTGCCAAGGTTCTCCTGCTCCAGCTAGGAATGGAAGGAGCAGAGCCAATACTTCTAGAGAAATCACCCACGTAGGCTGGGGCAATGGGTGTTTTGAAGCCTGTCTCCAAACCTTGGTCCTTCATTAGACCCCAGGAATTATTGCATATCTGGATGAGGAGGAAACCTAAAAATAAGTAAGGTGAAAATCCACCACCCCGTCCCCCCCCCCCGCCCCCCAATTTTGTAAGCAGGCTGCTCTGAGCTGGAATTCAGTTTATTTAAAGAAATATCATGCTTTTTTTCACACAGGATTTTATGCAGATTCACACTTATGATTCATATTATTCATTTATCCATTAAGTCAACAAAGATTTACTGTATACTGACTACATGTCAGACCCTATGCCATGTACTCTTGATGATAAGATAACTCAGAGAAGGTCCCTCATTGCCTGATCAGAGAAAGAGCCAAGTTAACCGTTGTATCAGTTGTGTATTGCTGTGTAACAAATGACCCCAAAATGTAGCACTTAAAAGAACAACCACTTACTAAGCTCAGAGTTATTCTGGTTGTCAATTTGGGGATCTTCCTATCTGGGCCAAGCACAGTGACTCGCAGCAGGCCTTCCTCATGTGTCTACAGTTCGCTTCCAGGTCAGCTAGGAGCCATTTCGTCTAAAATCAACTCAGTGAAACTGCTGGATCCTCTCTCCAATGGTCTCCCACCATCCAGCAGGCTGGCCTGGGTCCGTTCCCATGGGTTCTCAGGGTTTAAGAGCAACAAAAGGGCAAGTCTCAATGCAAAGTCCTTTCAACTCTCACCTTGTATCCGGTTCACTACTATCTTAATGGCCAAAGCAACCGTAAGGTCAGCCTCAAATGAGGGTGCAGAAAGACTCCTGCTGCTGAGGAAAGGCGCTCCAGAGTCTCACAGAAGGCATGGACACAGAGAGAGGGAGAATGTGTCGACCTTCCTAAAATCATCTGTGGCAAGTAAATGTAATTGTGTTTTATGTGGTGGTAAAGGGCATCTTAAATACAAAGGTGTACAGAGGAAGAAGTGAACAAATTTACCAGGAAAAGGGTCAGGGAAGATCTCAACTAGGAAGTGATGCCTGAACCAAGTTGGGAATATGGTTGGATAGTTAAGGGATGACAAAGGCCCAGAATCCAGGAAACCCCAAGAATTCTCTAGAGGCTTCAGTACGAGGTGAGGGATGGCTTGATGAGAACATTCTGAGGAGACAGAGTGAAGCCACTGGAGCATTTGTCAACAGGCACAGATCGTCTTTTGTTCTGTTTTCCAACCAGTCCTCCCTCCTATACAGTTGGGAGTCACACAAAACGAGCCCCTAGCATCTTCGTGTTGTAATTTCTATTTTCTACCGAGAAGTCAGCACCTCTCTCGTCACCTCCCCAACTTTCCTAATTTCTTCCATAATAGATCTCCCCATTTCCAGGATCTTTTTCTAAATGGCATCCAAAACAAAAATAGAGTCTGGAAGAAGCAGAGGTCATGGGCTTTCCCAAGTCAACTCCTAAACCTCCTATTCTGGCTGCATAAAAGTCCTGAGTCTTAGGGCTTTTTGGTGAGGCCATAAGCCTAACCTGTTCCAACAGGGTCAGTTCTCTTCACCACATACTTCACCAGGGAGAGTAGGCCAGGAGATGGGAAGGGGGACAACATCTCCTAGTCAGAGTGAAGAGCCTGTGTGAAGCCTCAGAGGCTAAGGAGACCTGAAAAGGGTGCAGAGTGGATGTTGTATGACCAGGGCTGGAGAGACGATTCAAACTGAGTTAAATGAGAGGATTTGGTGGAAGCAACTGCCCTTCACACTATTTTCATTCCCTGTATGCTCTCTCTCCCTCCCAAGGGATGGTAACCTCTTTGAGTGCAGAGAGAAGTTTTAATTTATTTTTAATATATAATCTCCCTCCTCCCAGCCCCCAAGCCCCTACTTCAACAGTTGCCATATTTTCCTTGCTGCCCAGCTTTGCTTCAAACTGGGCCCATAGAACCGAGCAGTGTCAACAATGATGTCACACAAGGGCTATGGAAGTCTTGGTGCTCGCTCAGATGTCAACTGCTCTTTGGAGAGGGTGTCGATCTGAGGTCTCCTGCAGGAGAGTGTCTTTAGATAGCAAATCCAGGAAATTCAGGGCTACATCAGAGTCTCCAAGTCATGAAAGATTCAGATATCATCAGTAACTGGGAGGAGGGATAGAGATCCTTCAGAGTACCATTATTTTTTGGATGTCTTCACCCAGACAGGATGAATCAGTGATAAACAAAGAAGAGGCCTTTCTCTAAGACTCTAAATAAGGGTGAGAGGAAAAATCTCCCAGATGGGTGAGAGCTAGGGAACTAGGGGATCTGATTTCCACAGAAATCAGAGCTATGACAGGAGAAGATGAAGGATTTGAGGTGAACAGATAGGGTCATAAGGAGGATTGACCTAAGAAAGCATTTCCTGTCATTTAGTAGATAATTCACCAAAGTTTGTAATGTCCATGGGAAATGCAGGAATAAATCAATGATCAAACTTAGGATTCTGAGAAATTTCTGGAATAAGTGCAGAAATAATACTCAATTGTTCTGGCCTTTAAACCTGATGGAAAGGAAGGAAGCCAGTGTACAACTGGGACAGAGAATGTAGGACTGAGGAAAGGGTGGTGAGGGAAAAGTGTATTGCATTATTATATTTTCTAATGAAATGGAATGAACATACTATGTGAAGAACTAAGAAAATTTTCAGGAGGTTCTAGGAGTGGGTGGTGTGAAGAAGCACAGGGCCCACATCATTGTGAACCATGCAGCCCCAGCCTGTTAGGGCAGAAGAAGGTCTTTCACACTCCTTCCCTAGACCCAGGAACGCGCCTTTTCCTCCTATGTCTCCTCCCCACCTCTCCCCAAGGACCTAAATCCCTCACAGCAAAGATAGCTACAGGATAGAATTTTTTACATTCCTACTTGACTTAACCTGAGCTTCATCTAGGATTACTAATTTCCCACTGTATCATAGGCCAGTTTTGTTGCTCTCCCCACTACCATTATCTCTGCTGCCCCCTAGCCTATGCTGCCCTCCCCTGGCCGTGCTTCCTGCTCCTTCCTGGTTTTCTGACACCCTCTTGACAAGTCCCCCATCCCATCTTCTGTCTGTCCCTGGAGCTTTCACTCCCCTCCCAAACTGCTTCCATTCATTTCTTCGTTAACTCACCAATCCTTCCTTCATATTCAGAAATGTGCACAGACCGTTAGGCTGACATTACAGCACACCCAGACACACTCAGGTGAGGTTCTTGTATGTTGCCCACCTGAGGTTTGTGGCATCAAAACTCTCAGAAATGGACATCTGTTTCTGCATCACCCTGAAGGAGTGCTTCTCATAGCAGCATGGTAAGGACCTTCTGTTCAGAAAAGGGCAATTTTAACCTTCTACCCTGGGTTGGTTAAGGATACAAGGAGAAGCTTTATATGCATATAAAATACAAATTTTTCTAAGTATGCTTCCTCCTATAAATACCCTTCCCTTAAAAGAAGGCTGAAAAAAGTTTAAAAAGTGATGACAATTTCTCCTGTTTCACTGTTTACACTCTAAATCTGTTATGAAAATCACTTTCATAGAAAATGTCTCTCAGAGAAGTCATGTGTGATTATGAAAGATCAGGCAAATGAGGTCATTTTCAAGTTCCAAAGGAACAATTTCATTTGGCATTCAACAAATGCCAAAAAAATTAATGTGGAGACCCTCTCTTTGCAATAGAAATTATCAGTGTATTATAGTCCTTTGAAAGACTATAGACTTCTGTTATGAAGTGCTAATATCACAAAAGATTTCCCAGAGGAGACTTGGTCTCCCACAGTGATGTTCCCCAAAGATGGAAGGTCCCCAGGGAAAAAGGAAGAAACCACAGGTCCTGCAGAGGTGGAGGACAGTGATGATGGAGAGGCTCCCAGGGACACCTGAAACCAGGGTCTTGGGTCACAGTTGAGAACTCAGTGCCCAGAGGGTTCATGTAAGTTAACTCTTTATTATCAGAAGTCTCAACCCAAGAGGAAAGTGCCACTCAAGCTAGAATATCGGAAGCAAAAAACGTAAGCTTCAGGTCCAGGAAGACTCCTTAAGAATCAGAGAGGTCTTCTTTCTCAGCTTCCTCTGAACAGATATCTCACTCATCAAGCTACTCCAGAGAAGCCATGAGTCAAGTATGTGTATTTCACCCAAGTGTGTACAGTTAAGGGGGTAGCCGTGGTCTGGCAGACCAAAACATCCCATGCCTCCGTAGGCAAGATGCCCCCAGTCTTGAGGCCAAGTTCTCAAAGACAGCCCCATCGGCTCTGCTTCCAGTCTACACAATACCTAAGCCTCGGTCAGCATCCTGGAGTCCTGGCAAGAAGAGCCGGGCACCTTCAGGAGCATCTAGAGGAGCAGAGACAGGGGCTGGAGAGACTACAGCACCTACTGGTGCTGCTGCAGATGTGGGAGACCTGGCTACAGAGGGTACAGGCATGGCCTCAAAATGTGGGCCCTTCTGGAAAGACGTCCTTTCAGGCTCCTTTCACCCACTGCACCTGTAAAACCCTCACATGTGCCTTCCTCCCCACCCCACTCCACCCTCTTAACTGCATGGAGAGCTCCAGCCCGAGGGGGAACTGGATGGAAGAAACCTCAGGACAGCTGACCATAGACACCAGGTCTGCTCAGAGGCTCTCTTGGAGAGGAAAGGACAGGCCTCATCTGGATGGTGAGCTCTTGAGGCCTTGAGGATGAGCACAGCATTAGTAGGGAAAGTGAAATGGGATTTCAGTGGGACTTGGGAGACTGAGAGGGAGCCTCTGTAATGACAGGTCTAAGGGAAGTGTGATGGTGAAGGGGGCATCACCAAGTTCTTTGTGGCAGAAGGAGCCAATGAGACAGTAGGCTGTGGGGAAACCTGCCTGCAGGTGAGCAGTGGGCATAAAGCCCTAAGCCAATGACAGTCAATTCCTTTCCCAGCAGTCTTCACACATAATCAGTGACACGTGTTTCGTCTTTCTCTTTTCTATGGTCTAGCCTGAACTGCCCCGAGATCAGAGAACTGGAAGAGAAAAGCCTGACTGAGATGAAAGGAGCAAAAGAGAAGGCAAGGCCTCCTAAACCTGGTAAAGACAGCCAGAGTACAGATAACCAAAGGTTGAGGGTAGGAAGGGGCAGCTTGAGGCCCAGGCTCTGCAGGCCCAGAAAAGCCCAAGTCCCATCCTCAATATCAAGCTCCAGGGCCTGGGAAGCCCTGGAAGTGCCAGAGGTATGTCCACCCTGGGAAATGAAACCCCAGTTGGCACAGGGAAGCCCTCAGGGGTAAGGAAGGATAGACAGGGACTCCAGGTCAGGCACCTCCACCTGCAGGCTGTCCTACTTTTATTTCTCAGAGTGGAAGTGAGGGGTCCTATATGGGACTGGTTGGGGTTGATGGCAGCAAGGGTTCTGAAGTGGGTAAATTCTGCAGTCTCCTGATAAAGAAACAGAAAGACTGAAATGCTCAGAGATACTGAGTGAGAGGGGTCTTGCATTCCCATCCTATGCAGAGGCTGCCTGGGAGGTCCACCTGTCTAAAGACCTTGTGGACAAAATCTTCTTTATCTTTAAAAGATGTATCTTTCCAGTTAACTTCCTCTATGTTGAGTCCTGAAAAAAGGCCTACAATGTATACCGTGGGTTTTCCAGTAGAGCAACAAGGGGAGGAACGTGGTAGTGGGACATCAGAGAAAGAACTGTCTAATGGTCCACTTGTTACTTAATGAATTGCACATGGTGTCCAGCATTCTTCCTTACCCCGAAGACATGTACATGCAGTAGATGTTTGAACAATGACTGCATTAATCCTGACAGAACTCTTTTTGGCCATTTCCAGGTATAGAGACCAGAAGAGGTCATTAGCTCCAAGAACAAGCAAGAAATTTGCTGAGACCTTTGTTCCATCTCTGAGTTTGCTCTTCACCCAGTGGTGAAAGTCTCTGAATCCAGTATTGATGACAGTGTTTTGCCTATATAAAATAACAGCCAATAAAACTGTTTTAAATATATACATATATATATTTCTATGATTTTTTTTTACTTTGAAAACTCTTGTATTCTTATTATAACACATTTAACAACACAGATCTTTATAAGAATTATAATAAGAGCTATCCCCACATGTGTAAATTTTACCTGCTTCTCCAAGGTGTCCATGTTCAAAGACACATGTGTACCTCTTCACACATTCCTGTTTGCTGGAACACATATGCATAGTCACAGGTACACACGTAGCTTTATGGTTTGTTTGCTTTTCTGGAGATTAGGTCACACTCTACCCACATGTTTCTCTGCACCATTCTTCACTTGACAATTTATCTTGGTTCCCATAAGTCAGTAGCCATGGCAGTAACGCTATCTTTTTGGTTCTTCTAATTTTTAACTCATATATAAACGGGAACATACCAAAAAAACAAAAAACCCGAACTCACTGCCAGCAAGTTGATTCCGACTCATAGTAACCCTATAGAACAGAGTAGAGCTGCCCATGGGATTTCTAAGGAGCAGCTGGTGGATTTGAACCACCAATCTTTTGGTTAGCAAGCGAGCTTTTAGCCACTGTGCCACCAGGGCAGTACACACTGTCAACAGTCACATACAACTCTACAGAAATGAAAAGACATATCATCAATGCTTTTGAAGCATACTGTTTCTATATGTTTTAACTCTCCTCTGCCTGTCTTTTCCGACAAGTGAATCCAAGGGAATTCACACTAAGAATCTGTTAAGTTTATCTCATTATCCTTGCTTAAACCGTTAAACAGTTATAAAACTCTGCAGATTCCCTATTTAAATTACACGTTCATGAAGAAACGTGCATTTTCTTCCTGAAATAATACGATAAATTCACATTATCAAGGTTGAGGAAATCAGTGTTGTTTCCATGTCCCAGTGGTAGACATTAATTCAGCAGTCAATTAACAAAAAATGTTTTAACAGAATTATTTAAACTGTGAATTCCTCTGAGATTGAAAATATACCAAGTATAAATGCAACACTTTGCACTGGGTTTTCTCCTCATAGAGAGATAGTATTTCTTTCAAGTTTATTTTTCATGTCCTTTGGTACTAAGTACTTCTCTTTAAGACCTCAACTAGAAGCTGGGAAGGCTTATCTCCTGAGAAGGAACCGAAGAGATCTCACTTACTGACAGAAAGATGGGGCCAAACCAGATCTCAGGGATGACAATCCCTTTTGTAATGGGCCCAAGAACTCACATGCATTATATTTGATTTCTCTGAGATCCAGGTCAGTCATGGTGCTTCCCAAACTTCACTGTGCACCCAGATCACCTAAGGATCGTGTTAAAATGATGAGTCTGAGTCAGGAGGTCTGGGTTGAGGCCCAAGAGTCTACATTTCCATCAAGGTTCCAGGTGCTACCAGTGCTGCTGGTCCCTGGATCCCAGCCTGAGGAGAGAGGTCCTAGAATATCCAAATGAAGAATTCAGATTCAAGAAGATTCAGGGAATAAAGAAGAAACATCTACATCAATTCAACTGGCCATACCTCTGAGAGGGGTGGGGATCAAAAGTGCCTAGAGCAACCATCCTTCATTCCCAAACCCAACCGGGATATCAGAGCAGTAGCCAGAGCCATGGCTGGGTTCCCAAAAGCTCCTTCCTGTGCTCAGCCCACCAAGGTACAAAGGAGAGTAATACGGATTGGTGAAGTCAGAAGTGGCCGAGTCTACTTCTATCATAAGCACGGGTGTGAGTGTTGACCTCAATACACGCAGGCCCAACTTGTGACTCCCTCCTTCTAGACCTGGTGAGGCTCCATGACCTATGATCAGCTCAGAATTCTTCCATAGGAGACACCTCTGAGACAAATTTGATGAGAAGATCTGTGGCCTTGGGATTTTCTGATGGGGTTGGTGTCTGTTTTGGGGCGCAGATTTGACACGGGGGGGCCTTTCTTTCTTTCCATGGGGCTTTCTGACCCTTGCTGACATCGCAAGATCAGATGCAGCGAGTGCCCAAAAGAGCAAAAAAGAGGGGATGTTGGTTGGGCCTGGGTGAGGGGTGTCAACTTGAATCTCAGTGGTGGGAGGGGGACATGGAGCATTTCACGTGCATGTCTCCAGCATAAAGAGTAGTTAGGAAATCCCAGTCTACAGCTTTGGCTGCAAATGAGAGGCATGGAAAGCCCTGGAATCACCAGAGATATGACAGTTGTGCCTCCATTATTGGGAGAAGAGATAGCAGAGAGTTTCCCTATTCGAGCTGTCTTTCTTTGGATTCATGCATCCATTCCACAAATATTGAACTACCTAAAACATACTACACTAGGAAGTGTTCTATCTATGATCGGGGGATATATCAATGCATAAAGCACACAAAAATTCCTGTCCTCACTAAGCTTATAGTCCAGTGGAGAGACAATAGATAATAAATGTAATAAACTAGGAAATATTTATTATGTTAGAGGTGATAAGTGCTAGTAATAAAATAGGGCACAATTAGTGAAGGTGACAAAGACTTCCTCCAAAACTGATAGAGAAAGCCTTCCCCTGGAGCTGACATCGTGAATTTGGATCACCAGCCTATTAGACTGTGAGAAAATAAATTTGTCTTTGTTAAAGCCATCCTCTTGTGGTATTTCTGTTGTAGCAGCACTAGATGACTAAGACAGAATTTGGTACCGAGAGAATGGGGTGCTGCTCTAACAGATACTTAAAATGTGGAAGTGGTTTTGAAACTGTAAATGGACAGACTCAGAAGGAAGTGAGGAGAACTGGTAACACCGGAGAAGGTACCGATGGTGAGAAACAGCAGCAGAGGACCAGCAGCAGCAGGGAGCCAGGAGCAGCACACCCAGGAAACCAGGGCCAGGCAGTGCTGAAGTCAACCCAAGAAGCGAGAGAGCTGAGTGCCTGTGTGCTGGAGGATTCCTGGCAGAGTGGAGTGCCTCCAGGCACTTATCGGGGGAGCTACTGAGCTTTGGAACACTTGCCCCAATAGGACAGATGTGGGCATAAGGCCAGAGGGCCAAGAAGCCAAAAAGCAGAGGTTAAAAGAGACAAGGAACACTGTAAGCTGAGCTGCCTTAGTCTCAAAAGGTATAGCCTTGACCTCTGGGATTTCAAAGTGGAGCCATGACTTCTGGTGTTTCTAAGGGTGGAGTCGCCACTCAGATGGACCAGGAGAATGGTATGACTAAAGTCGAGGGAGCAGAGTTGCCATCAAAGTGGGTCAGGAAGGCAGAGCTGAACCCCAGGGCTCTGGGGCCTCCGCTCAGAATCTGGAGAGTGTGGCCAATACCTAGAGTCTAGAGGGCTGGGCCATTGTGTAAATGGTCTCAGAGAACAGAGGATTATTTGCAAAGCCTTTAGGGATAATGTAATGTGTTCTGTTAACTTGCTTGGTGCTTGTTATCCCTTCTATTCTTCTAGTTTCTCCATTTGTAATGGAAACGTACAGCTTGCACTTGTCCTGCCACTGCATTTGAAAACAGAAAACTTATATTCTAGATTTCACAGATGAAGAGGAATGTTTGGATTTTAGACTAGGAGTTGATTTAAGACTTTTGCTGTCATATGATGGGGTAAATACATCTTACATGTAGCAAGGACATGAATTTGGTTGGGGGGCAAAGGGTGGAATGTCATGGATCAAACTGTGTCTTCCCAAAATATGAGTCAACTTGGTTAGGCCATAATTCCTAGTATTGTGTGCTTGCCCTTCATTTTGTGATTGTAATTTTATGTTAAAGAGGATTAGGGTGGGATTGTAACCCCCTTACTAAGGTCACATCCCTGATCCAATGTAAAGGGAGTTTCTCCGGGGTATGGCCTACACCACCTTTTCTTTTCAAGAGATAAAATGAAAGAGAAGTAAGCAGAGAGTTGGAGATCTCATAACACCAAGAAAGCAGTGCTGGGGTTCCTGCACAGAGAAGCTCCTAGTCCAGGGGTAGATTGGTAACAAGGACCTTCCTCCAGAGATGACAGAGAGAGAAAGACTTCCACTGGAGCTGGTGCTCTGATTTTGGACTTTTAGCCTACTAGGGTATGAGAAAATAAATTTCTCTTTGTTAAAGCCATCAGCTTGTGGTATTTCTGTTACAGCAGCACTAGATGACTAAGACAGTTAAAGGTGATAAGTGCTAGTAATAAAAAAGGGCAGGGCTAGGGAGCATGTGAGTGTGAATGGGAGGGAAGAGTTTCCCTGGTTGCAATTTTAAATGGGTGGTCAGGGTAACTCTTAATGAGGAAATGGATTTTGAGCAATGAATTTTAAATGGTGAGCTAATTAGTCACATCTAAATCCTAGATTCTGGGGGCCAGAGGTGGTGCTGGAATGGGCCAGGACATGGGCAGAGCTGTGAGCTCATCTCAGGGAACCATGGAGATTTCCCTCTCGATATGGCTATGCTGTGCCACCTTGAAATAGGCTATAGGATTTCAGGGCTGGCCCCAGGAAAATAGGTCATCTCCCCATCTGCGCACTGCATGGGTTTTCCCTCTGATTTTCTCCTCTTGGGCAGCAGACACCCGTTTTGAGAAGCTGGGCTAAGGGAAATGCTCTCCAAACCCCTCTATAAGGTCACCTGGTTTTTTTACTTAACCAGAAGCAGAACCTAGGTATTCTGGTCAAAGGCATGTAGGATGCCGAGTGGGCCCCAGTGGTGGTATAGACGGACTGATCCTCTTTTCTCAGTGATAGCTTCATAACACGTTCATTCAGGGGCCTGGCCCTGGACTGCTCCCTGTGTGGGAAGGACTATTCTGTGTGGTCTCTGTGATGATCCCTGATTACTTCTGAGGAGCTCGGGTTTATAGGCCATTTTAGGTGCCTCTGCTATAATCTGCCTTCTGGTGACTCTTCTCCATTGGGTTTTTGCTTTTTCTCTATTCACTGAGAGAGATCTTAACATATTCTGAATGCCTATCCTTAGGTAGTTATGTTCATTGCAAATATCCCCACCCACCCCCCCCCCGAGTTTGTGGCATTTTTTCCCCTTTTTCAGTAAGAATGAAAACTTCATTGGTTTGAAAAATACTGAATTTAAAAAGTGCCTTTCTTGCAGGATTTTCTAAGAATTCCCATATTGTCTCTTAGTCACACTCACAGCAGAGGCCTTGGCAATGAGACATTGGGCAATATCATTCTGGACCCCAAATGAGCAGTGTTAACAGAAAAACGGGACTGAATTCCCATGTGGCCAGGAACCAGGCCTGAAGGCCTTCCCCAGGGAGGCATTTCAAAGATGTCTGGAGCAACGGGTGTGCCTCCCAGGGAATCGTGAATGAACCTCTCCACAGGCCTGCTTTGAGGGGTCCCCACTCACTTATGTACCAAGCTTAGTGCTTAAAATGTCATCATTCTGCTTACAGTCTAGGTAAGAATTAGAATGCTTCCCTGAGGGGAAAATTCTTCATATGTGCTCCATAATCAAAGCACCTCGGGACAAAGTTTAAAAGAAAAGCAAGGCACTTCCCACCAGTCCTTAACTGAGAGGGTCTTTGTGAGAATTTCGTGAGACTCACGGAAAAGGACACAGTAAATGCCGCCTTCTTTTCTCCTCAAGAAAAAAAAAAAACTGGCGCTAAGATGTCAGGCATTCCACAATCTCCTCTTCTCGTCCCGTATCTAAGTTTTCTAATAAAACTAGGAACCAAGCGATCAGCTGCTGTGAGAAGAGAACCCAGGAGTATGTCCAGTCTATGTCATGTTTGAGCTTCAGTGAAACCCTGTTTCAAGTCATTAGATCGGTGGAGGAGCTGGAAGGCTGAAACTACTGGCCCTCGGACTTGCGGGAAGGACGGAGTGTGGTTGACAGGGCCTCCTGGGCTATTCTTTGCCCCAAGAGGCTTTGGAGGCTCCTTCGTGTTAAAGCAAAGGCCTTTCAGGCCTAGCCAATAAGAGCAGCGAAAGACTTTGAAAAGACTTTGAAAGAAGAAACGGACTCAGGAGGGGCAGGTTTGAAGCTTTTCGTCTTCAGTCAGCTTTCTGGCTTCAGGTCACCCTGGCCCCTGGCTGCCTGCAGAACCGGGCCTTTCTAACTCATCCACCTCTCTCTCCCTCCCAGCTTTCCCTCAGCACCATGGGCGGTGGCTTCTGCCAGTTATGATGGTGTCCTTTCAGTAGCTCCTTGCACCTTTCAGAGTGGGCAGGTTCTCAGGGTATAGAGCACAAACCCACAGTGTCCTTCAAAACCCAAACCTACTGCCATCAAGTCGATTCCAACTCATAGAGACCCTGTACAACACAGTAGAACTGCCCCACAGGGTTTCCAAGGCTGTAAATCTTCACAGAAGCAGACTGCCACCTCTTCTCCTGTGGAGTGGCTGGCAGGTTTGAACCACCAAACTTTTGGCTAGCCGCTGAGCACTTTAACCACTGTGCCACCAGGGCTCCTTACAGTACCCTTTGTTGTCCTTTAGCAGAAACACTGCTGAGAGGACATGAGGCCTGACTGATCCTGAGGCTCAGATGGGGAGAACCCGAGGAGTGGGTGGGAGTATTGACTTCAGAAAATCTCAGCTTCCTCAGGGTCAGGTCCCTGGGATCAAGCCCGAGTGTTGGAAAACTGAAGTGGTTCTGAACCTCAGTGTGTTGAATGTCTAGTACACAGGCCTGGGCAGTCCCTGGAGGATTCTCAGACCTTATTCTGGCCAGCACTGGGGAAACCCTCACGGGGCGACGAAAGCAGCAATATTCCTGGGGATCTTTATTCCAGGATCTGAACTCAGTTTGTACAGTCTTGGGAGGTGGAAGATGAGAAAGTTAGGGACCAGGCAGAGTGTCAAAAGAGGAGGCTCATTTCACGTCCTTTGGATTCTTGTTTCATTCCCCCCCTCCCGCCTTTTTTTTAGCAACTAGGGCTCCAAACAGGCATTTATTGTTTCGAGCTCATTTTGTTAACTCTGTCTGAGCAGAGAACAGTCTGCTCACAGCTAGTGATGAGAATGGGGGAAACAAATACCCTAGCCCACTCCAGGGCAGGCTTTGCTGCAGGAAATCCTTGCAGCTTAGCTCTGCTATCTTCTTCTGTCTCCCCTAGACTGAGCAAAGCAGAGGGGTGTGCGGGAAACCTGCCACAGCCATTCTCAGTAGGGGCCTGCTCACAGCTGACCTCTAAAATAAAGCCTTCCATTGTATCAGGACCAGAATTGCCTGAAGAGCTTCTTAGAAGTGTAGATCCCTAGATACCCCCTCCCCAAATTGCTGAGCAGCTAGGGGCCCATGAACCACTCTCTAGCACCTTCCATGGGGGTCTTCCAGGGTGGGGTCTACAGTGGCAGAGTCATGGGAGGGTGGGGGCAAAAGAACTGATAGATGTCACAGGAGCCAACAAAATGGAGGTGGGAGGAAAAGAAGAAAGAACTAGATAGGGCTGAGAAGAAAATCTAGGAAAACATGTCATTGGAAAGAAACCACCCAACTAAAATCATGGGACCTCGTCCTGGGAGTGCACAGGCTCAGGACCTCAGTGCAAAGCAGCTTCATGAGGCAACTCTCCCTGCAGCTTCTGTTGCGGAATGCCAGGCTGGTGGAAAAACAGTGCAAGAAATTCAGGCTGACAAAGGGGTCACATGCAAGAGGAACTGCTGCCAGGGCTTGGCCTGTAAGCACCACTTCACCCTCCCCGTGCGGTGCTGCAGCTCTGGGAGCCTGGGGATCCCCACAGTCTGATCGTGGCCTTCAATCTAGGGGTGATCCCTTGGGAGGACTCTTCCCAGTGCGGTGCAGGCGGTGAGTCCTGACTGGAGAGAGGGTCCACCTGACAGGGTGGCCTCTTTGGCCTGGCCTTTTCCTCCTGGAAGTGCACCCCCCGGGGTTTCCTATGGATGGATTTAGAAGCCCATGTGTGATCGCAACTCACTCACCCGTGCCTAGCGTCCTAGGGATACCCAACAGCTGACTGATTCGCAGCGGAAGTGCTGCGGGCCCGGCGGTGCACGCGGAGCTCCTGAAGTCCAGGTTCTGGGCCACCCCCTCCGTGGCATTGGCCTCCCCCTAAATTTTAGTGGTAGCAATGAGGAGACTGGTGGGGGAGACCCAGAGGGATGAGGGCAGGGGCTGAAGCCTGGCTGGCAGGCAGGTATGAGAGGAGCTGGCCCTTCGCCAGAGGCACCGGACCCAGGCTCAGGTCCTCTGCCAGCCCTGCTGGGCGCAGGACTCCGTGACGCCCTGGAGTGCTCCTCTCCCCGCGCGCAGCACCCACTGTGGTTGGCCCAACCGCCCCAACTGCCTCTCCCTGCCTTTTAGTTTCACAATGTGCGTGTGTGTGTGTGTGTGTATAACATTTTTGTGTTTTAGGTGAAAATTTACATAGTAAATTAGTTTGCCATTCAGCAATTCATACACAAATTGTTCCCTGACATTGGTTGCAATCCCGGCAATGTGTCAGCACCCTCCCCATCCCCACCCTCCTGAAAAATGTGTCCTTTTGATGCCCACATGCAGCTGGACACCACAACATACCACACACAAAGGGAATCTCAGCTGGGTTTCAGACCCAGACATAAAAGCACAACTTTAAAACAATTACGATACGGTATGAAAAAGAAATTAAGTAAAGACAAAAATAGAAAATAAAAGAATATTTGAAGACAGTATCCTCCCTATTTTGGACTCAGGAGCCTGTGGGCACGACACTGCTTGGGTGGCACACTGTTCATTTCTTTTCAGAAAATACAAAGTCTGAGAGGAGGGAACTGGTACCAGGAGTGGATGCAGGAAAGGACCTTTGTGGAAATGGGGAGAATCTGGGATTGATCAATGGGTTTGGATAAGGCTGAAAAGAGTGAATATCCACATAATCTTTAAAGATGGGTTTCTAGCAGCCTAGAGCACACATTGGAAACTTCTCTAATAAATTATTGCCAGAAGATTCCATGAAGCAAAATGGATTGTTGTTGTCGCTACTTGCCGTTGAGTCGAAAATGGATTAGAGTTAAAAATCTTTCTGCAAAGAAAATTACAGGCCTGGTTGGCTCTCAGATTTCATGAAGCATGCAAACAGTTAATTTTGGTCTTAGACAGGATCCATCAAAGAATAGATGAAGATGAAACTCTCCCCAACTTGCCCACGAAGCTAAATGCAATCATGGTCGGCAAGGTCAATGTGTTTGTTATCTACTGGTGCGCAACGAATTATCCCAAAACTTAACAGATGTGGGATAGACTACAAAACAGTCCATTCATTTTGATAAAATTCACAACTAAACAAAGATAGCTATAATTACTTCTATCCCAGAATATAGTTTTGACGGTGAATGAATAAGCCAGAAATTTTAAATAACGAGGGTAACTATTAAAAGATTTTAAAACTTTTTTAATGCTGATATAATTGCAAACCTAGAGGACGAATATAAAATTGCTGATAAAGTGGCAGGATATAGGACATATATACCAAAATCAATGCTATATTTTCGACCAGAAATAAGCACGCGAAAAAATGGAAATGGGAAGGATAGACCATTCTTTTTTCTCTGCTATTTGATTGTACCAAATAGTGTCAAAAACAATAAGATACTTAGGGAAATGTTTTGATAGAAACGGTAAGGAACCTATATGAAGAAAATAATCTACTGAAGTAAATAAAACAAAACCCGAATGAACGCAAAAAAATATGCCTGTTCTCCCAAACGTGAAGACTTGTAAAATAAGTCAAGTGTTTCAAAACTAAGATATATATATAATGTGATTCCCATTGGAATATCAAAATAGTTGTCTGTTGAACTGAACACAGAGTAGAACTGCCACTTAGGGTTTTTTTCTGAGGGGGAAGGAAGGGGGCTGTAATTTTTCCAGAAGCAGATTCCCAGGTCTTTCTCCTGTAGAGCTGCTGGGTGCGTTCGACCCGCCAACCTCTCGGTTAGCAGCCAAGTGCTTAACCATTGCACCGCCAGGGCTCCTTATACCAAAGAACAGACAATTGAAATATGAAAAAGGATAGTAAGTGCAGCCTTGTTTCATTGAATAATAGAACATATTAATACATTATACTAAACCAAAAAACCAAACCCATGCTGTCGAGTCGATTCTGACTCATAGTGACCCTATAGGACAGGGTAGAACTGCCCCATAGTTTCCAAGGAGCGCCTGGTGGACTTGAACTGCCAACCTTTTGGTTAGCAGCCATAGCTCTTAACCACTGCGCCACCAGGGTTTATACTAGGAACTGAGAAATACACCAATGGAACAAAATAGAAAATTCATAAGGAGATCCTAATAACCACGAAGACAGAGTTGATATTTCAACTAGGCAAAATTATGATTTACATAATAAATGGTGCTGACTCAACTGATTGTCCTTATAGAAAAGTGTGCCAAAATACCACATGGATTTACAAATTTAATGTATAAATCAACAACAATCCTAACAGAAAATTACGAAGTTACATGTAAGATTTTCTTAACCTATATAGGAAATCCAGAAATTCTAAGAGAAAAGGTAGATGTAATTGAGCATAAAACATTTCAATTATTGAAGAGAGGAAAATATCACTCGCAAAAAAAAAAGAAAAAAGAAAAGATAAACAAGCAAAAGATTTAAAAATTTGAAACGTAGATGACAAAGGACTAATAACTATTCCTACTTTAGATGAAGGAGACACAAAAATTTGGCATTTGGAAAATGAGCAATGATTTTTTTTTAATAATATTTTATTATGTTTTTGGTGAAACTTTACGCAGCAAATTAGGTTCCTGTCTGACAATTTCTACAAAAATCATTCAGATCTTTCACAGCGTGTCAACAGTGTCTTTAATTGTGTTCTGGTTGTTCCATTTCCAGTACTCTAGTTTCTCTGCCCCCTTATCATCTCGTCTTTGCTTTAGAGTAATGGTTGACATTTTGGCTGCATATAATGGCTTTTTAATGGAGTGCCGTACTGATGGATAATACCCTTTATTTTGTGTGCCAGTCTGCTATTTCGCTAAAAGATGAACTCAGGGAATAGTTTCAGTACAAGGTTTAAAGAGTATCTCAGGGTGATAATCTCAGGGAGTCCTCTAGTCTCAACTGGTCCAGTAAGTCTGGACTTTTTAATAACCTGAGTTCTGTTCTTCATTTTTCTCCCACTTTTTCAGCATCTATGTATCGTGGCCCTCATCAGAACTGTTGGTAATGAGCAATTACCGACCATTCAGAAAATATCCAAATCCCCAATAAAAATAATCAAAGTTTCAAAAACACTGATAGTTAAGAAAATGTCAATCAAAATCCCAGTGAAACTGGCACAATTTAAAAATCAACACCACTTATGGCTGGGTGGGCTGTGGGAAGAAGGATGCCCTCAGACATGGCTGGAAAGGTGCTGTCATGGATGGAATTATGTCCCCTCCAAAAGGTATATATCAATTTGTCTGGGCCATGATTCCCAGTATTGTGTAATTGTCCTCCACTTTTGATTGTAATTTTACGTTAAAGAGGATTAGGGTGGGATTTTAACACCCTTACTATGATCCAGTGTAAATGGAGTTTCCCTGGGGTGTGGCCTGCTCCACCTTTTACCTTACAAGAGATAAAAGGAAAGGGAAGCAATTGACCTGAGATTCCCACACTGAGAAGCTCCCAGACCAAGGAAAGAGTGATGACAAGGACCTTTCTCCAGAGCTAGCAGAGATAGAAAGGCACCCTGCATTTGGATTTGCAGCCTACTAGACAGTGAGAGAATAAATTTCTCTTTGTTAAAGCTATCCACTTGTGGTATTTTTGTTAAAGCAGCACTAGATGACAAAGACAGGTGCGTTACTACAGGCTCATAGGGGAAAGACATAGACATGGCTCTATACTTTTTAAAACATTCTTTGAACTGGAAATGTCACTCATTAGAATCTACCCCACAGATACAATCCTAGAGTATATAGTAACCCTACAGGACACAGTAGAACTGCCTCATACAGTTTCCAGGGAGCAGCTGGTGGATTTGAACTGCCAACCTTTTGGTTAGCAGCTGGGCTCTTAACCACTGTGCCACCAAGGCTCCATGTAGTATATGCAAAGGATGGTTATTGTTAAAGACAAAAAAGGAAAAATAAAATTATTGCCCATTGATGATGTGATATTATGATAAAATTTTAATGCATAATATTCAAATATTCCAGTAATATTAGAATAATAATATAATAACCATATCATATAATAATATATGGTAGTCATTAGAATGAAACAGAGCTATAGAAGATTAGTAAGTGAAATCACTGTGAAGTATCATTGAAGAAAAAAAAGCAAGACAGAGAGAAGTATATATATAAAGTGAGCCCCTATGGGTAAAACAATAACAAATAACCAAATGTATTTATATAAGCATATAAAAAAATTTTTTTATATGTATATATATATATGTCCATAAATGAGTAGATGTGGTTATTTGCATGTATGAGTATGATAGTTAAGCAAGAATAATAAGATAGAACACTTACCTGATTGTTGATATGAACTATCTTAGATTCAGTTATGGGAAGGGACAAGGGGTGGGGAGCTAGAACATACTGAAAAGACTATGCTTAATCGACTCAATGGCAGCAGATTTTTTTAAAGATCATAGCTGCTATGTGTTTTCATTTCTGTAGAGTTATATGAAAGTGTATAGGTTGCACATTGTCATTGTTCCCATTTATTTACATTCTTTGTGTATAAATACGAGTTAAAAAATTAGAAGAACCAAACAGCATTAGTTCCATATCTACTGACTTACAGGGGAGCCATGATCAAATGTCAAGTGAAAAAAGGGGCAAGGAGCAATGTGGGTAGACTGTGTTGAAGGTTCTGTAACAGCAAACATGCAAATAGATCTACATGGATACGTACAACTGTAACATGTGTCCCAGAAAAGAGAAATGTAAGGAAGGACACACATGTGTCTTTGAACACTGGACACCTTGGGAGAGCAGGAGCATCATACATATGTAGGGATGGCTTGTATTATAACTTCTTTACAAATTTGTACTGTTACGTATGTCATAATAAGATTATAAGATATTTGCAAGTCGTAAAATATGACATATATGTTTTTAAAACTATTTTTTTATGTTGTTGTTGTTGTTAGGTGCCATCAAGTTGGTTCCGACTCATAATGACCTTATGTACAACAGTAGGAAATACTAGCCCATCCTGCACCATCCTCACACCTGTTGCTGTTTGATCCCATTGTTGCAGCCACTGTGTTAATCCATCTTGTTGAGGGTCTTCCTCTTTTTCTTGTAGGAAAAAAAACAATCTTTAATGTCAGATCAGAGATTTTAATCCCTGGATAGAGAACACAAACACAGACTGTACAAAAGTCAGACTCTGCAGATTTCATGTTTGGTATATGGAGCCAGTGACCTCTTCTGATCTCTATCCCTAGAAAGGACCAAAAAGAATTCTGCGAGGCTCAATACAGTAACTCTTAATGCATGTAGACATGTATACGCAAAGATGAGGGCTGAATACCATGTGCAATTGAGTAGGTAACGCAAGGCACAAAGAAGAGTCTTCTTGTCAGGTATGCTATTACCATCTTCCTCCCCTCATTGCTCTACTGGAAAACCCACCCTTGAGCACTCCAGGCCTTTTATCAGGACTCAGTGGCAATGGGTTTGGCTTTGGTTTAAACTTAGAGGAAGTTAACTGGGAAATTGCTGCTTTAGGATAATGAAGACTATGGCCATAAGTCTTTAGACAGGTGGACCTCTTCAGACACCTCTGCCCACCTTGTAAACATCAGGCCCCTGGCAGTTCTGTACCTCTGAGAACCGTAGGCTTTCCTTTTTCATCCTCTGGTACTGGCAGAATTAATCCTGTCTCAAAGCTCTCGCTTCTGTCTGCCTCTGACCCCGTCCCTCGCAGGAGCCATTACTGTCACTGAGAAATATACACAGGGCAGCCTGTGGATGGAGATGCCCGTCCTGGAGGCCCTGCCCTCCCTTCCTTGCTCCTGAAGGCTTCCCTGTGCCATTTGGGGTCTTATCTCCCAGGAGGGTCAACATGCCCCTGGCACCTGCAGGGCTTCCCAGGGCGTGGGACATGATGATGTGTCTAAGACTTGGGCTTTTTTGTTCATTATACAGTCTGGGCCTGAATCTGCCCCTTGCTGGCCTCACCTCTAACCATCTGTGTTCTCCCAGGGTTAAGAGGCCTCGTCTGCCTTTGTTCCTATACTTCCAGCCCAGTCTTTTTCTTCCGGTTCTCTGACCTCAGGATTGGCCAAATTATACCACAGAAAAAAAGAAAGAACAAGCTAGTGTCATTGATATGTGCAAAATCAAACAGAAAAATCTTTTTTAAAAGAAAAAAAAAAGTTCCCTTACATCCTAGGAACTCATCCTTTGCATGAGTTATGCAGACACTACTAGATCAACTGTTACGCAGAAAAGGGTGACACCCAGGAGAGTTTTTCTAAACCATCTCCCAGTCCAGTCCAAAGAGGCCCAGTACCCAGTGCCGCCAAGTCGATTCCGACTCATAGTGACCCTATAGGACAGAGTAGAACTGCCCCATAGAGTTTCCAATGAGTACCTGGTGGATTCGAACTGCCGACGCTTTGGTTAGCAGCCCTGGCACTTAACCAATACACCATGAGGGTTTCCTCCAAAGAGGCAACACTAAATCACAGCAATAAACCCAAATCCCCCCAGCGAGGGCAGTAGACTTGAATGCGGTGAGCTCTTTATTTCACCACCTCCTCCTCTTTGCCCAACCAGGACCTCTTCCTTTCTATGCTTGGAGGATGATGAGAAGTGACCCAGAGTCCTTGGTTAGGGCCTTATGCCCACTGCTCACCTACAGGCAGGTCTCCCCACAGCCTACTGTCTCTCTGGTTCCTTCTATGCAAAAAACTCAGTGACACCCCGTTCACCAGCACACTTCCCTTGGAGCTGTCTTTCCAGGGTCCCCCTCAGCCTCCCAAGTCCCACTGAAATCCCATTTCTCCTCCCCCTCCTTATGCTGTGCTCATTCTCAGGGTTCTGAGACCTCACCATCCAGATCAGGCCTGTCCTCTCCTCTCCTAGGCTAGGGGAACCTCTGAGCAGACCTGGTGTCTGCAGTCAGGTGTCCTGGGGCTCCTTCCATCCAGGTCCCCCTAGGATTGCAGCTCTCCATGCACTTGGAGTAGTTGGGTTGGGGCACAGGCTGGGAGGAGAGGTTCTTACAGGGCAGGTGGGTTAAAGGAGCCTGAACAGAGGCCTTAACAGAACAAAAACCTACTGTCTTGTTGATTTCAATGCATGGTGAACCCAGGTGTTTCAGAGTAGAACTGCACTGCACAGAGTTTTCAACGACTGTGATAGTACAGAAGTAGATTGCCAGGCCTTTCTTCCGTGGGCCACATATCTTTTGGGTAGCAGCTGATGAGACAACCCACATTTCCCGGCACAAATGCCCTGCTCCTCCCAGTCCCAAGTTGCTAGCAGGTCTTCAGGCTCTTCCTCTTCTGCTGTGCCCCCACCCTCTGTAGCCTGGCCTCCTCCCTCTGCAACCTCACCAGCTGGTGCCTCAACCTCCTCAGCTGCTCTCTCTGCTTCTCCAGCTGCCCCTCCAACTCCTGCAGATGGCACTCCTCTCCCACACCTTCCTCTTCTTGGAGGCCATCAAGTGGCCTTGGCC
Organism: Loxodonta africana; assembly: GCF_030014295.1. Lineage (NCBI taxonomy): Eukaryota > Metazoa > Chordata > Mammalia > Proboscidea > Elephantidae > Loxodonta > Loxodonta africana. Next base: position 345,785 of record NW_026974887.1, read on the forward strand.
AGCTGGTGGCCGCCTCTGGGCTCGCGTGGGGGTGAGGGTGGCAGTTCCTTTTCCAGCAGCTCTTCACACAGGACCTGGCAGCTGAAGTCCTGGCGCACTCCATGCTCCACGTGAGCCACCAGGGCCTCCTGGGACTTGAACACAAGGCAGCAGGCCAAGCAGCGGAAGCTGTGCTCATGGGTCACTAGCCACTCCGGGGTGGCTGCGTGGGGGCTTTCCCCATGCTCCTCTCCTCAGACGCTGGGCTCGGTGGTGCGGGCCTGGGGCCCCTCCTTCCAAGGCCCCAGGGTGCTTACCAGGGACTCAGTGTTGGCCAGACTGGGGGCACGGCGACGGTGCTCTACTCAGAGAGCTCGGCCTCAAAGACTTGGGGCATCTGTTCCACGGGGGCAAAGGAGGTTTTGGTCTGCCAGGCCACAGCCACCCACTTGACCGTGCGCACCTGGGTGAAATATGCACACCTTACCCATCGCTTCTCTGGGGTAGCCCCTTAGCTGGATGAATGAGATGTCTGCTCAGCGGAAGCTGAGGGAAAAGGCCTCTCTGATGGTAGTGGAGTCTTCCCGGCCCTAGAGCTTGGGTTTTTTTGCTTGAGATGTTGTGGATTCTTGGGCATTTTCCTTTTGGATAGAGACCTCTGAGAATAGTTAATTTATATGAGCTCTCATGGCCCTGATCTTCAGATAGGAGCCGAAGGCTCTGGTCTCAGGAATCCCTGGAGGCCTCTCCATCACCAGCATGCCCCACCTCTGCAGACCTCGTCCCTTCTCTCTTTCCACAGAAGCTACCATATTTTTGGGGGCATTGCTGTGAGCAATAAAATCTCTGCAAAATGGTACCAATGATAATAGCCATTTCCAAGCAGTGGATTCTGACTCATGGCTACACCATGTGTTACAGAGGAAAGCTGCACTCCATAGAGTATTCTTGGCTGTAATCATTATGAAAGCAGAAGCAAGGCCTCTCTTTCAGGACGCACCTGTGTGAGTTGGAACCACTAACCCTTCATTTATCTGTAGAGAGCAAACGGTTTGTGCCACCAAAGGTCCCCTCCTAGTGATAGTAGTGCCTTGTAACAAAAGTTCATGCCCTTTGAAAATAGTATTGTGGGGTTTCATATTTGTAAACAAAGAATCTTCAAGTTAATTTTTTCGTGGCATTGATATGTTGAATGCCAAGTGAATTTCCTCCTTTGGAACATGTAAATGTCCTCATTTCCCTGAACCTTTTTAACAGTCTGAAACTTCTCCTAAAGATTTCTTCTACGCCGGTGATTTTCTTACCATATTTAACAAGTCAACTTTCAAACAGGAGAAATGCTCATCTCTTTTAACTCTCTTTGAAGGGACGACTTTTTATAGAGGTGCCGTACCTAAAGAGAAAGAAAATTTGTATACTTTGTTAAAAGTTTTACATGTATACCTCTTCCTTCTACCCTTCCTAAGCAAGCAACAGAGGGTTAAACTAATCTTTCTGTAAACAGACGTCCCCTCTACAGGTCCATCTTAGATGAACTCTTTCAAGGTCCTCAGGCAGAAAACAGATGACTACGTATCTGAGAGTCTTGATTCCACAGATGTCAGTGGTCAAATACAACTACCTCACCTGGGTGTGTCTGGGTGGGTTGTCCATGTCAGCTTAAAGGTCTGTAGGTTTTTCTGTATCTGAGGGAAGGACTGGAGAGCTCAGAGAGAAGAAAGAGATGGAGGTAGGTTGTGTGAGTTGGACGGACAGAAAACTCCAAGGTGAGACACAGGATAGAGAGGAGGGACCTCCCAGGAGTATGTTAGAGAGATACAGAGACCAAAGAGGGAGAAGAAAGCAGGGCTCAGCCACTGTAGGGAAGCACAGGAGAAAAGCAGAGAAGAAAAAGGGGTGGGTGGTGGAAGAGGTTATAGTATCAGGGTGCGCCACCAGGATTTACAGCATAAGCTCAAGTTCAGTGTGGTAAAATTTTAAAACTTCAAGTCTAAATAGAACTTTAGAACTTGGAGGAAAAGGGCAAGTCCCTGAAGCTCAGGCAGCAAGTCATGCCCAGACCTTCTGCTGCCTGAGTCCAGGCTGGGAACTGTTGGGGCTCACAGCGACCGGGAACTCTGGGTCAGCGTGGGGTACTGTGTTCTCTCACACCACCCACTCCCAAAACTCCTCAAATACCTTTAATTCTTTTAGTTCATCACATGACTTATCAATTCGATCTCATTAGAACATATTAAAAATAAGTACAAGTCTCCATAACCACCGTTCTTCCTGGCCCTTCACCCACTGCCCTAGGTGACCACTTGCCTCCTTCAATCCCAGAGATAGAAGCAGGAATACCATAGGCCTAAAATATTGAGTGTCTTCTCCTCCCTACTCTGAAAAACCCTCAGGTTACAGTAGAATTTTATGATTAACGAATTTATTCCTTCACATTACCGACTTTGCTTAATTGTCTACTAAATGGCAGGAAGTACTTTCTCAACAAAAACCTTAGTGACCCTGTCATCCTACATCAAAGGCTTCATCTTCTCTCCTTGTGGCCTTCTTTTTCGGGGAAATACAACCCCTCACGGCCAGCTCTAATTGATTGGGAAGAATTTTCCTCCCACCTCAATTCTTAGAGAAAGGCCTCTTCGTTGCATCCCGCCGCTCCATCCCTGGGTAAAGATGAGCCAAAAAGGATGGTTTTCTGAAGGAGGTTTCTCCCTCCTCCCAGTTAGAGAAGATGTCCCAAACTCTCACTAGCTGGACGACTTTGATTTAGGAAACACTGTCTGGCAACTGGTAGCTTAAGTCGCTCTCCCACAGAAGACCTCAGATCAACAACCTCTCCAAAGAGCCGTTGGGATCTGAGTGAACACCATGGCTTCCAGTAACTCCTGTGTGACATCATTGTTGACATCTCTCAGTTCCAAGGGCCCATTGTGAATCCATACACGGCAACAAGAAAAATGTGGCAACTCTTCTGGCAGGGGTTAGGAAGTTATTTTAAGGGAAATAATATAGAAAGAATGAATTGAACCTTTCCCCTGCCCTTAAACAGGTTGATATCCATTGGGGTGACTTGAGAGTCCAGGGAATGATAACAGTATAACGGCCGTTGTTCCCCAAGCCACTCCTCTGACACTGTTTGAACCACTTTGCTCCAGTCCTAGAAACACATGTCCACTCTGAAGCCCTCGCAGGCCTCCTTTGCAGCTGAGGCTTCACATAGGCTGTTCTCTTTGAATGGAAGATGTTCTCTCCCCTCCCTTCTTCTCCGTGGTGAACCATGATGGTGAAGACAGCAGACCCCAACCAAACTCCTGGGCTTGAGTCCCAGTGTCTCCATATACCTGCCATATGACCTTGGATGAGGCATTTAACCTCTCTATGCCTCACTCCCATCACCTGTCAGATTAAGAGAACTCTATCTTTCTTATACCGTTGTTGAGAGGATGTCACCTTTAACAACAATGACTGCCACAGACTAAGATTGTGTGAATGCTCACTGTTAGAGAAGGCCTGGTGGTGCAATTGTTAAGTGTTGGCTACTAAGGAAAAGGATGTCAGTTCAAACCCAATTAGTGGCTTCAAAGCAGAAAGAGCTGGCTATCTGCTATCATAAAGATTACAGCCTTGGAAACCTCATGGGGCTGTTCTACTCTGTCACGTGGGGTCAGTAGGAGTTAGGATCGAGTTGATAGAACATAGCAACAACAACAACATTGTTATACTTCATGTCACAGCTTGCTAAGTCTGCCTAAACTACTTGATATTCGTGCTCTAAGTATATCAGATCAGTCTATAATCCCTACATGATAACACTCCCCCTCCCCACCCCACTCAACTGTTCACGTGAGATCCTCATTTAAAAATCTATCTCCTTTAGAAGGATTATAAGCAACTTAGGGGCAAACACAAGGTCTGCCTTATATGTGTAGTCCCAGAAAGTAGGATAGTATCTGACATGTAGTAGATACTTGACATATATTAGTTGGATCAATGAATGATGAGTCCCCCAAAAGACCCATCCTTTACAGAAAATCAGTGCAGAATAGAACTCTTTGATGTGGTGCCTAAAGGCACCATCACTCATGGGTAGGCTGTTGACCCAAATTCATTGACCTTCCTGGCTCTGAGACCCAGAATATGGTACACTTACCCCCTTCCCATGCTTTCTCTTGGGCCTTCTGGAAAAGGGTTAGCATTATGGCCTCACAGAAAAGCAATGAGTATAAGGACCTCCATGGTCAACCTACGTGGGAGGCCTAGCAGAGCCCTCAGGAAAAAGCCCACTGTTCTCTGCTTTGCTGCACATTTGATTTTGTTCTAGAGGGCTATTTAGAAAAGTAACCAGTAAAATTGTTGAAACCATTTGAGAAGGGGTTTTAGAAAGTTTTGTTGGTGAACAGAAGCGAATCTGATAACTTGGAGGAAAACGAAAGCTCTCAGATGAGGAAGAGAGGGGGATTGTTTTGTGTGACTGCAAAGGGTAGAACCGGGACAAGCATCTCTAAACACAAAAGGACAAAAGAAGATGTTTCTTGCTCAGAAATGCAGCAAAAATGCCCCAATAGCTTCACCCTGTCTCCTCAGAATTTTTATGTTCATGATACCCATCACCTTGCACTGCGGCCTCAGGAGAATACTTGGGGTTTCCTGAATATATTGGGCCATTTCCTACTTTTTAACTACTGATATTTCCACATTTGGTTCAGCATCACTTCCTGGTAAACTCTTTTCTGACCCTACTACTGGTATAACTCCTCACTTCCTGCTGTGTACTCCATTGTGTTTTAGAAACAATTTGCCATAGCTCAGAACACACTTGATTTTATTTGCTTCTTGTGATTGATTGTAAAAGTGGCCACTCATTCTTGCTGCCTCTGTACCTGTGCCCTTTTAATGTTTCAAGCATCACTTCTTGGTTGAAGCCTTTCTTGACACTATTCCTGGTAGAATATCCTACTCCCTGTTGCTGTTGTCTTTAGGTGCCATTGAGTCGATTCCGACTCATAGCGACCCTATGTACAACAGAACTACGTCCTACTCTGGGAGATTCTTGTACTCAAGAAATTCCTTGCCATAGTTCAGAAAACACTCAAGCGCTTTTCTTTATTGTACCTGAATACAGTATGGCCACATATTTTTCCTGTTTGTTTTCCATGCCTTTGGAAAATGACCTGGAAGCTGCTTTCATCAAAAGCAGAAGTCTGTTAACCTCTTGAATTGCAACTGAACTCATGACACCTTTGGCCATTGGCCAATACCAAACCTGATAGAAGAAGAGAACTGAAAGGACTTGGGCTTTGGGGCTTGCCCTATAGCTGCTCTTAAAACCCTGGAAACTCATGGGTTTGAGCCAAGGCCAGTGATTTACGTCTTTCATCAAATTTGGATAGTGTCCGGCTGTTATTTTTGCTTCTGCACCTTTCTCTCTCTCCTCTATTTTTGGGATGACCATGATGTGTTTCTGGGAGAAAAATGTGGCAGCTTGCTCCCATAAAGATTTACAGCCTTGGAAACCCTATGAGGGTGGTTCTACTTTGTCCTACAAGGTTGCTATGAGTTGGGATCGACTCAACGGCAATGGGTTTGGTTTTGGTGTGATATGTTTATTGGTGTGTTTGATGTCCCACGGGAACCTCAGGTTCTGTTCATTTTTCTTATTCTTTTTTCCCCCTTCAGACTGGATAATTCCAAATGCCTTGTCTTCAAATTTGATGACTCTGTGTTCTGCCTGTTCAAATCTGTCATTGAGCCACTCTAGTGAATTTTTATTTCAGCCGTTGTGTTTTCAGCTTCATAATTTCCATTTGGTTCATTTTTATAGTTTCTATTCCTTTATTATAGAAACTATGTCATCATGAGTGAGACTATATCATAGAAACTATAAAAATGAACCAAATGGAAATCATGAAGATGAAAAGCACAACAGCTGAAAAAAAAATTCTATATCTTTATTAGAGCCCTGCTGGTGCAGTGGTTAAGAGTTTGGCAGCTGGAATCCACCAGCTTCTCCTTGGACACCATATGGGGCAGTTCTCCTCTGTCCTATAGGGTCACAATGAGTCAGGTTCAACTGAATGGCAACCGGTTTGATTTATACCATTGTGGACATTTTCTGTTTGTTCATACATTGTTCTTGTGATTTACCTCTTTATTCATGGCTTTCTTTATTTCATTGAGTATATTTAAGATATTTGATTTAATGTCTTTGACCAGTAATTCCAATGTCTAGGCTCCCTCAGGGATTGTTTCTGTCAGATATTTTTCTTTACTTTATAGGAGCCATATTTTTCTGTTTTTTTGTATGCTCTGGAATTTTTTGTTGAGAAATGGAAATTTTGACTATTAAAATGTGGCAGTTCTGGAAATTATATTCTCTCCCTCATCATGGTTACTGCTGTTGCTTGTTGAGGGCTTGAGCCATCCATTTGCAAAGTGGATTTTTAAATTATGTATGTAAAGTCTATATTTCACCTGTGAGTGGTCAGTCAAGCATCTGTTCCATTATCTCTGTGGTCAGTTTGTGACCTTACAGATATTTCCTTAAATATGGAGATTTTTTTTTAAGGTGTGTATATCTCTTTAGAAGCCCTGTTAGCACCGTGGTTAAGAGCTCGGCTGCTAATCAAAAGGTTGGCAGTTCAAATGCAACAGCTGCTCCTTGGAAATCTTATGAGGCAGTTCTACTCTGTCCTATAGGGTTGCTGTTGGTTGGAAATGACTCTATGGCAGCATGTTTGTTTTTTTGTTTATATCTCTTTCAGCCACTGGATCCTGAAGGGGCTAAAACAGGGCAAAAACATCCTCAGTGTTCCCTCAGGTAACCCCCTGACCCACCAAAATGTACAACTCCAAATTTTTGGAGGACAAGGTTCTTATAGTCCATGGTGGCATCAGTTAGCCACTCCAAGAATAAAAGCTACTGCCCACATGTCTGTGGTCATGCTGAGGAATGGGTGGTGTTAGCTGGTTCCCCCATGTTGCTCTCTTACTAAAGCTCAGCAGCCACTCTCTTCATCGAGTAGTTCTCTGGTTGCCCTAAGTATCTGATTAGGTTGCAGACCACTGAAAAGGATGATTCTGACTTTTTTTTTCAAGCTTAATGCTGTTTTGCTGGAAAGACCAATACTTGGTGCTTTCTACTCTGCCATTTGCCATTACATTAAGTTTTTTCAACTATATTGTTTTTCGCATCACATTCACTGTCACTTCAAAAGTAGGATGAGGTGTCATTATTTGCTGAGCCTTTTTGAGTAATTACACTACAAATCAGGTCTCATGCCCTACTGACAGCTCAGGAATCAATGTTCTTGGTTGCCTCTCCCAGTCTTATACTTGCATATTAATTCCTTTAAAAAATGATTTTTCTATGGCTATTTTAGTGGACTTTAAGGAATTAAAGGAGGTAAGTATGTGTATTCAATCTTCTGTCTTAAAGTGGAATCATTGACCTTGCCCATTTATTAATTGGGGATTTTATAGTAACCCCGATTGAGGTATAAAAAAATATATAGCTTCTGTTTATTTAACTTTAAGTTTGCCTTTATGAGTGATACATTTTTATTTTACTTTAGGTGAAAGTTTACAGCACAAATTAGTTTCTCATTCAAAAATTTATACACAAATTGTTTTGTTGCCATTGGTTTCAATCCCCACTATCTATTAGCATGCTCCCACTTTCCCTTTACACCTCAGGTTTCCCGTGTCCATTCCTCCAGTTGACCTGAACAGGTGATGCCCATTTGGTGTCATACACTTGATTGAATTAAGAAGCATGTTCTTCACGTGTGTTATTGTTTGTTTTATAAGCCTGTCTAATCTTTGGCTGAAAGGTAGACTTTGGGAGTATCTTCAGTTCTGGGTTAGCAAGTGTCTGTGGGCCATAGTCTCTAATCTCTGGCTGAAGGGCGCACCTCAGGAGTGACTTCATTACTGAACTAAAAGGATGCCTGGGGACCATACTCTTGCAGTTTCTCCAGTCTCTGTCAGGCCAGTAAGTCTGGTCTTTTTTCGTGAGTTAGAATTTTTTCCTACATTTTTCTCCAGCTCTGTCTGGGGCCCTCTATTGTGATCCCTGTCAGAGCAGTCAGTGGTGGTAGCCTGGCACCATCTAGTTGTGCTGGACTCAGTCTGGTGGAGACCATAGTAGTTGTGATCCATTAGTCCCTTGGACCAATCTTCCCCTCGTGTCTTTGGTTTTCTTCATTCTCCCTTGCTCCTGAGGGGTGAGACCAGTGGAGTATCTTAGATGGCTGTTCACAGGCTTTTAAGACCCCAGATGATACTCACCAAAGTAGAATGTAGAATATTTTCTTTATAAGCTATGTTATGCCAGTTGAGCTGGATGTTCCCTGAGACCATGGTCCCCAGGTCCCTCAGACCAGTAATTTGGTCCCTCAGGGAGTTTGGATGTGTTTATGGAGCTATCATGACCCTGAGTTATACAGTTCTGCTGGTTTCCCCAGTATTTTGTACTCTTTTATCCTTCGCCAAAGTTACTACTTCTCTATTTGGTTATCTTTTCTTACACATAACTTATCACCTTTCTATTTTATGCCTTTGAGTATTTTAGAATGCACTTCCTCTTTAACAATTAAAAAATTAAGCAAAAATGCCATATTTCTTAAAAACTTTTTATTTTTTGTATTTTAAATTTAAATATGTGATCTAACTGGAAATAACTAGGTGTAAGCAGCAAGTCAATGGATCAAAATATTTATTTTTAGAGGTTATTGTTTAGGTAGTTACCAAATTGCCCAGAAAACTAGTTCTTGAATAAAACATCTCGTTCCTCTGCTCCCCACCATCAAACAAATTGAAAAGCATTTTCAGAAAAAGGAAGCCCACCATTCTCACCATTTCATTTTAAATATATTGCTTTGGTGCAAAATATACCCCTTCTCTTTTTTTCATTTATCCATCTGTGATCTTTTCTCTATTAAACTCACAAAAATTTTGAGGTGTGCGGAATTTTGCAAAATTAACAAGCAAGGTTGATTTCATAACTGGGTCTATGTGTTCCAGCCTCAAAGCAGGAGAGGTGTAAATAGAAGCCACAAGGATGTCTTAAGCCATGAGAACATGCTTCTCTGGGATTTGCTATTTTGTTCTACAAAGGGCTCTAGAATTTTTGTCCATATGAAGATAAATCTGTATATCAACTTTACTATCCACAGGGAGTAACACCCTAAGCCATAGGCATTTATATGGAATATATTCATGCCTTGGAGGTTATTTACAAGTATATGTATTTTGGTGAACATATATTTTCATTTTTGATGGGTATTTGTCTAGAAGTAAATTTGCTGAATTATAAATTATAGATAGTTTCAAATAATTGTTTAAAATGGTTGTACCAGTTTATACTCTCCCCTGCAGTAGATTAGAGTTCCAGTTCCTCCATTCTACTCAAAATTTGGGATTTAGTATCTTTTTCATTTTACCCATCCTGTTTGGTATGGGGTAGTATAATATTGTCACTTTATATTTGCATTTGTGTTTGCATGATGACCAAAGATGTCTAGCCCCTTTTCTTATGTTTATTGCTCACTAGGCAGGCCAAAGTGGGAGGTGAGGGTGAGGGCTGGGGTAGGAGTCAGAAATAACCTGCCATTTTTCCTTGTAGATCATATACTTCTGTCTGCTTTCCTAACTGGTAGCAGCTAAGCCCTGTATTAGAGATACTCCCACCACCATTCTGCTTGACTCATTTTTTTTATTAACTTTTATTGAGCTTCAAGTGAACGTTTACAAATCAAGTCAGACTGTCACATATAACTTTATATACACCTTACTCCGTACTCCCACTTGCTCTCCCCCAATGAGTCAGCCCTTCCAGTCTCTCCTTTCGTGACAATTTTGCCAGCTTCCAACTCTCTCTATCCTCCCATCCCCCCTCCAGACAGGAGATGCCAACACAGTCTCAAGTGACCACTTGATATAATTAGCTCACTCTTCATCAGCATCTCTCACCTACCCACTGTCCAGTCCCTTTCATATCTGATGAGTTGTCTTCGGGGATGGTTCCTGTCCTGTGCCAACAGAAGGTTTGGGGACCATGACTGCCGGGATTCCTCTAGTCTCAGTTAGACCATTAAGTCTTGTCTTTTTATGAGAATTTGGGGTCTCCATCCCACTGTTCTCCCGCTCCTTCAGGGGTTCTCTGTTGTGCTCCCTGTCAGGGAAGTCATCGATTGTGGCCAGGCACCAACTAGTTCTTCTGGTCTCAGGATAATGTAGGTCTCTGGTTCATGTGGCCCTTTCTGTCTCTTGGGCTCTTAGTTGTCGTGTGACTTTGGTGTTCTTCATTCTCCTTTGCTCCAGGTGGGTTGAGACCAATTGATGCATCCTAGATGGCCGCTTGTTAGCATTTAAGACCCCAGACGCCACGTTTCAAAGTGGGATGCAGAATGTTTTCATAATAGAATTATTTTGCCAATTGACTTAGAAGGCCCCTTAAACCATGGTCCCCAAACCCCGACCCTTGCTCCGCTGACCTTTGAAGCATTCAGCTTATCCCAGAAACTTCTTTGCTTTTGGTCCAGTCCAGTTGAGCTGACCTTCCCTGTATTGAGTATTGTCCTTCCCTTCACCTAAAGCAGTTCTTATCTACTAACTAATCAGTAAAAAACCCTTTCCCACCCTCCCTCCCAACCTCGTAACCACAAAAGTATGTGTTCTTCTCAGTTTATACTATTTCTCAAGATCTTATAATAGTGGTCTTATACAATATTTGTCCTTTTGCCTCTGACTAATTTCACTCAGCATAATGCCTTCGAGGTTCCTCCATGTTATGAAATGTTTCACAGATTCGTCACTGTTCTTTATCGATGCATAGTATTCCATAGTGTGAATATACCACAATTTATTTAACCATTCATCCGTTGATGGACATCTTGTTTGCTTCCAGCTTTTTGCTATTGTAAACAGAGCTGCAATAAACATGGGTGTGCATATATGTGTTTGTGTGAAGGCTCTTATTTCTCTAGGGTATATTCTGAGGAGTGGGATGTCTGGGTTGTATGGTAGTTCTATTTCTAACTGTTTAAGATAACGCCAGATAGATTTCCAAAGTGGTTGTACCATTTGACATTCCCACCAGCAGTGTATAAGAGTTCCATACTGCAGTTCTATGCCACCTGTATTTAGTCCCTCTTTTTGATTATTGTGATCTTTTACATATTGACTTCAATGATTCCCTGTTCTGAGCATTTTTTTTTAATTAATCTTAATTTGTTTTTGTGATTTCCCTATTTCAGTTGATATCAGGGTGTTCTGTTCTGTGACCTTGTGTTGTGCTGGTATCTGATATTATTGGTTTTCTGACCAAACAATTTCCTTTAGTATTTCTTGTAGCTTTGGTTTGGTTTTTGCAAATTCTCTAAGCTTGTGTTTATCTGTAAATATCTTAATTTCGCCTTCATATTTCAGAGAGAGTTTTGCTGGATATATGATCCTTGGCTGGCAGTTTTTCTCCTTCAGTGCTCTGTATATGTCATCCCATTGCCTTCTTGCCTGCATGGTTTCTGCTGAATAGTCTGAACTTATTCTTATTGATTCTTCCTTGAAGGAGACCTTTCTTTTCTCCCTGGCTGCTTTTAAAATTTTCTCTTTATCTTTGGTTTTGGCAAGTTTGATGATAATATGTCTTGGTGTTTTTCTTTTTGGATCAATCTTAAATGGGGTTCGATGAGCATCTTGGATAGATATCCTTTCATGTTTCATGATGTCAATGAAGTTTTCTGTCAGCAGATCTTCAACTATTTTCTCTGTGTTTTCTGTCCTCCCTCCCTGTTCTGGGACTCCAATCACACGCAAGTTATCCTTCTTGATAGAGTCCCACATGATTCTTAGGGTTTCTTCATTTTTTTAAATTCTTTTATCTGATTTTTTTTCAGCTTTGTTGGTGTTAATTCCCTGGTCCTCCAGATTTCCCAGTCTGCATTCTAATTGCTCGAGTCTGCTGCTCTGACTTCCTATTGCGTTGTCTAATTCTGTAATTTTATTGTTAATCTTTTGGGTTTCTGAATGCTGTCTCTCTATGGATTCTTGCAAGTTATTAATCTTTCCACTATGTTCTTGAATAATCTTTTTGAGTTCTTCAACTGTTTTATCAGTGTGTTCCTTGGCTTTTTCTGCAGTTTGCCTTATTTCGTTTCTGAGATCATCCCTGATGTCTTGAAGCATTCTGTAAATTAGTTTTTTATATTCTGTATCTGATAATTCCAGGATTGTATCTTCATTTGGGAAAGATTTTGATTCTTTTGTTTGGGGGTTGTAGAAGCTCTCATGGTCTGCTTCTTTATGTGGTTTGATATCGACTGCTGTCTCCGAGCCATCACTAAGATATACTAGTGGTTTATTCTATAATTGCTCACTGAGTCTTGTTTTGTTTTCTTTCAATATACATGGATGGGCTACTAGATTGTGCTGTCTTGATTGTTGTAGCCCTTGACTTACTTATGACCTATTACCAGCTGGTTTGGGCTGTTGCCAGATATATATGCCTGAGTCTATTCACTATTATTGAGTAGAATCTGATTTTGGGTCATCAAGTGTGTACTGCACCCTAACACCTATCCACCTTGAGAATTAGTGGTGACAGTTGTGTGCACCAGATTTTATTAGCAGCTGGGGTTCACCCTCCGGGGGGGGGCAGGATGCTGACAGGCTTCCCCCAGGTGTCAGTGAGGTAGGTGTGTCTCTATTCCTATAGCACCTTGGTGGGAGGGCACTGCAGCTGTACCTTAGGCCCCCAATGCAAGTACCTCTACTGATTGGTAGGTGTCACCCTCCTTAGACCCCTAAGGCCAGAGGCTAGGTGGTCTGGGGGAGCTTCAGCCCTCAGTTCCCTGTTGTGGGTCAGTTAGGGCTCTATTGAATAAGCAGAGATATCAGACCAGGGAAACTTGTTTTTCCAGAAAATCCGCTAAAAAAAAATGCAGTCAGATCCCTATCAGAACTGCCTTTGGATTATAACTGCCACCTTGTTCCCTTTAAGGATGAAAGTCCGAGATTTGGATCATGTTTGGCTGTAGCTAGTTCTGTGTTTTTAGTCCAATTAGGGATGGATTTTTGGTCCCTGGTTTTTTTGTGGTTCCTTCTCTCAGGCCGGAAGAATGGGTTAGGAAAAGACAAAACAAAAAAAAAAAGGGAAAAGCAAAGCTTCCACGGAGCCGGAGCCATTCTCCCTCTGGCTCAGGAAGTTCCAATGTTAATGAAGCCGCCTGGGAAGGGTGGGGGAGGGTTCAGAGAAACAGGAGAGTAGCACCCCGGAATATAGCCAAAGTTGCTTATCTTGCTTGGAATGACTATTGCATCTGAGATTCCCACGGGGTGTGTCGCCCATGTGTGCCGGCTGTGTGGAGATTGCCCCCGAGGGTCTGGCCTGCTGAAGCCGTGGTCAGATCCTCTGCTGCTAGTCCAAAGCCCAGCGTCAAGGTTCCCCTGCTGGGATGCCGCACTCCCGCCTCCAAAATCAGTCGCTGCCTCCTGGGGACTTCTCATCCCACCAGCCGCGTCACCGCGCCCCCCCCGCGGACTGGCTGGGGCCCCTCCTGGGGTTAGTTCAGGGGAGTAGGGCTGCGCCCGGTGCTTGCGCTGTGACAGCGCCCAGTCAAAAGCCCGGCGCCAAGGTTCCCCGGCTGGGATGCTGCACTCCCGGCTCCAAATCCAGTCACTGCCTCCCGGGGAATTCTCCCACCAGCCGCGTCGCCACACCACCCTCGCGGACCGGCTGGGCCCCCTCCCGGGGTCGGTTCAGGGGGTAGGGCTGCGCCCCTTGTTTGCACCGTCACAAGATTTTGTGTTCATCTCCCCTGGGCTCAGGCCTAAGCCCGGCGCCAAAGTTACCTGACTGGGACGCTGGCTCCAGGCTCCGAAAACAGTCGCTGGTTCCCCGTATTTGTTCGTTCTCCATCTCTAAATCTGTGTTTGTTGTTCAGGGTTTGTAGATAGTTATGTATGTGATCAATTCACTTGTTTTTCTGAGTCTTTGTTGCAAGAGGGATCCGAGGTAGCGTCCACCTAGTTCGCCATCTTGGCCCCGCCTCTCTGCTTGACTCTTTTAATGATGTTCTATTTTCTTTTTCCATGCATATCTCCTGGGCCCTGGTGGTGCAAAGGTTAAGTGCTCCCTGACTGAAAGGCTGGCAGTTGAAACCTACAAGGCACCTCCATGGGAGAAAGACCTGGCAATCTGCTTCCATAAAGATTGCAGTCCAGAAAAACATATGGAGCAGTTCTATTCTGTCACATCAGGTCACTATGAGTCAAAAATGACTGGATGGCACCTAACAACAACTTCCTCAGTGGTCTGACTAAATAATAGTAGTCAATTGATGAGATTTCCCCTTTAAGTATACTTTTCTCTAGTTTCTCGTTTGTTTCCATAAACACTCATTACTGTTAAGTCAGAGAAAATAAAACCTTTGCAATGTTAAAAGTGAGTAATAATACCTATCTCACACACTGTATCAATCTAAGGGTTAAATGAGGAATGACATGTGAACATAGCGGAGGGCCCAGCCTCCTATGTCACTCAGGGAATGTGTTCTTCTCTCCTCTGGCTCTCTCTCTTTTCCTTATTGCTCTACTAAGACCTTGAGGGCTATATATGGCTACAGGGTTCAGGACTTCACAATTCTGTTTTCCTTACCAATGCACTGTAATCTTGGGCTCATGGGCAGCCTCTCCACAGATGTAGTGCTTCCATTTCTATTCACTTATTTATTATTTAAGTCAAGGTTCCACCTCCAGCCATTTCAACTCCTCCTGGGCCCAGACTTATACCCAAATGTCAGCATAAATCTCTGTATCGACCTCTTCATGTATAAAATGTACATTATAATGATACATTCCTCATACAGCTATCATGCAGAACAAATATCTTAAGAAAGGAGAAGCTCTTACAAGAGTCCTGGCGCCACCAGTGCACGTACTCAATAAGTGTTAGCTGTTAGTATTATTACCTGACGTCTCCAGGTAGACGTCTAACGGTTATCACATGTTATGAAGGCCATGAAATAATTCTTGGTCCCAAGCCCTACTCTACTTTTATTAATGCATTTCTCCAGACTTCCATGATGGTAGTATGTGTTTTCTTCCACACAGTGGATATGTTTAGGAAAGTTTGGCCGGGTCTTACCTAATGAATTGCTTAGACATTTGAATGGGCAAACTTTGCTACAAGCTTTAGCGAACTAATGTAGCAAAGAATTAGAATCATCCTCAGCTGCTCGTGCTAGGACTCTCAATCCAGAATATCTGGTAAGACTATTGTTATGGACTGAATTGTGTCCCACAAAAATATGTGTTGAAATTCTAACTCCTGCAATTGTAAATATGACCCAGCTTGTAAATAGTGGGCTCCCTTTGTTATGTTAATGAGGCCATAACAGTGTACCGTGGGTCCTAAACCTAGTCACTTCTGAGCTAAGAAAATGTGTGGAATAGACACAGAAATACACACGAGGCAGAGGAAGGCAGACAGTGGAGACAAATGCCTCTACAGTGCGGGAACTCTAAGGATTGTTGGCAGTTTCTAGAAGCTGAAATAGAGGAGGAAGTACCTCCCCTCCCTGCCCGGAGCTATGCTCTGAATTCAGACTTCTGGCCTCCTAAACTGTGAGAAAATATATTTCTCTTTTAAAGCCACCCAATAGTCGTTTATTTGCTGTTGTTATGGTAACTCCTACAGGCACCAAGATGATAAATTTAGCCCAAAGTAAAATAATGTTCTTTCCTCCTTGGTATTCGTTGTTGGTGTTAGCTGCTCTTTACTCAGCCCCTGACTAATGGTGATGCTGTACATAATGAGATGGGACTGTTGTGATTCGTAGTGTGTTCACTGGCTGATTTTCAAAAATAGATTGCCACCTCTTTCTTCTTCATTCATCTTAGTCTGGAAGCTCTGCTGAAACCTGTTCAGCATCACAGCAACAAGCAAGCTTCCTCTGACAGATGGTGGTAACCGTGCGTGCGGTGCATGGGCCGGGAATTGATTGGGGTCCCCTGCATGGAAGGCAAGAATTCAACCACTGAACCACCCTGCCCCCTTCCTCCTCGGTGCGGCCCACCAGAATCCTGCTCTTTCCCTATCAGTGTCCTCTGCCCTCACGCGAGAGCATTGGCAGGGTCGGCTTCGGGCTGACGGATAGAAATTTGATTGATTGATTGATTTTTAATTGTGGTGAAAACACATATTCTTATTTTATATTTATGATTACCTACTGCTTTCCAGTCAATTCCAACTCGTAGTCACCCTGTAGGACAGAGTAGAACTGCCCCATATGGTTTCCAAGGCTGTACATTTTTACAGAAGCCGACTGCCACATCTTTCTGATGAAGAGCGGCTGGTGGGTTTGAACCGCCCATCCTTCACTCAGCAGCTGAACACAGAACTACTGTGCCACGAGGCTTCCTCGTATGTATGATTAATTTTTATTAATTACAGTACTTTCTATAGTTTTGAATTTTTTTCTATGGAGACTGCTCTGTAATCTACATATGATAAAAGTTATACCTTTTCTTTCTTTTTTTGTGTCTTTTTTTATTGTATGAGTTTAGATCTCCATTTTAAATGTTTAATAAAAATAATACAAAGCATTCTTATTTTATTGCTAATTTTAAAGGAAATGTCCAACATCTCCCATTAATACCGTATTAATTATAGTTTTCCAGGTCAGGCAACTCCTTTCCTGTTCCGTGTTTGCTCAGAGTTCTTATCTCTCACAGGGACTGGACTTTATCAACTGCTTTGTCCCATCTCTTCGGGTGACCCTATGTCTTTTCTTCTTTCACCTATACATGTGGTGAATTAAATTATTAAATCTTTAATGTTCTCTCAAACCTGCGTGCCTACAATAAACCATCTTGATCATGGCATATTATATGTTTTATTCTGTGCTGGATTTCCTGTGTCAGCACTTCACGTAGGTTTTTGCATCTCAGTTATTTAGTCAGCTTGTCCTGTAACTTTTCTTCTACCATCCTTCTGTAATTCGTTATCCTTATTAAACTAGCCTTAAGATCCAGTTGGAGGAGTGTCTCATGGTTTTCTATTCTTTGTTGCCTATGTACAAGTTTAAAATTACCTGTTCCTTGCATGTTTGATGGTAACCTGACTGAAAATTATCTAGGCCTATTATTTTCTTTGTACAGAGATCTTGAACTATTGATCCATGTTGTTTAGTGATTAAAGGCCTCTTCTGGTAGTAATTAGAAAAATTTCTGCTGCCTGTTCTAGGCTACTAGAATTCTATCTTTAAATATTATCTTGATTTTCACGGTTTTCAGCCTCATTCAGACCAACTAATCAATGCCAATTTTCCCCCCTTTTCCCAAAGTCAGCCTCTGCAACTATTCCTGGCACCAATCCCCGTATCTAAGTCTTATTTCCAAAGAAAGATATCACAGTGTGCTATCCAAGCAATTTTGTGTGCACAGGCTCCGTGAATCCATAATGTGAGCATATAATCTTCTAATACTTTTTTTCTAATTGTCCTTTTGCTAAAACTTTCTTTCTCTACTTTCTTTTTTCATCCCTTCCCTCCTCCTCCATCTGGTAGTATTAAAGTTGTGGGTTTTATGTTCAGGTCTTCAACCCAGGTGGGATTGA
Source organism: Loxodonta africana (assembly GCF_030014295.1). Lineage (NCBI taxonomy): Eukaryota > Metazoa > Chordata > Mammalia > Proboscidea > Elephantidae > Loxodonta > Loxodonta africana. The sequence goes on from NW_026974887.1 coordinate 363,375, forward strand.
CTCTGTGTGCAGTGCGGTGCCCAGTTGCATCTACGCAGCAAGAGGACACACTTCTAGAACCAGAAGGCGGGGAGGGCGCCGGTTGGGCAGTTGGGGGGGGCGGGGCTGCGCGGAGAGGGGCGCGAGGGTGGCGCGAGGTCCCGGACAGCCCCACCGCAAACGCGGGGCTGCTGGACAGAGCCCGGCCTCCTGTGCCTTTTGGGACAGGCCCAGCCGGTCCAGCACCTCAAGGCCCCAGACCCCCGCCAGGCTACAGGTCCCACCAAAACTCGGGGAAACCTAAGGCCATGGAGGCCAAGGCCCAGGGTCTGGCCCTGAGGACTTTTCCTGCCACGCTTGATCACAACGCTTATATACTGGGAAGGAGGGCAAGAGGCCTATCAGGACGTGGGTCCAGAGGACAGGAAGGAGGGGTGAGTTGTGGTCACCCATGGACTCATTGTCCTCCCATAGGAAGTCCACAGGGTGCCCTTCCAGGAGGAGAAATCAAAGCCACAGAGGCCACACAGCCTGGCTGCAGCCCCAGGCTGGACTCATTGCCTGCCCTGCTTCCCTGGGAAAGGCTCCCCAGGGGCCTCACCCCCAGGGGCCTCACCCCTAGTAGGCGAAAAAGCAGAGCCAGCCCTGGCTAGGGAAACTGTTTCCTCCCCTCTCATCACTGGCTGTGAGCAGACTCTTCTCTGTGCAGACAGAAGAGGAATTATCAAAATGAGCTACATACTCCAGATTTGAGTTAAGGATAATAAATTAACACAAAGAAATACGATTTTAGCAACAAATGTCTGCTTGGAGCCCGAGATGCATTAAAAAAAAAAAAAAAAGAAGAAGAAGAAGAGGGAAGAAAGGGGGAGAAAGGGAGGGATGGAGGGAAGGAAGGAAAGAAGCGACAGAGGGAGGGAGGGAGGGAAGGGAGGAAAAGCAGGAGAAAGGAAGGAAGGAGGAGGGTGTGAGGAAGGAAGGGAGGAAGGAAGAAAGGACTACTCAAGACCACAGAGGGAGTGATAGGAGTCTCCTTCTTTTGCCACCCTCCCATGGTCCCAAGCTTTCTCATCTCCCACCTCTTAAGACTATATCAGCTGCTTTGAGAGTTTTAGAATAAAGATCCTCAGGAATATCACTGCTCTCCCCCCTTAGGGTTTTCCCAGTGCTGGGTGAAACTAGGACTGAGAATCTTCCACAGGCTTCCCCCACCTGTGTATTGGGCAGTCAACACACTGAACTTTGGAGCCACTTAAAGGAAGCTGAGACTTCTGGACAATGACCCCCCACCCAAAGTTCTGCCCATCTGGGTCTAAGGATCAGTCAGACCATCGTGTACCCTCAGCAATGTTCATACTGAAGGACACTTAATGGCACTGTGGGTTTGCTCCCTCAGCGGGGGACAAGGAGCTACTGAAAGGACACCATTGAAACCTGCAGAAGCCACAGCCCAGGGTGCTGGGGGAATTTGGGAGGGAGAGATGAGGATGAGTTCAAAAGGCCGGTTGTGAAGGTGGCCAGGGGCCGGTGACCTGAAGGCACAAAGCTGACTTAAAGAGAAAAGCCTCACACCTGCCCCTCCTGGGCCCTTTGCTCCTTCAAAGGAGAAAGTCTTTTTCGCAGTTATGCAACTGGGCAGTAATAGTCCTTGAGTTATGACATGAACGAGCCTCCAAAACCTCTTGGGGAGAATGATGGTCAAGGAGGCTCTGACAACTCCACCCTGTCCTCCTCTCAGGTCAGAGGACCAGAGCTCCTCTGATGGTCTAGCTATTTGAAACAGGATTTCACTGGAAGGCAAACCTGTCACAGACTGGAAATACTCCTTGGGTTCATCTTCTTATAGCTGACTGTCTGGTGTTATTACACAACTTAGATACGGGACCAGGAGAGGAGTTTGGGGCTTGACCCCTGACATCTTAGCACCAGTTCCTGTTTCTTGAGGAGGGAAGAGGTGAAAGAAGACAGAGTTTACTCTGTTCTTTTTTCTGAGCCACAGGAAATCCTTACAAAGACCCTCTCAGGTAAAAAGACTGATGGGAAATGCCTTGGTTTACTATAACTTTGTCTTTGAGGCACTTGTTTATGTCATTTGTTTAAAATGCTTTCCTCTCAAGGAGGCATTATAATTCTTAGCTAGACTGTCCACAGAATGACTATGTGTTAACCACTAAGCTTGGTACTTAAGCAAGTGGTTACCCTTCAGAGAAGGCCCGAGGAGAGGTTGCTGCCATTGCTCCAGATGTATTTGAAATGCCTCCCTGGGGAAGGCCTTCAGAGCCGGCTCATGGGCACATGGGAATTCAGACTCATTTTGTTTGTTTGTTTGCTACCGTCTTTCATTTGGTGTCCAAAATGTTATTATCCAGTTTTTCACCAGATGTGGCTACAGACATCTCTCATATTTTGAAAGTAAATTTCATTCTCTAGTACTGAGACGCCACCAAGAGTGTATTCCAAAGTGTTTCCACCAAGCTGTAAAGACTTTCCAAAGAGGGCAGTCTTGCGCCATGTTGTGTAGCGACAGCAAGGTTGGCATAGAGTGTTCACCCAGATACTTACCACTGTGCTGCTTTCCATAATTCCTGAAATTCCAAGTCTGCCACCTGAAGAACTTCCTTTAGTGCTTACACTAAGTCTGGTGGTTATGAATTCTCTTTAGAGTTCCTTCAGCTGAGAATGTCATTATTTTCCTTTATTCCTGACGGATATTTTCCCTGGATATAGAATTCTGAGTTAAAGATTCTTTCCTTTCAGCACTGAAAAAATGTTGTTGCAGTCTTTTGACCTCCATGGTTTCGGATGAGAAATGTAGAGTAATTGAAAAATTTTTTTTCCCTTTGTGAAATGTGTTGTTTTCTCTCTAACTTCTTCCAAGGCATTTCATTGTCTTTGCTATTCTACAGTTGATTATGACTTATTTGGGCATAAAGTTCTTTGAATTTAACTTGTTGGCATGTCCTGAGCTTCTTAAATCTGTAAGTTTATGTCTTTCACCAAAATTGGGAACTGTTCAGCCCAGATTTTTTCAAATACTTAACACCTACACAGAATGCCATCTACATTCTGCTATTGAGCCATCAAGTGAATTTTTAATTTCTATTAGTGTATTCATACCTAAATTTTTCTCACATCAAAAATTGTCATTTGTAAATACCTTCTTTTTCTTTAGTGATAATATTTACATTGCCATTTGTTAAAAAAAAAAAAAAAAAAAAAAAACTCTTCCTGTTACTTCTTAGAGCACGGTTACAATACCTTTTTACACTTTTTCTGTTATGCCAATGCTATGAGTCCTGCTTTAATCTTATGGAAATTGTCATTTTTTTGTTTGCTTGTTTTAGCAAGGAATAGACCCAGTTATGTTCAGGCTGCAAGTTCTGTCTCATCTCCTGTATGCTGTGGCTCAAATGTCTTTTGAATTTTCAAAGCTTAAGAGGACTAAAATATTTTGAGGACTTATCTATGTGAGTGCCACTCAGTCTGGGACCTAGATGGTGTTCAAACCCATAATACAGTGCTCAAAGGTTTGCAATGGTTCTTAGGATCAGATCTATGAATGGGCAACTTACCCATTGCCGTCGAGTCAACTTAGAGGTGACTTTATATGCGACTTTATGAAATCCCTGTCTTGAGCTGCTTCCTCTCTATCTCTCTGAGGCTCTCTGACTTCTGATGGGCTACCTTCCCGGTCCACTGGCAAGAATGTTGGGGCTTTAATCTCTTCATTCTGCCACGCGGTTAAGTGACTGGGTCTGTCTATGGGGCCAAATAATGGTATGATAGAGACAGAAAACGTAACAGACATTCCTCTACACTCTTTGGACTTAGAGTGTTAGGTGTTTGCCCCCCTGCCTGCCTGCCCATCTCTCTCCTTTACAGACCGTCTACCCCCCACATGATAGAAAGAAGGATTGTCTTGGACCTATTTCTATCCACAACCTGAGTGTAGTTATGAGATTTGGGCTCATTTAATTTCAGCCTCTGGAATATTCATACTTTATGTTCTGGTTTCTTCCCGCAGCCACCTTCAACCATTTCCTTTGCAGAGTCCTGAGATAGCATCCCATGCATTTGTCCAGATACTTAGTTGTCAGATGCCAGCATAGCCACCGGGGAAGTGTTAGTTGTGGTTAGGGGGAGGGACTGTACACTGAAGGAGCTGCAAGACCTGGCTGCCTTGTGTGAGCAGGACCGGGGGGTGCTGAGGGAGGAGTGCTGAAGGTGCTGAGTCAAGGGGAGTTTAATGTAAAGTTGGGTCAAGGAGAGTTTGTTGATATGGGGGGAACTCTCTCCTAAAAAGGATTTATTGCCATTGTGGGGGTTCTGGAAATGGGTTTAATATGCTACAGGGATTGTGCTTGGAAGCTTGGAAAAGGCAATGGCCCACATTCTATGACATCAAAATGCCGTTACTGCTGTGTCAGATGTTGAAAAATGGGGGAAAGTCTCCAACACATGGACATCCAGAGTGAGTTCTCTTAAGACCATTTTTGAGAAGTCCTGAAGGACACTCCTCTCATCAGAACAATAAGGAATGCATGGTGCAGGGGAGTGGCAGCAAAGTGAAACTTAGAGATGTCTGTTCTCTGGAGGCTTAGGTTGTGGGTGGGAGACAGCTGCCTAGTAGCAATGGGAATAATGGGGTCCCAGAGCAGCAGAAGCCAGGTGGAAGCACTTAACTATCAGAAACAAGGTGTATGTCATTACTGTAATGGTCAGCAGGTCAATATATTATCTACTGGGGCATAAAAAATTATCATAAAACATAGTAGATATTAGATAAATGGAAAAATACTCCATTTATGCTAATAAAATTTGGAAGTAGACAAATATACTGTTATTACTTTTATGACCCAACATACTTTTCTAGGTGAATTAATAAGCTAGAAAAGTTAAGTAATGAATTAAATATTAAAACAGATTTTCTTCTTTTTATGATGAAAATATAATTGCATACCTAGAAAATGAGGATAAAAATTTTGGTAAACTGACAAGCCAAATATACCAAAATCAATGACTTCTCTCCAGTCTAGACATAGTGCCCAAAATTGGAAGTATCAGGGTGGGAGGAATAAAGACAATTTTCTTTACTACATGATTGCATCAAATTGTGTCCAAAATCATAAACTACTTAGGAAAACATTGTTTTGACCGGAACAGAAAAGAATCTATTTGAAGAAAGTTCATGTAGAGGAAGAAATAAAATTAAACCTTAAGAATGCAAAAAATATGTTTTCTCAAATGGGAAGTCTTGTTTAATCAATGGCAGTCCCCCAAAATCAACATACAAATGTATTGCAATTCCCATTAGAATATTTACCTCGTTATTTGTTGAATTGTATACAGTAATCTTAAGATGCAAATAGTATAATAGATACCAAAGAACAGACAACAAAAACATGAAAAAGAAGGAGGCTGCTTCATCAACTAACGGAATATTACATAGCATAGGAACTGAAAGCTAGACCAAGGAAACAAAGTAGCAAATCCACAGAGATTATCATAATAACCGTTAATACAGAGGTGGTATTTCAACTCAGGAAAATTATGGTTTATCTTATAAATGCTGCTGACTCAACTGATCATTCTGGGTAAAAAAAAAAAAAAAAAAAAAACTTCTAAGAATGTGATACATCAGCGATGGATCTGGGAAATTATGGGAAATGTCGATGATAAGGATTAACAACTATTTCCGTTTTATACAAGGAAGACAAAAATTGAGGACTTGCAAAATGAGCAATGAATTCAAAAGACCATTCAGAGCAAATACGAGTGACCAATAAGCATAATCGAAGTTGTTCAAAAACACTGGTAGTGAAGAAATTATCAAAGTCCCAGTGAAACTGGCACAATTTAAAAATCTACACCACCTATGGCTGGGGCCCGGGGGTGCTGTGGGGAGAAGGGTGCCTCAGACATGGCTGGAAAGGTGCATGATGACAGCCTTTAGGGGAAAGACATGGACATGGCTCTGTAATTTTGAAACATTCTTTGACCTAGAAATCTCACCCTTTGGAATTTATCCCATGGAAGCAAATCCTCTAGTATACAAAGGATGGTTATTGTTAATAATGGCAAAAAATCGACTGCTCATGGATGATGGAAAGATAGATAATTTATGGTAGAGCTAAATCAATAAAATTTAGGAGTCATTAGAATGAAAAAGAACTAGAGTAGTTAAATAGTAGAAATCTCTGTGAAGTATTACTGAAGGAGAAAATCAAGGTGCAGAGAAGTCTGTATAAAATGAGCACATTTGGGTAAAGCAATAGCAATTGTTTGAATATGCTTGAATACCTGTTTGTGTTTATGTGAGTGTGTAAATGAGCAGACGAAGATACATTTGTGTCTGTGTGTGCTTGTATAAGCAAGGGTAAGAGAGACTACTTACCACATTGTTAACCTCAATTTCCTTGGATTCACTTCTGGAAAAGGACTGGGGGGGAGGAGAGCTAGAACATGCAGGAAGAGTGGACTTAGAAAGCACGGGTGATATGTGTTTCCACTTTAGTAGTGTTATATATGAGTCAGTCTAGATAGTGTACACAGTAATTGTTCTCATCTATTTAAATGCTTTATGTGTAAATATGAGTTCAATCTTAGAAGACCCAAAAAGGTAGTGTTAGTGTCATACCTAATGACCTTCAGGGAATCAGCAATTTACAGAGCACTGTGGGTAGAGTATGACACAATTTCCGTTAAAGCAAACGAACCAGGGGATCTACTTGTGAACCTGTGACTGTGTGTATGTGTCCCAGCTGAGAAATGTAGGGAAAGATACACATGTGTCTATTAACTTTGGACACCTTGGGGGTGCAGGACCAAATTACATATGAGGGTGGGACCATGATTGTAACTTTTTCATTATACAAATCTGTACCCTTAGAGGTGTTATACAAAAGACTTTTAGAGCTTTGAAAGTTGATAAACATCATCATAGATACATTATTTTAAAAACATTTTGTTGGATTTTTTTTGAACAGGGGGAAAATATCTTTAACAACAGACACAAAGATTTTAATCACTGGAAGAAGAGCACACCACAGACTGCTCAACAGTCAGATCCAGCAGATTTCACGCTTGTTCTTGGAGACAATGAGCTCTTCTGGTCTCTACACCTGGAAATGACCAGCGAGAATTTTGTAAGGGTCCATGAAGTTACTCCTCAAACGTTTCTTGCAGGTACATGTCTACAGATAAAGGAAGAAGGCTGGACACCACATGCAGTTCACTAGGTAACTCATAGACGACTAGAAGATTCTCTTTCCCTGATATGCCACTACCACTTCCTTCCACTTGTTGCTCTGCTGGAAAACGTACCCTTTGCATGCTATACCTTTTCCTGGACTGAACATAGAGGAAGTTAACTGGAAAGATGCAGCTTTTAAGGAAAATATTTTGACCAGTAGCTCCAGGGACAGTAGGACCCCCTCAGCCAGCCTATGGCCACTGTGGGAATGCCAGCCCCCTCACTCTCTTGTACCTCTGAGCATCCAGGGCTTTCTGTTTGATCATCAGGAGACTTCAGAATTCACCTCGCCTGAAAACCCTCGCTTCCTCCGCCTCTGACCATGTCCCTCGCAGGAGAGTCTGTCACTCTGAGAAGTATAAACAGGGCAGCCTGTGGTTGGAAATGCCTGTCCTGGAGGCTCTGCCCTCCCTTCCTTGCCCCTGAGGGCTTCCCTGTGCCACTTGGGGTCTCATCACCGAGGGAAGGACATACCCCTGGCACCTCCAGGGTTTCCCAGTTCCTAGTGCTTGCTGTTGTGGCTGAAACTTGGGCTCTTCTGCTCATTATCGAGTCTGGGCCTGAATCTGCCCCTTCTCACCCTTACCTCTGATCGTCTGTCTTCTTGCCCTCTCTTTTGCTATTTTCATCTCAGTCAGGCTTTTTCTTCTAGTCCTCTGATCTCAGGATAGGCCAGGTTATACCACAGAAAGAAGAAAAACCAAAAATGTCTTTGACATGTTCACAGTCAGAGGGTAAAACCTGTTTTAAAGAAAAGAAAGAGTTCCAAATTTTGCCCCTAACCTCCTGGGAGATGCTGTGCAGGAACTACCCAGTAATTACTGGATCTACAGTTTTCCAGAAAAGGAGACCACCCAGTGGAATTTTCCAAACCATCTTCCACTATACTTGCCCAAAGAGGCAACAACAACTTATCCTAATCACAAACCCAAACTCCCCTGTGAGGCCAGTAGTGGATGGGGTGAGCTCACTTTACCAGTCCTTCTCTCCTCCTGAAAGGCCCTCCTTCTCCTTTGCCTGGAGGCTGCTGGGAAGGGAAACTGCAGTCCTTGGTTGAGGGCTTTATGCCTAATGCTCGCATGCAGACAGGTTTCCCCACAGCCTGCCAGCTCTCTGGCTCCTCCTACTGCAGAGAACTCAGTGACACCCCCTCCACCATCACACCTCCCTTAGAGCTGTCTTTGCAGGGCCCCCTCTCAGCCTCCCAAGTCCCACTGAATCCCCATTTCTCTTTCCCTACTTACACTGTGCTCATCCTCAGGGTTTCAAGACCTCACCATCCAGATGAGGCCTGTCCTCTCCTCTCCTAGGCCAGGCGAACCTTTGAGTGGACCTGGTGTCTGCGGTCAACTTTCCTGGGACTTCTTCTATCTGGATCCCTCTAGGGCTGGAGATCTCCATGCACTTGGCATGGGACAGTGGGGACATAGGGACAGGAGGGAAAGTTCTTACAGGGGAGGTGAGTTAAAGGACTCTGAATGGAGGTCTTGATAGACCAAAAACCTGTTGCTATGGTGTTGATTGCAACTCGCGGAGACCTCACTTGTTTCAGAGTAGAACTGCACTCAGTAGGGTTTTCAATGACTGTGATAATAAGGAAGTAGATCACCAGGCCTTTCTTCCACAGTCCATTGTGTGAGTTGAAACCACAAACCTTTTGGGTAGTAGCTGATGAGAAGACCCACATTTCCAGCCCAAATGCCCTGTTCCTCCCAGTCCCAGGGGGCTGGAGAGAGAGTCTTCAGGCACTTCGGCCTCTGGCCTTGGTGCTAAACCAGTGCCCTCTGCAGCCAGGGCTCCTGCCTCTGCGTCCTCTCCAGCTGGTGCCTCAGCCTCTTCAGCTCCTCTCTCTGCTTCTTCAGCTGCTCCTCCAGGCACCTGCAGACCGTTCTCTTCTCCCTCACCTCCCTCTTCTTGGTGGCCATCAGGCAATGCCTGGCGAGCTGGTGGCAGCGTTGGGGCCTGTGCTGGGGTGAGGGTGGCAGCCACCTCTCCAGCAGCTCTTCAAAGAAGACCCTGCAGCTGAAGTCCTGGCTCACGCCATGCTCCGTGTGGGCCACCAGGGCCTCCTGGGACTCGAACACGCAGCAATAGGCCACACAGTGGAAGCCATGCTCACCGGTCATCAGCCACTCCAGGGTGGCCACATGGGGCCTCTCCTTATGCTTCTCCCCTGGAAACTGAGCTCTGGGGTGTGGGCCTCCTCCTGCTAGGGCTTCAGAGCGCTAACCAGGGGCTCAGTGTTGGTCAGACTGGGAGTGGAGCCAATTGTGCTCTCCTCTGAGAGTTGGGTCTCAAAGACCTGTAGTATCTTGCCCATGGTGGCAAAGGAGGTTTTGGTCTGCCAGGCCACGGCCATGCCCTTGACTGCTCACCTGGGTGAAGTATGGGCTCCTGACCCATTACTTCTCTGGAGGAGCCCCATAGCTGGATGAGTGAGAGGTCTGCTCAGCAGAAGCTGAGGGAAAAGACCTCTCTGATGGTTGTGGAATCTTCATGGGCCTGGAGCGTGGGCTTTTTGCTGTGGATGTTGTTGGCTCCATGGCACTTTCCTCTTGGGTTGAGACCTCTGAGAACAGAGTTAATTTACCTGATCTCTGGGTCTTGGGAAGACTCACCTATGAGCCCAAGGATTTGGCCTTAGGGATACCTGGGGCCTGCCCATCACCACCATCCTCCACCTCTGGAAAACCCCATCAATTCTCCTTCCATCCTGGGATCTCTCACTCCTCTTGGGGGCGCTGCTGTGGGAGACAGAATCCCCTGGCCACAATGACACTAACGGTAGTAGTACCTTAGAACAAAGATGTACACTCTGAAAACACTATAATACATCTTGGGATTTTATATTTGTAAATAGAGGATCATCCAATGTGCTCCCTCCCCCCTTTATTTGCTGAATGCTCAGTGAATTTGCTCCTTTGGAACATGGGAATGACCTCATTTTCTTGAAATTTTATAATATTTTGTGACTTCTCCAAAAGGAATTTCCTACGAAAGTGATATTCTTAGTAAATTTAAACACGCAAATGGGAGAAATTTTCACCTCTTTTTAAGGGAAACCTTTCATAGAAGGAATTATACTTAAAAGTTAGAGAATAATTTGTATATTTAGTTAAGACCCTGACAGGTATACCTCTTCCTTGTACCTTCTTAACGAAGCCACAGTAACAGGTTAAAATTGTTTCCTCTTGAAAGCAATTGAAGAGAAGCCCCTTACCACGTCCTTATTAGATGAGTGACTTCAGAGTGCTGCAGAAGACATATGTTCGGCCGAAAGCCTTGATGCCACAAACCTGAGAGGCTAAGACACAACCACCTCACCTGTGTGTGTCTAGGAGGGTTGTATGTGTCAACATAAGGTCTATCTATGCACATTTCTGAACATGAGGGAAGGATTCGAGACCTCAGGATGAACAAAGAAAACAGACGGAGCCAGGTTGGGTGAGCGAGTGTGGCATGAGGTGAAAAGTAGCAAAATCTGTCAGAAGCAAGTTAGAGGCCAGGCAGAGGACCAAGGAGGAAACAGGAAACAGGGCTGGGGCAGACACTGCCTGAGGAAAGGGTGCACAATTAGGAATCACAGAAGCTCAGGTTCAGTTTGTTGTCATTTGCCATGAAGTCTATTCTGACTTGTGGCGACCCCATGTGTTACAGAGTAGAACTGCTCCATTGGGTTTTCTGGATTGTAATCTTAATAGAAGCAGATCTCCAGATCTTTTCTTCCCAGTACTCCTGGGTGAGTTCAGACCGCCCACTTGTAGGTTAGCTGTAGAGCACAAACTGCATCACTTAGGCACCTTCACCTCCTTAACCTATACTTCAAGCTAAGTAGCGTAGGGATTTAAAATACTATCCTGAAGTGAGGCTTTGCTGTGACTGGGTGTTAAGCCTTGGAAGAGGAGAAGGGAATTCCCTGGATCTAGGGGGATGGGGTCTGTCCTAATCTTCTTCTGCCCAAGCCCAGGCTGGGACAGCATAGTTCACAGTGGTACAGATACAGTGCTTCCTCACACCACCCACTTTCATAAGCTCCTGAGAAATTTTACTTCTTTCGTTATTCCTGACATGACATATTAATTCAATCTTATTTGAAAATATGATAAAAATGAATAACTGATCTCCCTAAACACTCTTTGCCCCCCTCCCAGTTGCCCAGTGGCTTCCTCAACATAAAGTAGGAGGTTCCCAAGCCCGAACAATTGAGTAGCTTGTCTGTGCCTATTCAGAAAGGGCCTTAGAGTTACAGTCGTGTTCTTTGGTTCACTCGCTCATTCCTTTATTCATATCACAGTTTTGTTGTCTACTAAATGACAGCAAGTACTTTCTCTGGGATAGCCACTTCATCTCCTCATTCAAAATCTGTATCTTGTCTCCAAATCTTGTCTGGTGAAATCAGACTCTTTGCCACGCACGTCCGGTCAATCAGGAAGAATTTTTCTCCCACCCCTGCCTCGAGTCTTAGAGGTTTCTCCTTTCCATATTGCCATTTCATCCTGACTGGGTGAAGGTAAACAAACAAACAAAAAAAGGTCCCCCAAAGGATGTTCACCCCTCTGTTCCAAGCTCTCACGAGTTGGGAACTCCGACTGAGGAATCACTCTCTGTGAACTGGTAGCTTAAATTGCTCTCCCACAGGAGACCTCAGATCGACAAACTCTCCAAAGAGCAGTTGGATCTGAGCAAGCACCAAGGCCCCCCAACACTTGTGTGACATCATTGCTGACATTGTTCAGTTTCGAGGGCCCAGTTTGAACCTAAACAAGAAAAACATGGCAGCTTTTGGAGGTGTTGGGAGGATTGGGGGAAACTTAATAGTAAGTATGTAATAAAAATGAATTGAAAGTTTTCCCTGCCTTCAAATAGGTTACCATTCTATTGGAAAGAGAAATGTGAGTTCAGGGAATGATAACAGAGTGTCATGGGCTGTGGTTTCTCCCAAACCTCTTATCTCTGAATCTTAGATGGCTGCTTAGTAACTTTGAAGACCCCAGATGCCATTCACCGACACTGGATGCAAAACATTTTCTTAATAAACTTCCTTATGCCAATTGCCTACATGTCCCCCGAATCCATGGTCCCCGGACCACCGAACCTGCTATCCTGTCCCTCAAAGTATTTGGTTGTGATCAGGAAAATTCTTAGCTTTTAGTTTAGTCCAGTTGTGCTGACTTCCCCTGTATTGTGTGTTGTCCTTCCCTTCACCTAAGATTTGTCTACAAAACCCAGTACAGTTACTGTTAAAAAACTGTTTTTGGAATTGGGATTGCATTGTATCTGTAGATGGTTTTGGGTAGAACTGACATTTTCACAATGTTAGTGAATCCCCCTCTCCCTCACTCTCCACCCTCTTAACCATCAAAGAATGTTTTCTTCTGTGTTTAAACCTTTTCATGAGTTCTTATAATAGTGGTCTCATAGAGTATTTGTCCTTTTGCCACAGATTAATTTCACTCAGCATAATGCCTTCCAGATTCCTGTAGGCCCGAATGCTGCCACCAGGTGGCCAGATGCTGCCTGATGGCCGCCAAGAAGAGGGAGGTAAGGGAGAAGAGAGTGGTCTGCAGGCGCCTGGAGTAGCAGCTATAGAAGCAGAGAGGAGCTGAAGAGGCTGAGGGACCAGCTGGTGAGGCTGCATAGGCAGGAGGCCAGGCTGCAGAGGGCGCAGGTGCAGCACCAAGGCCAGAGTGGGAAGTGCCGGAAGACCCTCTAGCACCCCCGAACTAGGAGGAGCAGGGCCTTTGGGCTGGAAATGTGGGCCCTTCAGGAGAGACCTCCATTCAGTTTCGTTTAACCCAGCTCCCCTGGAAGATACCCACCCTCCCACCCCGAGTGCACAGAGACCTCCAGCCCTAGGAGGATCTGGATGGAGGAAACCCCAGATAGCTGACCGCAGGCACCAGGTCCCCTCAGAGGCTCCCCTGGCCCAGAAGAGGAGAGGACAGCCTCACCTGGATGGTGAGGTCTCAGAACTCTGAGGATGAGCATAGCATAAGTAGGGAAAGGGAAATGGGATTTCAGTGGGACTTGGGAGGCTAAGGGGTCCCTGCAAGGAGAGCTCTAAGAGAGGTGTGACGGTCATGGGGTGTCACTGAGTTCTTTGCAGGAGAACGAATCAGAGAGACCACAGGTTGTGCGGAACCTGCCTGCAGGTGAGCAGTGAACATAAAGCCCTAAACCAAGGACTCTGAGTCCCTTCCCAGCAGCCTGCAGGCAGAGGAAGAAGCAGGGCTTGGAAGGAGGACAGGAGGGCGGGGTGGAGGAAAAGGAGCTCACCCCGGTCATGTCTTCTGTCTTCCCAGGGTGAATTTGGGTTTATGATTAGGATTACGGGAGTGGAAAGGGGAGTTGGTGTAGAAAAATCCTCCTGGGTGTTTTCCATTTCTGGATAAGAGTTGATCCAGTGATTGCAGGATATTTTCTGTATAGCATGTCCTAAGGTAAGGAGTAGAGCTTTGGAACTTTTTCCTCTCCTCTAAATCAAGCTATTCTTTCAGGTTTTTGACATGTTAATGAAGCTTGCTAATATTTTTTTCTTCTTTCTGTGGTCTAACCTGACCTGTCCTGAAGTCAAAGAATTGAAGAAAAAGGTCGACTCAGAGGAAAGAAGCAAACAGAGGGCAGGCTTCTAAACCCAGAGAGAACAGCAAGAACACAGGTGATCAGAGGTGAGGGTGGGAAGGGGCAGATTCAGGCCCAGACTAAGTAGTGGACAGAAAAGCCCAAATCTCAGCCATAGCATCAGGTCCCAGGTCTGGACATGATAGGGACGTAGCCATCTCCCTGGAAGATGAGACCTCTACTGTCACAGGGAAGCCTTCGGGGGCACAGGAAGGGAGGGCAGGACCTCCAGAATGAGCACCTCCAACCACAGGCTGTCCTGTGTGGATTTCTCAGAGTGACAGAGACAGCTCCTGAATAGAACAGCGTCAGAGATAGAGGGCAGTGAAGGCTTTTGGGACAGGTGAATTTGGCAGTCTCCTAAGGATCCAAAAGGAAAATCAGAGATTCTCAAAGGTATCAGAGTGGGAGAGGTTGGCATTCCCAGGTTGGGGAGAAGCTGGTTGGGGAGGTACTGCTTTCTGAAATCTTTTCATCAAACTCTCTTCTCTTCTTCAACTATCTTCTCAGTTGACGTCATCTATGCTCAGTCCTGAAAAGGGTCTAGAATGCACAAGGGTGGGTTATTCGGTGTGGCAAGGTGGGGAGGAGGTAGTGGCAGCATATCCGGGAAAGAGAATCTTCTAGAGGCACATGAGCTACCTAGTGAACTGCACATGGTGTCCATTCTCCTTCATTTAGCTGTAGATGTGTGTTTGTAAGAGGTGATTGACTTCCCCAAATTATTTTTGCTCATTTCTAGTTACAGATACCAGAAGAGCACATTGGCTCCAGGAACATGCAAGAAATCCACTGATTGTGATTATTACTGTCTGTGGTATGCTCTCTTTTCAGTGATTAAAATCTTTGTCTGTCACAGAGAATTTTCACCTATTTAAAAATATATGTCTATGTCACTTACTGATTTCCAAAGCTATGAAATTCTTTTTCATTACATGTTTAAGAATACAAATTTGTATAATGAAAAATTACATGCAGAGTCCCACCCTCATGTATATATTGCTCCTGCTCCCCCGAGGTATCCAACGTTAATAGACACGTGTACCCTTCCCTAGGTTTCTCTGCTGGGACATGTATACACAGTCACAGGTACACAAGTAGATCTGCTGGGGTGTTTGCTTTTATGGAAACTTGGTCACACTCTACCCACATTGCTCTTGCCCCTTCTTTCACTTGACATTCTATTTTGATTCTCTGTAAGTCATTAGATATGGCACTAACTCTACATTTTTATGTCTTCTAAGTTACACACATAAATTAAATAGATAATAACAATTATAGTACACTTTATCTAGACTTAGACATGTTGTTAGGTGCTATCGAGTTGGCTCTGACTCACAGCGACCCTATGCACAACACAACAAAACACTGCCTGGTCCTGGTTGCTATATTTGAGCCCACTCTTGTAGCTACTGTCAGTCAATCTCATTGAGGGTCTTCCTCTTATTCGCTGGACCTCTGCTTTACCAAGCATGGTGTCCTTCTCCAGGGACTGGTCCCTTCTGATAACATGTCTAAAGCCATCCTTGCTTCTAAGGAACATTCCAGCTTCTTTCAAGACAGATTTGTTCGTCTCATACGTAACACTACTAAAATGGAAACATTTTATCACCTAAGCTTTTTAAGTCCACTCTTCCTGCATTTTCCAGCTCTCCTCCCCCATTCTTTCCCACGAGTGAAGCCAAGGTAATTCATTTCGACCATGTGGTAAGTAGTCTGTCTTATCCTTACTTAAATAAGCACACACAGACATACATGCACCCTCGTCTGTTCATTTATACACACACATATATGTGAACAGGTATTCAAGCGTATTCAAACAATTGCTATTGTTTTACACAAATGTGCTCGTTTTTTATATACTTCTCTGCACCTTAATTTTTTCAGTAAACTTTAATAACACTTCACAGAGATTTCTCCTACTTAACTACGACAGCTCTTTTTCATTCTAATGACTCCCTATGTTATTGATGATGTAGTTTTACCATACATTCTCTATCATTCCACCACCAACGGACAGTCAATGTTTTGTCATTGTTAATAATAAACAGCCTTTGTATAGTATAGGATTCGATTCTGTGGAGTAGACTCCACGGAGTGAGATTTCCAGTTCAAAGAATGTTAAAAGTACAGGGCCATGGCCATGTCTTTCCCCTAGAGGCTGTCATAAAGCACCCTTCCAGCCATGTCTCAGGGTTTCATTCTCCCCACAGCCCAGCCAGCTATAGGTGGTGTTGCTTTTTAAATTGGGCCAGTTTCACTGACACCTTAATATTTTTTTAACTACCTGTGTTTTTGAGCAACTTGGATTATGTATATTGGGCATGTGGATTTGCTCTGAATGATCTGTTTGAATTCACTGCTCATTTTTCAAGTACTTAACCTTTATCCTTCTGTGTAAAATGTAAATTTTTATTAATCCTTATCTACTTTCACATAATTTTCCAAACCTATGATTTGTGTATCATATTTTTGCAAGTTTTGTCCCCCAGATCAGTTGAGTCAGCACCATTTATTAAATAAATACAATTTTCACACCACCTTTGTATGAATGGTTATTGTGATTTCTTAGTAGATTTTCTATTGCAATTGTCTACTTGTCAGTTTCTATGCTATGTAATATTGATTTGTTCTGCTACTTGATTGGGTAGACATCTGTTACTATTCTGCTATTTCATGTTTTTCTTGTCTATTCTTTGGTAGTGCAGCCCTGCTGTTGCAATGGCTAAGTGCTTGACTGCTAAATGAAAGAAAGTTTGGCAGGTCGAACCCATCCACTGGCTCTGAGGGAGAAAGACCTGGCGGTCTGCTCCCGTAAAGATTACAGCCTATAAAAGCCTATTGGGCAGTCAAATGGGAGGGCTATGAGTCAAAAATCTTGTCCAAGGCTCCAAACGACAACATTCTTTGTTATCTATTGTACTATTTGTAGCTTACGATTAGTGTATACAATTAAAAAACAACTACCTGAATATTCTAACTGGAAATGCATTCCATTTATGTATTAGTTTTGGGACCTCCATTTAATTAACAAGACTTCCCATTTGGAAATATGGCATATTTTATGCACATATTCAGGTTCCATTTTATTTACCTTAATACATTAGTTTTCTTTGTATAGGTCCTTTGCTGCTCCAGTCAAAACAATGTTTTCCTAAATATTTTATAGTTTTGGACACAGTTTGCCACAGTCAAGTACTAGGGGAAAGAGAACGATCAGCCCTTCCCACCCTTGCCAATTTCAGTCCCTTATGTCCACATGGGAGAGAAACCATTGATTTTGAAGTACTTGTCTTTTATTCGGGTATGCAATTATATCATCATTATTTTGAAAATCTGTTTTTGTACTTATACCAGTTATTTAAATTTCTAGTTTAACCCTTCACCTTAAAAGTATGTTGAGTCTTACCAAAATCTTTGTCTAGTTCCAAATTTATCAGCATGAATTGAATATTTTTCCATTTATCTCACATCTGCTAAGTTTGGGGATAATCTATTATGCCCCAATAGGTAACTAATACTCTGACCTGCTGGCCATTGTTGTAATCACAAAAAACTTGTTTCTGACAGGTAAGTACTTCTACCTGGCCTCTGTTGGGCTGGGATCCCATTACTTATATTGGTATGAGGTAGCCCAGCTCCCACTAACAATCTCAGCCAATAGAGAATTGTTGTTGTTTGTTGCTGTCAAGTCATTTCCAACTCACGACAACCCCATGTGTGCAGCGTAGAACTGCTCAATAGGGTTTCCAAGGCTGTGACCCTTTAGAAGGAGATTACCAGGCCTGTCTTCTGAGGTATCCCTGGGTGGGTTCAAACTGCCAAACTTTAAGCTAGTGGATGAGCTCTGAACTGTTTGTGGCACCCAGGGACCCCCTAGAGAAGACAGATATCAGTGAGCTCAGTGTTGTTGCTGCTCCCCTCATCTCTGCATTCCTTACTATTTTGATGAAATGGGTGTCCTTCAGGACCTCTGAGAAATGGTCTTATAGAAACTAACTCTGGCACGGACACATATTGGAGACTTTTACCCCATCTTCCCACATCTGACACAGCAGGACTGGCATTTCTATTTCATAGATAGTGGGCCATTGCCTTTTCCAAGCATCCAAGAGCAAACCCACAGCTTATGAAGCCCATTTCCAGAGCCCTCGCTATGGCAAAAAATCCTTCTTAGGAGAGAGTTCCCCATATCAACAAACTCTCCTTGACCCAACTTTATATTAAACTCCCCTTGATTCAGCACCTTCAGCACTCGTCCCTCAGCACACCCCCGTCCTGCTCACACAAGGCAGCCAGGTCTTGCAGCTCCTTCAGTGTACAGTCCCTCCCCCGCAACCACAACAGCACTGCCCCCAGTGGCTATGCTGGTATCTGACAGCTAAGTATCTGGACAAATGCATGGGACACTATCTTAGGACTCTGCAAAGGAAATTGTTGAAGGTGGATGGGGTTGAGGGGAACCAGAATATAAAGTATGAACATTCCAGAGGTTGAAATTAAATGAGCCTAAATCTCAGAGCTGCACACCCATTGTGGACAGAAACAGCTCGAGAGAAGCCCTCTCTCATGTAAATGGGACAGACGGTTCGTAAAGGAGAGAGACGGGCAGGTGGGCAGATGGGCAGACACCTGAAACTCTGGTAGAGGAGAATCCTTTTCTCTGACCAGAGTACAGAAGAGCGAAATATTGTAGAGGATGCTCCATTATATTTTCTCTCTCTCTGCTGTTAATTGGCACCTAGTCAATTCTACCTCAAAGGCTGAGACTTTTCAAAAGCAGATCGCCAGGCTTGTCTTCTGAGGCACTTCTTGACAGGTTCAAACTGCTGGTTGTCCAGTGCTTTGGCCCCATAGGTAGAACCAGTCACTTATGTGCACAGCAGAATGAGGAGATTAAAACCCCAGCATTCCTGCCAGTGGGCCAGGAAAGCACTCCTTCAGAACTCAGAGAGCAGCAGAGAAATAAAGACTGGGGGCTGTGCAAGAAAGAGATTCTATGAACTTGTTATGAACTCCTGGTTCACCCCCCAGATGCATATGCATTGCCCTAACCCTAAGAAGGGTTATCAAATCCTTTAAGAGCCGCAGTATGGGTTAGAAGACCATCAAGATTCCAGACGAGTGGAACTCACATAGACTAGACTGGAATATAGCTGCAAATGGTTCAAAAAATGAAATAACATTTGAGCCATAGAATACAGAAGACAAGACAGAACTTGCAGCTGGAATATAACTGGGTCAACTGACTGTTAAAAAAAAAAAATCTCCATAAAATTTAAGCAAGTCTTATAGTCTCGAAATTATAAGACACAGATTTTAAAATGCTATTATAATCATTCTCCAAGAAATAACAGGGGTAATATTCAAATAAATGGAAAGATAAATAGATGCTATTTGCAAATAAAAATTTAATATGTTAAAAATACAATGGTGGAAATAAAAAAATTCATTTGATAGTTTCAACAGCAGAATGGTGATGACGGAGAAAAAAAGCTTAATATTGAAAAGGAAATGTTTATTCTGAAAAGAGAGAAAAAATATGGAAAAAATGAACAGAGCCTCAAGAATTAGAGAAAAAGCCTATTTATTTATTGGAACTCCAGGAGAAGTTGAGAAAATGTGTTCTGTAGAAAAACGGATTTGTTGAAATACTAGGTGAGCACTTCCCAAACTGGGTAAAGAATAAAATTACAGATTGAGAAGCTCAGCAAACCCCAACAGGTTAAACCTAAAGAATTCTATGCAAAAGTATTATATTTTTATGCAAATATTGTTACGTGTTTTTTGCAAACTACACGCTTCCCCCAAAAATGGCATATTTGCAAGCATGCTATGCTAATTTTTTACACCAACATGTAAAAAATAAATAAAATCAGGTACTGTTCTTATAAGAGCACCTGGGAAGGGGAGGGCTCAGTTCTCAAAAAATATCTATACTGTGTGCATTATTTGCATAAAAATACAGTACATCATAATCAACTGCAGAATAACAAAGACCAAGAAAATACCCAGGAAAAAGCTAGAGAGAAAACAATAGATTTCACATGGGAAAAATAATTTGAATGATTCTTTCTTCATTATCAGAAACCACAGAGGCTGAAAGGTTGTGAAACAACATTTTTTCAACACTGAAAGATCAGAAACATTACCCCAGATTTCTATATCCGATCATTACCTTCAGGACTAAAGAAAAAATAGTGCCATTCTTAGGGAAGGAAAGCTGAGAGAATTCATCGCCACCAGACTTCTCCTAAAAGAGACGCTAAAGGAAGTGGTTCAGGTGGTAGACTTGGAATTTCAGCCGTATTTCAGGAAAGGAGAAAACGTGGGCACTATGTGGGTAAATATACTGTGTTAATACTGTAGTCACTGCACAACATGGCTCTGGACATGACTCTTTGGAAAGTTTTTCCAGTCTCTTGGAAACGCTTGGGAATATACTCTTGTATAAGAGAACGGAATTAATTTTGACAATATCTGACAGGTGTCTGTAGTCAAGTCTGGTGAAGCAACTGGAAACTATATTTTGGGACCCAAAATAAGGTGTGGTAACAAAAAAATGAGTCTCAATTATGATGTGGCCATGAGCTGGCTCTGAATGCCGGCCTTCCCCAGAGAGGCGTTTCAGGCATATTGGTAGCAATGACTTGTTCTTGTTGCTAGGTGTCATCGAGTGGATTTCTGCGTCATTGCAGCCCAGTGTGAAGGCAGTACTGTCCCCACAGGGTTTCCCGAGTTGCAATATTAATGGGAGAAGATTGCCAGATCTTTACTCCTTTGAGCATTTGGGTGGGTTCAAACCACTGACCTCTCGGTTAGCAGCCAAGCACTTAACCTTGGCACCACCAGGGCTCCTTGGAATAATGGCAGCACCACAGAAGTTGGTATAAATCTCCCCATGGGCCTTCTCTGAGAAGTAAGCTCTTTGCTGAAGTACCAAGTTTACTTTTCATACATAGTCATTCTGTACAAAGTCTAGATAAGAATTAGAGTGCTTCCTCGAGTGGGCAATATTTTACATGCCCTCCATAAAGAAAATGCTTCAACGGCAAAGTTTAAAAATAAACCAAGGCAGTTCCCATCACCTCTTGCCTGAAAGGGTCTTCCTGAGGATTTCCTGACATACATGGAAAAGGATGTACTAGGCACTGCCTTCTTTTTACCTCTTCCCTCCTAAACAAACAGAAACCTTTGCTAAGATGTCAGGTGTCCAGCCCCAAACTCCTCTTCTTATCCTGTATGTAAGTTCTGTAATGAGACCAGGACCCAGGCAGTATTTCCCATCTTTCAAAGTTTCGAGGTCCAGTGAAATCCTGTTACAAGTCACTAGATCAGCCCAGGAGCTGGAAGACTGAAATTCCTGGTCCTCTGACCAAGTGGGAAGGGCAGGGTGGGATTGGGCAGAGCCTCCTTGACCATCACTTGCCCCAAGAGGCTCTGGAGGCTGCTTTATGTTATAAATCAAAGGCCCTTCCAGCCCAGTTGCATAAGAGCAGGAAAAGGCTTTTTCCACTGAAAGAAGAAATGGGCTCAGGAGCAGCAGGTTTGAGGCCATTTAGCTTTGGTCAGCTTTGCGGCTTCGGATGTCATGGTCACTGGTCACCTTCACAACTGGGTCTTTATACCTCTCCACCTCTCTCTCCCTCCCAGTTTTGTCCCAGCACCATGGGCTGTGGCTTCTGCTAGTTTTAATGATTTCAATGTTTCAGTAGCTCCTCACCCCACTCAGACGAGGCAGGTTTGCAGGGTGTGAGGGACAAACCCATAGTGCTGCTTAGGTGTCCTTCAACAGAAACACTCCTGAGGTGACAAGATGTCCTGACTGATCCTGAGACCAAGACAGAGAGAAACTCAGTGAGAGGGTCATTGGCTTCTGGAAGTGTCAGCTCTCTCAGGGTCATGTCCTGGGGTCATGCCCAATTGCAGGAAAAATGAAGTGGCTCTGAACCTCGGTGTGTTGACCCTCTAGTACACAGGACCCGGAAGCCTCAGGAGGATTCTGTCTTAGTCTAACCCAGCACTGGGGAAATCCTCACAGGGTGGGAGCAGTGATATTCCTGGGAATCTTCATTCTAAAAATATCAGAGCAGTTGATACAGTCTTGGGAGGTGGGAGATGAGAAAGCTTGGGAGCATAGGAGAGTGACATAAGAGGGAGGGTCCTACCACTCTCTACCTCTGGGATCTTGTATAGGTTTGTTTGTTTGTTTGTTTGTTTGTTTAATGCAACTTGGGCTCCAGGCAGGCACTTATTGCTAAAGTTGTATTTCTCTGTTTTAATTTATGATATCTAAGTCAAATTTGGAGTCTTGAGCTCATTTTGATAATGTCTTTTGTCTGTGCAGACCAGAGTCCGCTCACAGCCAATGATGAGACCAGAGGAAACAAATTTCCTAGCCTAGACCAGGGCAGGCTCTCTGGCTCCTCAAACCAGGAGTACCGCCCCTGGGAAGCCCTCCCAGGGCAGCGCAGGCGGTGAGTCCAGTCTGGCGCCGTAGGAGGGGGGACAGGGGCGGGGGCCAGGCAGTCTGGCCTCTGTGGCTTTGCCTTTTCCTCCCGGAAGTGCATCTCGAAGGCCTCCACGTTCGGGTCCTGACGCTAACCACAAGTTCCCACCCTTCTGTGTCCACTGCGTGGACCCAAGTCCCCATATGCCTCCTCTGGCCTCCTATCCCACCATAAGCGCTGTGATCAGGCTCAGGTATGTACCCTGGGTCTCACCCTCTATGGCCTTAGGCTTCCCCTAGTTCTGGTGAGGCCTGCCAGCCTGGTGGGTCTGAAGTCCTTTGGGGCTGGGTGGGCTGGGACTGTCACAAAAGGCTCCTGAAACCAGCCCTTTCCTGCTCCTGGTGAGCTTGGGGTGGGGCAGCCTGGGAGCTCGTGCTTCCCCCGGGTGCCCCTCTCTGAACATCCCTGCCGCCCCCTCTCCCACAAACGCCCAACTGCCGCCTCCCTGCCTCCTAGTTCTAGAGGCGCCTTCTCTTGATGCAGAGATGCAACTGGTTATCTCACCGCACTGCACCCAGAGTCAGTCTCAGCTGGATTAAAGACCTGAACCTGAAATGCACAGCTTTAAAACCGCTGAAACACAGAACTCGTTGTCTACTGCATTCCAACTCATAGTGACCCTAAAGACAGAGTACAACTGCCCTGTAGGGTTTCCAAGGAGCACCTGGTGGATTCGAACTGCTGACCTTTTAGTTAGCAGCTGTAGCTCCTAACCACTACTCCACCAGGTTTCCTAAAACTGCTAGATAGGTGGGAAATGAAAAAAAAAAGTAAATGAAAAAAAATTAAGAAAAAGAACAATTACAGAAGATGTAAAAGAAAAAAATTAACCAAAAACCACTACAAAAAAAAAATCACATAATGTGAGAGTGTAACCTCACATTATGGACTCAAGGTGGCTGGGGTGTATCTTTCTTTGCAAATAAGTTTTAGATAAGGGAATTGGTACCAGGAGTAGATACACACCTTACTTTGTGAAAATGGAAAATCTGGGATTGATGAATTGGCCTGGATGAGGCAGAAAATGGTGATAACCACATAATATTTAAAGATGAAATCCTAACAGCCTAAAACATGCAGTGAAAATTTTTCTAATTAGCACCAGAAGGGGCCTTTAATCACTACACAAAATGGGTCAGTAGTTCAAGATCTCCCTACAAAGATGGAATCAACTCGATGGCCAACTGCTTCTGGGTCTGGTAGAAGACTTTCAGGCAGGTTCCAGCAAACATGCAAAAAACAGATCATTTCAATCTTGTACACAGCCAATAAAGAAGAGAAAACTATGAGATGCTCCCCAACTTGTTCCCTAAGGCTACTTTAATATTGATACCAAATTAGAAAAGGAAGGTATAAGAAGAGTTACAGGACAAGCACACTAAGCAACTGAGATGCAAAAACCTACATAAAGTGCTGGCAAAGAAATCTGGCAAAGTATAAAGCAAGTAATATGCAAGCATCAAGGGGGGTTATTTTCAGCATACAAGCTTGAGTGAACATTAAAGATTTAATAATTTAATTCACCACATGTGTAGGTTAAGGAAGAAAAGACATAGGCTCACCTCAAGAGACGGTGAAAAAGCAGTGATAAAATCCAATCACACTGAGATATAAGAACTCTGAGCTAAGATGGAACAGAAAAGGAGTTCCCGAATGTGGAAAACTACAACTCGAATGATAGTTCCTGGTGAAATGTGGGATTTTCTCTTTAAAATTAGTTAGCAATAAAATAAGGATGCTTTCTCTCATTATTTCTATTAAATATTTAACACTGGAGGTCCAAGCTAGTACAAAAACAAAAAGGAAGAAAACATATAACTCTTATTATTCATAGATTATAGGAATGTCTGCAGAGAAAAATTTAAAAACCATAGAAAATATTAGAATTAATACTAGTTAATTATAAATATAAAGTAAAAAATAAAGTGAATTTCTATGCAGCAGCATCAAGCCGACTCTGTCATAGCTCTTAGTGAAAGCAGAGGACACTGATAGGGAAACAGCAGGATTCAGGTGGACTAGACCAAGGAGGGAAGAGCACTATTTTACACTGGGCTGGATTTATAAGAAAAAAATAACACAGTTGGGTGGCTTTAAGGAATAGAAATTTATTTTCTCACAATTCAGGAGGCTACCTGCCTGAATTCAGGGCATGGCTCATGTCTACTTCAGCTTCTGAATTCAGGGCATGGCTCATGTCTACTTCAGCTTCTAGCAGCTTCCAGCCACCCTTTGTGTTCCTGGTCTTGTAGATGCATCTGCTCCATTGTCTGTCTTCCTCTCCCACTGAGTGCGTCTGTCTATTCTGCTCTTTTTATAACTCAGAAGGGACTAGGTTTAGGACCCACTCTACACTGGTATGGTCTCATCAATATAATTTTAAAAATCCCCTATATCCAAATCTGGTCACTTTTACAGGTACCCAAAAATATGCAGGTACAGCAGTTAGGATTTCAGCATACCTTTTGGGGTTATACAATTCAGTCCATAATAGCACCCTCACCAGATATTCTGGACTGAGAATACTAGCATGAGCAGCTGAGAGTGGTTCTCGTTTTTTTCTGCATTAGTTGGCTGTAACTTGTCTCAATAGTCACTCATATGAACTTTGGAGCAACTTATTATGAAGACCCTGGCCAACATTTCATAACCATGTCCATTGTGTGGGAAAACACACAGACTCCCATCACTCAAGCCTTGAGAAATTCATTGATAAGGGTGGAATGGGGTTGGGACCAAGAATTGTTTCATGGCCTTGATAACATGGCATAGGTGTTAGATATCCACATGGAGATGTTAAGTAACAATACTAACAGCTAACACTTACTGAATACATGCACTGGTGCCAGGACTCTAGTAAGGGCTTCTCCTTTCCTAAGATATTTGTTCTGCATGATAACCCTATGAGGAACGTACCATTATAATGCAAATTTTATACATGGAGAGGCCCAAACAGAGATTTAAGCTGACATTTGAGTATGAGTCTGGACCCAGGAGGAGCTGCAATGGCTGGAGGTGTAAATCTAACGTCCTCAGCTACAGACCGATGGCTGTGGACTCATTGAGGCATCCCAGAGAGAGGGCGTCAATAGAGAGAGAGAGGACTAAGCACCGAGTCTGAGGGCACCCTGACATCTAGAAGCTAGCCACATGAACCACAACCTACAAATCTCTCTGAAGGCCAGTGTGGTTCCTGGAAGGTGGTCTGTCCTTTCTCTAGGCCGAATTTCCCCACTGCTCCTCACCCCCACACTGGCTTGTCCCCTTCTTGATGGCAGGGACAGTGTGTAACTTTCACCACTGCCCAAGATCCCAAGGTTACAATAACACTGGTACGGATATCAGAATGATGGAGTCAGGAAGCATGGTGGTCACATGCAACCAGTTGGAAAGAGAAAACAGCAAATAAAGAAGGGGAGAAGACCATGAGTCAGAGGAGTGGGAGAAATGAATATTTCCTGAGTGCCAAGTAAGGCTGGGCATCTGCTAGTGGCATGTAGTTCCTCATTTAAACTTCAGAGGGACACAATGGGTGGAATAGACATTGCTATCCACTTTCATCATGCAAACGTTTTATTACCTTTGATTTTAACAGTAACTTCTTATAAAAAAATTTTTTTTTCTTATAAAAACAATTGGGAAAATAGAGAAGAGTATAATAATACATCTCATCAATTGAGTACTATCATTTTGCTTCAGCAGCTACACATTTTTGTTATTGCTATAAATATAACACACAACCTTTGCCAAGTGAACAAGTTGTACAGGTGTACACACTATCAACAGAAATTAACCAGCTGTGCAACCCTACCCTTAATCAGTGTGATTTTTCCATCACTGTAACCCGAAACTCAGTTTCCGTATGCAATAACATCGCTTTATTCCCTTCCTCCTGCCCCTGAGAACCCCTATAAACTTTCATCTCTATACATTTGCCTGTTCTTGTAAAAGGCATGCTTTTTAATTTCAAAGTTCATGACAAGCTACAAGGGTGAATTCATGTGGAAGCAGAAGTTATTTGCAATACATACACCCTACTACAAACTCGGTTCTAGAATATATAAAGGATGATTCATAAAGAAAAAAAAAAGAATTCAATAGAAAGATGAGCAAATATTTGAACACTCTATAAAAGATTTCTGTATGGCCAGCATACATATGAAAAGGGACTAAACTTCACCAGTTATCAGAGAAATTCTAATAAAAAGTCAATGTGATCCTAACCCCCCCCACACACCAGAATGCCTAAAATGAAAAAAAAAAGAAATACCAACTATTTGGTAGAACAAGGAGCAACTGGAATTCTAATCTACTGCTAGTTGAAGTGTAATTTGGTACAACCACTTTAAAATGCTTTGGCCATATCTTCTAAAGCTGTGAACATACATATATCCTATGACCCAGCAATTCTACTTCTAGATACATACCCAATAGAAATGGGTACATATGTTCACCAGAACACATAAGTCTAACCATCTGCTAAGGAATGAACACCCTCCTTCTGAATGCCTAACTTTTGTTTTTAATTGTTCTTTAGATGAAGTTTTACAGAGCAAAGTAACTTCTCATTAAACAGTTAGGACATATATTGTTTTATGACATTGTTTACCAACTTCAAGACATGTCAACACTCTCTCTTCTTGACCTTGGGTCCCCTATTACCAGCGTTCCTGTCCTCTCCTGCCTTCTAGTCCCTGTTCCTGGGCTGGTATGCCCCAGGAGTCTCATTTTGATTTATGGGCCTGTCTAATCTTTGGTTAAGGGTGAACCTCAGGAGTGACTTCATTATTGAGCTAAAAGGATGTCTGGGGGTCATATTCTCAGGGTTTCTCCAGTCTCTGTCAAGCTAGTAATTCTGGGTTTTTTTTTTTTTTGAATTAGAATTTTTTTCTACATTTTCCCCCAGTTCTGTCCTGAATGCCTCACTTTCAAAGCATTATTCTCTGTCTGTTCTAAGGTGATGTCCATATATAATGATAAGTTTATACAGAAAAGTCTAGAGCTTTCTGTGAAATTCTGCAGCAAATCTCCAGAGGCTCATGTTCTTATAGTTTCTGTTGCCTCTGCAGCTACTGCTTCTGTCTGTCCTTCTGCTGGGTGCACCACACAGAACCAGTTATAAATTTCAACCTCATCTTGTAAATTCATCGGAGTCCTACTCACACAAAAATTTTATTGGCTCTAAGAACAGCTGTGTAGATGAGGTACAGAAGGGATTTCTATTGCAGCAAAGCAAAACCTTAAAATGAAATGGCTGGAAATGGCGGGCCTCCTTCTGTAAAAATGCTTTTCTATACGGAATATGGGAAAATGCAGTTAAGATAAGGTTTATGCAAAAAGGCAAAAAGGAGTGTTTGCAGCAATTTGGTAATCATTTAGATCATCTGTAAAATTATTTTCATCCTTTTTCTCATAACTTACAGGAAATGAAGTTCCAAAAGGATCACATATTTAAAAGCAAAATATGCAACCATAAAAATTTTAGAAGAAACTATGAGAGTTTTTGTTTGCTTTTTATTGGTAAAAGAGAAAGATTTTCTAAAAATCCTAAAGCTGTGAAGGCTAAAACTGGTAAGATACAGATATAGATATTTGGCATATGAAAAACTATATGAAGAAAGCAAAAATACAGGCAAAAATCTGAAGAAAAATTTGCAGGCTAAGGATTTGAATAGGCATTTCTCAAAAGAAGATATAGAAATGGTCAATAATCACATGAAAAGAAGCTGAACCTCATTAGCCATTAGGGAAATGCGAATCAAAACCAAAACGCACTATTCTTTCAAAACCACTAAGATGGCTCAGATCAATAGGATGGACAACACAAGTGGTGAGGATGTGGAGAAACTGGAACCCTCATACATTGCTGGTGGACATGTAACATGATCCAATCGTTTTGGAAAACAGTTTGGCAGTTGCTCAGAAAGGTAAACATAGAGTTAGCATGCAACATAGCAATTCCCCTCCTGGGTATGTACCCAGGAGAACTGAAGCATGTTCACATAAAAACTTACAAGAGAATTTTCATAGTAGAATTATTTATAGATAACCAAAATGTGAAGAGAATCGAAAAGTCAAGAATTGATAGACAAGCTATAGTATACTCATAAAATGGAATATTACTCAGCCATTAAAAGGCATCAGGTACTAATACATGGCACAATATGGACAAACCTCAAGAACATTATGCTAAGTTAAAGAAGCCAAACAGAAATGACCACATGGTGCATGATTCCATTTACATGAAATGTCCAGAATAAACCAACAAAGAGAAAGTGGATTAGTGGTTGCTACGTCTTGGAGGAAAGGAGTAATGAAGATGACTACTAATATATAGGGCATTTATTTACAGGGTATTGAAAATATTCTGAAGCTAGACAGTGGTGATTGTTGCACAATTCTGTCCATATACTAAAAACCACGGAATTGGGCACATTATAAAAGTCAATGCTATGGCTGGTGAATTATATCTCAATAGAAATATTTGTGACTCCCGAAAGACTAATATTTCGATTAAATATATAGGACCTATAAATCAGTAGGGGAAAAACAAACCGATTTTATTATGTCTCTCTCCAACCAAAGTGAAGGAGGTACATTCAATTAGTACATCTAATTTTTTCTATCTCTTCATTATACAAGTTCTGTTCTCATTGTATATACCTTTGAGTTATACAAGTCCTAGTCTCCATTTCCTTATGCCTGTTTTCACTATTGTATCTACATAAGCAGAGCACTACCATGGTTTTTATAAAAACCCACCTACTCAGATCATTTTTGGAAGCTTCTTAGGTGCCAGGAACCAGGATACTCTCACCAACACAGCAGACAAGGTCCTGCCTGCATGGGTCTTCTATTTTTGTGGAGCAGTCAGATGATAAACGAGCCAAACAGCATGTAATGTTACCTAACATCAGGAGGAAGACACGTAATTTTGGAGGTGTCCCAGCTGTGTTTCTCTCGTGAAGAGTTCCCTCTTTCCTCTGAACCCAGTGGAAAGTAAATACTTCGAAGGAACTGTGAGGTCAGTAAGTGTGAAAAAGATATTTCATTTCAGTTTGATCGTGTTGGTTTTACCTACTACGCAGTCAACATTTTTTTTAAACATTATTCTGCAATTGACATCAACCACCCCCCCCCAAAAAAAAAAACAAAAACAAAATCCACTCTCTTGCAGTCAATTCCGACTCACAGTGACCCTGTAGGACAGAGTAGGGTTTCCAAGGAGTGCCTGGTCTAAGACACAAATAATGGACACAAATAATTCTTGCTTATGAGAATCTGAAAGCTATTCACTGTGGATTTTTGAGGGACTCAGTAACACTTGCAGAGATTTCCACGTGGGCGTGGTGCTCTAGTGTGAGTGAGCATCGGGGGGAATGGACTCCTTGTGCAGTTTACATCCTTCTGGAGATTATGACACAACAAACATTCCCTCTTCATCGTCCTGCATCTTGTAAGAGGACAGAGGGAATTCTTAGGCAGAACCCTTTGAAAATGCATGGCAAGAAATTTTATTGAAACATTAAATTCAAAATAAAGTCTTCCTACGTTCTTCAACCTTCCGTACCTCCTTTCAAAGAGGTAGCTGGACTCACAGAGTTGAAGTCCTGAAACTTTGAGACTGAAGAGTCTGTTGTAAGAGTCTCAGCTCATTGGAGTAATCATGCTGAGTGAACTGGAACGCAGGGGAAGAGTGGGAGTCAAACAGCAGAGACCTACACATTGGGAAGTGGTGAGGCCTCCTTTTTGATAATGCCGTGGGGTAGGTGGCAGCACCTCAAAGGGTAATGTAGGCACATAAGTAGACAAACCACGTTATGGTGTTCCCAGCCCTGCCAAGGTTCTCATGCTGCTTCTGGGAATGGAAGCCACAGAGACAAAGCCTCTAGAGAGATCACTCACATAGGCTAGGGCACTGGCTGTGTTAAAGATCTTCCCCAAAGCTCGGTTCTTCTTTAGACCCTGGGGTACCCTGAAAATAAACCAACACTAAAAATACCACTAAAAATAAGTTGAAATTTCACCCCAATTTTGTAAGTAGAGAGCTCTGAGTTGGAATTCAGTTTATTTAAAGAAATATCAAGTTTTCTTGCACACATGAATTTGTGCTGATTCACATTTACAATTCATATTATCCATTCGTCCATGAAATCAACAAAGATTTACGATATAACAGCTACATGTGAGACCCTATGCCAGTTGCCCTTCATGATGAAATTACTCAGAGAAGTGCCCTCACTGCCTGGTGAGAGAAACAGCCAAGTTAACAGTTGTATCAGTCATGTATTGCTGTGTAACAAATGACCCCAACTGTAGTGTCTTAAAAGAACAACAATTTTCCAGCTCACAATTTTTCAAGTTGTCAATTTGGAGCTCTTTTGATCTGGGCCAGCCACAGTGGCTCACAACATGGCTTCCTCATGTGCCTACAATTTGCTTCCAGTTCAGCTGGGAGCCAGTTCATAACATCGAGTCAGTGAAACTGCTAGATCCTCCCTCCACTGGTCTTCCATCATCAAGCAGGCTGGCCTGGGTTTGTTCCCATGAGTTCTGGGTTTAAGATCAACAAAAGGGCAAGTCTCAATGTAAAGTCTTTCAACTCTCTCCTTGTATCAGGTTTTCTACTATCCCAATGTCCAAAACAATAATAACGTCAGCCCCAACTAAGGGGTGGAGAAAGACTTCTACTGCTAATGAAAGGCGCTCCAGAGTCTCATAGAAGGCATGGGCACAGACAGAGGATGAATGTGTAGACATTTCTTACATCAACCACAATAGGTAAATTCAATTGAGTTTTATGCTGTGGTAAAGGGTTTTGCAGGTACAATGGAGTAGGGAGCAAGAAGTGAACAAATCTACCAGGGGGATATTTAGGGAAGAGCGCAACCAGGAAGTGATGCCTGAACCAAGTTGGGAATAAAATTGGATAGTTAAGGGGTGACAAAAGGCCCAGGTCCAGGAAGCCCCGTGTCTTCTCCAGAGAGAAGTCTGAGGAGACAGGCTGAAGCCACTGCGGCATCTGGTACATTTGTGAACAGATGCAGATCATCTTTTGTTCTACTGTTTTCCAACCACTTCTCCCTGTTTATAGTTTGGAGTCACACAAAACGAGCCCCTAGGATTTCGCTGTTGAAACCTTTGTTTTCCTCTGAGAAGTCATCACCACCCCAACTTTCTTAATTGGTTCCTCAAATGCTCTCCCCATTTGCTAGCTCCTTTTCTAAATGGGCTCCAGAGTGAAAGCAGAGTCCAGAAGATGCAGGGGTCATGGACTTACCCCAAGTCAACTCCTAAACCTCCCATTCTGGCTGACCACAAATTCCTGAGTCTTAGCATTTTATGGTGAGCTCATAAGCCCAAGCTGTTGCAATGGGGTCAGTTCTCTTAACCACCATGCTTCACCAGAGAATAGGCCATCAGATGGGATGGGAGTAAAAATCTTCTAGTCACAGCGAAGAGCCTGTGTGAAGCCTCAGAGAGTAAGGAGACCTGAGAGGTGTTCAGAGTAGATACTGTATGACCAGGGCTGGATTCTCTCTCTAATGGTCTCTTGTCATTTATTAGGGTGGCCTGGGCTGTTCCCATGGGTTCTCAGGGTTTGAAGCGCAGCAAGAGGGCAAGGAGGAGCCCTGGTGGTGCAGTGGTTAAGGGCTCAGTTGCTAAAGGAAAGTTAATCAGTTTGTACCCACCAGCTGCTCTGCGAAAGACATGGCAGTTTCCTTCTGTAAAGATTACAGCCTTGGAAATCCTATGGGGCAGTTCTACTCTGTCTTTCAGGGTCACTGTGAGTTAGAATATACTTGACAGTGATGGGTTTGGTTTTTGGTAAGAGAGCAAGCCATGATGTGTCTAATTATATCTGGTCTCTGCTTCTATTAGTCTTTGTACTGTCCCAAAGGCCAAAGCAATCATAAATCAGTCCAAATTCAAGGAGTGGAGGAAGAATCTTGCTCTTGAGAAAGGGAGCTGTAAGTCATATAATAAGTATGGATACATACATATTAGAACATGTGGCCATTTTTACTATCCATCACAACATGTAAATGCAATCAAGTTTGTCCCTAGTTGTGGCATCTTAAATACAATAGAGTATGGAGCAGGGTAGGAAATTCTACCAGGTGTAGGGTTGGAAAGGCTTCCACCAGGAAGTGATGCTTGACCTAAATTTTGAAATAAGAGTGGATGGTTAGGAGATTTTCTTTTTTTTAATACTTCCAACCACTTGTCCACATTCTACCATCTGTAGTCACACAAAAAGAGCCCTCTGCTCCCACGTTGACATCTTTCATTTTCCTTCAAATCCTCAGGCTCTCCTCTACCTACCAAGCACAACTTCCCAAATCCTGCCTTAAAATATTTCAACGATTTGTTTGTTCCTTTTCTAATTGCCCCCTGGACAAAAAAGGAGATCAAGTAGAGGACAGTGGACCTTTCCCAGAGGGCTCTCCTAAGCCTCCCAGGCAGGTCGACCATAGACGTCTGGAGTCTCAGTGCTTTTCTGTGATGATGTAATCCTACCCTTTTTAGTGGCTCCAAGGGAGAAGCATGTGGACAGGCCAAGAGGCTTCACAAGGTTTAGAGTCAGGAGGTCAAGAGAGAGTGGCCTAGACACCACCACTGAGTGATGGTACCTCCAGGCAACAGACCGAAAACTCCATTCTGCACGGATGGCTACGAAGGGTGAGTCTTTTGGAAGAGTCTTCTTTTATTTCATCAATAGATATATATTGAGTATCTCCTATGGGTGAGGCTCTGTCTCAATTTCTGGGACTGCCAAATATGAGGCAGACCCCATCTTTGTCCCCAAGTTATTTACAACCCATTTGGAAGACACGAATTGGAAAATGAGCATCTCCTATGACTCAGTGCTATGATGGAGGATTACTAGTTGCTCTGAATACATAAAGCAGGAGCACAGACTGGGTACCTTCGAGGAGGAACCAGTCAACAGGAAGGGAGAGAACATCTGCTAGTCAGAGGGAACAGCCTGTGTGAAGGCTAAGTGGCAAAGGAGACCTGAGAGGTGTTCAGAGTGGACATTGTGTTTCTAGGGCTGGAGAGATTTGATTCAGGGCCAGAGAAGAGGTTTGGGAGAAACAGCGACTCATTATACTCTTCTGTTCCCTCAACTCACAGTTCCCTTCCCCTTGGATGATAACTTCTTTAAGTGAACATTTCAATTCATTTTTAAGATATAATTTCCCTCCTCCCAGCCTCCTAGCCTCTCCCACAACAGTTGCCATATTTTTTCCTAGTGCGGTGTTTAGATTCGAACTGGGCCCTTAGAACTCAGCGATGTCAGCGATGATGTCACACAAGGGTTATTGGAAGCCTTGGTGCTCAATCAGATCCCAAATGCTCTTTGGAGAGGTTGTGGGTCTGAGGTCTCCTGTGGGAGAGCGACTTTGGATACCAAATTACAAACGGTTCTGCCTAAATCAAGGTCCCCAACTTGTGAGGGAGCAGGAGATCAGTGGGATTCAGACCCAAATTCTCACAAAAAGACCATACTTAATGGTCTGACTGAGACTAGAGGAATCCCAGCTGTCATGGTCCCCAAACCTTCTGTTGGCCCAGGATAGGAACCATTCCCAAAGACAACTCATCAGAGAGGAAAGGGACTGGACAGTGGATAGGAGAGAGATGCTGATGAAGAGTGAGCTATTTGTATCAGGTGGACACTTAAGACTGTGTTGGCATCTCCTGTTTGGAGGGGGGATGGGAAGATAGAGAGAGTAGGAAGCTGGCAAAATTGTCACGAAAGGAGAGACTGGAAGGGCTGACTCATTGGGGGAGAGCAAGTGGGAGGATGGAGTAAGGTGTATATAAACTTATATGTGACAGTTTGACTCTATTTGTAACCGTTCACTTGAAGCTCAATAAAAGTTAATAAAAAAAAAAATTTTCAAGATCCATCCTGAAGTACAACACTGTCAATGATAGGATAATATCCATACGCCTACAAGGAAGACAAGTTAATATGACTATTATTCAAATTTACACACCAACCACCAGGGCCAAAGATGAAGGAACAGAAGATTTTTATCAGCTGCTGCAGTCTGAAATTGATCAAACATGTTATCAAGATGCATTGATAATTACTGGCTATTGGAATGCAAAAGTTGGAAACAAAGAAGGATCAGTAGTTGGAAAATACGGCCTTGGTGATAGAAAAAAATGCCAGAGATCAAATGATAGAATTTTGCAATACCAATGACTTCTTCATTGCAAATACCTTCTTTCACCAACATAAACGGTGACTATACACATGGACCTCGCCAGATGGAACACACAGAAATCAAAATGACTACATCTGTGGAAAGACACGGTGGAAAAGCTAAATATCATCAGTCAGAACACGGCCAGGGGCAGACTGTGGAACAGACCATCAATTGCTCATATTCAAGTTCAAGCTGAAACTGAAGAAAATCAGAGCAAGTCCACGAGAGCAAAAATATCCCACCTGAATTTAGAGACCATCTCAGGAATAGATTTGACACATTGAATACTAGTGATCGAAGACCAGACCAGTTTTCGAATGACATCAAAGACATCATCCATGAAGAAAGCCAGAGGTCACTGAAAAGACAGGAAAGAAAGAAAAGAACAAGATGGATGTCAGAGGAGACTGAAACTTGCTTTCAGACGTCGAGCAGCTAAAGCAAAAGGAAGAATTGATGAAGTAAAAGAACTGAAGATTTCAAAGGGCCTCTCAAGAAGACAAAGTAAAGTATTATAATGACATGTGCAAAGAGCTGGAGATGGAAAACCAAGAGGGAAGAATAAGCTCAGTGTTTCTCAAGCTGAAAGAACTGAAGAAAAAATTCAAGCCTCGAGTTGCAGTAGTGAAGGATTCCATGGGGAAAATATTAAACAACACAGGAAGCATCAAAAGAAGATGGAAGTAATACACAGAGTCATTATACCAAAAAGAATTGGTCGATATTCACCATTTCCAGAGGTGGCATATGATCAGGAACCAATGTACTGAAGGAAGAAATCCAAGCTGCTCTGAAGGCATTGGCGAAAAACAAGGCTCCAGGAATTGATGGTATATCAATAGAGATGTTTCAACAAATAGATGCAGCGCTGAAGGTGCTCACTCGTTTATGCCAAGAAATATGGAAGACACCTTCCTGGCCAACTGACTGGAAGAGATCCATATTTATGCCTATTCCCAAGAAAGGTGATCCAAACGAATGTGGAAATTATAGAACAACATCATTAATATCACACACGAGCAAAATTTTGCTGAAGATCTTTCAGAAACGGCTGCAGCAGTATATCCACAGGGTACTATCAGAAATTCAGGCCGGTTTCAGAAGAGGACATGGAACCAGGGATATCCTTGCTGATGTCAGGTGGATCCTGCCTGAAAGCAGAGAATACCAGAAGGATGTTTACCTGTGTTTTATTGACTATGCAAAGACATTCGACTGTGTGGATCATAACAAACTATGGATAACACTGGGAAGAATGGGAATTCCAGAACACTTAATTGTGCTCATGAGGAACCTTTACATAGATTAAGAGGCAGTTGTTCAGACAGAACAAGGGGATACTGATTGGTTTAAAGTCAGGAAAGGTGTGCGTCAGGGTTGTATTCTTTCAGCATACCGATTTAATCTGTATGCTGAACAAATAATACGAGAATCTGGACTATATGAAGAAGAACGGGGCATCAGGATTGGAGGAAGAATCATTAACAACCTTCATTATGCAGATGACACAACCCTGCTTGCTGAAAGTGAAGAGGACTTGAAGCACTTACTAATGAAGATCAAAGACCACAGCCTCCAGTATGGATTACACCTCAACACAAAGAAAACAAAAATCCTCACAACTGGACCAATGTGCAACATCATGAGAAATGGAGAAAAGACTGAAGTTGTCAAGGATTTCATTTTACTTGGATCCACAATCAACAGCCATGGAAGCAGCAGTCAAGAAATCAAAAGACACATTGCATTGGGCAAATCTGCTGCAAAGGACCTCTTCAAAGTGTTGAAGAGCAAAGACTCACCATGAAGACTAAGGTATGCCTGACCCAAGCCATGGTATTTTCAATCACTTTATATGCATGTGAAAGCTGGACAATGAATAAGGAAGACGGAAGAAGAGTTGACGCCTTTGAATTGTGGTGTTGGCAAAGAATATTGAATATACCGTGGACTGCCAAAAGAACGAACAAATCTGTTTTGGAAAAAGTGCGGCCAGAATGCTCCTTAGAGGCAAGCATGGCGAGACTGCGTCTTACATACTTTGGATAAGTTGTCAGGAGGGATCAGTCCCTGGAGAAGGACATCATGCTTGGCAGAATACAGGGTCAGTGGAAAAGAGGGTGGATTGACACAGTGGCTGCAACAATGAGCTCAAGCATAACAATGATTGTAAGGATAGCGCAGGATCAGGCAGTGTTTCGTTCTGTTGTGCGTAGGGTCGCTATGAGTCGGAACCGACTCAACGGCACCTAACAACAACAACGACAATCTCTGAATACTTTAAGGGCCTTCGTGTGTAAGAGGGAGAAAATATGATCTGAGTTGATCCTGAGACTCTCTCTTAATGTTAAAGAATGCTGAATAACAATTCAATAGAAAGGTTCAATAGCAAAGATCTATGTTAAAAGATTTAAGAATAGGTTGAAGATTACTAGAAACACGCACATTTAATATTTCAACTATAGTCAAATTGCTAAAATTTTATACTCCTTGCACACAGCAGAATATAATAAAAAAATTAGGCTAATATTAAGTGAAATGAGCAGGATATAATATTTATGTAAATATACATAAATGTGTGTGATACACATATAAAACCCATTGCCGTGGAGTCTATTCTTACTCATGGTGTTCCCATGTGTGTTAGGGTAGTCTCCACATTTTCAATGACTAGAATATACCTCTATAAG
This sequence comes from Loxodonta africana, assembly GCF_030014295.1. NCBI lineage: Eukaryota > Metazoa > Chordata > Mammalia > Proboscidea > Elephantidae > Loxodonta > Loxodonta africana. Next base: position 400,651 of record NW_026974887.1, read on the forward strand.
CAGGACAAAATTAAAGGAATATATTTAAATAATAAATTAATAGAGATGAAAGTATTAAACCTGTGGAGAGGTTGCCCAGGAACCCAAGACTACAATAACATTGGTATGGAAAGCAGAAGGATGGTGTCGGGAAGCCTGGTGGTCACATGCTTCCAGCTCTGAAGAGAAGAGCAAATAAACCAGGGGAGAAGACAGTGAGCCAGAAGAGTGGGAGAAATCAAGTATTTCTCGAGTGCCAACTAAGGCTGAGCCTCTGCTGATGGCATGTAGTCCCTCATTTAAACCTTAGAAGGATGTAATGGGTGGGATAGACCTTGTTATCCCCTTTCACCATGCAAACATTTTATTAATTTGAACAGTAGCATGTTACAAAAACAAATTAGAAAATAGAGAAAAGTATAATAAAGAATACGCCTCATCCGTTGCCCCAGCAGCTGCTTATTGTTGTTATAAATATACCACACAACCTTTGGTAATTGAACAACTGACAGTAATTACCATTAATTGGCTATGCAACCCTGCCCTTAATCAATGTGACTTTTCCACCACTGTTAACCAGAACTCAGTCTCCATATGCAGGAACACCCCTTTATTTCCTCCCTCCTGCCCCTGGTAACCCCTAATAAACTTTTATGTCTACACATTTGCTTGTTTTTGTAAAAGAAAGTTCACGACAAGCCACAAGGGTGAATTCATGTGGTAGAAGTTACTTGCAATACATATATCCTACACTGACTTGGTTCTGAAATACATAAAGAACAACCCAAAAAGAAAAAAGGAAAAAGAAAGCAGACAGTTTGATAGAAAAATGAGCAAATACTTGAACACTGTATAAAAGATTTCTATATGGCCAAAAAACATATGAAAAGTGACAAAACTTCACTGGTTATCAGAGAAATTCTAATAAAAAGCCACAATGTGATACTATCCCCTACACGCCAGAATGGCTAAAATGGAAAAGATGGAAAATACCAACTATTGGGTATAACATGGAGTAACTGGAGCTCTAATCTACCGCTAGTGGAAGTGTAATTTGGTACAACCAGTTCAAAAATGTTTTGTCTGTATCTACAAAAGCTGTGAACATACATATATCCTAGGACCCAGCAATTCTACTTCTAGATACATACCCAGTAGAAATGGGTACATATTTTCACCAAAACACATACACTTCTCAGCATCCGCTAAGGAATGAACACCTTCCTTAGGAATGTCTAACTTTTAAAGCATTATTCTCTGTCTGTTCTAAGGTGATGTCCATATATGATGATAAGTTTACACAGAAAAGTCTAGAGCTTTATGTGAAATTCCACAGCAAATCTCTAGAGGCTCATGTTCTCATAGCTTCTGTCTCCTCTGCAGCCCCTGCTTCTGTCTGTCCGTCTGCTGGGCTGCACCACATGGAACCAGTTATAAATTCAAGCCCATCTTACACTCACCAAGGTCCTATTCACACAAAATTTGTATTAGCTTAAAATAAAAGGTGTGTAGATAAGATTTTGGGGGGGGGGGATTTAATTGCAGCAAAACAAACCTTAAAATGAAATGGCTGGGAATGGTGGCCTCCCTTTGTAAAAAGGTGTCTCTGTACGGACTTCGGGAAAATGCAGTTAAGATATGGGTCATGGGAAAAGGAGGGTTTGCAACAATTTGGTAATCACTCAGACCACCTGTAAAAATGTTTTCATCCTTTTTCTTATACCTTACACAAAACAAAATTCCAGATGGATCAAATATTTAAAATTAAAATATGCAACCATAAAAATTTTAGAAGTTTTAGTTTTCTTTTTATTGATAAAAGAGAAAGACTTTCTAAAAATCCCAAAATATGAAGACTAAAACTGTTAAGATCTATAGATCTTTGGCATATCAAAAAGTATATGAAGATAGTAAAAATACAGGCAAAAAGCTAAAAAATTTTGCAGGCTAAGGATTTGAATAGAGATTTCTCAAAAGCAGATATAAAAACTGTCAATAAGCACATGAAAAGAAGCGTAACCTCATTAGTCATCAGGGAAATGCAAATCTAAACTAAAGTGTACTATGATTTCAAAACCAGTAAGATGGTTAAACTCAACAGGATGGACAACAAGTGTCGGCGGGGATGTGGAGAAGCTGGAACATCGCTGGTGGAAGTGCAAAACGATCCAATTGTTTTGGAAAATGTTTTGGGAATTCTGCAGAAAGTTAAACATAGAATTACCGTACAACATAGCAATTGCACTCCTAGGCCTGTACCCAGGAGAATCAAAAGCATGTTCACACACAAACTTACACAGAATATTCATAGTAGTGTTATCCATAACAGCCAAAATATGGAGAGAACCCAAATGTTATGAACTGATAGACACACTGTGGTATATTCATAGACTGGAATATTACTCAGCCACAAAAAGACATCAAGTACTGATACATGCCACAATATGGACGAACCTCGAGAACATTACCCTAAATGAAAGAAGCCAAACACAAATGACCGCATTGCATATGATTCCATTTACATGAAATGTTCAGAACAGACAAACCAACACAGACAGAAAGTAGATTAGTGGTTGCTACGACTTGGAGGAAAGGAGTAATGTGGGTGACTTTATTGACAAGGGCCTTTATTTACCGGGTACTGAAAATATTCTGAAGCTAGACAGTGGTGACTGTTGTGCCAAGTCTGCCCATATACTAAAGCCACGGTATTGTGCACATTTTCAAAGGCAGTGTTACAGCATGTGAATTGCATCTCAATAGAAATATTTGTGATTCCTAAAAGACTATCTTTTCAATTAATATATAGAACCTATAAATCAGTAGGGAAAAAACAATCCATTTTAAAATGTCTCCCTCCAAAGCAATGTGAAGGGAGTACATTCGATCTGTACATATGATTTTTTTATCTCTTCATTATTCAAGTTCTATTCTCATTTTATGTAACTATAAATTATACAAATAATCGCCTTCCATTTTCTTTATCCCTGTTTTCACTATTTAACTAAATAAAGACAGCAACACAGTGTTTTTTATAAAAACCCACCCACATTCACTCAAATCCTTTTTTAGCACTTCTTAGGTGTCAGGTGCCAGGATACTCTGACAAACACAACAGACAAGTTCCTGCCTGCATGGGCCTTCTGTTTTTGTGGACCAGGCAGATGATAAACCAGCCAACCAGCTCTTAATGTAACCTAACATTAGGGAGGGAAATGTGTAATTTTGGTGTTATCTCAAGCCATATCTCTCTCACAAAGATTTCTCTCTTTCCTCTGAACCTAGTGAAAAGTAAACACTTCAAAGAAACTCTGTGGGGTCAATAAATGTGAAAAAGCCATTTCATTTCAGTTTTGTTTTGATGCTTTCATCTCCTACCCTGTCATTATTTTTTTATAAAACGATTATGGAACTGACATCAAACTCCCACCACCCGCCTGAAAAAAAAACCAAACCCTTAGCCATCGAGTCAATTCTAACTCAGAGACCCTATAGGACAGAGTAGAACTGCCCCATTGGGTTTCCAAGGAGCAGCTGGTGTTAGGACACAATTCCCGCTTATAAGAATCTGAAAGCTGTTCACTGTGGGTGTGTGAGGGACTCAGTAACACTTGCAGAGATTTCCACATGGGTGGGGTGCTCTAGTGTGATCATCGGGGGGAATGGACCCCATGTGCACTTTGCATCCTTCTGCAGATTATGACACAACAAACATTCCCTCTTCATCGTCCTGCATCTTGTAAGCGAACAGAGAGAATTGTTAGGCAGGACCCATTAAAAATGTGCGGCAAGAAATTTTATTGTAACATTAAATTCAAAATAAAATATTCCTTCATTTTTCTTCCTTCCCTACCTCATTTCAAGGAGATAGCTGGACTCACAGTGTTGAAGCCCTGAAACATGAAGACTCTGAAAAGTCTGTGGTAAAAGTCTCAGCTCACTGGGGTGATCACACTGAGTGAACTGGAGCCCAGGGAAGAGTGGCAGTCATAGAGTAGAGTCCTAGACATTGGGAAGGGGTAGGACATCCTTCTTGATACTCCCCTGGAGCAGGTTACAGCACCTCAAAGGCTGATGCAGGCACATAAGTAGACAAATCCTGTTATGCTGTTGACAGCCCCAACAAGGTTCTCATGATCTAGCTGAGAATGGAAACAGCAGAACGAATGCTTCTAGAGAGATCACCCACATAGGCTGAGGCAATGGGTGTGTTGAAGGTCTTCTCCAAGCACTGGCCCTTCTGGGAATTACTGCATATCTGGATGAGGGAGTACCCTAAAAGTAAGTGAGGTTAAAAACTCCCCTCAATTTTGTAAGCAGGTAGTTCTGAGCCTCAATTCATTTTCTTTTTTAAAAAATCATGCTTTTTTTCATACATGATTTTGTGCAGACTCACACTTACAATTCGTTATTACTCATTCATGCATTAAGTCAACAAAGATTTCCTGTATAAACAGCTACATATCAGACCCTAGGCCAGATGCTCTCGGTGATGAAATGACTCAGAGAAGTTACCTCACTGCCTGGTGAGAGAAACGGCCAAGTTAACAGGTGTATCAGTCACGTATTGCTGTGTAACAAATGACTCCAAAATGTAGTGTCTTAAAAAAACAAGCATTTACTAAGCTCACAATTTTTCAGGTTGTCAATTTGGGGTTCTTCTGATCTGGGCAGCCACAGTGGCTCGCAGCAGGGCTTACTCATGTGTCTATAATTTGCTTCCAGGTCACCTGCGAGCCAGTTTGCCTAAAATCAACTCAGTGAAACCGCTGGATCCTCTTTCCAATGGTCCCTCATCATTCAGCAGGCTGGCCTGGGGTCATTCCCACAGGTTCTCAGGGTTTAAGAGCAACAAAAGGGCAAGACTCAATGCAAAATCTTTTCAATTCTCTCCTTGTATCATCTCTGCTACTATCTCAATGGCTGAAGCAACCATAAGGTCGGCCTTCAACTAACAGGTAGAAGAAGACTCCTGCTGCTAATGAAAGCTGCTCCGGAGCCTCATAGAAGGCATGGGCACAGGGAGAGGAAGAATGTGTAGTAAATGCAATTGTGTTTTATGCTGTGGTAAAGGGTTTCCTGGGTACAATGGAGTACAGAGCAAGAAGTGGACTCATCTACCAGGAGAAGATTCAGGGAAGACTACAACCAGGAAGTGATGCCTGAACCGAGTTGGGAATATGACTGAATAGTTAAGGGGTGAAAAAAGGCCGAGCATCCAGGAAGCCCAAAGTATTTTCCAGAGGCTTCAGTAAAAGGGGAGAGATGGCTTGATGAGAAAAGTCTGAGGAAACAGGCTGAAAACACTGGGGCATTTGTTATATTTGTGAACAGTCACAGATTATCTTGTGTTCTATTGTTTCCCTACCATTCCTGCCTCTTCTGTCTTTTGGGGTCACACAAAACAAGCCCCTACCATCTCCATGTTGAAACTTTTATTTTCCTTGGAGAAGTCTGCTCCTTCCTCATCACCACCCCAACCTTCTTAATTTCTTCTTCAAATGGTCTCCCCATTTGCTGGTTTCTCTTCTAAATGGCCTCCTAAACAAAAGCAGAGTCTGTCATGGGATTTCCCCAAGTCAACTCCCAAACTTCCCATTCTGGCTGACCACAAAACTCCTGAGTCTTAGGGCTTTTTGGTAAGTCATAAGCCTCATCTGTTCCAATGGGGTCAGTTTTCTTCACCTTCACACTTCAGTAGGGAGAGTAGGCCAGCAGACAGGAAGGGAAAGAACATCACCTAGTCAGAGAGCAGAGCCTGTGTGAAGACTCAGAGGCTAAGGAGACCTAAGAGGGGCTCAGAATGGATATTTTGTGACCAGAGCTGGACAGACATGATTCCAACAGAGCCAACTGAGAGGATTGGGAGAAAGCAGCTGCCCATTATACCGTTACCATTCCCCCCTTTTTTTTTTTTATTTTATTCCCTGTGCTCTCTTTACCCACCAAGGGATAGTAACCCCTTACAGGGCACGGAAAAGTTTCAATTAATTTTTGGTATCTATTTTTTTTTTTTTAATCTCCTTCTTCCCACTTTGGTACTAGCACTTCTCAAGTGCCTACCTGACAGTTTCATGTTTTTCTGGTTGCCGTGTTTAGCTTCATACTGGGCCCATGGAATTCAGCAGTGTCAGCAATGATGTCACACAGGATTACGGAAGCCTTGGTGCTAACTCAGATCTCAGCTGCTTTTTTTTTTTTTTTTTTTTAAATTTTTATTAAGCTTCAAGTGAACATTTACCATTCCAATCAGTCTGTCACATGTAGGTTTACATACATCTTACTCCCTTCTCCCACTTGCTCTCCCCCTATTGAGTCAGCCCTTACAGTCTCTCGTTTCGTGCCAATTTTACCTTCTTCCATCTCTCTCTATCTTCCCATCCCCCCTCCAGTCAAGAGTTGCCAACACACTCTCCCGTGTCCACCTGATTTAATTAGCTCGCTCTTCATCAGTATCTCTCTCCCCCCCACTGACCAGTCCTTTTCATGCCTGATGATTTGTCTTCGGGGTTGGTTCCTGTCCTGTGCCATCAGAAGTTCTGGGGAGCATTGTCTCTGGGATTCCTCTAGTCGCAATCATACCATTAGGTGTGGTCTTTTAATGAGAATTTGGGGTCTGTATCCCATTGGTCTCCTGCTCCCTCAGGAGTTGTCTCTTGTGCTCCCTGACAGGGCAGACATCGATTGTGGCCGGGCACCAACTTGTTCTTCTGGTCTCAGGATATTGTAGGTCTCTGGTTCAAGTGGCCCTTTCTGTCTCTTGGGTTCTTAGTTGTCGTGTGACCTTGGTGTTCTTCCTTTGCCTTTGCTCCCGGTGGGTTGAGACCAATTAATGTATTTTAGATGGCTGCTTGTTGGCATTTAGGACCCCAGGTGCCACAATTCAAAGTGGGATGCAGAGTGTTTTCATAATAGAATTATTTTGCCCATTGATTTAGAAGTCCTCTCAAACCAAGTTCCCCAGACCCCAGCCCCTGCTTCGCTATCCTTTGAAGCTTTCATTTTATCTCGGAAACCTCTTTACTTTTAATCCTGTCCAATTAGGCTGACCTTCCTTGTTTTGAGTGTTGTCTTTCCCTTCACCCAAAGCAGTTCCCATCTACAGATTGATCAATAAAAAGCCCTCTCCCTCCCTCCCTCCCTCCCTCCCCCCTTTGTAACCACAAAAGTATGTGTTCTTTTCCATTTTTTCTATTCCTCAAGATCTTATAATAGTGGTCTTATACAATATTTGTCCTTTTGCAACTGACTCATTTCGCTCAGCATAATGCCTTCCAGATTCCTCCATGTTATGAAATGTTTCAGAGATTCGTCACTGTTCTTTATCGATGCGTAGTATTCCATTGTGTGAATATACCACAATTTATTTACCCATTCGTCCGTTGATGGACATCTTGGTTGCTTCCAGCTTTTTGCTATTGTAAACAGAGCTGCAATAAACATGGGTGTGCATATATCTGTTTGTGTGAAGGGTCTTGTATTTTTAGGGTATATTCCGAGGAGTGGGATTTCTGGTTTGTATGGTAGTTCTATTTCTAACTGTTTAAGATAACGCCAGATGGATTTCCACAGTGGTTGTACCATTTTACAATCCCACCAGCAGTGTATGAGAGTTCCAGTCTCTCCGCAGCCTCTCCAACATTTATTATTTTGTGATTTTTGAATTAATGCCAGTCTAGTTGGTGTCAGATGGAATCTCATCGTAGTTTTAATTTGCATTTCTCTAATGACTAATGATCGAGAGCATTTTCTCATGTATCTGTTGGCTGCCTGAATATCTTCTTTAGTGAAATGTGTGTTCATCTCCTTTGCCCACTTCTTGATTGGGTTGTTTGTCTTTTTGTGGTTGAGTTTTGACAGAATCATGTAGATTTTAGAGATCAGGCGCTGGTCTGAGATGTCATAGCTGAATATTCTTTCCCAGTCTGTAGGTGGTCTTTTTACTCTTTTGGTGAAGTCTTTAGATGAGCATAGGTGTTTGATTTTTAGGAGCTCCCAGTTATCGGGTTTCTCTTCATCATTTTTGGTAATGTTTTGTATTCTGTTTATGCCCTGTATTAGGGCTCCTAGGGTAGATCCTATTTTTTCTTCCAAGATTTTTATCGTTTTAGTCTTTATGTTTAGGTCTTTGATCCACTTGGAGTTAGTTTTTGTGCATGGTGTGAGGTATGGGTCCTGTTTCATTCTTTTGCAAATGGATATCCAGGTATGCCAGCACCATTTGTTAAAAAGACTATTATTTCCCCAATTGACTGACACTGGTCCTTTGTCAAATATCAGCTGCTCATACGTGGATGGATTTATATCTGGATTCTCAATTCTGTTCCATTGGTCTATGTGCCTGTTGTTGTACCAGTACCAGGCTGTTTTGACTACTGTAGCTATATAATAGGTTCTGAAATCAGGTAGGGTGAGGCCTCCCACTTTCTTCTTCTTTTTCAGTAATGTTTTGCTTATCCGGGGATTCTTTCCTTTCCATATGAAATTAGTGATTTGTTTCTCTATTCCCTTAAAGTATGACATTGGTATTTGGATTGGAAGTGCGTTGTATGTATAAATGGCTTTTGGTAGAACAGACATTTTTACTATGTTGAGTCTTCCTATCCATGAGCAGGGTATGTTTTTCCATTTAAGCGTGTCCTTTTGAATTTCTTGTAGCAGAGTTTTATAGTTTTCTTTGTATAGGTCTTTTACTTCCTTGGTAAGATTTATTCCTAAGTATTTTATCTTCTTGGGGGCTACTGTGAATGGTATTGATTTGGTTATTTCCTCTTCGGTGTTCTTTTTGTTGATGTAGAGGAATCCAAGTGATTTTTGTATGTTTATTTTATATCCTGAGACTCTTCCAAACTCTTCTATTAGTTTCAGTAGTTTTCTGGAGGATTTCTTAGGGTTTTCCATGTATACGATCATGTCATCTGCAAATAGTGATAGCTTTACTTCCTCCTTACCAATCTGAATACCCTTTATTTCTTTGTCTAGCCTAATTGCCCTGGCTAGGACTTCAAGTACGATGTTGAATAAGAGCGGTGATAAAGGGCATCCTTGTCTGGTTCCCGTTCTCAAGGGAAATGCTTTCAGGTTCTCTCCATTTAGAGTGATATTGGCCGTTGGCTTTGCATATATGCCCTTTATTATGTTGAGGAATTTTCCTTCAATTCCTATTTTGGTGAGAGTTTTTATCATAAATGGGTGTTGGACTTTGTCAAATGCCTTTTCTGCATCAATTGATAAGATCATGTGGTTTTTGTCTTTTGTTTTATTTATGTGATGGATTACATTAATGGTTTTTCTGATATTAAACCAGCCTTGCATACCTGGTATAAATCCCACTTGATCAGGGTGAATTATTTTTTTCATGTGTTGTTGGATTCTATTGGCTAGAATTTTATTAAGGATTTTTGCATCTATGTTCATGAGGGATATAGGTCTAAAATTTTCTTTTTTTGTAATGTCTTTACCTGGTTTTGGTATCAGGGAGATGGTGGCTTCATAGAATGAGTTGGGTAGTATTCCGTCTTTTTCTATACTTTGAAATACCTTCAATAGTAATGGTGTTAAGTCTTCTCTGAAGGTTTGGTAGAACTCTGCAGTGAAGCCATCTGGGCCAGGACTTTTTTTTGTTGGGAGTTTTTTGATTACCATTTCAATCTCTTTTTTTGTAATGGGTCTATTTAGTTGTTCTACTTCTGTATGTGTTAGTTTAGGTAAGTAGTGTTGTTCCAAGAATTTATCCATTTCTTCTAGGTTTTCAAATTTGTTAGAGTACAATTTTATGTAGTAATCTGATATGATTCTTTTGATTTCATTTGGTTCTGTTGTGATGTGGTCCTTCTCGTTTCTTATTCGGGTTATTTGTTTCCTTTCCTGTTTTTCTTTAGTCAGTCTAGCCAATGGTTTATCAATTTTGTTAATTTTTTCAAAGAACCAGCTTTTGGCTTTGTTAATTCTTTCAATTGTTTTTCTGTTCTCTAATTCATTTAGTTCAGCTCTAATTTTTATTATTTGTTTTCTTCGGGTGCCTGATGGATTCTTTTGTTGCTCACTTTCTATTTGCTCAAGTTGTCGGGACAGTTCTCTGATTTTGGCTCTTTCTTCTTTTTGTATGTGTGCATTTATCGATATAAATTGGCCTCTGAGCACTGCTTTTGCTGTGTCCCAGAGGTTTTGATAGGAAGTATTTTCATTCTCGTTGCTTTCTAAGAATTTCCTTATTCCCTCCTTGATGTCTTCTATAACCCAGTCTTTTTTCAGGAGGGTATTGTTCATTTTCCAAGTATTTGATTTCTTTTCCCTAGTTTTTCTGTTATTGATTTCTAGCTTCATTGCCTTGTGGTCTGAGAAGATGCTTTGTAATATTTCGATGTTTTGGATTCTGCAAAGATTTGTTTTATGCCCTAATATGTGGTCTATTCTAGAGAATGTTCCATGTGCGCTAGAAAAAAAAGTATATTTTGCAGCAGTTGGGTGGAGAGTTCTGTATAAGTCAATGAGGTCAAGTTGGTTGATTGTTGTAAGTAGGTCTTCCGTGTCTCTATTGAGCTTCTTACTGGATGTCCTGTCCTTCTCCGAAAGTGGTGTGTTGAAGTCTCCTACTATATATGTGGAGGTGTCTATCTCACTTTTCAATTCTGTTAAAATTTGATTTATGTATCTTGCAGCCCTGTCATTAGGTGCGTAAATATTTAGTATGGTTATGTCTTCCTGATCAATTGTCCCTTTTATCATTATATAGTGTCCTTCTTTATCCTTTGTGGCGGATTTAAGTCTAAAGTCTATTTTGTCAGAAATTAATATTGCTACTCCTCTTCTTTTTTGCTTATTGTTTGCTTGATATACTTTTTTCCATCCTTTGAGTTTTAGTTTGTTTGTGTCTCTAAGTCTAAGGTGTGTCTCTTGTAGGCAGCATATAGATGGATCGTGTTTTTTTATCCAGTCCGTGACTCTCTGTCTCTTTATTGGTGCATTTAGTCCATTTACATTCAGCGTAATTATAGATAAGTAAGTTTTTAGTGCTGTCATTTTGATGCCTTTTTATGTGTGTTGTTGGCCATTTCATTTTTCCACATGCTTTTTTGTGCTGAGACGTTTTTCTTAGTAGCTTGTGAGATCCTCATTTTCATAATGTTTAACTTTGTGTTTATTGAGTCGTTACGTTTTTCTTGGCTTTTTTCTTGAGTTATGGAATTGATATTCCTTTTTGTGGTTACCTTTTTATTTACCCCTATTTTTCTAAGTAAAACCCTAACTTGTATCCTTCTATTTCGCCTTGTATCACTCTCCATCTGGCAGTTCAATGCCTCCTATATTTAGTCCCTCTTTTTGATTATTTTGATCGTTTAGCTATTGATTTCCATGATTTCCTGTTGTATGTATTATTTTGTTTATTTATTTATTTTTTAGAATTAGTCTTAATTTGTTTGTTTTTGTGCTTTCCCTGTTTGAGTTGCGTTGATATCAGGACGTTCTGTTTTGTGTCCTTGTATTGTGCTGGTACCTGATATTATTGGTCATCAGGCCAAACAATCTCCTTTAGCATTTCTTGCAGTCTTGGTTTAGTTTTTGCAAATTCTCTAAACTTGTGTTTATCTGTAAATATCTTAATTTCTCCTTCATATTTCAGAGAGAGTTTTGCTGGATATATGATCCTTGGTTGGCAGTTTTTCTCGTTTAGTGCTCTGTATATGTCGTCCCATTCCCTTCTTGCCTGCATGGTTTCTGCTGAGTAGTCTGAACTTATTCTTATTGATTCTCCCTTGAAGGAAACCTTTCTTTTCTCCCTGGCTGCTTTTAAAATTTTCTGTTTGTCTTTGGTTTTGGCAAGTTTGATGATGATATGTCTTGGTGTTTTTCTTTTTGGATCAATCTTAAATGGGGTTCGATGAGCATCTTGGATAGATATCCTTTCTTCTTTCATGATGTCAGGGAAGTTTTGTGTCAGGAGTTCTTCAACTATTTTCTCTGTGTTTTCTGTCCCCCCTCCCTGTTCTGGGACTCCAATCACTCGCAAGTTATCCTTCTTGATAGAGTCCCACATGATTCTTAGGGTTTCTTCATTTTTTTTAATTCTTTTATCTGATTTTTTTCCAGCTATGTTGGTGTTGTTTCCCTGGTCCTCCAGAAGTCCCAGTCTACATTCTAATTGCTCGAGTCTGCTCCTCTGACTTTCTATTGCGTTGTCAAATTCTGTAATTTTATTGTTAATCTTTTGGATTTCTACATGCTGTCTCTCTATGGATTCTTGCAACTTGTTAATTTTTCCACTATGTTCTTGAATAATCTTTTTGAGTTCTTCAACAGTTTTATCAGTGTGTTCCTTGGCTTTTTCTGCAGTTATCCTAATTTCATTCGTGATATCTTTAAGCATTTTGTAAATTAGTTTTTTATATTCTGTATCTGATAATTCCAGGATTGTATCTTCATTTGGGAAAGATTTTGATTCTTTTGTTTGGGGGGTTGGAGAAGCTGTCATGGTCTGTTTCTTTATGTGGTTTGATATGGACTGCTGTCTCCGAGCCATCACTGGGAAACTAGATTTTCCCAGTAGTCAGCTAAAAAAAAATGCAGTCAGATCCCTATCTGAATTCTCTCTCTGGCTCCGGGTATTCGGATGTTAATGGGGTCGCCTGGGGAGGGTGGGGGAGGGATCTGAGAGCTAGGAGTGTAGCACCACAGAATATAGAGCTGAACACCACGTTCACGCTCCGCCCCCGTTTGCCAAAATCCGGGCTGGACGGGTCCCTGGCTAGGACACTGCTTTCCTTGCTCGAAAACCAGTCCCTTCCTCCTGGGGACTTCCTCCGGTGCGCGGCACCGCTCGTGGGCACTGGGTGGGCGTTTCCCGCACGAACGGGTGGGCCCGCCCCCAGGGTCTATTCAGGCGATTATAATTAGATCCCGCGGTCACGCCCCGCCTGTGCGCGCGCCCAAATCCCAGCGGGATGACTTCCGGGTTGAGACGCTGCTTTCCCTGTTCGGGAACCAGTCACTTCCTCCCCGGGACTTCTCCTTCCGGAGCGCCACACCTCTCGCGCGAACTGGGTTGCGTCACCTGCACGGCCAGGTGGGCCCGCCCCCTGGGTCAATTCAGGGCAATAAAAATGGACTCCGCGCTCACGGCCCGCTCGTGCGCGCGCCCAAGCCCCAGCAGGGCGGCACTTTGTCTGGGATGCTACTTTCTGCGCTTTGGGACCAATCAGTTCCTCCCGGGGACTTCTCCTTCCAGTGTGCCGCACCTCTCGCGCAAACTGGGAGGGCGTCACTCGCACGACCAGGTGTTCCCGCCCTCTGGGTCAATTCAGGGTAATAAAAATGGACCCCGCGCTCATGCCCCGCCCGCGCGCGCGCGCGCGCGTGCCCAGATCGCAGCGGAATGGCTCCCCGTCTGGGATGCTGCTTTCCCTGTTTTGAGACCAGACACCTCCGGGGATTTCTCCCTCTGGTGTGCCGTGCCACACGCGCGGACTGGGTGCGCGTCCTCCCGCACGAACGCGTGGGCCCCGCCCTGGGGTCACTCCAGGGAAACACAGCTGACCCCCCCCCGCGCGCGCCCCGTCGGCTTCTCGCCTAACTCCCGGCGGACAGCAGGGCACCCCAGCTGGGACGCTGTTCTCCCCCCTCTCAGATCAGTCACTGCCTCCCGGGTGTTTCTCCCTCCGGCTGCGCCCCTACGCCGCCCGCGCCAACCTGCTAGGCTTCCTCCCGGGATGGGTTCGGGGGGGAAGGGGTGGGCCCCCTTTCTGTGCCGTCTGCCCCCCTGGGCTCTGCCCCAGATCGAGCTCCGAAGGTCACCTGCCTGGTGCGCTGGCTCCTAGTTCTGAAAACAGTCGCTGTCTGCCCGTATTTGTTCGTCCTCCGTCTCTAAGTCTGTGCTTGTTGTTCAGAGTTCATAGATTGTTATGTATGTGATCGATTCCCTTGTTTTTCCGAGTCTTTGTTGCAAGAGGGATCCGCGGGAGCGTCCACCTAGTCCGCCATCTTGGCCCCCTCTCAGCTGCTTTTTGAAAAGGGTGTTGACCTCAGGTCTTGTGGGAGAGAAACCGTAGCTACTGAATCAAGGAAATTCAGGAGCAAGCCAGAGTCCCCAGGTTATCAAAGGTCATGCTGGGAGAAGGGATAAAGGTCCTTCAGAAGACCATTATGTTTGGACATCTTCACCCAAGCAGGATGAAACAGTGACACACGAGGAAAAGGCCCTTCTCTAAGACTCTGGATAAAGGTGAGGAAAAATTGTCCCAGATTGCTGAGTGCTACAGAACAAAAGGTCTGACTTCCACCTGAAAAGAGAGCCATGGTAAGACAAGATGAAGGATTTGAGATGAATGGATAAGGTCATAAGGAAGATTCTCCTGAGAAAACACTTTCTGTCATTTAGTAGATAATTAACCAAAGTTTATTTTGTGAATAAGAAATGTAGGAATAAATGACGGATGAAATGAAAGAATTCAATTGTAAGTTTGAGAGCTTTCCAGAATAGGTGCAGACAAGGCACTCTATTGTTCTGGATCTGAACATGATGGAAGGGAAGGAAGCCAGTGGACAACTGGGGCAGAGAGTATAGGATGGTGGAAAGGGTGCGTAAGAAAAAGCATACTTAATTATTATATTTTCTAATGAGATGGAATTAATATACCATGTGAAGAACTAAGGAAATTTCTCAGGAGGTTCTGGGAGTGGTAGGTTGAAGAGCCCAGAACCCACATCATTGAGGGCAGAAGAAGGGCTGTATACTCCTCCCTAGATCCAAGAACTCCCCTTCCCCTCCTGTGTGTCTCCTGCCCACCTCTCTCAAGAGCCTAACAACCCCTAACCGCAAAGATGGCTACAGGATAGAATTTTTTATTTTCCTACTTTTCTTAACCTGAGCTTCATCTAGGATCAGTCATATATCACTCTTTTCAGGCCAGTTTTGTTGCCCTCCCCACTACTATTACCTCTGCTGTCCTCCTCCACCCAGTGCTGCCCTCCACTGGCCCGGCTTCCTGCTGCTTCCTGGTTTTCTGACTGACCTCTAACACCCTTTGAGAGATCCCCCACCCCATCTTCTGTCTGTCACTGAGGCTTACACTCTCCTCCCAAACTCCTTCTCTTTCTTCTTTAAATCGCCAATCCTTCCCTCATACTCAGAAAAATACTGACCCTTATGCTGACATATACAAGCCCCGCCCCCCCCACAGGAGGCATGGTTGTGATTTGGCTACTAAGGTTTGTGCCATCAGACTCTCAAATATGGACCTCTGTTTCTGCCTCACTCTGAAGGACATGGTAATGGGCTTCTGTTCAGAGAAAGGCAATTTTAATCTCCTGGTGTAGGCTAGTTAAGGGTACGAGGAGAAGTTTTAAATTATACAGAAAACTACAAATTACGTTGTCTCTTTAAGTATAATTCCTTCTATGAAAATCCTTCCCTTAAAAGAAGGATGAAAACAAGTTACAAAGAGGAGACCGATTCTCCTGTTTCAATGTTTACACTCTAAATTTACTAAAAAAAATAACTTTCATAGAAAACAGCTTTTAGAGAAACCAAGTATTATCATGAAGGTGTGGAGAATGAGGTAATTTCCATGTTCCACCTAGAGCAAATTCACTTCCATCCAACAAATACAAAAAAAAAAAAAAAATTTTGTTAATGTGGCGACCCTCTGTTTATATTACAAACTATCCTTGAAAAAACCTTTGGCTGCTAACTAAAAGGTTGGCAGTTGGAATCCACCAGCCGCTCCTTGGAAACCCTGTGGGGAGTTCTACTCTGTCCTACAGAGTTGCTATGAATTGGAATCTACTAAAAGAATACTGGAGTTTTTTTTTTTTTTTAATCAATGTATTATAATTTTTTGAAAAACTATAGACTTTTGCTATAAGATAGTACCACCACTGAAATTTTCTGGTGGAGACTTTATTGCCCAGAGTAAATTCCCTAAAGTATGGTCTGTGCCTGGGGAAGAAGAAAGAAACCATGGGGACTGTGGAGGTGGAGGATGGTGGTGATGGACAGGCCTCCAGGGACCCCTGAGACCAGAGACTTAGGTCACAGTTGAGAAACCAGAGCCCAGAGGGCTCATGTAAATTAACTCTCCATTATTGCAAGTCTCAACCCAAGAGGAAAGTGTCACTCAGGGTAGAATATGAGAACAAAAAGCCCAAGCTCCAAGCCCAGGAAGATTCCCCAAGTATCAGCGAGGTCTTTTTCATCAGCTTCTACTAGGCAGAATTCTTACTCAACAAATTACTCCAGAGAAGCAATAGGTCAAATATGAGTATTTTACCCAAGTGTGTAAGATCAATGGGTTAGCCATGGTCTGGCAGACCAGACCAAAATATCTCACACCCCTGTCGGCAACAGGACCCTGGTGTTGAAGCCGAGTTTTTGAAGAAAGTGAGTGCCATCAGGTCTGCTCTCAGTCTAGCCAACACTGAGTCCCTGGTCAGCATCCTGGAGTCCTGGCAAGAAGAGCCAGGCACCTCCAGGAGCATCTGAAGGAGGAGACAGGGGCTGAAGAGGCTACCACACCTACTGGTGCTGCTACTCATGTGGGAGACCTGGCTGCAGAGGGTGCAGGCATGGCCTCAAGATCAAAGGAGAAAGCACCTGAAGACGTGTTAGGACTCTCAGACTGAGAGAAGCAGGATGTCTGGACTGCAAAATATGCACCCTTCAGGGAAGAACTTCATTCAGGCTTCTTAAACCCACCTCACCTGGAAGATCCATCCTTTTAGCCTTGTGCCCCTTTCACGCCCCTTCTAGTACATGGAGAGATCCAGCCCTAGAGCACCAGGATGGAAGAAGCCCCAGGATAGCTGTCCAAAGACATGAGGTCCACTCAAAAGCTCCCCCCGCCAAGAAGAGAAGAGGACAAGACTCATCTGCAGATGAGGTCTCAGGGCCCTGAGAATGAGCACAATGTTTGTAAAAGAAAGAGAAATGGGATTTCAGTGGGACATGGAAGTCTGAGAAAGAGCCTCTGCAAAGATAGCTCTAAGGGAGGTGTGATTGTCAAGGTGGGCTCGTCACTGAGTTCTTTGTAGTACAAGGTACCAGACAGAAGCCAGACTCTGGGGGGAACCTGCCTGCCGGTGAGCAGTGGGCATAAAACCCTAAACCAGTGAGAATCAAATCCCTTCCCAGATCAGTGATGTTTACTTGGTCTTTCTCTTTTCTGTGGTCTAACCTGATCTGTCCTGAGATCAAGGAAGTGGAATAGAAAAGCCTGACTGAGATGAAACGAGCAAAGAGAAGACAAGGCCTACTAAATCTGGTGAAGACAGAACACAGATAACCAAAAGTGAGGATGGGAAGAAACAGATTGAGTTCCAAGTCCCATCCACAGTATCCCAGGGCCTGGGAATCTCTGGTAGTGCCAGAGGTGTGTACTCCCTGGGAGATGAGACCTCAAGTGTCAGAGGAAGCCCTATGGAGCAAAGAAGGGAACGCAGGGCCTCTAGGATGGGCACTTCCATACAGGCTGCCCGTGTGAATTTCTCAGAGTGACCATGACAGATTGAGAGGGACAGTTTGAGGCAAAGGAAAGTAAGTTTTCTGAAGAGGGGTGAATTCCACAGTCTCCTGATAATGAAACAGAAATCTTGTCCTGCTCAGAGGTACTGAGTAGGAGGGATTGTGAATTCCCATCCTGCACAGAGGCTGGCTGGGAAGTTCAACTGTCTAAAGACAATGTGGCCAAAATCTTCTTTATCTTTTAAACTTATATCTTTACCTTCCTGCAAATTCAATCCTGGATAAAAGCCTGGAATATACAA
This sequence comes from Loxodonta africana, assembly GCF_030014295.1. Lineage (NCBI taxonomy): Eukaryota > Metazoa > Chordata > Mammalia > Proboscidea > Elephantidae > Loxodonta > Loxodonta africana. The sequence goes on from NW_026974887.1 coordinate 418,387, forward strand.
GTGTGGGTTTTTCAGGAGAGCAACAAGGGGAGAAGGAGATAGTGGCATACCAGAGAAAGAGAATAGTAGTCCAATGATCCCTGTGTTACTTAATGAATCACACAAGGTGTCCAGCATTCTTCCTTAACTATAGACATGCACATGCAGTAGATGTTTGAGCAATGACTGAATTAATCCTCACAGAATTCTTTTTGGCCATTACCAGGTATAGAGACCAGAAGAAGTCATTAGTTCCAAGAGCAAGCAATAATTCGCTGGTCTGAATTTTGTTCAGTTTCTGTGTTTGCCCTTCATAGATTGATAAAAGTTTCTGAATCTGGCATTGAAGACAGTGTTTTCTCTATTGTTATGGATTGAATAGTGTCCCCCAAAATGTGTGTCAACCTGGCCAGGCCATGATTCCCAGTATTGTGTGGTTGTCTTCCATTTTCTGATCTGATGTGATTACTTATGTGTTGTAAATTCTAACCTCTGTGATGTTAATGAGGCAGGATTAGAGGCAGTTATGTTAATGAGGGAGGACACAATCTACAGGATTAGGGTGAGTCTTGAGTCAGTCTCTTTTGAGATACAAAGAGAAAAATGAGCAGAAATGAGAGGGACCTCATACCACCAAGGACGAAGTGCCTGGAGTGGAGCATGTCCTTTTGACCCAGTGTCCACGTGCTGAGAAGTTCCTAGACTAGGGGAAGATAGATGATAAGGACCTTCTCCCAGAGCCACAAAGAGAGAAAGCTTTCTCCTAGAGCTGGTGCCCTGACTTCAAACTTCTTGCTTCTTAAACTGTGAGAGAATAAGTTTCTGTTTGTTAAAGCCATCCACTTGTGGTATCTCTGCTATAGCCACACTAGATAACTAAAAGACATATATAAAACAATAGTCAAAAAAAAAATGTTTTAAATACACACACACATGTATGATGTTATTAAACTTTAAAAGGTTTTACATTCTTATAACACATTTAACAATAGAGATTTGTATATACAAGTTATAATAAGAGCCATCCCCACATAAGTATATTGTACCTGCTCCCCCAAAGTGTCCAATGTGCAAAGATACATATGTACCCTTTTACAAGCTTCTTTTTTGCAGGGACACATGTAAATATGTTCGTTTGTTCGTTTTTATGGAAATTAGGTCACACTACCTATGCTTTTCTCCGAATCATTCTTCACTTGACAATTTCTCATGGTTCCTCTAAATCAGCAGACGTGGAAGGAGCACTATCTTTTTGGTTCTTCTGATTTTTAACTCCCACCACTTTTCTGTCAGTTTGTTGTACTGTGGTGGCTTTCATGTTGCTGCGGTGTTGGAAGCTACGCCACCGGTATTTCAAATACCATCAGGTTCACCTATGGTAGACAGGTTTGAGCGCAGCTCTGGATTTAGACAGGCTAGGAAAGAGGACCTAGTGATCTATTTCAAAAAAAATTGGCCAGTGAAACCTTATGAATAGTAGTGGAACACTGTCTGATTGAATGCCAGAGGATAACCCCTTAGGTTGGAAGGCACTCAAAATATGAGTGGGGAAGAGCTATCTCCTCAAAGTAGATCCCAGTTTAATGACGTTTCCTGATGGGCACAACTCATAATGAGAAGAAACTGATGCAAATATCCTTTAATAATCAGAATGTGGAATGAAGGAATTATGAATCTAGGGAAATTGGAAGTCTTCAAAAATGAAACGGAATGCATAAGGGTCAATATCCTAGGCATCAGCGAGCTGAAATAGCTTGGTTTTGGAAATTTTGACCCAGACAATGATACGTTCTACTATGTCAGGATTGAGATGTTGAAGAGAATGGCATCATATTCATTGATAAAAAGAACATTTCAAGATCTATCCTGAAGTACAACACTACCAGCGATAGGATAATATCCACAGGCCTACCAGGAAGACTAGTTAATAAGACTATTATTCAAATTTACGCACCAGCCATGAATGTGAAAGATGAAGAAGTTGAAGGTTTTTACCAAGTTCTGCAGTTTGAAATTGATCAAACATGATGTATTAATCAATCAAGATGTACTGATAATTACATAATTGGAATGCAAAGTTGAAAACAAAGCAGACAAATCAGCAGTTGGAAAATAAGGTATTGATGACAGAAATGACACTGAAGCTCACATGATAGAATTTGGCAAGACCAACGACTTATTCATTGCACATACCTTTCATCAGGAACATAAACAGTGACTATACTCATGAACCATTCCAGGTGGAATAGACAGGAATCAAATTTGTGGAAAGAGATGATGGAGAAGGTCAATATCATGAGTCAGAATCTGGCCAGGGGCTGACTGCAGAACAGCTGATCAGTTGCTCATATTCACATTCAAGTTGAAGCTGAAGAAAATGAAAACAAGTCCATGAGTCAAAGTATGCCCTTGAGTATATCAAACCTAAATTTAGAGACCATCTCAAGAATAGATTTGATGCACTGCACGCTAATGATAGAAGACCAGATTAGTTGTGGGATGATAGCAAGGACATCATATATGGAAAAAACAAAAAGTCATTAGAAAGACAGGAAAGAAAGAAAAGACCAAAGAGGATGTCACAAGAGACTCTGAATCTTGCTCTTGAACGTACAGTAGCTAAAGAGAATGGAAGGAATAATGAAGTAAAAGAGCTGAATAGAAGACTTGAAAGGGCAGCTGGAGAAGACAAAGTAAAGTATGATAATGTAATGTGCAAAGATCTGGAGTTAGAAAACCAAAAGGGAAGAAAACACCTGGCATTTCTCAATCTGAAAGCACTGGAGGAAATATTCAAGCCTCTAGTCGCAATACTGAAGGATTCTATGGGCAAAAATCGAACAACACAGGAAACATCAAAAGAAGATAAAATGAATACACAGACCATACCAAAAAGAATTGGTCGACGTTCAACCATTTCAGGAGGTAGCATAGGATCAAGAGCTGCTGGTACTGAAGGAACAACTCCAAGCTGCACTGAAGGCATTGGCAAAAAACATGGCTCCAGGAATTGATGGAGTACCAAATGAGATGTTTCAACACACAGACGCAGTGCTGGAGGCGCTCATTTGTCTATTCCAATATATTCGGAAGACAGCTACCTGACCAATTGACTGGAAGAGGTCTATACGTGTGCCCATTCCAAAGAGAGGTGGTCCAACACAACGCGGAAATTATTGAGCAATGTCATTAACATCACACACAAGAAAAATTTTGCTGAATACAATTTAAAAACAGTTGCGGCAGCACATAGACAGGGAACTACCAGAAATTCAAGCTGGATTCGGAGGAAGACATGGAACGTGGGATATCATTTCTGATGTCTGATGAATCTTGGCTGAAAGTAGAGAATATCAGTAAGATGTTTACCTATTTTTGTTTACTATGCAAGCACACTCAACTGTGTGGCTCATGAATATTATGGATAGCTTAGCAAAGAATGAGAATTCCAGAACACTTAACTGTATTCATGCGGAATATGTACATAGACCAAGAGGCAGTCATTTGAGTGGGACAAGGGGATGCTGTGTGGTTTAAAATCAGGAAGTTGTGTGTCATGGTGGTATCCTTTCACCATACTTCTCAATCTGTATGCTGAGCAAATAATCTGAGAAGCTGGTCTGTAAGAAGAAGAACATGGCATGAGTTTTGGAGAAAGATTCACTAACAACCTATGATATGCAGTTGATACGACCTTGCTTGCTGAAAGTAAAGAGGACTTGAAGCAGTTGCTGATGAAGAACAACCACTAAAGCCTTCAGTACGGATTAGACCTCAACATAAAGAAAACAAAAATTCTCACAACTGGACCGATAAGCAACACCATGATAAATAGAGAAAATACTGAACTCATCAAGCATTTCATTTAACTTGAATCCACAATCAATGCCCACAGAAGCAGCTGTCAAGAATTCAAACAATGTATTGCATTGGGCAAATCTGTTGCAAAAGATCTTCTTAAAGTGTTGAGAAGGAAAGATGTCACTTTGAGGACTAAGGTGTGACTGAGCAAAGCCATGATATTTTCTATGACCTCACTTGCTTGAGAAAGTTGGAGAATGAATAAGGAAAACCAAAGAAGAACTGATTCATTTAAAATACAGTGTTGGCAAAGAATACTGAATATACCATGGACTGCCAGAAAAATAAACAAATCCATCTTGGAAGAAGTACACCAAGAATTCACCTTAGAAGCAAGGATAGCGAGACTTCATCTCACGTACCTTGGACATATTTTCAGGAGGGACCAGTCCCAGGAGAGGCTCATCGTGCTTGGTAAAGCTGAGGGTCAGAAAAAAAGAGGAAGGCGCTCAACAACATGAACTGACACAATGGCTGCAAGAATGGGCTCAAACATAGCAATGATTGTGAGGCATCTAACAGCAACAACAACTAACATGTGTATGTATATATGCATATATTTATGTATATGTATGTGTGCGTGTGTGTGTGTATACCCATTGCTGTCAAGTCGGCTCCGACTCATAGTGACCCACAGGACAGAGGAGAACTATCCCACAGAGTTTTCAAGAACTGCCTGGTGGATTCAAACTGCTGACCTTTTCGTTAGCAGCTGTAGCTATTAACCACTACACAACCAGGGTTTCCATATATATATATATATACATGTACATATGTATATAAACACACACACATATATAAACACACACACACACACACACACACACACACATATATATATATATCCTCTTCACTAGTTTTGCTCCTCTAGAGATCCCAGGCTAAGACATTTGGTACCTACAGTGGTTCTAGAGGAACCAAATCTTAAGGATGAGTTTTCTGAATTGATCTCAAGTCTGGCTAGTCTTAAAGGCACTGTTGACAGTCTCCAGTAGTAAACAGGCTATTGCTAATCCATGGCGTGAGGTGGCAATAGAAATACACAAAATACCACTACACTGGATCAAATATTTGTGAGAGACAAGGCTCTAGCTGATCACATATTTGATACTTTTCTATAATTTTGTCAGAATGAGAATAATAAGGAAGCTGCTTGGTTGGTTTTGCTTTTGCTAGCCACACTGGTGAAAGAAAGAAATGGGCTCAAAGCTCAAACACCACATACAAGATCTGAAAGCTGCAGCTTGTGCCCAGAAAGAAAACCATATTTCTTATAGTAACAAGGCTAATGCTGCCAAAAATAAACTCAGATTCTTATCATAAGAGTGACTGAATTAAAGAGCCAGTTGAATATCCAGCCTCAAATGGTGTCTGAAGTTAAAGTGAGGGCACTGATTGGGAAGAAATGGGATCCTGAAACTTCAGATGAGGACATATGGGCAGATAGTCAGGAAGCGGGGGACAATGAACCTCCAATTTCTATTGAATCGCTCTTCCTAACAGAACCAGACCTCTTACTCCCATCTGAAGAAATTCTCTATCTTTGTCTGCTAAGCCACCCTTCCCAGTAAAACAATTATCCTTTCCACTTCCATCTGATGAGATTGCCCCAGCTGTGCCTGAAGTGTCTTGTTTGAGTTATCTCCTGGGGTGGTGTCTGGGGCATTGCCTGGGGCATCACCTTAGGCAGATGCCTTATAAGACACGGCTGAACATCCCACTGCCACTGCCCATTTTTGCTTCCAGACCTATACCTAGACTTCAGTCCCAACAAGCCCCAAAAGGTGAACTATGAAGTGTGACCCAGGAGAAGGTATGCTAAACTCCAAAAGAACTGCTTGATTTTTCCAATATATACATACAGAAACCAGGTGAATTGGTGTGGGAATGGCTATTATGGGTGTGGGATAATGGTGCAAGCAACATAAAGGTAGATTAGTATGAGTTTATTGATATAAGCCCAGAAGCATAGATTCTTCATTCAGTGTTTCAGCTTGAGAGGTTAGAAAAGGATCTAATGGTTTATTAGGTTGGTTCTCTGAAGCAAGGATTAAGTGGTGGCCTACAATAAATCAAGTGGAAATGGCAGATCTGCCATTGTATACTGTTGGAGAAGGTATCCAAAGGATGAGGGAAATTGGCATGTCAAAATGGATTTCTTAGGCTGAACCCACGGACCCGCACATGGAGTGCCCAGAGGACTCTCTTTTTACCGTAGCGGTGAGGTACAAATTTGGGAAGGGAGCCCCAGCATTATTGAAGACTTCTGTGGTTGCTATTTTATGTAAGTAAGAGTCCACAGTGAGAACTGCCCTAACTGAATTAAGACACCTAACTATAATGCAGTTGACTGGACCCCATGGTGGTAGCATCCAAGTGGCCGCACTCAATCAACAAACACAAGGTGGGTGTGGTTACCATAATGGACAGCAGAGTCAAAGCAGTAATCAGAATAGTCTGTTGCATGGATTTATGGCATTGCCTACTTAGTGATAGTGTCCCTGGAAGTGAAAGAGCTAGGAAATCTACATCTTCTTGAACCTAATGTCTTAGATATCTAGTGCTGCTATAACAGAAATATCACAAACGGATGACTTTAACAAAGAAAATTATTCCCTCACAGTCTAAGAGGCTATAAGTCCAAATTCAGGGTGCCAACTCCAGGTGAGGGCTTTTTCTCTCTGTCAGTCCTAGCAGAAGGGCTTTGTCACCAATCTTCCCCTGGACAAGAAGCTTCTCAGCACAGGGATCCTAGGTCCAAAGGTTGCACTGCTCCTGACACTTCTTTCTTGGTGGTACTGAGGTTCCCCCTGTCTCTCTGCTCTTTTCTCTCTTTTATATCTCAAAAGAGATTGGCTTAAAACACAACTTACTCTTGTAGATTAAGCCCTGCCTCCTTAACATAACTGCTTCAAATCCTCGCTCATGAACATCATAGAGGTAAGATTTACAATACACTGGAAAATCACATCAGCTGACAAAATGGTGGATAATCGCACAATACTGGGAAGCATGGCCTAGTCAAGTTGATATACATTTTTGGAAGACAGAATTCAATCCATAACACCTAGTATGCAGCCATCGACCTGTTAAAAAAGCCATCGGCCTTTTTCTCCATACCTGTTTCGAAGTATCATCAGAAACAGTGTGCCTTCTCTCTGACCAGAGTGTATAAGTTCCAAATAATGTAGAGGAATTTCCGTTACGTTTTCTCTATCCTACCATTATTTGGCCTCATAGGCAGACCCAGTCACTTAATCGCATGGCAGAATGAAGAGATTAAAGCCCCAACATTCTTGCCAGTGGACCAGGAAGGTAGCTTCTCAGACAGCAGAGAGCCTCAGAGAGACAGAGACCAGGCGGCTCAAGAGAGGGATACCATAAAGTTGTTTTTCATACCCCTCCCCACTCCCACAGTTGCATATGCTTTGCTCTGACCCTAAGAAGTAGATCAATCCTTTGAGAACTGCATTATGGGTTAGAACACCAACAAGGTCCCAGACTGAGTGACGCTCCCATAGATTACATCCAAATATCACTGCAAAGTCTTCAAAATCTGAACTGACATCTGAGCCACAGCATACAGAAGGTGGGAAAGAACCTGCAACCTAAACATAACTGGGTCATGTGATTGCTAAAATAAACAACATCAACATTTTCTGTAAGATTTAAGTAAGGCACACAGTCTTGGAATCATAGACAAAAACTTTAAAAAGCTATTTTAACCACTCTCAAGAAGTAACAGGCACACTTGAGATAAATAGAGAAATAAATAGAAACCAATGAAATGAAAATTTTAGACAGGAAACACACAATAATAGAGATAAAAAATTCACTTGATCTTCTCAACAGCAGAATGCAGTTGACAGACAAAAGAATCAATGAGTTGAAAACAGTTCAATAGAAAATATCCAATCTGAAAACAGAGAACAAAGATTAAAAAAAAATGAACAGAGCCTCAAAAAATATCCAAAAATATCTAACATTTATTTATTGGAATTTCATAAGGTGTAAAAAAAATATGTGGTGTAGGAAAAAGTATTTGAAGAAATACTGGCTCAACGCTTTCCCAATTTGTTGAAAGACATAAACTTACAGATTCAACAAGCTATGCAAACTGCAATAAGTTAAACTCAAATAATTTTATGCCCAAATGCCTCACTGTCGGTTGTGGAATAACAAGGACCAAGAAAATATCTTCAAAGAAGCTAGAGAGAAAACAACTCATTTCACACAGGAAAAACAATTGCAATGACTCTGTATTCATCATCAGAAGCTATGGAGGCCAAAAGGCTGTGAAAACAACATTTTTTCAACACTGAAAGAAAGGAAACATTAACCCAGCTTTCTATATCCTGTTATTTCCTTCATGTGTAAAGGAACAATACTAACATTCTCAGGTGAAGGAAAGTTAAGGGAATTCATCGCCACCAGACTTGTTGTAAATGAAACATTAAAGGAAGTTCTTCAGGTGGTAGACTTGGAATTTCAGGAATTATGGAAAGCAACAAAGTGGAAAGTACCTTCTGAAGTTCGCCCTTCAGCCAAAGATTAGACAGGTCTATAAAACAAACAATAACACAAGTGAAGAAAGTGATACTTAGTTCAATCATGTGCATGAGACCAAAAGTGCAAAACCGACCCAAAAGCACTGAAAAGAGGGCAGGATGGAACAGGAATCATGGCGGATGGAAATGGGGAACTGGAGCATAGGAGAGTGCTCACACATCATGAGGACTGCAACCAATGTCACAAAACAATTGTGTATAAATGGTTGAACGAGAAACTAACTTGTTCTGTAAAGTTTCAAGTAAAGCGCAATAATAAAAAAAAAAGTGATAGGTATCTGGGTAAACATATTATGCCATCCCTGCTGTCACTGTACAACACGGCGCAGGAGTCTCCTCTTTGGAAAGATTTTCTAGCCTATTGGAAACACTTTGGAATACGCTCTTGGTGGCAAATTAGTATTAGAGAATGGGGTTAATTTTGAAAATATCTGAGATGTTTGTACTCAATACGGTGAATAAACTGGATAATAATGTTTTCAAAGCTAAATGAGGTGTTCTAACAACAACAACAACAACAAAATAGGCCTGAATTCCTATGTGGGCCATGAGCCTGCTCCAAAGGCCTTCTCCAGAGAGGCATTTCAGGCATGTCTAGAGCAGCAGGAGCACAGGGGAATGTATGTATCAACACCCCCCACCCCAGGGCCTTCTCTGAAGGGTAAGTACCTGCTTTAGTACTAAGCTTAGGGGTTCATAGTCATTCTGCATAAGGTGTTCGGGTTCAAGTCTGTAATCCAGCTGGGATTCTGTGTGTGCTGCATCTCTGCATCAAAAGAACATGCTTCTAGGAGCAGAATGCCAGGAGAGAGGCAGTTGGGCAGCTGGGGGTGGGGGGTGCTGTGCAGACAGGGGTGCCTGAGGGAGGCACAATATAGTCATTCTGCACGGGTTCTAGTCATTCTGTACAAGAATTAGAATGCTCCCACCAGTGCACAATAGTTTACATGCAGGACATAAACAAAGTGACTCAAGGACAAAGTCGAACAGTAAACCAATCTACTCCCTGTCAGTCCTTACCTGAGAAGGTCTTCATGAGGATTTCCGGGGATGGAGAAGGACACAGTAAACGCTAACTGATTTTACCTCTTCCTTCCTCAAGAAACAGGAAATGGTGTTAAGATGTCGGTGTCAAGCCCCAAACTTCTCTTCTGGTCTGTATCTAAGGTTTATAATAAAACTGGGAACCAGGCAATCAGCCCTGAGCAGACAGACCTAGGAGTATTTCTAGTGCCCCACACCTTTGAGTTCCTGTGAGATCCTGTTCCTAGTCACTAGATTAGCAGAGGAGCTGAATGAAATTCCTTGTTTTAAGGCAACTTGGGCTTAAAGCAGGCACTTATTGCTAAAGGCGTATTTCTTTGTGTTAATTTATGATCCTAAACAAATCCGGAGTTTGGAGCTCATTTTGATAATTCCTCATTAGTCTGCGTAGACAAGAGTCTGCTTACAGTCAGTGATGACAGTGGAGGAAACAAAGTCCCTAGCCCAGAGGAAGGACTGCTCCCCAAATTTGGGTCAATGCCCCTGGGGAACATCGGGGAGGTGCACTGTGGCCTCTGTGGCTTTGCCTTCTGCTCCTGGAATTGCACCCTGGGGGCCTCCTTATGCGGACCCAGAGTCCGTGGGTGACCACAACTCCCACCCTACGGGGTCATCGTCCGGACGCACTTTGTGATACGCTTCCTGCCCTCCTTCCCAGCATAAGCGCTGCGATCACACGTGGCAGAACCAGTTCCCAGGTCCAGACCCTAGGCCTTGCCCTCCATGGCCTTAGGCTTCCCCTAGTCCTGGTGGAACCCGCAAGCCTGGCAGGTTCAAGGTTAGCACCTGGCTGGGTGGGCTTGGGCCTGTCTCAAAAGGCTCATGGCGCACGCAGGTTCCTCCTCTTTGGAGCCTGTGGGCTTGCAGTGGGCAGCCCGGCATCTCCTGCCTCCCTCGGGTTCCCTCTATGAGCAGCAGCTCCCCTCCCTGCCACGCCACCAACCGCTCAACAGTCGCACTGCCTGCTTTCTGCTTCTAGAAGCTTGTTCTTTTGATGAACACATGCAGCACACACAGAATCCCAGCTGGATTACAGACTTGAACCTGAAACGCACAACTTTAAAACTACTAGATTGGGGCTGGGGGGGGGGGGTTGGCAGTGAAAAAAGGAAAAAATTTAAGAAAAGAACAATTACGAAAAAAGTATTAGAAGACTGTATCCTCACATTTGGACTCAAGAAGGCTGCGGATACACAACTGTTTAGAGAGCCTACTGTTGTATATTTCTTTGCAAATAAGTCTTAGATGAGGCAATTGGTACTGGCAATAGTTGCAGAGCCTGACTTTGGGGAAATCTGGGATTGATGAACTGGCTTGCATGAGGCTACAAGCCCTGATAATCAATACTTAAAGATGAGATTTGAGCAACCTATAACATGCATCAGAATTTTTTCTAAGTAAATTAGTACCAGAAGATGCCTTTAACAACTAAATAAAATGGGTCAGTAGTTCAAGATCTCCCTACAAAGAAAATGGTAGACCTAGATCGTTTCCAGTCAGGTTCCAGCAAACATGCAAGAAAAAGTAATTTTAATCTTTTACATAGTCAACAGAGATTAGAAAACCATGAGATACTCCCCTAACTTGATCCTTAAGGCTAGTTTAAAAAAGATAACAAATTAGAGAAGGATGGTAGAAGAAGAGTTAGAGGACAAGCACACTCAGTAACTGAGATGCAAAACCCTACATAAGATGCCAGCAAAGTATAAACCATGTAACATGCCATGATCAAGGCGGTTTATTGTAGGCATACAAATTTGAGTGAACATTAAAGATTTAATAATTTCATTCACCACATGCATAGGTGAAAGAAGAGAAGACATATGTTCACCTCAAGAGATGGGGGCAAAGCAGGTTGATAAAATCCAATCACACGGAGAGATAAGGACTAGGAGCAAACATGGAATAGAAAAGGAGTCCCCAAACGTGGAAAACCACAACTAGCATGATAGTTCATGGTGACGTGTGGGACATTCTCTTTAAAATTAATAAACAATAAAATAAGGATGCTTCTATCATTATTTTTATTAAACATTTAACAGTGGAAGTGTAAGCTAGTACAAAAAGAGAAAAAGTATAACTGCTATTTATAGATTATAAGACTGTCTCCACTGAAAACTGTAGAAAATATTGGAATTAATAGTAATCATAAATAGAAAATAAATTGAAATTTCAATGCATCAGCATCAAGCGGACTCTGTCATAACTCTTAGGTGAAAGCAAAGGACACTGATAGGGAAAGAGGAGGTTCAGGTGGGCTAGACCAAGGAGGGAAGAAAATTGTTCTGCACTGGGGTGAACTTATAAGTACGGGTATGTGTGTTAGTTACCTAGTCCCTCCATAATAAAAAATAACAACTGGATGGCTTTAAAGAACAGAAATTTATTTTTTCATAGTTCAGTAGGTAGTAGTTCAAATTCAGGGCATGTCTTTAGTGGGAGGTCCTTCCTTGTCTACCTCAGCTTCTAGTAGATGCCAGCAATCATTTGTGTTCCTGGCCTTGTGGATGCATCTGTCTTCTTTGTCTGTCTTCCTTTTCGCCTGTTTGTGTCTGTGTGTATTCTGCTCCTTTTATAACTAAGAAGAGTTAGGCTTAGGACCCACCCTACATTGGTATGACCTCATTCACATAATAAAAGGAGGCCCCCTATTTCCAAACAAGGTCAGATTTACAGGTACAGGGGTTAGGATTTCCACATACATTTTGGAGGGACACAATTCAATCCCTAACAGTTGATTTACCAGATATTCTGGATTGAGAGTACTCGCATGAACAGCTGAGAGTGGTTCTAATTCTTTGCCACATTCGTTGGCTGAAACTTGTCTCAATGGTCACCCAAAGGAATGCTGGAGCAATTTATTGTGTAGGCCCTGGCCAACCATTCCTAAGCATGTCCATTGTGTGGAAAAACACCACTCCCATCACCGAAGCCTTGAGAAATTCATTGATAAGAATGGAATGGTGGTTGGAACCAGGAATTGTTTTATAGCCTAGATAACGTGGTGTAGCTGTTAGACATCCACATGGTGATGTCAGGTAATAAAACTTCACCCCACATGGAGATGTCAAGGATACTACCAACAGCTAATGGTCATTGAGCACCTACACTGGTACCAGGCACTTTCGTGCTTTTTCTTTCATATTTGCTTTTCATGATGGCCATATGAGGAACATATCAGTATAATGCATAAAGTGGTCAATACGGATTGTTAGGCTGACATTTGAATATATAAGTCTGGACCAGGAGGAGTTTCAATGGATGGAAGTATAAACCTCACGTCCTTAGCTACAAATAGACAGCGGTGAACTCACTGAGGCATCCTAGAGAGAGGGTGTCAATAGGGAGAAAGGGGTAAGTACTGAACCCGAGGGTACTCTGGTATCTAGAAGCCTGCCAGGTGAAGAGCAGCCAACAAAGCTCTCTGAAGTCCAGTGCGGTTCCTGGAGGGTTATCTGTCCTTTGTCTCTGTTACATTTCCCCAGTGCTCCTCCCACCTGCACTGGGTTGTCCCCTCCACAATGACAGGGACAGTGCGTACCTTTCACCACTGTATCTGCATAACATAGACTATTTCTGGCCCATGGAATATATTTACTGAATGAAAAATAAACAAAGGATAAGTGCATGAAATCATAGTTGATATCTTAGAATACATTAAGGGGCTTCCTGAGTAAGAGGGAGAAAAATTGATCAGGGCTGCTTCTGATATCATCTCTTAGGTGTAAAGAGTGTTAAACAATAGTTAAACAAAAAGATTTAAAGGCAGAGATGTATGTTAAAAAGATGTAAGTATAGCTTGAAGATTACTAGAAACACGCACATTTATTATTGCAACTATAGTCAAATTGCTAAAAACATACACTACATGCACACAGAATATTATAAAGTAATTTAATGGCCTCATTAAAAAAAAACTTTATCATGGGAAAGGGCTAATACTGAATGAAAATATCAGGATATAATCTTTGTTAATATACATAAATGTGTATTCTAATACACACATAAAACCAGTTGCCATTGAGTCAATTCTGATTCATGATGATTACCAAGTGTGCCAGAGTAGAACTGTACTCCATAGGGTTTTCAGTGGCTGAGTTTTCAGAAGTAGACTGCCAGACCTCTCTTTCATAGCACCTTTGGGTGGTCTTGAACTCCAACTTTCTGTCAGCACCTCAACATATTAACCATTTGCATCAACCAGGGTCTCTAATTCACATACATGCCAATATAAGCAAGGTAACAGACATACCAGAATGTTAATAATTTATTCTATGTCTTAGGTATGTTTTCTTGTTATTTATTGCATATGTTCCCATTGCTTCCAAGTTTTCAAGAAATAGAATGTACTTCTTCTATAAGCAGGAAAAATTCATGAGAGAATTTTAAGTAATAAAATAATTAACAGAAACAGAATGAGTAAATCTGTGGCAAGGCAGCCCATGAACCCAAGATTACAGTAACACTGGTATGAAAAGCAGAATTGAGGAGTCCTGAAGCTCAGTAGTCCCATGCATCCATCAGGAAAGAGGGAAGAGCAAATAAACAAGGAGAAAATACAGTAAGCCAGAGGAGTGGGAGGCCTCTGTTGTGGGCACAGTTTGAGATTATCCACTTTCATCATACAAACGTTTTTCTTATCCTGGATTTTAATGGTACTGTGTTATAAAAACAAATGATAAAATAAAGTATAATAAAAGAATAAATCTCATCAGCGGACTACTATCATTTTCCCAGCCACTGAGGAGGGCAGGAGACACACATGGGAAAGAAGATGGAGCAGTGTGAAGACTCACGTTAAGTGGGTCACGTTAAGAGAGTGTTTCTGAGACAGGCCTTAGCTGCTACCAGCTAGGGAAGTAGGCAGCCATGCAGGACCAAGCAGAAGAAACAGCACATTATTTCTGAGACCTACTCCAGCTCATAACAAATTATGAAGAACATTGGGAAGAATGAGAATTCCAGAACAGTTAATTGTGCTCATAAGGAACCTGTACATAGAACAAGAGAAAGTCATCTAAACAGAGCAAGGAATACTGGATGGTTTAAACTCAAGAAAGGTGTGCATCACCATTGTATCCATTCACCATACCTATTCAACCTGTATGCTGAGCAAATAATCCAAGAAGCTGGACTGTATGAAGAAGAATAAGGCATCAGGATTAGAGGAAGACTCATTAATAACCTGAGATTTGCATATGACACAACCTTCCTTGCTGAAAGTGAAGAGGCCTTAAAGCACTTACTGATGAAGATCAAGGACTACAGCCTTCAGTACGGATTACATCTCAACATAAAGAAAACAAAAATCCTAACAACTGGACCAATAAGCAACATCATGATAAAGTGAGAAAATGTTGACGTCATTAAGGGCTCCATTTTGCTTGGATCCACAATAAACACCCACTGAAGCAGCAGTCAAGAAATCAAACGACACATTGCATTGGGCAAATCTGCTGCAAGAGACCTCTTTAAAGTGTTCAAAAGCACAGATGTCACCTTGAAAACTAATGTGCGCCTGACTCAAGCCATGGTGTTTTACAGAATACCCTAAAGAACTATGGAGTAAAACCCTCTTATCGAAGGTAGAGTTTCTTTAGGAAGCACTGGGTGGGTGTGAGATTATTAAAAGGAGGATTGTGTGTGTACAGGAATGTAAACTTGAAAGCTAAACAAAGTGTGAGTCATGATTCTTATGAAGGGCTATTAGACTACTAAAAGTTAGGACTTCTATTCACCTTCTATGCCACTGATATTCCAAATACCTGCTTCCTTACCCATGGTGGACAGGTTTCAGAGAAGCTTTTTGAGGAAAACATACTAAGAAGTAAGGACTGGCAACCTATTTCAGAACATTAGTCAATGAAAACCCTATGGATCACAGCAAAATATTGTCTGATGTAGTATTGGAAGATGAGCCCTGTGATAGTTAAGGTTGTATATCAACTTACCTGAGTTATGATTCTCAGTGCTTTGGCAGTTGAGATGTAGTTTGGTAGCAATGTAGTGATGTAACCACCTCCATAATGAGATGTGATATACTATAATCACTTCCATGATGAGATCTGTTATTAGCAACCAGTCAGATGAAAGGGAATTCCCTTATGGGTGTGGCCTGTATCCAATATAGGTGGAATTTCTGGCAGTCTCAATGGGCTTTTGCTCGCTCTGGATCCTGCAGCTGGCTCCTGTTCATCTAAACTCCAGTTCTTGAGATTTAAGCTAGCAGCTTACTTGCATATCTTGGGATATGTCAGCCTCCACATCCTGTGAGACAGAGGTCTGCTGTCTGGCCTGCTGATTCTGGGTTTGCCAGCCGCTGCAGCTATGTGAGTCAGAAGAAATCTCCAGCTGGACCGACAGACTTAGGACTTTCTAGCCTCTACAACTGCATGAGCCATTTCCTTGATATAAATCTGTCTACATATATATTTATACACTTAACTGGTTTTGTTTCTCTGGAGAACCCTGCCTAGGACAAGCCCCTAGGTAGGAAAGCACTCAAAATACACAGTGTCCACAATAATGGACTAGAGTATACCAAAGATCATGAAGATAACTCAGGACCAGGTAACGTTTTGTTCTGTTGTACTTGGCATCACCATGAGTCAAAGCCAACTCAACAACAACTAACAACAACGAATTCATCAAAATACATCAATAAGAAAAGGAAAGTGTGACCCCAGAGTAGAAGTCCTTGGGTGGAGCAAATGGTTAAGTAACTACTAACAAAAAGATTGACAGTTTGAACTCACTCAGGATAGCCTTGGAAGAAAGGTGTGATGATCTGCTTCTGAAAGTTCACAGCCTTAAAAACACTATGGAGAGCAATTCTACTCTGCAACACATGAGGTCGTCATAAGTCAGAATCGACCCAATGGCAAGTGGTTAAAGTTATTTACAATACATACATCCTACTGAGGGCTTGGTTCCATAATATATAAAGAACAATGGAAAATTGATACAAAAAAAAAAAAAAAAGGAGACAGTTCAAGAAAGAAATAAGCAGGGCAGGGCCAAGATGGTGGAATAGACGCTTCCAGCAAGCTCTCTTACAACAAACACCCCAAAAAACGAGCGAAATGAGTATATTTATGACAAGCTAGGAGTCCTGAACATCAAAGGCAAGGTTAGAAAACGAACTGAGGGGCAGGGGGAGTAAGACACAGTTAAGAAGCAGAAAGGAATTACTGGAACTGAATCGCATGGAGCCCTCAGGCACCATTTCTGGGAGTGGCGGGCGGCAGCCTGGTACTAGTGTTCAGCCATAGTTTCCACAGGGAAAAGCAGCCAGCCACACAGCCTACTCACACCTCCAGAACCAGAGAAGAATGGTGATCTCTGCAAAAGCTAAGTACTAGCAATATTTTACTGCACCCCCCCCCCACGTCCAAGCTGGATTCAGCAGCTGATTTCCCCGGGCCTGAAATAGGCACTGTTGAGTGCCTAGAGCCATCCACCCAGCCTTGGAGAAGAAATAAATTTGCAAATGGGGGAATAAAAATTTGCCAGCTCCACTAACCAGGGGAGCTCAGGACAGAAGCAGCTCCTGTCCAGGCATAAACAGTCCATGGACTTTGAGTACATTCCTCTCTGCATGGACATGTGTGGACCTATATCAGGAGAATAGGCTCTTGTTGGCAGAGAACAACTGTTTCAGCTGTGTGGCGGAGAGGTGGGTGTTCAATGTTTGACATTGCTTTGCCTATTAAACAGGGTCCTCACCCACCCACATCACGGGCCTAAGGACTGTTTGCTCCACTTAGGTCACCAAGCCACCTGCAACAGGGGACCAGGGATAACTGGTACCTCCCAGCCCTTACAACCAAAAATATGGGGTGCCAATGGTCAGTCTGCAGAACGCACCTACCTGTACACTCTGGAGTACAGGGTCATGCTTTCCTCAGAGACACTTGGGGGGTGATTCTCAGCTCCCTGCCTCATTCAGAGCGTGACACCCTGCTGCAACCAGATACCGGTACCTACACCAATCACCCAAGCCCCTCTACGACTGTAAGACAGAGCCTGTACCACACACTTGATGATCAGCTACCTGGACATCTGAGGTGAATTCATACAAGAAAACGAATGGGCTCCTGAGCTGATCTACTTGATAACAGCTCTAGCCCTATGGGGACAGGACATCAGAGCTCCAAAGGCAAAAATAACCAAAGCTAGCTCACTTAAGCAACCAGTTTGAGCATATCAAAACAAAACAAAGCAAGAAGGTATAACACAGAAAGCAAACATAAAATAAACTAATACGATAACTTATAGATGGCTCAGAGACAACAGTCAATATCAAGTTACATAAAAAAAGAGAGCATGTTCACCTCAACAAGCTCTCAAAACAGAGGATCAAGTGATCTTCAAGATGAAAGTGGCTTCCTGGACTTACCAGAGGCAGGATACAAAATAAGGCAACAGGAAGGAAATCAGGGAATATGCAGAACAAGCCAAGGAATGCACAGATAAAGCAGTTGAAGAAATTAAAAAGATTATGCAGTAACATAATGAAAAATTTAATAAGCAGGAAAAATCCATAGACAGAGAGAAATCAGAAATTCAGAAGACTAACAATAAAATTACAGAAGTAGACAAATCGATAAAAAGTCAGAGGATCAGAATTGAGCAAGTGGAAGGCAGAATTTCTGAACTTGAAGATGAAGCACTTGGCACCAATATATTTGAAGAAAAATCAGATAAAAGAATTTAAAAAAATGAAGAAACCTTAAGAATCATGAGTGACTCTATCAAGAGAAATAACCTACGAGTGATTGGAGTACCAGAACAGGGAGGGATAACAGAAAATACAAAAAGAATTGTTGAAGATTTGTTATCAGAAAAACTCCCTGATATTGTGAAAGATGAGAAGATATCTATCCGAGAAGCTCACAGAACTCCACATAAGGTAGAAGTTAAAAGAAAGTCACCAAGACGTACTATAATCAAACTTACCAAAAACAAGGATGAAGAGAGAATTTTGAGAGCAGCTAGGGATAAACGAAAAGTCACTTACAAAGATGAGCCAATAAGAATAAACTCGGACTACTCGGCTGAAACTATTCAGGCAAGAAGGCAATGGGATGAGATAAATAAAAACTTAAAGGAAAAAAAATGCCAGCCAAGAATCATCTATCCAGCAAAACTGTCAATCAAATATGAAGGCAAATTAGGACATTTCCAGATAAATAGAAGTTTAGGGAATTGGTAAAAACCAAACCAAAACTACAAGAAATACTAAAGGGAGTTTTTTGTCTAGAAAATCAATAATATCATGTATCCACCCAAGACTAGGACACTGGACAGAGCAATCAGAAGTCAACCAAGACATGCAAATCACAAAAATAAATCAAGAAAAAAAACCCACTAAAAACAGGGAAACAGTAATGTTATTATGTAAAAGAAGACAACACTAAAAGAATAAAGAGGGACTAAGAATTTTTTTTTTTTTAAGAAATGTAGTCATAGATCTTCTATATGGACAAGAAGACAAATGATACAAAAAAAAAGTTAGGTTTAAATTTAGAAAAATAAGGGTAAATAATAAGGTAACCACAAAGGAGACAAACTATCCTACACATCAAAATAAAATAATAATAATAAAAAAGATTCAGCAGAAAAAAAAACAACAACGAACATGAGGAAAGGACAATATATAAAGATAATCTACTCAGCATATAAAGTTAAGTGGGAAAGAAAACTGTCAACATCACACAAAAAGGGACTTCAAAATGATAGCACTAAACTCATAAAGATACCTATCCATAATTACTCTGAATGTAAATGGACTAAATGCACCAATAAAGAGACAGACAGTGGCAGAATGGATTAAAAAACACGATCCATCTGTATGCTGTCTAAAAGAGACACACTTTAGACTTAGAGACACAAACAAACTAAAACTCGAAGGATGGAAAAAAATATATCAAGCAAACAACAATAAAAAAAGAGCAGGAGTGGCAATATTAATTTCTGAAAAAATAGACTTTAAAGTGAAATCCATCCCAAAAGATAAGGAAGGACACTATGTAATGATTAAACAGACAATATACCAAGAAGATACAACCATATTAAATATTCATGCACCCAATGACAGGGCTGCAAGATACATAAAAAAAAAACTCCATCAGCATTGAGAACTGAGATAGACAGCTCCACAATAATAGTAGGAGACTTCAACACACTACTTTCGGTGAAGGACAGGGCATCCAGAAAGAAGCTCAATAAAGACGTGGAAGATCTAAATGTCACAATCAATCAACCTGACCTCCTAGATACAAACAGAACACTCCACCCAATAGTAGCCAAGTATACTATCTTTTCTAGTGCACATGGAACATTCTCTAGAATAGAAGACATATTAGGTCATAAAGCAAGCCTTTGCAGAATCCAAAACATCAAAATATTACAAAGCATCGTCCCTGACCATAAGACCATAAAAGTGGAAATCAATAACAGAAAAAGCAGGGAAAAGAAATCAAACACTTGGAAACTGAACAATACCCTGCTCAAAAAAGACTGGATTATAGAAGACATTAAGGATGGAATAAAGAAATTCATAGCATCCAATGAGAATGAAAATACTTCCTGTAAGAACTTCGGGACACAGTGAAACCAGTGCACAGAGGCCAATTTATATCAATAAATGCACACATCCAAAAGAAGAATGGGGCAAAATCAAAGAATTATCCCTACAACTTGAACAAACAGAAAAAGAGCAACAAAAGAAACCCTCAGGCAAGAGAAGAAAACAAATAATAAAAATTAGAGCAGAGCTAAATGAAAGAGAAAACAGAAAAACAATTGAAAGAATTAACAAGGCCAAAAGCTGGTTCTTTGAAAAATCAACGAAATTGATAAACCACTGGCCAAACTGACAAAAGAAAAGCAGGAGAGGAATCGAATAATCTGAATAAGACATGAGATGGGCGATATTACAGCAGACCCAATAGAAATTAAAAGAATCAGATCACTATGAAAAATTGTACTCTAACACATCTGAAAACCTGGAAGAAATGGACGAATTCCTAGAAACTCACTACCTACCTAAACTAACAAAAACGGTAGAATAAGTAAATAGACCCATAACAAAAGAAAAACTTGAAAAGGTACCCAAAACTCCCAACAAAAAAAAAAAAGCCCTGGCCTGGATGGGTTCACTGCAGACTTCTACCAAATTTTCAGAGAAGAGCTATCACCACAACTACTAAAAGTATTTCAGAGCATAGAAAAGGACAGAATACTCCCAAACTCATTCTACGAAGCCAGCATATCCCTGATACCAAAACCAGGTAAAGACACTACAAAAAAAGAAAATTACAGACCTATATCCCTCATGAACTCAGATGCCAACATCCTCAACAAAACTCTAGACAATAGAATTCAACAACGTATGAAAAAAAAAATAATTCACCACAACCAAGTGGGATTCATACCAGTTATGCAGGGATGGTTCAACAGTAGAAAAACGATTAAAGTAATCCATCATATAAATAAAACAAAAGACAAGAATCAAGTGATTGATTGATGCAGAAAAGACATTTAACAAAGTTCAACATTGATTCGTGATAAAAACTCTCAGCAAAGTAGGAATACAAGGAAAATCCCTCAACATAATAAAGGGCTATTGGTAGCCAACATCATCTTATTGGAGGGAGCCTGAAAGCATTCCCTTTGAGTTTGGGAACCAGAGAAGGATGCCCTTTATCACCACTCTTATTCAACATTGTGCTGGAGGTCCTAGCCAGAGCAATTAGTCTAGATTAAGAAACAAAGGGCGGAGGGGAACAATTAGGCAGACTAGGTAGAAGCTACTGCTGATGTCTCTTGCAAGAAAGACTCGAAAAAACAAATGAATTGATTACATACATGACAATCTACGAACCCTGGCCAATGAAACACAGATCTAAGGAGTTGACCTGAGTGACAGGGGAGTGAAAAGCTGCACGCTGTTCAGCAACTGCTTCTGGAGCCGGTGTCCCGAGCCATAGCCTTGAGTTCTCGCGGTTCCCTGGTGCCAGAGTGGTGGGGCTGATCATGGCTTACTGAGACAGGGCAAGCATGAGACACAGCTCTAAGCCCCTGGAGTAACCTCAGTGGGGACCAAGCCAGCACACGCAGGCTGCACACCAAAGCTGCTGACAGGAGAACAAGGAAACACAGGGAACCAGTGACTGGTTTTGGAGCCTGGAGCGCACTGTCCCAGACAGAATACCTTGGAGCCGTGTTTTCGACTAAGAGCGGAGGAGCTGATCGTGGCTTCCTGAGACAGCGAAAGCATGGAATGCAGCCCTAATCTTCAGGGGCATTCTCGACCCAGCCAGTGCACACAGGATACACATCACTCTGGAATCTCAGATAAAACAGTTCTCACCAAACAAGATAAGTAACTTTGTCTATATTGCCACACTACTCTCTTCTGTCTACCTGATCCCTCCCCTCCCTGCCCCAGCTGGCTTCATCAACACTGGAATTTTCTGGGTCAGGGAGTGAAGTGTTCTGTGGGGGTTTTGTTTGTTTTTCTTCTTTTTCTAACCTATTCTCCTGGACTGAGAGAAAAATCCTTTCCTGACTTCCCTAAACTGGGAAAATAATACAGAACCAGCTGCAGCCAAGCATAAGAGATCCACAGTCTTTGGCTTTCATCCCTACAGGGAACCAGATGGCTATTATAAAGCAAAGGCAATTCTCATAGAGATCTGACTGTCATTGTTTTAGCTGAGGAGTGGAAAGGCAACTTTTGGAGGTCTGCTACCTCTCTACCTACTAAACAGAGCCCTCACTGATCCACAACAAGGAACTGACAGCTGAAGCTCCACCCACACCATCTAGCCACCTGCTAAAGGGGTCTGAGGATAGCGACGCCAAGAAATCTTCAGAGATACAACCATTGCATGCCTAAGGTACAGCTGCAGAGCCCACCCACCAGAGAGCGCGAGAGAATAGAGACACTCCTACTTCACTGGCACATGGAAGAAGGCTGTCAGAACCCTGTCCTCCTCGGAGCGTGACCCCCTTCTGCTATTAGAATCTGGTGCATACAACCATCACCACTACTCTTCTAAGTTAATAGGTGAGAGTCTACACCACACACTAGGTGACTCACTATCAGGGCACATAAGCTGATTGTATTAAAAAATACTGAAAGGACTCATGGGCTCATATACCTGGTAACAGCTCAAATCATCTGGTAATAGGACATAAGTGATTCAAAGGTTACAACAATCAAGATAGCACAATCTAGTAGCCCATCTGGGTGTACTGAAAGAAAACAAAACAAGAGGATAAGGCTCAGTTGGCAAATATAAAATAAATCATTAGAATATGTTACAGATGGCTCAGAGACAGCAGTCAATATGAAATCACATAAAGAAGGAGACCATGAGTCCTTCCACAAACCCCCAAATCAAAGGATCAAAATCTTTCCCAAATGAAGATACATTCTTGGAATTGCCAGATGTAGGATATAAAAAATTAATATACAGAATGCTTCAAGACATCAGAGATGACCTCAGAAATGAAATAAGGCAATCTACAGAAAAAGCCAAAGAACACACTGATAAAGCAATTGAAGAAATCAAAAAAGATTACTCAAGAACATAGTGAAAAAATTATTAAGCTGCAAGAATCCATTAAGAGACAGCATTCAGAAACCCAAAAGATTAACAATAAAATTACAGAATTAGGCAATTCAATAGGAAGTCAGAAAAGCTGAATCGAGGAATTGGAATTCAGAGTGGGGACGACGGAGGATGAGACAATTGACACCAATATTAAAAAAAAAAAATTTATAGTTGAAGAAAAATCAGATAAAAGAATTTAAAAAAATGAAGAAACCCTAAGAATCATATGGGACTCTATCGGAAGAATAACTTCCATGTGATTGGAGTTCCAGAACAGGGAGGGATAACAGAAAACACAGAAAGAATAGTTGAAGGTCTGTTGGCAGAAAACTTCCCTGGCATCAGGAAAGATGAAAGGATATCTATCCAAGATGCTCATCGAACCCCATACAAGATAGATCACAAAAGAAAATCACCAAGACATATTATCATCAAACTTGCCAAAACCAAAGACAAAGAGAAAATTTTAAAAGCAGCCAGGGATAAACAGAATGTCACCTACAAAGGAGAATCAATAAGTTCAGACTACTCGGCAGAGACCATGCAGGCAAGAAGACAATGGGATGACATATATAGAGCACTGAAGGAGAGAAACTGCCAGCCAAGGATCATATATCCAGCAAAACTCTCTCTCAAATGTGAGGGTGAAATTAAGACATTTACAGATAAATACAAGTTTAGAGAATTTGCAAAAGCCAAACCAAAGCTACATGAGTTACTAAAGGAAATACTTTGGTCAGAAAATCAATAATATCAGATACCAACACAACACAAGGTCACAGAATATCCTGATGTCAACTCAGATAGAGAAATCACAAAAACAAAATAAGATTGATTTAAAAAAAAATGCTCAAAACAGGGAATCATTGATGTCATTATGTAAAAGATTACCATAATCAAAAAAGTGAGACTAAATACAGGAGCCATAGATCTTCCATATAGAGAGGAAACCAAGGTGATATAGGATGATACAAGTTAGGTTTTTACTAAGAAAAATAGGGGTAAATATTAAGGTAACCACATAGATGCCTAACGATTCCATACTTCAGAATAAAAACCAAGATAAACATAATTGCTCAGCAAAAAATAAATTCAACTACTATGAAAAAGAGGAACACGCAATTTACAAAGAAAAACTTCTCAGCACAAAAAATTGAGAGGAAAAATGAAATTGTCAATGACACACAAAAAAGTCATCAAAATGACAGCACTAAACTCATAAAACTCATACTTATCTATAATTACGCTGAATGTAAATGGACTAAATGCACCAATAAAGAGACAGAGAGTCGAAGACTGGATAAAACAAAATTTGTCTATATGCTGCCTACAAGAGACACACCTGAGACTTAGAGGCACAAACTGAAAATATATCAAGCAAAGAACAATCAAAAAAGAGCAAGAGTGGCAATATTAATTTCTGACAAAATAGACTTTAAAGTTAAACCCACCACAAAGGATAAAGAAGGATACTACATAATGAATAAAGGGACAATTTACCCGGAAGATATAACCATATTAAATATTTATGCACCCAACGACAGGTCTGCAAGATACATAAAACAAACTTTAGGAGAATTGAAAGTGAGATAGACACACCCACAATTATAGTAGGAGACTTCAACACACCACTTTCGGTGAAAGACAGAACATCCAGTAAGAAGCTCAATAGAGACACGGAAGATCTAATAGCTACAATCAACCAACTTAACCTCATAGACTTATACAGAATAGTCCGCCCAACAGCCGCAAGTACACTTTTTTCTAGTGCACATGGAACATTCCCTAGAATGGATCACATATTAGGTCATAAAACAAACCTTTGTAGAATCCAAAACATCAAAATATTACAAAGCATCGTCTCAGACCATAATGCCATAAAAGTAGAAATCAATAACAGAAAAATCAGGGAAGAGAAATCAAATACTTGGAAACTGAACAATACCCTGCTCAAAAAAGACTGGGTTATAGAAGACATTAAGAAGGGAATAAAGAAATTGATAGAATGCAACGTGACGGAAAACAATTCCAAAAGCAGTGCTCAGAAGTCAATTTATTTCCATAAATGCACACATACATAAAGAAGAAAGAGGCAAAAGCAGAGAACTGTCCCTACACCTTGATCAAATGGAAAGAGAGCCACAAAAGAATCCATCAGGCACCAGAAGAAAACAAATAATGAAAACTAAAGCAGAATTAAATGAACTAGAGAACAGAAAAACAACTGAAAGAATTAACAAAGCCAAAGGTTGGTTCTTTGAAAAAAATTAACAAAATTGATAAACCATTGGCCAGACTGACTAAAGCAATACAGGAAAGGAAACAACCTGAATAAGAAATGAGATGTGCCATATCACAACAGACCCAACTGAAAATACAGAATCATGTTAGATTACTATGAAAAACTGTACTATAACAAATTTCAAAACCTAGAAGAAATAGATGAACTCCTAGAAACACGCTACCTACCTAAACTAACACAAACAGAAGTAGGACAACTAAATAGAGCTATAACAAAAAAAAAAGAGACAGAAATGGTAATCAAAAACTCCCCACAAAAAAAGCCCTGGCCCGGACGGCTTCACTGCAGAGCTCTATCAAACTTTCAAAGAAGAGTGAACACCACTAATACTAAAGGTATTTCAAAGCACAGAAAAGAATAGAACACTACCTAACTCATTCTATGAAGCCAGCATATCCCTGATAACAAAACCAGCTAAAGACAGCTCACAAAAAAGAAAATTACAGACCTATATCCCTCATGAACATAGATGCAAAAATCCTCAACAAAATTCTAACCAGTAGAATTCAACAACATATCAAAAAGTAATCCACCATGACCAAGTGGAATTTATACCAGGTATGCATAAAAAAAAAAAATTTATGCAAAGTTGATTCAATATTAGAAAAACAATTAATGTAATCCACCATATAAATAAAACAAAAGATGAAAACCACATGATCTTATCAATTGATGCAGAAAAGGCATTTGACAAAGTCCAACACCCATTTATGATAAAAACTCTCAGTGAAATAGGAATAGAAGGAAAATTCCTCAACATAATAAAGGGGATTTATACAATGCCGATAGGCAACATCATTCTAAATGGAGAGAGCCTGAAAGCATTTCCTCTGAGAACAGGAATCGGACAAGCATGCCCTTTATCACCGCTATTATTCAACATTGTGTTGGAGGTCCTAGCCAGAGTAATTAGGCTACATAAAGAAATAAAGGGCATCCGGATTGGCAGGGAAGAAGTAAAAATATCTCTTTTTGCAGATTACACGATCTTATACACAGAAAACCCTAAGGAATCCTCAAGAAAACTACTGAAACTAAGAGTTCAGCAGAGTATCAGGTTACAAGATAAACACACAAAAATCAGTAGGATTCCTTTACATCAAGAAAAAGAACATCAAAGAGGAAATCAGAAAATCAATACCATTCACTATAGCCCCCAAGAAGATAAAATACTTAGGAATAAATCCTACCAAAGATGTAAAAGACCTATACAAAGAAAACTACAAGGTACTACTGCAAGAAACCAAAAGGGACCTACATAAGTGCAAAAACATACCTTGCTCATGGATAGGAAGACTTAACATTGTAAAAATGTCTGTCCTACCAAAAGCCATCTATATATACAACGCACTTCCGATCCAAATTCCAAAGACATTTCTTAATGAGATGGAGAAACAAATCACCAACTTCATATGAAAGGGAAAGAAGCCCCGGATAAGTACAGCATTACTGAAAAAGAAGAACAAAGTGGGAGGCCACACTCTACATGATTTTAGAACCTATTATACAGCCACAGTAGTCAAAACAGCCCGGTACTGGTACAACAACAGACACATAGACCAACGGAACAGAATTGAGAATCCAGATATAAATCCATCCATATATGAGCAGCTGATATTTGACAAAGGCCCAGTGTCACTTAATTGGAGAAAAGATAGTCTTTTTAACAAATGGTGCTGGCATAACTGGATATCCATCTGCAAAAAAAATGAAACAGGACCCATACCTCACACCATGCACAAAAACTAACTCCAAATGGATCAAAGACCTAAACATAAAGTTTAAACGCTAGAGATCATGGAAGAAAAAATAGGGACAACATTAGGAGCCCTCATACAAGGCATAAACAGAATATAAAACATTACTAAAAAAGACGAAGAGAAACCAGATACCCAGGAGCTCCTAATAATCAGATACCTATGCTCATCTAAAGACTTCACCAAAAGAGTAAAAAGACCACATACAGACTGGGAAAAAATTTTCAGTGACGACATCTCTAACCAGTGCCTGATCTCTAAAATCTACATTATTCTGCTAAAACTCAATCACAAAGAGACAAACAACCCAATTAAAAATTGGGCAAAGGATATGAACAGACACTTCACTAAACAAAACATTCAGGCGGCTAACCGATTCATGAGGAAATGCTCTCGATCATTAGCCATTAGAGAAATGCAAATTAAAATTACAATGAGATTCCATCTCACTCCAACAAGGCTGGCGTTAATCCAAAAAACACAAAATAGTAAATGTTGGAGGGGCTGCGGAGAGATTGGAACTCTTATACACTGCTGGTGGGAATGTGGAATGGTAACACAACTTTGGAAATCAATTTGGCGTTTCCTTAAAAAGCTAGAAATAGAACTACTGTACGACCCAGCAATCGCACTCCTCGGAATATACCCTAGAGAAATAAGAGCCCTTACATGAAGAGATATATGCACACCCATGTTTATTGCAGCACTGTTTACAATAGCAAAAAGATGGAAGCAACCAAGGTGCCCATCAACGGATGAACGGATAAATAAATTATGGTATATTCACACAATGGAAAACTCCGCATCGATAAGGAACAGTGATGAATCTGTGAAACATTTCATAACACAGAGAAACCTGGAAGGCATTATGCTGAGTGAAATCAGTCAGTTGCAAAAAGACAAATATTGTATAAGACCACTATTATAAGGTCTTGAGAAATAGTTTAAACTAAGAAGAACACATTCTTTTGTAGTTATGAGAATGGGGAGGGAGGGAGGGTGGGAGAGTGGTATTTACTAATTAAGTAGTAGATAAGAACTACTTTAGGTGAAGGGAAGGACAACACTCAATACAGGGGAGGTCAGTACAACTGGACTAAACAAAAAGCAAAGAAGTTTCCGGGATAACCTGAATGCTTAGAAGGTCAGCGAAGCACACGCAGGGGTTTGGGGACCATGGTTTCAGGGGACATCTAAGTCAATTGGCAAAATAAAATCTATTAAGAAAACATTCTTCATCCCACTTTGAAGTGTGGCGTCTGGGGTCTTAAAGGCTAGCAAGCAAACATCTAAGTTGTATCAATGAGTGTCAAACCACCTGGATAGAAGGAGAATGAAGAACACCAAGGACACAAGGTAATTACAAGCTGAAGAGACAGAAAGGGCTACATGAACTAGGGACTACATCATCCTGAGACTAGAAGAACTAGGTGGTGCCCAGCCACAACCGTTGACTGCCCTGACAGGGAACACAACAGAGAACCCCTGAAGGAGCAGGAGGACAGTGGAATGCAGGCCCCAAACTCTCATAAAAAGACCAGACTTAATGGTCTGACTGAGACTAGAAGGACCCTGGCGTTCATGGTCCCCAAACATTCTGTAGGCCCAGGAGAGGAACCATTCCCGAAGCCAACTTGTCAGACATGGATTGGACTAGACAATGGGTTGGAAAGAGATGCTGATGAGGAGTGAGCTACTTGCATCAGGTGGACACTTGAGGCTATGTTGGCATCTCCTGTCTGGAGGGGAGATGGGAAGGCGGAGGGGGCTAGAAGCTGGCGAAATCGACACAAAAAGAGAGAGTGGAGGGAGGGAGGGGGCTGTCTCATTGGGGGAGAGTAATTGGGAGTATGTAGTAAGGTGTATATAAGTGAGAGACTGACTTGATTTGTAAACTTTCACTGAAAGTACAATAAAAAATATTAAAAAAAAGAAACAAAGGGCATACAGATTGGCAAGGAAAGAGTAAAAGTATCTCGATTTGCATATGACACGATCTTAAACAGAGAAAACCCTAAGGAATCCTCAAGAAAACTACTGAAACTAATAGAAGAGTTCAGCAGAGCATCAGGATACAAGATAAACATACAAAAATCAGTTGGATTCCTCTACACCAACAAAAAGAATATTGAAGAGGAAATCATCAAATCAATACCATTTACAGTAGCCCCCAAGAAGATAAAATACTTAGGAATAAATCTTAAGTTAGATGTAAAAGATTTATACAAAGAAAACTACAAAATACTTCTGCAAGAAACCAAAAGAGACCTACATAAGTGGAAAAACATACCTCGCTCATGGATAGGAAGACTTAACATTGTAAAAATATTTGTTCTACCAAAAGTCATCTATAGATTTAAAGGAATTCCGATCCAAATTCCAACGACATTTTTTAATGAGATGGAGAAACAAATCACCAACTTCATATGGAAAGGAAAAAGGACCCCGATAAGTAAAGCATTACTGAAAAAGAAGAACAAAGTGGGAGGTCTAACTCTACCTTATTTTAGAACATATTATACTGCCTCAGTAGTCAAAACAGCCTGGTACTGGTATGACAACAGATATATAGACCAATGGAACAGAATTGAGAATCCAGGTATAAATCCATCCACATATGAGCAGCTGATATTTGACAAAGGCCCCAAAACAGTTAAATGGGGTAAAGAAAGCATTTTTTAAAAATGATGCTGCCATAACTACATATCCATCTGCAAAAAAATGAAACCAGACCCATACCTTACACCATGCACAAAAACGAACACAAAATGCATCAAAGACCTAAATATAAAATCGAAAACAACAAAGATCATGGGAGAAAAAACCGGGACAATGTTGGGAGCTTTCATACATGGCATAAACAGTATATAAAACATTTGTAACAATGCAGAAGAAAAACTAGATAACTGGAAGCTCCTAAAAATCAAACACCTAGCTCATCCAAAGTCTTCACCAAAAGAGTAAAAAGATTATCTAGAGACTGGGAAAAAGTTCTTAGCTATGAAATTTCTGATCAGCGCCTGATCTTTAAAATCTACTTGATATTACAAAATCTCAACTACAAAAAGACAAATAGCCCAATTTAAAAATGGGAAAAATATGAACAGGCACTTCACTAAAGAAAACATTCAGGTAGCTAACAGATCATTAGCCATTAGAGAAATCCAAATCAAAACTACAATGAGATTCCATCTCACTCCAACAAGGCTGGCATTAATCCAAAAAGCACAAAATAATAAATTTTGGAGAGGTTCTGGCGAGGCTGGAACACTTATACATTGCTAGTAGGATTGTAAAATGGTACAACCATTTTGGAAATCGATTTGCCGCTTCCTTAAAAAGCTAAAAATAGAACTACCATACAATCCAGCAATCCCACTCCTTGGAATATATCCTAGAGAAATAGGAGCCTTTACACGAACAGATATATGCACACCCATGTTCATTGCAGCACTCTTTACAATAGCAAAAAGGTGGAAGCAACCAAGGTGCCCATCAATGGATGAATGGACAAATAAATTATGGTATATTCACACAATGGAATACTACGCTTCGATAAAGAATAGTGATGAAACTGTGACACATTTCATAACACGGAGGAATCTGAAAGGCATTATGCTGACTGAAATATTGTATAAGACCACTATTATAAGAGCTGGAGAAACTGTTTAAACAGAGAAGAAAATATTCTTTGATGGTTAGGAGAAGGGGGAGGGAAGGAGGGCAGAAGAGAGGTATTCACTAATTAGATAATAGAAAAGTACTTTAGCTGATGGGAGAGAAAACACACAATACAGGCGAGGTTAGCACAACTGGACTAAACCAAAAGCAAAGAAGTTTCCTGAATAAACCGAATGTTTCGAAGTCCACCGCAGCAGGGGTGGGGTTTCGGGACAATAGTTTCAGGGCATATCTAAGTCAAGTGGCATAATAAAATCTATTAAGAATACATTCTGCATCCCACTTTGGAGAGTGGCATCTGGGGTCCTCAACCTTAGCAAGTGGCCATCTAAGATGCATGAATTGGTCTCAACTCTCCTGGATCAAAGGAAAATTAATAACACCAAGGACTTAAGGTAATTCCGAGCCCAAGAGACAGAAAGGGCCACATTAACCAGAGACCACATCAGCCTGAGACCAGACGAACTAGATGTGCCCGGCAAGAAGTGATGACTGCCCTGACAGGGAACAAACACAGCAGAGAACCCCTGAGGGAGCAGGAGAACAGTGGGATGCAGACCCCAAGTTCTCATAAAAAGACCAGACTTAATGGTCTGACTGAGAGTAGAAGGACCCTGGTGATCACAGCTCCCAGACCTTCTGTTGGCCCAGGGCAGGAGCCATTCCCAAAGCCAACCTTTCAGACATGGATTGGACTGGACAATGGGTTGGAGAGGGATGCTGGTGAGGAGTGAGCTTCTTGGATCAGGTGGACACTCGAGACTATGTTGGCATATCCTGTCTGGAAGGGAGATGAGAGGGTAGAGGGCATTAGAAGCTTGTGGAATGGACACGAAAAGCTAGAGTAGGGGGAGGGAGTGGGCTGTCACATTAGGGGGAGAACAATTGGGAGCATGTAGCAAGGTAGAGATAAGTTTTTCTGTGAGAGACTGACTTGATTTGTAAACTTCCACTTAAAGCACAATAAAAATTAAAAAAAGAAAGAAGCAAATATTTAAACTCTCTATAAAAGGTGATAACTATATCACCAACAAATATATGAAAAGGGACTAAACTTCTTTAGTTATTAGAGAAATTCGAATAAAATGTCATAATGTGATATACATACCAGAATGGCTAAAATGAAAAAGATGGATAATGGAAACTAGGGGGTAGAACATGGAGCAATTGCAACTACTGTTGGTGGGAGTGGAAATTGGTACAACCACTTAAAAATCTAATTGACCGCATTTACTAATGCTGCGAACATACATATATTCTATGAACCAGCAATACTACTTCTACATAAATACCCATTAGAAATGGGTACATATGCTCACCAAAAGACATATACTTGTAAGCATCCTCCAAGGAACAAAGACGCTCCTTATGAATGCCCAACTTTTGAGGCCTTATTCCTAGTGCGTTGTACGGTGAAGTCCATACATACTGATATGTGTGTGTCGAAAAGTCTAGAGATCCCTGTATACTCAATCACCTCATATGCATGTGAAAGCTGGACAATGAATAAGAAGAATCGATGCCACTGAATTATGGTGTTGGAAAGAATTATAGGGTATACCATGGACTGCCAGAAGAATGAACAAATCTGTCTTGGAATAAGTACAGCCAGAATGCTCCTTACAAGCAAGGATGGCGAGAATTCATCTCACATGCTTTGGACATATCAGTGGTTGGAACCATTTCCTGGAGAAGGATATCATGCTTGGTAAAGTAGGGGTCAGCAAAAAAGAGGAAGACTCTCAACAAATGAGATGGATTGACAGGCTAGCTGTAACACTGGGCATAAATCCGAGTAATAGTCACATTAACTGGTCTTCCTTCTTAACAGCTTTGTACTTCAGGATAGATCTTGAAATGTTCCTTTGATGATGAATGCAATGCCATTCCTCTTCAATTTGTCATTCTTGGCATAGTAGACCATATGAGTTTCTGATTCAAAATGGCCAATGTCAGTCCGTTTCAGCTAATGCCTGGGATATTGATCTTTATGCACTCTGTTTCATTTCTGATGATTTCCAATCTTTGTAGATTCATACTTCATACATTCGATGTTCCAATTATTAATGGATGTTTGCAGCTGTTTCTTGTCATTTTGAGTCGTGCCCCATCAACAAATGAAGGTCCTGAAAGCTTGATTCCATCCACATCATTAAGGTTGACTCCACTTTGAGGAGATAGCTCTTCCCCAGTCATATTTTGAGTGCCTTCCAATCTGAAGGGGTCATCTTCTGGCACTATCTCAGACAATGTTCTGCTGCTATTCATAAGGTTTTTACTGGCTAACTCTTTTTCAGATGTAGACCACTTGGTTCTTCTTCCTAGTCAGCCTTAGTCTGGAAACTCCACTTAAACCCGTCTGTCAATGATGAGTCTGCTGGTATTTGAATACCGGTGCCATAGCGTCCAGCATCACGGCAATATGTAAGCCCTCAGAGGACAACAAACTGTGTTGTTGGAGCAAGGTTTAAAAAAAAAGAAAAAAAGGTATACGGGGGCTTAATTGTATTTACTTGCTAATCTGTGGTGTCTCCCTTTGTCTGTCATTTTATGGTACTAAGGCGGCTTGCATATTGTTGTGATGCTGGACGCTATTCTATTGATCTCTCAAATATCAACAGGGTTACCCATTGTCTTAGGCTGGGTAGAAGCAATATCAGTAAAACATATAAATACATATGCAGAGAGAGATTTATATTGAGGAAGTGGCTAACGTGGTTGTAGATGGTGGAATGTCTCAAGTCCATAGTTTACAATACAGGCTTCTCCTGACTCATGTTGCTACAGGGGCTGGCCAACCCAAGATCGGCAGGCTGGAGAGCAGGCTGTGAAGATTGAGGAATCCCAAGATTGGCAGGCAAGACTGCAGGAGCTGCTAGCTCAACTCTCAAGAACCAGAGTCAGACGAACAGGGGCCAGCTGCAGGATTCTGAATGAGAAAATTCCCACAAGCCCTGCCAGAATATCCACTTATAGTCAATGTACGCTACATGCCCAAGGAAACTCCCTTTCAACTATTTGGCTACTCACGGCAGATTCCATCAAGGAGGTGATTCCCCCTTAAAAAATCTTATCATGGGAGTGATCACAACATCATATGACTGTCAAACCACAGAGAATCATGGCCCAGCCAAGTTGACACACAACCCTAACCATGACACCCATGGTGGACAGGTTTCCACAGAGCTTCCTGGCTAAGACAGACTAGGAAGAAGGACCTGGCGGTCTACTTGTAAAAAAAAATTGGACATTGAAAACCTTACGAATAGCAGTGGAACACTGATAGAGTGCTGGAAGATGAGCCCCTCAGTTTGGAAGGCACTCAAAATTTGCCTGAGGAAGAACTGCCTCTTCAAAGTAGAGTGACCTTAATGACATAGATGGAGTAAAGCTTTCTGGACCTTCATGTGCTGATGTGGCATGACTCAAAATGAGAACAAACAGCTGCAAACATCCATTAATAATCAGAACATGGAATGAACAAAGTATGAATCTAGGAAAATTGTAAGTTGTCAAACAATGACATAGAACACATAAAGATCGATATCCTCGGCATTAGTGAGCTGAAATGGAATGGTATTGGCCATTTTGAATCTGAAAATCACATGGTCTACTATGCTGGGAATGACAGATTAGAGAGTAATGGAATCGAACTCATGGTCAAAAAGAATATTTCAAGATCTATCCTGAAGTACAATGCTGTCAGTGATAGGGTAATATCCATATGTCAACAAGGATGACCACTTAATTAGACTATTATTCAAATTTACCCACCAACCACGAATGCCAAAGGTGAAGAATGGAAGATTTTTACTAACATCAGCAGTCTGAAATTGATCAAACATGCAATCAAGGTGCATTGTTAATTACTGGTGATTGGAATGTGAAAGCTGGAAACAAAGAAGAAGGATCAGTAGCTGAAAATATGGCCTTGGTGATAGAAATGATGCTGGAGACCCCATGATAAAATTTTGCAAGACCAATGAGTTCTTCATTGCAAAAACCTTTTTTCAATGACATAAATGAAGACTATACACGTGGACTTTGTCAAATGGAATACACAAGAATTAAATTGAGAACATTTGTGGAAAGAGAGGATGGAAAACTCAGTATCATCAGTCAGAACAAGGCCAGGGGCTGAATATGGAACAGGCCCTCAGTTGCTTATATATAAGTTCATGTTGAAGCTGTAGAAAATTAGAACAGGGCCATGAGAACCTAAAAATGATCCTGAGTACATGCCATCTGAATTTAGAAACTATGTCATGAATAGATTTGACTCATTGAATGCCAATGACTGAAGACCAGAGGAGTTGGGGAATAACATCAAGGACATCATACATGAAGAAAGCAAAAGATCATTAAAAAGAAAGGGAAGAAATAAAAGGCCAAAATGGATGTTAGAAGAGGCTCTGAAACCTGCTTTTGAACTGCAAGTAGCTAAAGCAAAAGGAAGAAATGATGAAGTAAAAGAGCTGAACAGAAGATTTCAAAGGGCAGCTTGAGAAGATGGAGTAAAGTATCATAATGACATGTGCAAAGACTTTGAGTTTGAAAACCAAAAGGGAAGAACATGCTCAGCATTTCTGAAGCTGAAAGAAATGAAGAAAAAATTCAAGCCTCAACTTGCAATATCAAAGGATTCTATGAGCAGTATATTGAATGACAGAAGAAGCTTCAAAAGAAGAAGGAAGGAATACACAGAATCACTGTACCAAAAAGAATTGGTCAACATTTAACCATTTCAGGAGTTAGCATATGATCAAGAACCGATGGTACTGAAGGAAGAAGTACAAGCTGCACTGAAGGCACTGGCCAGAAACAAGGCTCCAGGAATTGATGGAATATCAATTGAGGTGTTTCAACAAACGGATGCAGAGCTGTAGGTGCTCACTCGTCTATGTCAAGACATTTGGAAGACAGCGTCCTGACCAACCAACTGGAAGAGTTCCATATTTGTGCCCATTCCAAAGAAAGGGACCCAAAAGAATGCAAAAATTATCAAACAATATCATTAATATCACATGCAAGTGATATTTTGCTGAAAGTCATTCAAAAACATTTGCAGCAGTACATCAACAGGGAACTGCCAGAAATTGAAGCCAGATTCAGAAGAGGATGTGAAACTAGGGATATCATTGTTGATGTCAGGTAGATCTTGGTCGAAAGTAGAGAATA
Source organism: Loxodonta africana (assembly GCF_030014295.1). Taxonomy (NCBI): domain Eukaryota; kingdom Metazoa; phylum Chordata; class Mammalia; order Proboscidea; family Elephantidae; genus Loxodonta; species Loxodonta africana. Next base: position 454,382 of record NW_026974887.1, read on the forward strand.
TCAGGAAGACCTGTGTATTAGTGACTATGCAAAGGCATTTGACTATGTGGATCATAACAAATTATGGATAACATTGCTAAGAATGGGTATTCCAGAACACTTAATTGTGCTCATGAGGAAGCTCTACATAGCCCAAGAGGCATTCAAAGGGATATTGCTTGGTTTAAAGTCAGGAAAGTGTGTATCTGGATTCTATCCTTTCACCATACTCATTCAATCTGTATGCTGGACTATATGAAGAAGAATGGGGCATCAGGATTGGAGGAAGACTTGTTAACAATCTGAAATATGCAGATGACACAAGCTTACCTGCTGAAAGCGAACAAGGCTACAGTATGGATTGCAACTCAACATAGAGAAAACAAAAATCATCAAAACTGAACCAATAAGGAGCATCACGATAAACAGAGAAAAGACTGAAGTTGTAGAGGATTTCATTTTACTTGGATCCACAATCAACACCCAGGAAAGCAGCTGTCAAAAAAAATCAAACGTCTTATTGTATTGGGCAGATTGGCTGCAAAAGAGTTCTTTAAAGTGTTCAAAAGCAAAGATGACACTCTGAGGTCTAAGGTGGGCCTGACCCAAGCCATGGTATTTTCATTCGCCTTATACGCATGCAAAAGCTGGGACAATGAATAAGGAAGGCCGAAGAAGTATTGACACCTTCGAATTATGGTGTTGGCAAAAAATATTGAATATACCATGGACTACCAGAAGTGGAAACAAATCTGTTTTGGAAGAAGTACACCAGAGTGCTCTTAAGAAGCGAGGATGGCGAGGCTCCGTCTCACGTACTTTGGACATGTTATCAGGAGGAACCAGTCCCTGGACAAAGACATCGTGCTTGTTAAAGTAGAAGCTCAGCAAAAAAGAGGAAGTTCCTCAATGAGAAGGATTAACACAGTGACTGCAACAGTGGGCTCAAACATGGTGACAGCTGTGAGGATGGTGCAGGACTGGGCAGTGTTTCCATCTGTGGTCCATAAGGTCAGTATGAGCTGCAACTGATTAGACCCGCCTAACAACAACAACACAACAGCAACAATGTATGGAGAGCAATTTCACATGGGTTTCACTACGTCTTTGATGTGGTGGTTGACAGGTGAAATTGTGCACTGTAGATTAGTGGGAAGGCACAACTGGACCCATACATAACCTTGCTTATTGGGTCACAGGCTGTGACAGTAATAATTCCTGCTTAGGAGAATTTGAAAGCTGTTCATTGTGGACGTGTGAGGGACTCCGAAATACTTGCAGAAATTTCCAAGTGGGTGGGGTGCTCTAGTGTGAGCATCGGGAGGAATGGACCCCACGTGTGCTTTACATCCTCTGCAGATTATGATGCAATCAAACATTCCCTTTTCACTGTCTTGCAAATTGTAAGAGAACAGGGGGAATTTTTAGGCAGGATGCTTTCAAAACACATGACAAGAAAATTTATTGAGACATTAAATTCAAAATAAAATTTTCCTATATTTTTCTTCCTTGCCTGTCTCATTTCAAGGAGGTAGTTGGACTCACAGGGTTGAACCTCTGAAACTTTGAGACTCTGAAGAGCCTGTTGTAAAAGCCTCAGCTCACTGGAGTAATCACACTGTGTGAACTGAAGCCCAGGGGAGGGGTGAGGGTCGGATAGCAGAGTCCTAGAAATAGGAAAGGGGTTGGCCCTGCTTCTTGATAGTGCCCTGGGGTAGATGGCAGCACCTCAAAGGATAATGCAGGCACATAGGTACACAAACCCCATCATGGTGTTCGCAGCCCTGCCAAGGTTCTCCTGCTTCAGCTAGGAATGGACGGAGCAGAGCCAATACTTCTAGAGAAATCACCCACGTAGGCTGGGGCAATGGGTGTTTTGAAGCCTGTCTCCAAACCTTGGTCCTTCATTAGACCCCAGGAATTATTGCATATTTGGGTGAGGAGGAAACCTAAAAATAAGTAAGGTTAAAATCCACCCCCCCCCACCCCCCCAATTCTGTAAGCCGTCAGCTCTGAGCTGGAATTCGGTTTATTTAAAGAAATATCATGCTTTTTTTCACATATTATTTTGTGCAGATTCACACTTATGATTCATATTATTCATTTATCCATTAAGTCAACGAAGATCTACTGTATACTGACTACATGTCAGACCCTATGCCATGTACTCTTGATGACAAAATAACTCAGAGAAGGTCCCTCATTGCCTGATCAGAGAAAGATCCAAGGTAACAGTTGTATCAGTTATGTATTGCTGTGTAACAAATGACTCCAAAATGTAGTGCTTAAAAGCAAAACCATTTACTAAGCGCATAGTTATTCCAGTTGTCAACTTGGGGATCTTCCTATCTGGGCCAGGCACAGTGACTCCCAGCAGGGATTCCTCATGCGTCTACAGTTCGCTTCCAGGTGAGCTAGGAGCCATTTCGTCTAAAATCAACTCAGTGAAACTGCTGGATCCTCTCTCCAATGGTCTCCCATCATCCAGCAGGCTGGCCTGGGTCTGTTCCCATGGGTTCTCAGGCTTTAAGAGCAACAAAAGGGCAAGTCTCAATGCAAAGTCTTTTCAACTCTCTCCTTGTGTCTGGTTTACTACTATCCTAATGGCCAAAGCAACCCTAAGGTCAGCCTCAACTGAGGGTGCAGAAAGACTCCTGTTGCTGATGAAAGGCGCTCCAGAGTCTCACAGAAGGCATGGACACAGAGAGAGGAAGAATGTGTAGACCTTTCTAAAACCATCTGTGGCAAGTAAATGGAATTGTGTTTTATGTGGTGGTAAAGGGCATCTTGAATACAAAGGCGTACAGAGCAAGAAGCGGACAAGTTTACCAGAAGAGTCAGGGGAGATCTCAACTAGGAAGTGATGCCTGAGTCAAGTTGGGAATATGATTGGATAGTTAAGGGATGACAAAGGCCCAGAATCCAGGAAACCCCAAGAATTCTCTAGAGGCTTCAGTACAAGGTGAGGGATGGCTTGATGAGAAAATTCTGAGGAGACAGAGTGAAGCCAGTGGAGCATTTGTCAACAGGCTCAGAATATCTTTTGCTCTGTTTTCCAACCAGTCCTCCCTCCTGTATAGTTTGGAGTCACACAAAGCGAGCCCCTAGAGTATTCGTGTTGAAATTTCTATTTTCCACCGAGAAGTCAGCACTTCCCTCACCACCACCCCAACTTTCCTAATTTCTTCCATAATAGATCTCCCCATTTCCAGGATCTTTTTCTAAATGGCATCCAAAACAAAAACAGAGTCTGGAAGAAGCAGAGGTCATGGCCTTTCCCAAGTCAACTCCTAAACCTCCTATTCTGGCTGCATAAAAGTCCTGAGTCTTAGTGCTTTTTGATGAGGTCATGAGCCTAACCTGTTCCAACAAGGTCAGTTCTCTTCACCACATACTTCACCAGGGAGAGTAGGCCAGCAGATGGGAAGGGAGACAACATCTTCTAGTCAGAGGGAGCAGCCTGTGTGAAGCCTCAGAGGCTAAGGAGACCTGAGAAGGATGCAGAGTGGATGTTGTATGACCAGGGCTGGAGAGACGATTCAAACTGAGTTAAATGAGAGGATTTGGTGGAAGCAACTGCCCATCACACTATTTTCATTCCCTGTATGCTATCTCTCCCTCCCAAGGGATGGTAACCTCTTTGAGTGCAGGGAAAAGTTTTAATTCATTTTTAATATATAATCTCCCTCCTCCCAGTCCCCAAGCCCCTACTTCAACTGTTGCCATATTTTTGTTGTTGCCCAGCTTTGCTTCAAACTGGGCCCATAGAACTGAGCAGTGACAACTATGATGTCACACAAGGGCTATGGAAGTCTTGGTGCTCACTCAGATGTCAACTGCTCTTTGGAGAGGGTGTCGATCTGAGGTCTCCTGCAGGAGAGTGTCTTTAGATAGCAAATTACGGAAATTCAGGACTGCAGCAGAATCTCCAAGTCATGAAAGATTCAGATATCATCAGTAACTGGGAGGAGGGATAGAGATCCTTCAGAATACCATTATTTTTGGACATCTTCACCCAGACAGAATGAATCAGTGATAAAAGAAAAAGAGGCCTTTCTCTAAGACTCTAAATAAGGGTGGGAGGAAAATTCTCCCAGATGGATAAGAGCTAGTGAACTAAAAAAAAAAAAAAAAAAACAAAAAAACTAGGGGACCTGATTTCCACAGAAAAGGGAGCCATGAGAGGACAAGATGAAGGATTTGAGGTGAACAGATAGGGTCATAGGAGGACTGACCTAAGAAAACATTTCCTGTCATTTAGTAGATAATTACCCAAAGTTTATAATGTCAATAAGAAATGCAGGAATAAATCAATGATCAAACTAAGGATTCTGAGAAATTTCTGGAATAAGTGCAGAAAAAATACTCAATTGTTCTGGCCTTCAAACCTGATGGAAAGGAAGGAAGCCAGTGGACAACTGGGACAGAGAATGTAGGATTGAGGAAAGGGTGGTTAGGGAAAAGTGTATTGCATTATTATATTTTCTAATGAGATGGAATTAACATACTATGTGAAGAACTAAGAAAATTTTCAAGAGGTTCTAGGAGTGGGTGGTGTGAAGAAGCACAGGGCCCACATCATTGTAAGCTATGTAGCCCCAGCCTGTTAAGGCAGAAGAAGATCTTTCAGACTCCTTCCCTAGACCCAGGAACTCATCTTCTCCTCCTATGTCTCCTCCCCACCTCTCCCCAAGGGCCTAACAATCCCTCACAGCAAAGATAGCTACAGGATACAATTTTTTACATTCCTACTTGACTTAACCTGAGCTTCATCTAGGATTACTAATTTCCCACTGTATCATAGGCCAGTTTTGTTGCTCTCCCCATTGCCATTATCTCTGCTGCCCCCTAGCCTATGCTGCCCTTCACTGGCCCTGCTTCCTGCTCCTTCCTGGTTTTCTGACACCCTCTTGACAAGTCCCCCATCCCATCTTCTGTCAGTCCCTGGAGCTTCCACTCCCCTCCCAAACTGCTTCTATTCATTTCTTCATTAACTCACCAATCCTTCCTTCATATTCAGAAATGTACACAGACCCTTAGGCTGACATTACAACACACCAAGACACACTCAGGTGAGGTTCTTGTGTGTTGTCCACCTGAGGTTTGTGGCATCAAAACTCTCAGAAATGGACATCTGTTTCTGCCTCACCCTGAAGGAGTGCTTCTCATAACATGGTAAGGGTCTTCTGTTCAGAAAAAGGCAATTTTAACCTTCTACCCTGGGTTGTTAAGGATACAAGGAGAAGCTTTATATATGTATAAAATACAAATTATTCTAAGTATGCTTCCTCCTATAAAAACCCTTCCCTTAAAAGAAGGCTGAAAAGAGTTTAAAAAGTGATGACAATTTCTCCTGTTTTATTGTTTACACTCTAAATCTATTATGAAAATCACTTTCATAGAAAATGTCTCTCAGAGAAGTCATGTGTGATTATGAAAGTTCACACAAATGAGGTCATTTTCATGTTCCAAAGGAACAATTTCATTTGGCATGCAACAAATGGCAAAAAAATTAATGTGGAGACCCTCTCTTTGCGATAGAAACTGTCAATGTATTATAGTCCTTTGAAGGACTATAGACTTCTGTTATGAAGTGTTATTATCACAAAAGACTTCCCAGAGGAGACTTGGTCTCCCACTATGATGTTCCCCAAAGGTGGAAGATTCCCAGGGAAAAAGGAAGAAACCACAGGTCCTGCAGAGATGGAGGATAGTGATGACGGAGAGGCCTCCAGGAACACCTGAAACCAGGGTCTTGGGTTACAGTTGAGGACCCAGTGCCCAGAGGATTCATGTAAATTAACTCTCTGTTATCAGAAATCTCAACCGAAGAGGAAAGTGCCAGTTAAGCTAGAATATCAGAAGCAAAAAGTCTAAGCTTCAGGCCCAGGAAGACTCCTTAAGAATCAGAGAGGTCTTTTTCCTCAGCTTCCTCTGAACAGGTATCTCATTCATCAAGCTACTCCAGAAAAGCAATGAGTCAAGCATGTGTACTTCACCCAAGTGTGTACAGTGAAGGGGGTAGCCCTGGTCTGGCAGACCAAAACAACCCATGCCTCCGTGGGCAAGATTGCCCCAGTCTTGAGGCCAAGTTCTCAAAGACAGCCCCATCGGCTCTGCTTCCAGTCTACACAATACCTAAGCCTCAGTCAGCATCCTGGAGTCCTGGCAAGAAGAGCCGGGCACCTTCAGGAGCATCTAGAGGAGCAGAGATAGGGGCTGGAGAGGCTACAGCACCTACTGGTGCTGCTGCAGATGTGGCAGACCTGGCTACAGAGGGGGCAGACATGGCCTCAAAATGTGGGCCCTTCTGGAAAGACGTCCTTTCAGGCTCCTTTCACCCACTGCACCTGTAAAACCCTCACATGTGCCTTCCTCCCCACCCCACTCCACCACCTTAACTGCAAGGAAAGCTCCAGCCCGAGGGGGAACTGGATGGAAGAAACCTCAGGACAGCTGACCATAGACACCAGGTTTGCTCAGAGGCTCTCTTGGAGAGGAAAGGACAGGCCTCATCTTGATGGTGAGCTCTTGAGGCCTTGAGGATGAGCACAGCATTAGTAGGGAAAGTGAAATGGGATTTCAGTGGGACTTGGGAGACTGAGAGGGAGCCTCTGTAATGACAGGTCTAAGGGAAGTGTGATGGTGAAGGGGGCATCACCAAGTTCTTTGTGGCAGAAGGAACCAGAGAGACAGTAGGCTGTGGGGAAACCTGCCTGCAGGTGAGCAGTGGGCATAAAGCCCTAAACGAATGACAGTCAATTTCTTTCCCAGCAGCCTCCACACATAATGAATGACACTTGCTTGGTCTTTCTCTTTTCTGTGGTCTAGCCTGAACTGCCCTGAGATCAGAGAACTGGAAGAGAAAAGCCTGACTGAGATGAAAGGAGCAAAAGAGAAGGCAAGACCTTCTAATCCTGGTGAAGACAGCCAGAGTACAGATAACCAAAGGTTGAGGGTAGGAAGGGGCAGCTTGAGGCCCAGGCTCCACAGGGCCAGAAAAGCCCAAATCTCATCCACAATATCAAGTTCCAGGGCCTGGGAAGCCCTGGAGGTGCCAGAGGTATGTCCACCCTGGGAAATGAAACCCCAGTTGGCACAGGGAAGCCCTCAGGGGTAAGGAAGGATAGACAGGGCCTCCAGGACAGGCACCTCCACCTGCAGGCTCTCCTACTTTTATTTCTCAGAGTGGAAGTGAGGGGTCCTATAAGGGACTGGTTGGGGTTGATGGCAGCAAGCGTTCTGAAGTGGGTAAATTCTGCAGTCTCCTGATAAAGAAACAGAAAGACTGAAATGCTCAGAGATACTGAGTGAGAGGGGTCTTGCATTCCCATCCCATGCAGAGGTTGCCTGGGAGGTCCACCTGTCTAAAGACCTAGTGGACAAAATCTTCTTTATCTTTAAAAGATGTCTTTCCAGTTAACTTCCTCTACGTTGAGTCCTGAAAAAAGGCCTACAATGTATACCGTGGGTTTTCCAGTAGATCAACAAGGGGAGGAACGTGGTAGTGGGACATCACAGAAAGAACGGTCTAATGGTCCACGTGTTACTTAATGAATCACACATGGTATCCATCATTCTTCCTTACCCCGTAGACATGTACATGCAGTAGATGTTTGAACAATGACTGCATTAATCCTGACAGAACTCTTTTTGGCCATTTGCAGGTACAGAGACCAGAAGAGGTCATTAGCTCCAAAAACAAGCAAGAGATTTGCTGGGACTTTTGTTCCGTCTCTGGGTTTGCTCTTCATCCAGTGATGAAAGTCTCTGAATCTAGTATTGATGACAGTGTTTTCCCTATATAAAATAACAGCCAATAAAACTACTTTAAATATATACATGTATATATTTCTATGATTTTTTTACTTTGAAAACTCTTGTATTCTTATTATAACACATTTAACAAGACAGATTTTTATAAGAATTATAATAAGAGCGATCCCCACATGTGTAAATTTTACCTGCTTCTTCAAGGTGTCCATGTTCAAAGACACATGTGTACCTCTTCACACATTCCTGCTTGCTGGAACACATATGTATAGGTACACACGTAACTCTATGGTTTGTTTGCTTTTCTGGAGATTAGGTCACACTCTACCCCCATGTTTCTCTGCACCATTCTTTTTTTTTTTTTTAATAACTTTTATTAAGCTTCAAGTGAACGTTTACAAATCCAATCAGTCTGTCACATATAAGTTTACATACATCTCACTCCCTACTCCCACTTGCTCTCCCCCTCTTGAGTCAGCCCTCTCAGTCTCTCCTCTCTTGATAATTTTGCCAGCTTCCCTCTCTCTCTAACCTCCCATCCCCCCTCCAGACAAGAGTTGCCAACACAATCTCAAGTGTCCACCTGATATAATTAGCTCACTCTTCATCAGCATCTCTCTCCCACCCGCTGACCAGTCCCTTTCATGTCTGATGAGTTTTCTTCGGGGATGGTTCCTGTCCTGTGCCAACAGAAGGTCTGGGGAGCATGGCCGCCGGGATTCCTCTAGTCTCAGTCAGACCATTAAGTTTGGTCTTTTTATGAGAATTTGGGGTCTGTATCCCACTGATCTCCTGTTCCCTCAGGGGTCCTCTGCTGTGCTCCCTGTCAGGGCAGTCATCGATTGTGGCCGGGCACCAACTAGTTCTTCTGGTCTCAGGATGATGTAGGTCTCTGGTTCATGTGGCCCTTTCTGTCTCTTGGGCTCTTAGTTGTCGTGTGGCCTTGGTGTTCTTCATTTTCCTTTGCTCCAGGTGGGTTGAGACCAATTGATGCATCTTAGATGGCCGCTTGTTGGCATTTAAGACCCCAGATGCCACATTTCAAAGTGGGATGCAGAATGATTTCATAATAGAATTATTTTGCCAATTGACTTAGAAGTCCCCGCAAACCATGTTCCCCAGACCCCCGCGCTTGCTCCACTGACCTTTGAGGCATTCATTCTATCCCGGAAACTTCTTTGCTTTTGGTCCAGTCCAATTGAGCTGACCTTCCATGTATTGAGTATTGTCTTTCCCTTCACCTAAAGCAGTTCTTATCTACTGATTAATCAATAAAAAACCCTCTCCCACCATCCCTCCCTCCCCTCCTCGTAACCACAAAAGTATGTGTTCTTCTCAGGTTTACTATTTCTCAAGATTTTATAATAGTGGTCTTATACAATATTTGTCCTTTTGCCTCTGACTAATTTCGCTCAGCATAATGCCTTCCAGGTTCCTCCATGTTATGAAATGTTTCAGAGATTCGTCACTGTTCTTTATCGCTGCGTAGTATTCCATTGTGTGAATATACCACAATTTATTTAACCATTCATCCGTTGATGAACACCTTGGTTGCTTCCAACTTTTTGCTATTGTAAACAGTGCTGCAATAAACATGGGTGTGCATATATCTGTTTGTATGAAGGCTCTTGTATCTCTAGGGTATATTCCGAGGAGTGGGATTTCTGGGTTGTATGGTAGTTCTATTTCTAACTGTTTAAGATAACGCCAGATAGATTTCCAAAGTGGTTGTACCATTTTACATTCCCACCAGCAGTTTATAAGAGTTCCAATCTCTCCGCAGCCTCTCCAACATTTATTATTTTGTGTTTTTTGGATTAATGCCAGCCTTGCTGGTGTGAGATGAAATCTCATCGTAGTTTTAATTTGCATTTCTCTAATGGCTAATGATCGAGAGCATTTTCTCATGTGTCTGTTGGCTGCCTGAATATCTTCTTTAGTGAAATGTGTGTTCATATCCTTTGCCCACTTCTTGATTGGGTTGTTTGTCTTTTTGTGGTTGAGTTTTGACAGAATCATGTAGATTTTAGAGATCAGGCGTTGGTCGGAGATGTCATAGCTGAAAATTCTTTCCCAATCTGTAGGTGGTCTTTTTACTCTTTTGGAGAAGTCTTTAGATGAGCATAGGTGTTTGATTTTTAGGAGCTCCCAGTTATCGGGCTTCTCTTCATCATTTTTGGTAATGTTTTCTATTCTGTTTATGCCTTGTATTAGGGCTCCTAGGGTTGTCCCAATTTTTTCTTCCATGATCTTTATCCTTTTAGTCTTTATGTTTAGGTCTTTGATCCACTTGGAGTTAGTTTTTGTGCATGGTGTGAGGTATGGGTCCTGTTTCATTTTTCTGCAAATGGATATCCAGTTATGCCAGCACCATTTGTTAAAAAGGCTATCTTTTCCCCAATTAATTGACACTGGTACTTTGTCAAATATCAGCTGCTCATACGTGGATGGATCTATGCCTGGGTTCTCAATTCTGTTCCATTGGTCTATGTGCCTGTTGTTGTACCAGTACCAGGCTGTTTTGACTACTGTGGCTGTATAATAGGTTCTGAAGTCAGGTAAAGTGAGGCCTCCCACTTTCTTCTTCTTTTTCAGTAGTGCTTTGCTTATCCGGGGCTTTTTTCCCTTCCATATGAAATTGGTGATTTGTTTCTCTATCCCCTTGAAATATGACATTGGAATTTGGATCGGAAGTGCGTTAAATGTATAGATGGCTTTTGGTAGAATAGACTTTTTTACTATGTTAAGTCTTCCTATCCATGAGCAGGGTATGTTTTTCCACTTAAGTATGTCCTTTTGAATTTGTTGTAGTAGAGCTTTGTAGTTTTCTTTGTATAGGTCTTTTACATCCTTGGTAAGATTTATTCCTAAGTATCTTATCTTCTTGGGGGCTACTGTGAATGGTATTGATTTGGTTATTTCCTCTTCGGTGTTCTTTTTGTTGATGTAGAGGAATCCAAGTGATTTTTGTATGTTTATTTTATAACCTGAGACTCTGCCAAACTCTTCTATTAGTTTCAGTAGTTTTCTGGAGGATTCCTTAGGGTTTTCTGTGTATATAATCATGTCATCTGCAAATAGTGATAACTTTACTTCTTGCTTGCCAATCCGGATATCTTTTATTTCTTTGTCTAGCCTAATTGTCCTGGCTAGGACTTCCAGCACGATGTTGAATAAGAGCGGTGATAAAGGGCATCCTTGTCTGGTTCCCGTTCTCAAGGGAAATGCTTTCAGGTTCTCTCCATTTAGAGTGATATTGGCTCTTGGCTTTGCATAGATGCCCTTTATTATGTTGAGGAATTTTCCTTCAATTCCTATTTTGGTAAGAGTTTTTATCATAAATGGGTGTTGGACTTTGTCAAATGCCTTTTCTGCATCAATTGATAAGATCATGTGGTTTTTGTCTTTTGTTTTATTTATGTGATGGATTACATTAATGGTTTTTCTGATATTAAACCAGCCTTGCATACCTGGTATAAATCCCACTTGATCAGGGTGAATTATTTTTTTGATGTGTTGTTGGATTCTATTGGCTAGAATTTTGTTGAGGATTTTTGCATCAATGTTCATGAGGGATATAGGTCTGTAATTTTCTTTTTTTGTAATGTCTTTACCTGGTTTTGGTATCAGGGAGATGGTGGCTTCATAAAATGAGTTGGGTAGTATTCCGTCATTTTCTATGCTTTGGAATACCTTCAGAAGTAGTGGTGTTAACTCTTCTCTGAAAGTTTGGTAGAACTCTGCAGTGAAGCCGTCCGGGCCAGGGCTTTTTTTTGTTGGGAGTTTTTTGATTACCGTTTAAATCTCTTTTTTTGTTATGGGTCTATTTAGTTGTTCTACTTCTGAATGTGTTAGTTTAGGTAGGTAGTGTTTTTCCAGGAATTCATCCATTTCTCCTAGGTTTTCAAATTTGTTAGAGTACAATTTTTCATAATAATCTGAAATGATTCTTTTAATTTCATTTGGTTCTGTTGTGATGTGGTCCTTCTCGTTTCTTATTCTTGTTATTTGTTTCCTTTCCTGTATTTCTTTAGTCAGTCTAGCCAATGGTTTATCAATTTTGTTAATTTTTTCAAAGAACCAGCTTTTGGCTTTGTTAATTCTTTCAATTGTTTTTCTGTTCTCTAATTCATTTAGTTCAGCTCTAATTTTTATTATTTGTTTTCTTCTGGTGCCTGATGGATTCTTTTGTTGCTCAATTTCTATTGGTTCAAGTTGTGGGGACAGTTCTCTGATTTTGGCTCTTTCTTCTTTTTGTATGTGTGCATTTATCGATATAAATTGGCCTCTGAGCACTGCTTTTGCTGTGTCCCAGAGGTTTTGATAGGAAGTATTTTCATTCTCGTTGCTTTCTAAGAATTTCCTTATTCCCTCCTTGATGTCTTCTATAACCCAGTCTTTTTTCAGGAGGGTATTGTTCAGTTTCCAAGTATTTGATTTCTTTTCCCTAGTTTTTCTGTTATTGATTTCTAGTTTTATTGCCTTGTGGTCTGAGAAGATGCTTTGTAATATTTCGATGTTTTGGACTCTGCAAAGGTTTGTTTTATGACCTATTATGTGGTCTATTCTAGAGAACGTTCCATGTGTGCTAGAAAAAAAAGTATATTTTGCAGCAGTTGGGTGGAGAGTTCTGTATAAGTCAATGAGGTCAAGTTGTTTGATTGTTGTAATTAGATCTTCCGTGTCTCTATTGAGCTTCTTACTGGATGTCCTGTCCTTCTCCGAAAGTGGTGTGTTGAAGTCGCCTACTATAATTGTGGAGGTATCTATCTCACTTTTCAATTCTGTTAAAATTTGATTTATGTATCTTGCAGCCCTGTCATTGGGTTCATATATATTTAATATGGTTATGTCTTCCTGATCCATTGTCCCTTTTATCATTATATAGTGTCCTTCTTTATCCTTTGTGGTGGATTTAAGTCTAAAGTCTGTTTTGTCAGAAATTAATATTGCTACTCCTCTTCTTTTTTGCTTATTGTTTGCTTGATATACTTTTTTCCATCCTTTGAGTTTTAGTTTGTTTGTGTCTCTAAGTCTAAGGTGTGTCTCTTGTAGGCAGCATATAGATGGATCGTGTTTCTTTATCCAGTCTGTGACTCTGTGTCTCTTTATTGGTGCATTTAGTCATTTACATTCAGGGTAATTATAGATAAATAAGTTTTTAGTGCTGTCATTTTGATGCCTTTTTATGTGTGTTGTTGACAATTTCATTTTTCCACATACTTTTTTGTGCTGAGGCGTTTTTCTTAGTAAATTGTGAGATCCTCATTTTCATAGTGTTTGACTTTATGTTAGTTGAGTCGTTACGTTTTTCTTGGCTTTTATCTTGAGTTATAGAGCTGTTATACCTTTTTGTGGTTACCTTACTATTTACCCCTATTTTTCTAAGTAAATACCTAACTTGTATTGTTCTATATCTCCTTGTATCAGTCTCCATATGGCAGTTCAATGCCTCCTGTATTTAGTCCCTCTTTTTGATTATTGTGATCTTTTACCTATTGACTTCCATGATTCCCTGTTATGTGTATTTTTTTTTTAATTAATCTTAATTTGTTTGTTTTGGTGATTTCCCTATTTGAGCTGACATCAGGACGTTCTGTTTTGTGACCTTGTGTTGTGCTGATATCTGATATTATTGGTTCTCTGACCAAACAATATCCTTTAGTATTTCTTGTAGCTTTGGTTTGGTTTTTGTAAATTCTCTAAACTTGTGTTTGTCTGTAAATATCTTAATTTTGTCTTCATATTTCAGAGAGAGTTTTGCTGGATATATGATCCTTGGCTGGCAGTTTTTCTCCTTCAGTGCTCTGTATATGTCGTCCCATTCCCTTCTTGCCTGCATGGTTTCTGCTGAGTAGTGTGAACTTATTCTTATTGATTCTCCCTTGAAGGAGAACTTCCTTTTCTCCCTGGCTGCTTTTAAAATTTTCTCTTTATCTTTGGTTTTGGTGAGTTTGATGATAATATGTCTTGGTGTTTTTCTTTTTGGATCAATCTTAAATGGGGTTCGATGAGCATCTTGGATAGCTATCCTTTCGTCTTTCATGATGTCAGGGAAGTTTTGTGTCAGGAGTTCTTCAACTATTTTCTCTGTGTTTTCTGTCCCCCCTCCCTGTTCTGGGACTCCAATCACACGCAGGTTATCCTTCTTGATAGAGTCCCACATAATTCTTAGGGTTTCTTCATTTTATTTAATTCTTTTATCTGATTTTTTTTCAGCTATGTTGGTGTTGATTCCCTGGTCCTCCAGATGTCCCAGTCTGCATTCTAATTGCTCGAGTCTGCTCCTCTGACTTCCTATTGCGTTGTCTAATTCTGTAATTTTATTGTTAATCTTTTGGATTTCTACATGTTGTCTCTCTATGGATTCTTGCAACTTATTAATTTTTCCACTATGTTCTTGAATAATTTTTTTGAGTTCTTCAAGAGTTTTATCGGTGTGTTCCTTGGCTTTTTCTGCAGTTATCCTAATTTCATTTGTGATATCATTAAGCATTCTGTAAATTAGTTTTTTATATTCTGTATCTGATAATTCCAGGATTGTATCTTCATTTGGGAAAGATTTTGATTCTTTTGTTTGGGGGGTTGGAGAAGCTGTCATGGTCTGCTTCTTTAAGTGGTTTGATATGGATTGTTGACTCCGAGCCATCACTGGGAAACTAGTTTTTCCAGAAAATCCGCTAAAAATAATGCAGTCAGATCCCTATCAGAGTTCTCCCTCTGGCTCAGGCTATTCGGATGTTAATGAAGCCGCCTGGGGAGGGTGGGGGAGGGAACAGAGAGATAGGAGAGTAGCACCTCAGAATATAGCCAGAGTTGCTTGTCTTGCTTGGAATGACTATTATATCTGAGATTCCCGCGGGCGCATCACCTATGTGTGCTGGCTGTGTGGAGATTGCCCCCGGGGGGTCCGGCCCGCTGGAGTCACGGTCAGATCCTCCGCTTCCAGCCCCACACCCAGCGTCAAGGCTCCTCTACTGGGACGGTGCACTCTTGACTCCAAAATCAGTCGCTGCCTCCCGGGGACTTCTCGTCCCTCCGGCCGCATGGCCGTGCCACCCCCGCGAACCACTTGGGCCGCCTCCCGGGGTTAGCTCAGATGGGTGGAGCAGCTCCCCGTGCTTGTGCCGTCACTGAGTGTCCCGGCTGGGACGCTGTTCTCCCCGCTCCAATACCAGTCGTTGCCTCCCGGGGACTTCTCCTACCGGCTGCATCCCACGCCGCCCGCGCGACCCGGGTGGGCCCCTTCCCGGGGTTAGTTCAGGGGGGTGGAGCAGCTCTCTGTATTTATGCCATACCTGCATCCAGTCCAAATCCCGGCGGGATGGTTCTCCGGCTGGGACACTGCTCTTCCTGCTCCAAGACCAGTCACTGCCTCCCGGGGACTTCTCCTACCGGCTGCGTCCCACGCCGCACACGGAACCAGCTGGTCCCCTTCCCGGGGTTAGTTCAGGGGGGTGCAGCAGTTCTCTGTGCTTGTGCCGTACCTGACTGGTACGCTGGCTCCAGGCTCTGGAAACAATCGCTGCTTCCCCGTATTAGTTCGTTCTCCATCTCTAAATCTGTGTTTGTTGTTCAGGGTTCATAGATTGTTATGTATGTGATCGATTCACTTGTTTTTCCGTGTCTTTGTTGTAAGAGGGATCCGAGGTAGCATCTGCCTAGTCCGCCATCTTGGCTCCGCCTCTCTCTGCACCATTCTTCACTTGACAATTTATCTTGTTTCCCATAAGTCAGCAGGCATCGCAGTAACACTATCTTTTTGGTTCTTCTAATTTTTAACTCATATATAAATGGGAACATACTTAAAAAACAAAAAACCCAAACTCACTGCCGGCAAGTTGATTCTGACTCATAGCAACCCTATAGAACAGAGTAGAGCTGCCCTTGGGATTTCTAAGGAGCAGCTGGTGGATTTGAACCACCAATCTTTTGGTTAGCAAGCGAGCTTTTAGCCACTGTGCCACCAGGGCGGTACACACTATAAACAGTCACATACAACTCTACAGAAATGAAAAGACATATCTTTAATGCTTTTGAAGCATACTGTTTCTACACGTTTTAACTCTCCTCTGTCTTTTCCGACAAGTGAATCCAAGGGAATTAACACTAAGAATCTCTTAGTGTTTATCTGTTAAGTTTATCTCATTATCCTTGCTTAAACCATTAGACACACGTATAAAACTCTGCAGATTCCCTATTTAAATTACATGTTCATGAAGAAACGTGCATTTTCTTCCTGAAATAATATGATAAATTCACATTATCAAGGTTGAGCAAATCAGTGTTGTTTCCATGTCCCAGTAAAAAAAAAAAAAAAAAATCCCGGTAGTAGACATTAATTCAGCAAACAATTAACAAAAAGTGTTTTAACAGAATTATTTAAACTGTGAATTCCTCTAAGATTCAAAATATACCAAGTATAAATGCAACACTTTGCACTGAGTTTTTCTCCTGGAAATGAACACATTTTTCTTTCAAGTTTATTTTTCATGTCCTTTGGTACTAAGTACTTCTCTCTAAGATCTCAACTAGAAGGCTGGGGAAGCTTATCTCCTGGGGAGGGACCAAAGAGATTTCATTTACTGACAGGAAGATGGGGCCAAACCGGACCTCAGAGATGACAGTCCATTTTGCAAAGGGCCCAAGAACTCACATGCATTATATTTGACTTCTCTGAGATCCCGGTCAGCCATGGTGTTTCCCAAACTTCATTGTGCACCCAAATCACCTAAGGATCCTGTTAAAATGCCGAGTCTGAGTCAGGAGGTCTGGGTTGAGGCCCAAGGGTCTACATTTCCATCAAAGTTCCAGGTGTTACCAGTGCTGCTTGTCCATGGATCCCAGTCTGAGGAGAGAGATCCTAGAATATCCAAATGAAGACTTCAGATTCAAGAAGATTCAGGGAATAAAGAGGAAACATCTACATCAATTCTTCTGGCCAGACCTCTGAGAGGGGTGGGGATCAGAGGTGCCTAGAACAACCATCCTTCATTCCCAACCCCAACGGGGACATCAGAGCAGTAGCCAGAGCCATGGCCGAGTTCCCAGAAGCTCCTTACTGTGTTCAGCCCACCAAGGTACAAAGAAGAGTAACAGGGATTGGTGAAGTCAGAAGTGGCCGAGTCTACTTCTATGTGAAGCACAGGTTTAAGTGTTGACCTCAATACATGCAGGCCCAACTTGTGACTCCCTCCTCCTAGACCTGGTGAGGCTCCATGACCTATGGTCAGCACAGAATTTTTCTGTAGGAGACATCTTTGAGACATATTGATTGAGAAGATCTGTGGGCTTGGGATTTTCTGATGGGTTTGGTGTCTCTTTTGGGGCATAGGTTTGACACGGGGGTGACCTTTCTTTCTTTCCATGGGGCTCTCTAACCCTTGCTGACTTCAGAAGATCAGATGCATCCAGTGCCCAAAAGAGCAAAAAAGAGGGGGGATGTTGGTTGGGCCTGGGTGAGGGGTGTCAATATGAATCTCAGTGGTGGGAGGGGGACATGGAGCATTTCACGTGCATGTCTCCAGCTTAAAGAGTAGTCAGGAAATCCCAGTCTACAGCTTCGGCTTCAAGTCAGAGGCATGGAAAGCCCTGGAGACACCAGAGATGTGACAGCTGTGCCTCCATTATTGGGAGAAGAGATAGGAGAGAGTTTCCCTGTTTGAGCTGCCTTTCTTTGGATTCATGTATCCATTCCACAGATATTGAACTACCTAAAACATACTACACTAGGAAGTGTTCTACCTATGATTGGGGGATATATCAGTGTATAAAGCACACAAAAATTCCTGTCCTCACTAAGCTTATAGTCCAGTGGAGAGACAATAGATAATAAATGTAATAAACTAGGAAATATTTATTATGTTAAAGGTGATAAGTGCTGATAATAAAATAGGGCACAGTTAGAGAAGGTGACAAAGACTTCCTCCAAAACTGATAGAGAAAGCCTGCCCCTGGAGCCGACACCCTGAATTTGGACCATCAGACAACTAGACTGTGAGAAAATTAATTTCTCTTTGTTAAAGCCATCCTCTTGTGGTATTTCTGTTGTAGCAGCACTAGATGACTAAGAAAGAATTTGATACCAAGAGAATGAGGTGCTGCTCTAACAGATACTTAAAATGTGGAAGTGGTTTTGAAACTGTGAATGGACAGACTCAGAAGGAAGTGAGGAGAACTGGTAACACCCGAGAAGGTACAGATGGTGAGAAACAGCAGCAGAGAACTAGCAGCAGCAGGGAGCCAGGAGCAGCACACCCAGGAAACCAGGGCCAGGCAGCACTGGAGTCGACCCATGGAGCAAGAAAGCCTGTGTGCTGGAGGCTTCCTAGCAGAGTGGGGTGCCTCCAGGCACTTATTGGGGGAGCTAGTGAGCTTTGGAACACTTGCCCCAATAGGACAGATGTGTGCATAAGGCCAGAGGGCCGAGAGGCCAAGAAGCCAAAAAGCAGAGGTTAAAGAGACAAGGAATGTCAGAAGTTGAGCTGCCTTAGTCTCAAAAGGTATAGCCTTGACCTCTGGGGTTTCAAAGTGAAGCCATGGCTTCTGATGTTTCTAAGGGTGGAGTTGCCACTCAGATGGACCAGGAGAATGGTATGACTAAAGCTGAGGGAGCAGAGTTGCCATCCCAGTGGGTCAGGAAGGCAGAGCTGAAGCCCAGGGCTCTGGGGCTTCCACTCAGAATCTGGAGAGTGTGGCCAATACCTAGAGTTCAGAGGTCTGGGCCATTGTGTAAATGGTCTCAGAGAACAGAGGATTATCTGCAAAACCTTTAGGGCTAATGTAATGTGTTCTGTTAACTTGCTTGGTGCTTGTTACCCCTTCTATTCTTCCAGTTTCTCCATTTGTAATGGAGATGTACACCTTGCGCCTGTTCTGCCACTGTATTTGAAAGCAGATAACTTATATTCTAGATTTCACAGATTTAGAGGAATTTTTGGATTTTAGACTCGGTGCTGATTTAAGACTCTTCCTGTAATATGATGGGGTAAGTGCATCTTGCATGTAGCAAGGACATGAATTTGGTTAGGGGGCAAATGGTGGAATGTCATGGATCAAACTGTGTCTTCCCAAAATATGTCTCAACTTGGTTAGGCCATGATTCCTAGTACTGTGTGGTTGTCCTTCATTTTGTGATTGTAATTTTATGTTAAAGAGGATTAGGTTGAGATTGTAACCCCCTTACTAAGGTCATAACCCTGATCCAATGTAAAGGGCGTTTCTCTGGGGTGTGGCCTACACCAGCTTTTATTTCAAGAGATAAAATGAAAGAGAAGTAAGCAGAGAGTTGGAGATCTCATAACACTAAGAAAGCAGTGCTGGGGTTCCTGCTCAGAGAAGCTCTTAGTCCAGGGGAAGATTGGTGACAAGGACCTTCCTCCAGAGATGACAGAGAGAGAAAGACTTCCACTGGAGCTGGTGCTCTGAATTCGGACTTTTAGCCTACTAGACTGTGAGAAAGTAAATTTCTCTTTGTTAAAGCCATCCATTTGTGGTATTTCTGTTACAGCAGCACTAGATGACTAAGACAGTTAAAGGTGATAAGTGCTAGTAATAAAATAGGGCAGGGCTAGGGAGCATGTGAGTGTGAATGGGAGGGAAGAGTTTTTCTGGTTGCAATTTTAAATGGGTGGTCAGGTTGACCCTTAATAAGGAAATGGATTTTGAGCAATGAATTTTAAGTGGTGAGCTAATTAGTCAAGTCTAAATCCTAGATTCTGGGGCGAGAGGTGGTGCTGGAATGGGCCAGGGCATGGGCAGAGCTGTGAGCTCATCTCAGGGAACCATGGAGATTTCCCTCTCAATATGGCCATGCTGTGCCACCTTGAAATAGGCTATAGGATTTCAGGGCTGGCCCCAGGGAGATAGATAGGTCGTCTGCCCATCTGTGCACTGTATGGGTTTTCCCTCTGATTTTCTCCTCTTGGGTAGCATAAACCCATTTTGAGAAGCTGGACTAAAAGAAATGCTTTCCAAACCACACTCCATAAGATCACTTGATTTTTTCCTTTAACCAGAAGCAGAACATAGGTGCTCTGGGCAACTCTCATCAAAGGCATGCAGGATGCCGAGTGGGCCCCAGTGGTGGTATAGACTGATCCTCTTTTCTCAGTGATAGCTTCATAACACATTCCTTCAGGGGCCTGGCCCTGGACTGCTCCCTGTGTGGGAAGGACCATTCTGTGTGGTCTCTGTGCTGATCCCTGATTACTTCTGAGGAGCTTGGGTTTATAGGCCATTTTAGGTGCCTCTGCTATAATCTGCCTTCTAGTGACTCTTCTCCATTGGGTTTTTGCTTTTTCTCTATTCACTGAGAGGGATCTTAACATATTCTGAATGCCTATCCTTAGGTAGTTATGTTCATTGTAAATATCCCCGCCCGGCCTCCCCCCGCCACAAGTTTGTGGCATTTTTTTTCCTCCTTTTTCAGTAAGAATGAAAACTTCATTGGTTTGAAAAATACTGAATTTAAAAAGCACCTTTCTTGCAGGATTTTCTGAGAATTCACATATTATCTCTTAGTCACACTCACAGCAGAGGCCTTGGAAATGAGACACCGGTTAATGTCATTTTGGACCCCAAATGAGCATTGTTAACAGAAAAATGGGACTGAATTCCCACGTGGCCAGGAATCAGCCCTGAAGGCCTTCCCCAGGGAGGCATTTCAAAGATGTCTGGAGCAATGGGTGTGCCTCCCAGGGAATCATGAATGAACCTCTCCACAGGCCTGCTTTGAGGGGTTCCCACTCCCTTATGTACCAAGCTTAGCGCTTAATATGTCATCATTCTGCTTACAGTCTAGGTAAGAATTAGAATGCTTCCCTAAGGGGAAAATTCTTCGTATGTACTCCATAATCAAAGCGCCTCAGGGCAAAGTTTAAAAGAAAAGCAAGGCACTTCCCATCAGTCCGTACCTGAGAGGGTCTTTGTGAGAATTCCTTGAGACTCATGGAAAAGGACACAGTAAATGCTGCCTTCTTTTCACCTCTTCTCTCTTCAAGAAAAAAAGAAACTGCCGCTAAGATGCCAGGCATTCCACAAGCTCCCCTTCTCATTCTGTATCTAAGTTTAGTAACAAAACTAGGAACAAGGCGATCAGCTGTGAGAAGAGAACCCAGGAGTATGTCCAGTCTATGTCATGTTTGAGCTTCAGTGAAATCCTGTTTCAAGTCATCAGATCGGTGGAGTAGCTGGAAGGCTGAAATTACTGGCCCTCTGACTTGCGGGAAGGATGGAGTGTGGTTGGTAGGGTCTCCTGGGTCATTCTTTGCCCCAAGAGGCTTTGGAGGCTCCTTCATGTTAAAGCAAAGGCCTTTCAGGACTAGCCAATAAGATCATGGAAAGACTTTCTTCTCTGAAAGAAGAAATGGACTCAGGAGGGGCGGGCTTGAAGCTTTTCGTCTCTGGTCAGCTTTGTGGCTTCAGGTCACCCTGGCCCCTGGCTGCCTACAGAACCGGGCCTTTCTAACTTATCCACCTCTCTCTCCCTTCCAGTTTTCCCTCAGCACCATGGGCTGTGGCTTATGCCGGTTACGATGGTGTCCTTTCAGTAGCTCCTTCCACCTTTCAGAGGGGGCAGGTTCTCAGGGTATAGAGCACAAACCCACAGTGCCCTTAAAAACCCAAACCCACTGCCATCAAGTCGATTCCAAATCACAGAGACCCTGTACGACACAGTAGAACTGCCCCCATAGGGTTTCCAAGGCTGTAAATCTTCACAGAAGCAGACTGCCACCTCTTCTCCTGTGGAGTGGCTGGCCAGGTTTGAACCACCAACCTTTTGGCTAGCTGCTGAGCACTTTAACCAGTGCACCACCAGGGATCCTTACAGTACCTTTAGTTATCCTTTAACAGGAATGCTGCTGAGAGGACATGAGGCCTGACTGATCTTGAGGCTCAGATGGGGAGAACCTGAGGAGTGGGTGGGAGTATTGACTTCAGAAAGTCTCAGCATCCTCTGGGTCAGGTCCCTGGGGTCAAGCCCGAGTGTTGGGAAGCTGAAGTGGTTCTGAACCTCGGTGTGTTGAATGTCCAGTACACAGGCCTGGGCAGCCCCTGGAGGATTCTCAGACCTTATTTTGGCCAGCACTGGGGAAACCCTCACGGGGTGATGAAAGCAGCAATATTCCTGGGGATCTTTATTCCAGGATCTGAACTCAGTTTGTACAGTCTTGGGAGGTGGAAGATGAGAAAGTTAGGGACCACGCAGGATGTCAAAAGAGGAGGCTCATTTCACATCCTTTGGGTTCTTGTTCCCCCTCCCCCTCCCCCTTTTTTAGCAACTAGGGCTTCAAGCAGACATTTACTGTTTCGAGCTCATTTTGTTATTCTTCTTTAGTCTGAGCAGAGAACGGTCTGTTCACAGCTAGTGATGAGAATTGGGGAAACAAATTGCCTAGCCCAGACCAGGGCAGGCTTTGCTGCAGGAAATCCTTGCAGCTTAGCTCTACCATCTTCTGTCTCCCCCCAGACTGAGCAAAGCAGAGGGGTGTGTGGGAAACCTGCCACAGCCATGCTCAGTAGGGGCCTGCTCACAGCTGACCTCTAAAATAAAACCTTCCATTGCATCAGGACCAGAATTACCTGAAGAGCTTCTTAGAAGTGTAGATCCCTAGATACCCCCTCCCCAAGTTCCTGAGCAGCTGGAGGCCCATGAATCACTCTCTAGCACCTTCCATGGGGGTCTTCCAGGGAGGGGTCTACAGTGGCAGGGTCAAGGGAGGGTGGGGGCAAAAGAACTGAGAGATGTCTTAGGAGCCAACAAAATGGAGATGGGAGGAAAAGGACAAAGAAATAGATAGGGCTGAGAAGAAAATCTGAGCTGGGGGAGAAGAAAATCCAGGAAAACATGTCATTGGAAAGAAATCATCCAACTAAAATCATGGGATCTCGTGCTGAGAGTGCACAGGCTCAGGACCTCAGTGCAAAGCAGCTTCATGAAGCAACTCTCCCTGCAGCTTCTGTTGCAGAATGCCAGGCTGGTGGAAAAACAGTGCAAGAAATTCAGGCTGGCAAATGGGTCACATTCAGGAGGAACTGCTGCCAGGAGGTGGCCTGGAAGCACTACCTTACCCTCCCCGTGCAGTACTGTAGCTCTGGGAGCCTGGGGATCCCCAAAGTCTGATCGTGGCCTTAGGGGTGAGCCCTTGGGAGGACTCTTCCCGGTGCGGTGCAGCCGGTGAGTCCAGCCTGGAAAGAGAGGGTCCACCTGACAGTGTGGCCTCTTTGGCCTGGCCTTTTCCTCCCAGAAGTGCACCCCCCGGGGCCTCCTATGGGTGGATTTAGAAGCCCATGTGTGATCACAACTCACTCACCCGTGCCCAGCGTCCTAGGGATACCAGACAGCTGACCGATTCGCAGCGGAAGTGCTGCAGGCCGGGCGGTGCGCGTGGAAATCCTGAAGTCCAGGTTCTGGGCTGCCCTCTCCGTGGCGTTGGCTTCCCCCTAAATTTTAGTGGTAGCAATGAGGAGACTGGCGGCGGAGACCCAGAGGGACAAGAGCAGGGGCTAGAGGCTGGCTGGCAGGTATGAGGGGAGCTGGTCCTTCGCCAGAGGCACCGGACCCAGGCTCCGGTCCTCTGCCAGCTCTGCTGGGCCCAGGACCCGGTGAAGCCCTGGAGCGCTCCTCTCCCCAAGCGCAGCACCCACTGTGGCCGCCCCAACCGCCCCAACTGCCTCTCTCTGCCTTTTACTTCCAAAATGTGCCTGTGTGGGGATGGGGATGTATGTGTGTAACATTCTTGTGCTTTAGGTGAAAATTTAGGTAGTAAATTAATTTGTCATTCAGCAATTCATGCACAAATTGTTCCGTGACATTTCTTGTGATCCCTGCAATGTGTCAGCACCCTCCCCATCCTCACCCTCCTGAAAAATGTGTCCTTTTGATCCCCACATGCAACTGGACACCACACCACACACAAAGGCAATCCCAGCTGAGTTTCAGACCCAGACATGAAAAGCAGAACTTTAAAACAATAAGGATGCGGTATGAAAAAGAAAGTAATAAGTACAGACAAAAATAGAAAATAAAAGAATATTTGAAGACAGTATTCTCAGGAGCCGGTGGACACGACACTGCTTGGATAGCACACTGTTCATTTCTTTTCAGAAAATACAAAGTCTGAGATGAGGGAACTGGTACCAGGAGTGGATGCAGGAAAGAACCTTTGTGGAAATGGGGAGAATCTGGGATTGATTAAGAGTTTGGATAAGGCTGAAAAGAGTGAATATCCACATAATCTTTAAAGATGGCTTTCCAGCAGCCTAGAGCACACATTGGAAACTTGTCTAATAAATTATTGCCAGAAGATTCCATGAAGCAAAATGGATTGTTTTACTCGCCTGCTGCCGTTGAGTCGAAAATGGATTAGAGTTAAAAATCTTCCTGCAAAGAAAATAACAGGCCTGGATGACTCTCAGCAGATTTCATGAAACATGCGAAGAACAGGTAATTTTGGCCTTAGACAGGATCCATCAAAGAATAGGTGAAGATGAAACTCTCCTCAACTTGTCCACGAACCTAAATGCAATCATGGTCGGCAAGGTCAATGTGTTTGTTATCTACTGGTGCACAATGAATTATCCCAAAACTTAGCAGATGTGGGATAAACTACAAAACAGTCCATTCATTTTGATAAAGTTTGCAACTAAACAAAGATAGCTATAATTACTTCTATCCCAGAATATAGTTTTGATGTATGAATAAGCCAGAAATTTTAAATAACGAGGGTAACTATTAAAAGATTTTAAAACTTTTTTAATGCTGATATAATTGCAAACCTAGAGGACGAATATAAAATTGCTGATAAAGTGGCAGGATACAGGACATATATACCAAAATCAGTGCTATATTTCTGACCAGAAATAAGCACCCAAAAAAATGGAAATGGGAAGGATAGACCATTCTCTTTCCTCTGCTATTTGATTGTACCAAATAGTGTCAAAAACAATAAGATACTTAGGGAAATGTTTTGATAGAAACGGTAGGAGATCTATATGAAGAAAATAATCTACTGAAGTAAATAAAACAAAACCTGATTGAATATGAAAAAAATGCCTGTTCTCCCGAACGTGAAGACTTGTAAAACAAAAGTCAAGTGTTTCAAAACTAAGATATGTATATAATGCGATTTCCATTAGAATATCAAAATAGTTGTCTGTTGAACTGAATACAGAGTAGAAGTGCCGCTTAGGTTTTTTGGGGGGGTAGGGGGGAGGGAAGGGGCTGTAATCTTTACAGAAGCAGATCCCCACGTCTTTCTCTTGTAGAGCTGCTGGGTGTGTTTGAACTGTCAACCTTTCGGTTAGCAGCCAAGTGCTTAACTATTGTACCACCAGGGGTCCTTATACGATAGACAACCAAAATATGAAAAAGGATAGTAAGTGCAGCCTTCTTTCATTGAATAGAACAAATTAATACGTTATACTAAACAAAAAACCAAACCCATTGCTGTCAAGTCGATTCTGACTCATAGCAACCCTATAGGACAGGGTAGAACTGCCCCATAGAGTTTCCAAGGAGCGCCTGGTGGATTCGAACTGCCAACCTTTTGGTTAGCAGCCATAGCTCTTAACCACTGCGCCACCAGGGTTTATACTAAAAAAAAAACTAGGAACTGAGAAATACACCAATGGAACAAAATAGAAAATCCATAGGGAGATCCTAATAACCACGAAGACAGAGTTGATATTTCAACCAGGGAAAATTATGATTTATATAATAAATGGTGCTGACTCAACCGATTGTCCTTATAGAAAAGTGTACCAAAATACCACATAGATTTACAAATGTAATATATAAATCAACAACAATCTTAATAGAAAATTAGGAAGTTACATGTAAGATTTTCTTAACCTATATAGGAAATCCAGAAATTATAAGAGAAAAGGTAGATGTAATTGAGCATAAAATATTTCAATTATTGAAGAAGGGAAAAGAGCTTGCAAAAAAAAAGATAAGCAAAAGATTAAAAAATTTGAAGTGTAGATGACAAAGGACTAATAACTACTCCTACTTTAAATGAAGCAGACGCAAAAATTTGGTACTTGGAAAATGAGCAATGATTTTTTTAAATAATGTTTTGTTTTTGGTGAAACTTTACTCAGCAAATTAGGTTCCCATCTGACAATTTCCACAAAAATCGTTCAGATTTTTCACAATGTGATCAACAGTGTCTTTAATTGTGTTCTGGTTGTTCCATTTCCAGTACTCTAGTTTCCCTGCCCCCTTATGTTCTCACCTTTGCTTTAGAGTAATGGTTGACATTTTGGCCTCATATAATGGTTTTTTAATGGAGTGCCATACTGATGGATAATACCCTTTATTTTGTGTGCCAATCTGCTATTTTGCTAAAAGATGGCCTCAGAGGATAGTTTCAGTACAAGGTTTAAAGAGTTTCTCAGGGCGATAATCTCAAGGAATCCTCTAGTCTCAACTCATCAAGTAAGTCTGGACTTTTCAATAATCTGAGTTCTGTTCTTTGCTTTTCTCCCATTTTTTCGGGGTCTGTGTATTGTGGCCCTCATCAGAACTGTTGGTAATGAGCAATTAACCGACCATTCAGAAAAAAATCCAAACACCCAATAAACATAATCAAAGTTTCAAAAACAATGATAGTTAAGAAAATATCAATCAAAATCCCAGTGATACTGGCACAATTTAAAAATCAACACCACTTATGGCTGGGTGGGCTGTGGGAAGAAGGATGCCCTCAGACGTGGCTGGAAGGTGCTGTCATGGATTGAATTATGTCCCCTCAAAACTGTGTATATCAATTTGTCTGGGCTGTGATTCCCAGTATTGTGTAATTGTCCTCCATTTGTGATTGTAATTTTATGTTAAAGAGGATTAGGGTGGGATCCTAACACCGTTACTATGATCCAATGTAAAGCGAGTTTCCCTGTGGTGTGGCCTGCATCACCTTTTACCTTAAAAGAGATAAAAGGAAAGGGAAGCAATTGGACCTGAGGTTCCTGCACTGAGAAGCTCCCAGGCTAAGAAAAGACTGATGACAAGGACCTTCCTCCAGAGCTAACAGAGATAGAAAGCTACCCTGAATTTGGACTTGTAGCCTACTAGACAGTGACAGAATAAATTTCTCTTTGTTAAAGCTATCCACTTGTGGTATGTCTGTTATAGCAGCACTAGATGACAAAGACAGGTGTGTTATTATAGCCTTTTAGGGGAAAGACATAGACAGGGCTCTAAGCTTTTAAAACATTCTTTGAACTGGAAACCTCACTCATTAGAATCTACCCCACAGACGCAAATCTTATAGTATATAGCAACCCTAAGGACACAGTAGAACTGCCTCATACAGTTTCCAAGAAGCAGCTGGTGGATTCAAACTGCCACCTTTTGGTTAGAAGCTGGGCTCTTAAGCACTATGCCACCAGGGCTCCACGTAGTATATACAAAGGATGGTCATTATTAATGACAAAAAAGGAAAAATAAAATTAGTGTCCATTGATGATGTGATATTATAATAAAATTTTAATATATTATATTCAAATATTCTAATAATATTAGAATAATAATATAACAACCATATCATACAATAATACATAGTTGTCATTAGAATGAAATAGAGCTATAGAAGATTAGTAAGTAAAATTACTGTGAAGTATTATTGAAGAAAAAAAGCAAGATACAGAGAAGTATATATATAAAGTGAGCCCATATGGGTAAAACAATAATAACCGAATATATTTGGGTACGAGTATATATATGTGCATAAATGAGTAGATGCGCTTGTTTGCATGTGTGAATATGACAGTTTAAGCAAGAATAATAAGATAGAACATTTACCTGATTGTTGATATGAACTATCTTGGATTCAGTTATGGGAAGGGACAAGGGGTGGGGAGCTAGAACATACTGAAATGACTATGCTTAACCACCATACATGGTATGTGTTTTCATTTCTGTAGAATTATATGAAAGTGTATAGGTTGCACACCATCATTGCTGCCATTTATTTACGTTCTTTGTGTATAAATATGAGTTAAAAAATTAGAAGAACCAAACAGATAGCATTAGTGCCATATGTTAAGTGAAAAAAGGGGCAAGGAGTAATGTGGGTAGACTGTGTGAAAGGTTCTGTAACAGTAAACATGCAAATAGATCTACATGGATACGTACAACTGTAACATGTCTCCCAGAAAAGAGAAATGTAAGGAAGGACACTCATGTGTCTTTGAACACTGGACACCTTGGGGGAGCAGGAGCAAAATACCTGTGTAGGGATGGTTTGTGTTATAACTTCTTTACAAATTTGTACTGCTACGTATGTCATAATAAGATTATAAGATATTTGCAAGTTGTAAAATATGACAGATATATTTTTAAAACTTTTTTTTAATGTTGTTGTTAGGTGCCATCAGGTTGGTTCCGACTCATAATGACCTTATATACAACAGTAGGAAATACTACCCCATCCTGCGCCACCCTGACAATTGTTGCCATGTTTGATCCCATTGTTGCAGCCACTGTGTCAATCCATTTTGTTGAGGGTCTTCCTCTTTTTCTTATAGGGAAAAGAACAATCTTTAATGTCAGATCAAAGATTTTAATCCCTGGATAGAGAACACAAGCACAGACTGTATAAAAGTCAGACTCTGCAGATTTCATGTTTGGTATATGGAGCCAGTGACCTGTTCGGATCTCTATCCCTAGAAAGGACCAAAAAGAATTCCGTGAGGCTCAATATAGTTACCCTTAATGCATGTACATGTGTATACGCAAAGATGACCGCTGGACACCATGTGCAACTGAGTATAACAAGGCACAAAGAAGAGTCTCTTTGTCTGGTATGCTGTTACCACCTTCCTTCCCTCATTGCTCTACTGAAAAAACCACCCTTGCGCACTCCAGGCCTTTTATCAGGACTCAGTGGCAATGGGTTTGGGTTTGGTTTAAACGTAGAGGAAGTTAACTGGGAAATTGCTGTTTTTAGGATAATGAAGACTATGGTCATAAGTCTTTGGACAGATGGACCTCTCCAAACACCTCTGCCCACCTTGTATACGTCAGCCCCCTCATAGTTCTGTACCTCTGAGAATCACAGGCTTTCCTTTTTCACCTTCAGGTACTGGCAGAATTAACTCCGTTTCAAAGCTCTCGCTTCTGTCTGCCTCTGACCCCATCCCTCACAGAAGCCATTACTGTCACTGAGAAATATATATAGGGCAGCCTGTGGATGGAGATGCCCGTCCTGGAGGCCCTGCCCTCCCTTCCTTGCCCCTGAAGGCTTCCCTGTGCCATTTGGGGTCTTATCTCCCAGGAGGATTGACATGCCCCTGGCATCTCCAGGGCTTCCCAGGTCCTGGGACTTGATGATGTGTCTAAGAGTTGGGCTTTTCTGCTCATTATACAGTCTGGGCCTGAATCTGCCCCTTGCTGGCCTCACCTGTAACCATCTGTGTTCTCCCAGGGTTAAGAGGCCTCGTCTGCCTTTGTTCCTATAGTTCCAGCCCAGTCTTTTTCTTCCAGTTCTCTGAACTCAGGATCGGCCAAATTATACCACAGAAAAAAAGAAAGAACAAGCTAGTGTTATTGATATGTGCAAAATCAAACAGAAAAAGCTTTTTTAAAAGAAAAAAAAGTTCCCTTACATCCTAGGAACTCATCCTTTGCATGAGTTATGCAGACACTACTAGATCTAGTGTTATGCAGAAAAGGGTGACACCCAGGAGAGTTTTCCTAAACCACCTCCCAATCCTCCAAAGAGGCAACAACACTAAATCACAGCAATAAACCCAAACTCCCCCAGTGAGGGCAGTAGACTTGAATGGGGTGAGCTCTTTATTTCACCACCTATTCCTCTTTTTCTAACCAGGACTTCCTGCTTTCTCTGCTTGGAGGATGTTGAGAAGCGACCCAGAGTCCTTGGTTAGGGCTTTATGCCCACTGCTCACCTATAGTTAGGTTTCCTCACAGCCTGCCTTCTCTCTGGTTCTTTATATGCAAAGAACTCAGAGACACCCCCTTCACCAGCACACCTCCCTTGGAGCTCCCTTAGAGCAGCATCCCAAGTCCCACTGAAATCCCATTTCTCTCCCCCTACTTATGCTGTGCTCGTTCTCAGGGTTCCAAGACCTCACCATCCAGATGAGGCCTGTCCTCTACTCTCCTGGGCCAGGGGAACCTCTGAGCAGACCTGGTGTCTGAAGTCAGCTGTCCTGGGGCTCCTTCCATCCAGGTCCCCCTAGGATTGCAGCTCTCCGTGCACTTGGAGTAGGTGGGTGGGGACACAGGGCCAGGAGGAGAGGTTCTTACAGAGCAAGTGGGTTAAAGCAGCCTGAATAAAGGCCTTAACAGAACAAAAACCTACGGTTCTGTTGTTGATTTCAACGCATGGTGAACCCAGTTGTTTCAGGGTAGAATTGCACTCTATAGAGTTTTCAATGACTGTGATAGTACAGAAGTAGATGGCTAGGTTTTTCTTCCGTGGGCCGCTGGGTAGATTCAAACCACATATGTTTTGGGTAGCAGCTGGTGACAGGACCCACATTTCCCAGCACAAATGCCCTGCTCCTCCCAGGCCCAGGGTGCTAGCAGGTCTTCAGACTATTTCTTCTCTGGCTTTGCTGCTGTGCCCCCACCCTCTGCAGCCTGGCCCCCACCTCTGCAACCCCACCAGCTGGTGCCTCAGCCTCTTCAGCTCCTCTCTCTGCCTCTCCAGCTGCTCCTCCAGCTCCTGCAGACCATGCTCTTCTCCCTCACCTCCCTCTTCTTGGAGGCCATCAGCTGGCACCTGGCCAGCTGGTGGCAGCCTCCAGGCCTGAACTGGGCTAAGCATGGCACTTGCTTCTCCAGCAGCCCTTCACAGAAGACCTGGCAGCTGAAGCCCTGGGTCATGCTCCCTGTGAGCCACCAGGGCCTCCTGAGACTTGAACACAAGGCAGCAGGCCAAGCGGCGGAAGCGGAGCTCATGGGTCACTAGCCACTCCGGGGTGGCTGCGCAGGGGCTCTCCCCATGCTCCTCTCCTCAGACACTGGGCACTGTTGTGCTGGCCTGGGGCCCCTCCCGCCGGGGCCCCAGAGTGCTGACCAGGGACTCAGTGTTGGCCAGACTGAGGACAGAGCCAATGGTGCTCTCCCCAGAGAGCTCAGCCTCAAAGACCTGGGGCATCTTGCCCATGGGGGCAAAGGAGGTTTTGGTCTGCCAGGCAACAGCCACTCCCTTGACCGAGCACACCTGGGTGAAATATGCACACCTGACCCATCGCTTCTCTGGAGCAGCCCCTTAGCTGGATGAATGAGATGTCTGCTCAGTGGAAGCTGAGGGAAAAGACCTCTCTGATGGTTGTGGAGTCTCCCTGGGCCTAGAGCTTGGACTTTTTGCTTGAGATGTTGTGGACTCTTGGGCATTTTCCTCTCGGATAGAGACCTCTGAGAATAGTTAATTTACATGAGCTCTCATGGCCCTGATCTTCATATAGGAGCCCAAGGCTCTGGTCTCAGGAATCCCTGGAGGCCTCTCCATCACCAGCATCCTCCACCTCTGCAGACCTCATCCCTTCTTTCTTTTTCACAGAACCTACCACCCTTTTGGGGGCATTGCTGTGAACAATAAAATCTCTGCAAAATGGTACTACTGACGGTAGCCATTTCCAAGCAGTGGATTCTGACTCATGGCTATACCATGTGTACAGGGTACAGCTGCACTCCATAGGGTGCTCTTGGCTGCAATCATTATGAAAGCAGAAGCAAGGCCTCTCTTTCAGGACGCACCTGTGTGAGCTGGAACCACTAACCTTTCGTTTATTTGTAGAGCGCAAACACTTTGTGCCACCGAAGGTCCCTTACTAGTGATAGTAGTACCTTGTAACGAGAGCTTATGCCCTTTGAAGATAGTATTGCAGGGTATCATATTTGTAAATAAAGAATCTTCAAATTAATTTTTTCATGGCATTGATATGTTGAATGCCAAGTGAATTCCCTTCTTTGGAACATGTAAATGTCCTCATTTCCGTGAACCTTTTTAATTGTCTGAAACTTCTAAAGATTTCTTCTAAAACGGTGATTTTCTTAGCATATTTAGCAAGTAAACACTCAAACAGGAGAAAGTCTCATCTCTTAACTCTCTTTAAAGGGAGGACTTTTTATAGAGGCACTGTACTTAAAGAGAAAGAAAATTTGTATACTTTGTTAAAGTCTTACATGTATACCTCTTCCTTGTACCCTTCCTAAACAAGCAATAGTAGAGGGTTAAACTTGTCTTTCTGTAAACAGAAGTCCCCTCTACAGGTCCATCTTAGATGAACCGCTTCAAGGTCCTCAGGCAGAAAACAGATGACTGTATGTATCTGAGAGTCCTGATTCCAGAGACATCGGTGGTCAAATACAACCACCTCACCTAGGTGTGTCTGGGTGGATCATCCCTGTCAGCCTAAAGGTCTGTAGGTTTTTCTGTATCTGAGGGAAGGACTAGAGAGTTCAGAATGAAAAAAGATTTGGAGGTAGGTTGTGTGAGTTGGATGGACAGAAAACTCCATGGTGAGATACAGGATAGAGAGGAGGGACCTCCCAGGAGTATGTTAGAGAGATACAGAGACCAAGGAGGGAGCAGAAAGCAGGGCTCAGCCACTGTGGGGCAACACAGGAGAAAAGCAGAGAAGAAAAAGGGGTGGGTGGTGGAAGAGGATACAGGATCAGGGTGCGCCACCAGGAAGTACAGCACAAGCTCAGGTTCAGTGTGGTAAAATTTTAAAACTTCAAGTCTAAATAGAACTTTAGAACTTGGAGGAAAAGGGCAAGTCCCTGAAGCTCAGGCAGCAAGTCGTGCCCAGACCTTCTGCTGCCTGAGTCCAGGCTGGGAACTGTTGGGGCTCACAGCGACCGGGAACTCTGGGTCAGCGTGGGGTACTGTGTTCTCTCACACCACCCACTCCCCAAACTCCTCAAATAATTTTATTTCTTTTAATTCATCACATGACTTGTCAATTCAATCTCATTAGAACATATTAAAAATAAGTACAAGTCTCCATAACCACCGTTCTTCCTGGCCCTTCACCCACTGCCCTAGGTGACCACTTGCCTCCTTCAATCCCAGAGATAGAAGCAGGAATATCATGCCTAAAACATTGAGTGTCTTCTCCTCCCTACTCTGAAAAACCCTCAGGTTGCAGTAGAATTTTATAATTAACCCATTTATTCTTTCACATCACCTACTTTGCTTAGTTGTCTACAGAATGGCAGGAAGTACTTTCTCAGCAAAAACCTCAGTGAGCCCGGTCATCCCACAGCACAGGTTTCATCTTCTCTCCTTGTAGTCCTCTTTTTCAGGGAAATACAACCCCTCACTGCCAGCTGTAATTGATCAGGAAGCATTTTCCTCATGCTCTTACCTCAATTCTTAGAGAAAGTCCTCCTCATTGCATTCTGCCGCTCCATCCTGGCTGGGTGAAGATGAGACAAAAAGAACGGCCTTCTGAAGGAGTTTTTTCCCTCCTGCCAGTTAGAGATGATGTCCCAAACTCTCCCTAGCTCGACAATGCTAATTTAGGAAACACTGTCTGTGAACTGGTAGTTTAAGTCGCTCTCCCACAGAAGATCTCAGATCAACAACCTCTCCAAAAAGCCACTGGAATCTGAGTGAACACCGAGGATTCTAGTAACCCTTGTGTGACATCATTGTTGACATCTCTCAGTTCTGAGGGCCCATTTTGAATCCAAACATGGCAACAAGAAAAATGTGGCAACTCTTCTGGCAGGG
Organism: Loxodonta africana; assembly: GCF_030014295.1. Taxonomy (NCBI): domain Eukaryota; kingdom Metazoa; phylum Chordata; class Mammalia; order Proboscidea; family Elephantidae; genus Loxodonta; species Loxodonta africana. The sequence goes on from NW_026974887.1 coordinate 487,852, forward strand.
GTTAGGAAGTTGTTATAAGGGAAATAATATAGAAAGAATGAATTGAACCTTTCCTCTGCCCTTAAAAAGGTTAACATCTGTTGGGGTGACTTGAGAGACCACGGAATAATAACAGTGTAATGGCCATTGTTTCCCCCAAGCCACTCCTCTGACACTGTTTGATCCACTTTGCTCCAGTCCTAGAAACACATGTCCACTCTGAAGCCCTCTCAGGCTTCCTTTGTAGCTGAGGCTTCACATAGGTTGTTTCCTTTGGCTAGAAGATATTCTCTCCCCTCCCTTCTTCTCCATGGTGAACCATGATGGTGAAGACAGCAGGCCCCAGCCAAACTCCTGGGCTTGAGTCCCAGTGTTTCTACATACCTGCCATATGACCTTGAATGAGGCATTGAAACTCTCTATGCCTCACTCCCATCACCTGTCAGATTAAGAGAACTCTATCCTTCTCATAGGGTTGTTGAGAGGATGCCACCTTTAACAACAGTGACTGCTACAGACTAAGATTATATGAATGTTCACTGTTAGAGGAGCCCTGGTGGTACAATTGTTAAGTGTTGGCTACTAACGAAAAAGGGGAGAAAGAGCTGGCTATTTGCTCTTATAAAGATTACAGCCTTGGAAACCCTATGGGACTGTTCTACTCTATTACATGGGATTAGTAGGAGTTGGAATTGAGTTAATAGCACATAACAACAACAACAACATTGTTATATTTCATGTCACAGCTTGCTGAGTCTGCCTAAACTACTTGATATTCCTGCTCTAAGTATCAGATCACTCTATAATCCCTACATGATAACACTCCCCTCACCACCCAGATATTCATGTGAGATCCTCATTTAAAAATCTATCTTCTTTAAAATGATTATAAGCAACTTGGGGGCAAACACAAGGTCTGCCTTATATATGTAGTCCCAGAAAGTAGGATAGTACCTGACACATAGTAGATACTTGACATATGTTAGTTGGATCAATGAGTGATGAATGATGAGTCCCCCAAAAGACCCATCCTTTATCGAAAATCAGCGCAGAATAGAACTCTTTGATGTGGTGCCTAAAGGTACCATCATTCATGGGTAGACTGTTGACCCAAATTCTTTGACCTTCCTGGCTCTGAGCCCCAGAATATGGTACACATACCACCTTCCCATGCTTTCTCTTGGACCTTCTGGAACAGGGTTAGCATTATGGCCTCAAAGAAAAGCAATGAGTATAAGGACCTCCATGGTCAACCTACATGGGAGGCCTAGCAGAGCCCTCAGGAAAAAGCCCACTGTTCTCTGCTGGACTGCACGTTTGATTTTGTTCTAGAGGGCTATTTAGAAAAGTAACCAGTAAAATTGTTGAAACCATTTGAGAAGGGGTTTTAGAAATTTTTGCTGGTGGACAGAAGGGAATCTGATAACTTGGAGGAAAACGAAAGCTCTCAGATGAGGAGAAGAGGCGGTTTGCTTTGTGTGACTGCAGAGGGTAGAACTGGGACAAGCATCTCGAAACACAAAAGGGCAAAAGAAGATCTTTCTTGCTCAGAAATGGAGCAAAAATGCCCCAATAGATTCACCCTATCGCCTCATAATTTTTACATTCATGATACCATCACCTTGCACTGTGGCCTCAGGAGAATACTTGGGGTTTCCTGAATATATTGGGCCATTTCCTACTTCTTAACCACCTACCGGTATTTCCACATTTGGTTCAGCATCACTTCCTGGTAAACTCTTCTCTGACCCTACTACTGGTATAACTCCTTACTTCCTGCTGTGTACTCCATTATGTTTTGGAAACAATTTGCCATAGCTGAGAACACACTTGATTGTATTTATTCCTTGTGATTGATTGTAAAAATGGGCACTTGTTCTTGCTGTCTTGGTATCCATGCCCATTTAATGTTTCACTTCTTGGTTGAAGCCTTTCTTGACACTATTCCTGGCAGAATATCCTACTCCCTGATGCTGTTGTCTTTAGGTGCCATTGAGTCAATTCTGACTCATAGTGACCCTATGTACAACAGAACTACGTTCTACTCTGGGAAATTCTTGTACTCAAGAAATGCCTTGCCATAGTTCAGAAAACACTTGAGTGCATTTACTTATTGTACCTGAATACAGTATGGTGACATCTTTTTCCTGTTTCTTTTCCATGCTTTTGGAAAATGACCTGGAAGCTGCTTTCATTGAAAACAGAAGTCTAGTAGCCTCTTGAATTGCAACAGAACTTATGACTGCTTTGGCCATTGGCCAATACCAAACCTGATAGAAGTAGAGAACTGAAAGGACTTGGGCTTTGGGGATTGCCCTGTAGTTGCTCTTCAAACCCTGGCAACTCAGGGGTTTGAGCCAAGGCCAGTGTGCTGCATGTTTATGTCTTTCATCAAATTTGGATAGTGTCCGGCTTTATTTTTTCTTCTGCACCTTTCCTTCTCTCCTCTATTTTTGGAATGTCTGTGATGTGTTTGCAGGAGAAAAATGTGACGGTTTGCTCCCATAAAGATTTACAGCCTTGAGAGGTGGAGCCAAGATGGCAAAATAGACAGATGCTTCGGGCGAGCCCTCTTTACAACAAAGACCTGAAAAAAACAAATGAAATGTGTACATTTGTGACAAACTGGGAGCCCTGAGCTTCAAAGGCAAGCTTAAAAAATGAACTGAGAGGCAGGGGAAGGAAGAGACCGTTCAGAAGCGGAGGGGTGTTACCGGACCTGAATCACGGGGATCCTTCAGGCACCATTCCCAAGGCCGCGGGGTGGGCTGATACTAGTGTTTGGCCGCAGTTTCCTCAGGGAGAGGCAGCCAGCCACATAGCCTACTCACACCTCCTGAACCAGAGAAGAACAGCACAAATGAAGAAATTAGAAAGATTATTCAGGACCATAATGAAAAGTTTGATAAGCTGGAAAAATCCATAGACAGCAATCAGAAGTTCAGATTAACAATAAAATTACAGAATTAGAAAACTCCATAGTTTATTTTTTTTTTATAGAAAGTCAGACAAGCAGAATTGAGCAAGTAGGAGCCAGGACTTCTGAACTTGAAGGTAAATCACTTGGCACTAATATATTTGAAGAAAAATCAGATAAAAGAATTTTTAAAAAGTGAAGAAAACTTAAAAATCATGTGGGACTCCATCCACAGAAATAATGTATGAGTGATTGCAGTACCAGAACAGGGAGGGATAACAGAAAATACAGAGAGAACTGTTGAAGATTTTTTGGCAGAAAACTTCCCTGATATTGTGAAAGATGAGAAGATATCTATCAAAGATGATCATCGAACTCAACATAAGGTACATGTAAAAAGAAAGTCACAAAGACATGTTATAATCAAACTTGCCAAAACCAAAGATAAGAGAGAATTTTAAGAGCAGTGAGGGATAAACAAAAAGTCACCTACAAAGGAGAGCCAGTAAGAATAACCTCGGTCTACTCGGCAGAAACCATGCAGGCAAGAAGGCAGTGTGATGGCTTATTTAAAAAATTCACGGAAAAAAAATTGCCTGCCAAGAATCACATATCCAGCAGAACTGTCTCTTAAATATGAAGGTGAAATTAGGACTATTCCAGATACACAGAAGTTTAGGGAATTCATCAAAGCCAAACCAAAACTACAAGAAATGCTAAAAGGAGTTCTTTGGTTAGAAAATCAATATCAGGTACCAACCCAAAACTAGAACAATGGGCAGAGCAATCAGAAGTCAACCCAGACACAGAAATAAAAAAAAAAAAGCAATATTATTTTAAAAAAAGCTCAAAACAGGGTAACATTGATGTTATTACATAAAAGAAGACAATAAAGAGGGACAGAGAAATGTAACCACAAATCTTCCATGTGCAGAGGAAGATACAGCGACACAAAGAAATAAAAGTTAGGTTTAAATTTAGAAAAATAAGGGTAAATAATAAGGTAAGCACCAAAAACCAAACCAACAGAGGAGACAAACTATCCTACTCATCAAAATAAAAAAAATAAAAAATAAATAGAGACTCAGCAGAAACAAAGTCAATAACAACGAATATGAGGAAAGGACAATATATAAAGACAATATATAAATTAAGTGGGAAAAAGAAACTGTCAACTACACACAAAAAAGACATCAAAATGATACCACTAAATTCAGACCTATCCGTAATTACACTGAATGTAAATGGACTAAATGCACCAAAAAAGAGACTGAGAGTGGCAGAATGGATTAAAAGACAAGACCCATCTTTATGCTGCCTACAAGAGATACACCTTAGACTTAGAGACACAAACAAAGTAAAACTCAAAGGATGGAAAAAATATATCAAGCAAACAACAATCAAAAAAGAGCATGAGTGGCAATACTAATTTCTCACAAAATAGACTTTAAAGTTAAATCCACCACAAATGATAAGGAAGGACACTATATAATAATGATTAAAGGGACAATACACCAAGAAAATAAAACCATATTAAGTATTTATGCACCCAATAACAGGGCTGCAAGATATATAAAACAAACTCTATCAGCATTGAAAAGTGAGATAGCTCCACAATTATTGTAGGAGACTTCAACACACCACTTTCAGTGAAGGACAGGACATCCAGAAAGAAGCTCAATAAAGACACGGAAGATCTAAATGCCATGATCAACCAACTTGACCTCATAGACATATACAGAACACTCCACCCAACAGAAACCAAGTATACTTTCTTTTCTAGTGCACATGGAACATTCTGTAGAATAGACCACGTATTAGGTCATAAAGCAAGCCTTAGCAGAAAGCAAAACGTTGAAATATTACAAGGCATCTTCTCTGACCACAAAAGTGGAAATCAATAACAGAAAAAGCAGGGAAAAGAAATCAAACACTTGTAAGCCGAACAATACCCTGCTAAAAAAGACTGGATTATAGAAGACATTAAGGGTGGAATAAAGAAATTCCTAGAATCCAATGAGAATGAAAATACTTCTATCAGAACCTTTGGGACACAGCGAAAGCAGTGCTCAGAGGTCAATTTATATCAATAAATGCAAACAGAGAAAAAGAAGAAAGGGTCAAAATCAAAGAATTATCCCTACAACTTGAACAAATAGAAAGAGAGCAAGAAAAGAAACCCTCAGGCACCAGAAGGAAAATTAGAGCAGACTAAATAAAATAGAAAACAGAAAAACAATTGAAAGAATTAACAAGACCAAAAGCTAGTTCTTTGCAAAAAAATCAACAAAATTGGTAAACCATTGGCCAAACTGACAAAAGAAAAACAGAGCAGGAAGCAAATAAACCAAATAAGAAATGAGACGGGAGATATTACGAAAGACCAACATGAAATTAAAAGAATCATGTCGGTTTACTATGAAAACTGTACTCTAAAAAATTTGAAAACCTAGAAGAAATGGATGAATTCCTAGAAACACACTACCTACCTAAACTAACACAAACAGATGTAGAACAAGTAAATAGACCCATAACAAAAAAAGAGATTGAAAAGTTAATCAGAAAACTCCCAATAAAATAAAGCCCTGGCCCAGACAGCTTCACTGCAGAGTTATACCAAACTTTTGGAGAAGAGTTAGCGCCACTACTTCTAAGGAATTTCAGAGCATAGAAAAGGACAGAATACTACCAAACTCACTCTATGAAGCCACCATATCCCTGATACCAAAACCAGGTAAAGACACCACAAAAAAAGAAAATTACAGACCTATATCCCTCATGAAAGTAGACACAAAAATCCTCAACAAAATTCTAGCCAATAAAATTCAACAACATATCAAAAAAATAATTCACCATGACCAAGTGGGATTCATATCAGGTATGCAGGGATGTTTCAACATTAGAAAAACAATTAATGTAAGCCACCACATAAATAAAAGACAAGAATCACATGATTTTATCAATTGGTGGAGAAAAGGCATTTGACAAAGTTCAACACCCATTCATGATAAAAACTTTCAGCAAAATAGGAATAGAAGGAAAATTCCTCAACATAATAAAAGGCATTTATACAAAGCCAACAGCCAACATCATCCTAAATGGAGAGAGCCTGAAAGCATTCCCCTTGAGACTGGGAGCCAGACAAGGATGCCCTTTATCACCACTCTTATTCAACGTTGTGCTGGAGGTCCTAGCCAGAGCAATTAGGCTAGATAAAGAAATAAAGGGCATCCAGATTGTCAAGGAAGAAGTAAAATTATCTCTATTACACAGAAAACCTGAAGGTATCCTCAAGAAATCTACCAACACTAATAGAAGAGTTCAGCAGAGTATCAGGATACAAGCTAAACATATAAAAATCGGTTGGATTCCTCTACACCAACAAAAACAACATCAAAGAGGAAATCACCAAATCAATACCATTTACAGTACCATTTTTATACCATTTATACCCAAGAAGATAAAATACTTAGGAATAAATCTTACCGGAGATGTAGAAAACTTATACAAAGAAAAGTACAAGACACTTATGCAAGAAAACAAAAGAGACCTACATAACTGGAAAACAAACCTTGCTCATAGGTAGGAAGACTTAATATTGTAAAAATGTTTATTCTACCAAAAGGGATCTATAGATACAGTGCAATTCTAATCCAAATTTCAACAGCATTTTTTAATGAGATGGAGAAACAAATCACCAACTTCATATGGAACGGAAAAAGGCCCCAGAGAAGTAAAGCATTACTGAAAAAGAAGAACAAATTGGGAGGCCTCACTCTACCTGATTTTAAATTAAAATAAAAAGAACCTATTATACCGCCACAATAGTCAGAACAGCCTGGTACTGATACAGTAACAGATACATAGACCAATGGAACAGAAATGAGAATCCAGACATAAATCCATCCACATATGAGCAGCTGATATTTGACAAAGGCCCCAAAACAGTTAAATGGGGAAAAGACAGTCTTTTTAACAAATGATGCTGGCATAACTGGATATCCATCTGCAAAAAATGAAACAAGACCCATACCTTACACTGTGCACAAAAACGAACACAAAATGGATCAAAGACCTAAATATAAAATCTAAAACGATAAAGATCATGGAAGGAAAAATAAGGACATTATTAGGAGCCCTAATACATGGCATAAATAGTATAAGAAAGATTACTAACAATGCAAAAGAGAAATTCTATAACTGGGGGCTTCTAAAAATCTATGCTCATCCAAAGACTTCATCAACAGAATAAAAAGATTACCTACAGACTGGGAAAAAGTTTTTAGCTATGACATTTCCGATCAGTACCTGATCTCTAAACTCTACATGATACTTCAAAAACTCAACAGCAAAAAGAAAAATAAGCCAATTAAAAATTGGGCAAAAGATATGAAAAGACACGTCACTGAAGAAGACATTCAGGTAGCTAACAGATACATGAGGAAATGGTCAGGATCATTAGCCATTAGAGAAATGCAAATCAAAACTGCAATGGGATTTCATCTCACTCCAACAAGGCTGGCATTAATCCAAAAAACACAAAACAGTAAATGTTGGAGAGGCTGTGGAGAGATTGTAACACTTATACACTACTGGTGGGAATGTAAAATGGTGCATCTACTTTGAAAATCCATTTGGTGCTTCCTTAAAAAGCTAGAAACAGAACTATCATAGGATCCAGCAATCCCACTCCTTGGAATATACCCTAGAGAAATAAGAGCTTTTACATGAACAGATATATGCACACCCATGTTCACTGCAGCACTGTTTACAATAGCAAAAAGATGGAAGCAACCAAGGTGCCCATCCACAGATGAATGGATAAATAAATTATGACATATTCACACAATGGAATTCTACACATCGATAAAGAACAGTGATGAATCTGTGAAACATTTCATACATGAAGGAATCTGGAAGGCATTATGCTGAGTGAAATTAGTCAGTTGCAAAAGGACAAATATTGTATAAGACCACTATTATAAGAACTCGAGAAATAGTGTAAACAGAGAAGAAAATATTCTTTGATGGTTACAAGAGGGGGGAGGGATGGAGGATGGGAGAGGGGTATTTACTAATTAGATAGTAGATAAGAACTACTTTATGTGATGGGAAAGATAACACACAATACAGGCAAGGTCAGCACAACTGGACTAAACCAAAAGTAAAGAAGTTTCTGGAATAAACTGAATGCTTTCAAGGCTAGAGTAGCAGGAGCTGGGGTTTAGGGACCATAGTTTCAGGGGACATCTAAGTCAATTGGCACAATAAAATCTATTAAGAAAACATTCTGCATCCCATCTTGGAGAGAGGCCTCTGGGGTCTTAAACACTAGCAAGCGGCCATCTAAGATGCATCAATTGGTCTCAACCCACCTGGATCAAAGGAAAATGAAGAACACCAAGGACACAAAGTGATTTCGAGCCCAAGAGATAGAAAGGGCCACATCTACCAGAGACCACATCAGACTGAGACCAGAAGAGCTAGATGATGCCCGGCTACAACTGATGACTGCCATGACAGGGAACACAACAGAGAACCCCTGAGGGAGCAGGAAAGCAGTGGGATGCAGACCCTAAATTCTTATAAAAAGACCAGACTTAACAGTCTGACTAAGACTAGAAAGATCCTGGTGATCATGTCCCCCAGACCTTCTGTTGGCCCAGGACAGGAACCATTCCAGAAGTCAACTCTTCAGACAGTGATTGGACTTGACATCGGGTTGGTGAGGGATGCTGGTGAGGAGTGAGCTTCTTGGATCAGGTGGACCCTTGAGACTATGTTGGCATCTCCTCCCTGGAGGGGAGATGAGAGGGTAGAGGGAGTTAGAAGCTGGCGAAACGGACACGAAAAAAGAGTGGAGAGAGGGAGTGGGCTGTCTCTTTAGGGGGAGAGCAATTGTGAGTATGTAGCAAGGTGTATATAAGTTTTTCTGTGAGAGGCAGACTTGATTTGTAAATTTGCACTTAAAGCACAATAAAAATTAAAAAAAAAATGGGTAACGGAAACAAACAGACAATTCATCAAAGAAGACATTCAAGAGTCCAGCACACAGGAGGAAATGTTCACTATCTCTAGCCATTCGAAAAATGCAAATCAATACCCCAATGAGATACCATCTGACCCTGGCATTACTGGCAGGAATCAATAAAATAGGAAATAACAAATGCTGGAGAGGCTTTGGGGAGATCGGAAATCTTATGCACCATTGGTGGGAATGCAAAATGATACAACCTTTTTGGAAAATGATATGGCCCTTCCGTAGAAAGCTGGAAATAGAAATACCACGTGATCCAGAAATCCCACTCCTAGGAATATATCGTAGAGAAATAAAATAGACATGCACACCCATGTTCATTGAAGCATTGTCCACAATAACAAAAAGATGGAACACAACCTAGATGCTGACCAACAGATGAATGGATTAAAAAAAAAAGCTGTGGTACACATGATGGAGTATTATGCAACAATAAAGAACAATGATGAATCTATGAAGCATCTCATAACATGGATGAATCTGGAGGACATTATACCGAGTAAAATACATCTGTCACAAAAGGACAAATATCCTATGGGACATTACTGTAAAAACTCATGAGAAGGTTTACACACACAAAAAAACAACCTTTGATGGTGTCTTAGTTATCTTTTTTTTTTTTTTTAGTTATCTAGTGCTGCTATAAGAGAGATACCACAAGTGGATGGCTTTAACAAAGAGACATTTATTTTCTCACAGTCTAGTAGGTTACAAGTCCAAATTCAGGGCATCGGCTCCAGAGGAAGGCTCTCTCTCTCTGCAGGCTCTGGAGGAAGGTCCTTGTCCTCAATCTTCCCCTGGTCAAGGAGCTTCTCAGGTGCAGGGACCCCGTGTCCAAAAGATGTGTTCTGCTCCTAGTGCTTCATTCCTGGAGGTATGAGGCACCCAACTCTGCTTGCTTCCTTTTCGTTTTATCTCTTGAGAGACAAAAGGTGGTGTAGGCCACACCCCAGGGAATCTCCCTTTACCTTGGATCAGGGAGATGACCTGAGTAAGGATGGTATTACAATCCCATCCCAACCCTCTCAATATAAAATTACAATCACACAATGGAGGACAACCACACAATACTGGGAATCATGGCCTAACCAAACTGACACATATTTTGTGGGGACAGAATTCAATCTATGACAAATGGTTAGGAGGGAGAAGAGGGGTGGGAATGGAAAAACACTTAATAAACAATAGATAAGTGGAAACTTTGATGAAGGTAAGACAGCACACAATACTGGGGAAGCCAGCACAACCTGTACAAAGCAAAGTTATGGTAGCTCCATAGACACATCCAAACTCTCTGAGGGACCAAAGGGTTGTGGGGACCTAAATTGGCATAACACAGTTTATAAAGAATATGTTCTACATTCTACTTTGGTGAGTAGCGTCTGGGGCCTTAAAAGCCTTTGAGCGGCCATGTAGGATACTCTACTGGTCTAATCCCTTTGGGAGCAAGGAAGAATGGAGAAAACTAAAGATACAAGGGAAAGATTAGTGCAAAGGACTAATGGACCATATCTACCATGTCCTCCGCCAGATTTAGTCCAGTAAAACCAGATGATGCCTGGCTACCATTACTGACTGCTCTGACAGGGATCAAAATAGTTTCCAGACAGAGCTGGAGAATGAACAAACAGAAAGGAATCAATCCATGTAAATTAAAATACAATACCTTGGTTATATATATATATATCAGGCTTTAGATTAAAACCAAATCCATCACCGTCAAGTTGATTCCAACTCAGAGTTACCCTTTAGGACAGAGTAGAACTGCCCCATAGGGTTTCTAAGGAGCACCTGGTGGATTCAAATGGCCAGCCTTTTGGTTAGCAGTCGAACTCTTAACCACTATGCCACCAGGGTTTCCATAGATTAAAACAGCTGCAAAGAATGTTTAAATCTATTTAGGTATGGGTGTAGCAATTCTGAAACTGTTTTAGTGTGTATTATATTACTAAAGAACCCTGGTGGTACAGTGGTTAAGCACTCAGCTGCTAACTGAAAGATGAGGGGTTAGAACCCATCAGCCAATCCACAGAAGAAAGATGTAGCAGCCTGCTTCTATAAAGAATACAGCCTTGGAAATCCTATGTGGAGGTTCTACTCTGTCCTATATGGTTGCTATGAGTCAGAATCCATTTGAAGGCAACAGGTCTGGTTTTTTGGTTTTTGGTTATTATGTAACTGAGTACATGATTAACGCTATTGATATTATTGAGACCTAGAGTTCTCCCTACTGGAGAAAGGAAATACAGATACTTAAGGGGAGAGAACAGTTGCCAGGCTGTTCAATTAGAATTATAGCTATTAGCATCTCTTATGGATTGAATTGTGTCCCCCCAAAATTTGTGTGTCAACTTGGCTAGTTCATGATTCCCAGTATTTTGTGCCTGTCCACCATTTTATCATCTGATATGATTGTCCCCCGTGTTGCTTATCCTACTTGTATGATGTTAATGGGGCAGGACTCAATCTCCAAAATTAGGTTGGGTTTTAAGTCAATTTCTTTTGAGATACAAAAGAGAGGAGCAAGCACAGAGACAGGGGTACCTCATACCACCAAGAAAGTAGTGCTAGGAGCAAAACGTGTCCTTTGGACTCAGAGACCTTGTGCTGAGAAGCTCCTAATCCAGGGGGAGATGGATGACACGGACCTTCCTCCAGAGCCAACAGAGAGAGAAAGTCTTCCCCTGGGGCTGATGCCCTGAATCTGGACTTCTAGCCTACTAGACTATGAGAGAATAAAATTCTGTTTGCTGAAGCCATTCACTTGTGGTATTTCTGTTACAGCAGCACTAGGTAACTAAGACAGCATCTATTCATAATATGCACATATACTCATATGAAGAACTCAAAAATGTTCAAAATTGGGCCCATAAACAACATCATGATAAATGGTGAATAAACTGAAGTTTTCATACTAGCATAGTGGTGAACTTTTTGCAATATATGGAAATAGTAATTAGTTTAAATAAGAGTATTTTCTATAGCAGGTTCAGTGTGGTGAATTACTAGTACCTGGTCCTTCTAGCCATGGTCTCCTAGCTCTCACAAAATGATTGTGTGGGACTATGCACATAACATGCTTGTGGTCCACCGAGATCGGATAGCTTGCTAATAATGCAAATAAGGTGCATGGAACCCTGCAGGCATAGGGAATGGGACCGTGCAAAGTAAGATTTATGGAACCGTAATGAGGGGATTGGTCAGTTTTGCCATCCAGCTATGCTTAAAGGGAGCTAATGCCAAGGCAGAAGGGAGACTTCACTACCATCAAGAAGAGCCAGGAATGGAGCTTTTCCTTTGAACTTAAGAAGTTCCCCAGCAAACGCCTAAGTATTATCTCTTTTCTGTCAGCTAAATAAGCAGAATTTATTTAGACTTTCCTAACGGTCAGTTCTGTATTCAAAGCTTCCAATTAAGTTGGACCAGCTGCAAACACATCACTAAACTTTCATGTCAAAATTGTTTATACTTTTCGTTTTAGAAATACTGCCTCAGTTAAATCGTATCAAGTAGGAGAGATTTGTGTGAGACTAGAAGCTGATATAAAGAAAGATTCACAGTTAATTGCCAACCTTGCAAATCTCATTTTTTTTTCCTGCCATTGCTTTGATGTGCAGTCATTATTTGTACTCACTCTACTTGTTAAATATCTCTTTGTTTTGCCTGTAAGGCAAAGCATACCATTACAGCCAGCTGAATTCATGCATTCCCACAGCTCAAGTGACTGGGTGGGACTATGCAAATAAGGTAATTGTAGCCCACCAAGAGGACTGTTCAGCTTTGCCATCCTGCTAGGCTTGAAATGAGCCACCTCGGAGGAGGGTAAGGGAGGATTGTACAACCACCAAGGAGAAACAGCCAGGAGTAGACAGTGTAGCCTTTGGACCTGGGATACCTGCACTGAGAAACTCCTGGAACCAGGAGACAGAGAGAGAGAGAGCGAGCTCTAACCCTGGAGCCAGTGAGAAGCGGTGGCAGGAAAGACCCGCAGGAGCCTGTGCATTGGGCTTCCCGGCCCATGGAGAGAGAAACCTGAGTGCCTGGGGTGCCTCTGAGGACTTATTGGCAGGGGCTAAAGGAGCTTTGTAACACTTGCCTGAGCAAGCCAGAGGCCTAGGGCCAGAGAGAGGTATGCCTGCAGGCACAGCTGAAAAGATGCTGTCCTGATGGAAGAACTGTACGCTGAGTGTTTCTGAGCCTAAACTGTAACCTGTTACGTCCCTAATAATAATCCCATAATCATCAGTATAGTCTATGAGTTCCGTGTGGGTATTGCAATGAATTTTCGAACCCAGCAGAGAAGTAGAGAGTGTCACGGAGGAACAGCTGGTATCAGAATTGGTAAAGATGGCAGAAAGAGGAGACATGTCTGACTTCCACCTCACATGAATCAGCCTGGGCCTGATGTTGATCTTGATTCTCTCTCCTCCCCCTTGTGAAGTTAGAGGAGGACTGACACCTGCAGGCCATTTAGGCAGCAGGGTTTTGTGCAACCTATTTATGCCACTGTGCAGCAACACACACTTTGGGAACATCTATATAAACTTAGGGTAACTACTTGATATATACTTGCTTTGACGATATTTCACTCAAAGTAATTTTTGACACATATTGATTTGGTATCCCATGAAGCCTCTCACCCCAGACAGCTGCCTATATAGCCCACCCCTTAATTCAGCACTGTCAACAACCGGTTTGCTTCTCAGTCCTTAAGGGAGAAGCCCCCACAAACAGAGGAATGTGAGAACACTGCCAACACATACTCACAAAGAGAACTGCGTGAAGATTTACCTTCTACATTCACCCTGACCCTACAACTCTAACCCTTATCCTAATGCTCAAACACTAACCCTGGCATTGACCCTCACCTGACATGGCCTGGCCCTAACTCCGATTCTAACCCTAACCTTAACACTCCAGGCATCATCCACCCTCCTGTTCTCAGAGGATCTCTGCTCCGCTGTGTTCAGCTCCAAACACTGCACCTTCCCTTTCTGCCCCTGCCTCCTTGCTGGCTTCACTCAGTGAAAATGGGTAAAGGTCTGAAACAAGGTGAGTTCCTTCCAGTCCTGACACAGATTTTTCTATGCACACAAGTGACAGCACACGTCCCACTAAAGGGCTTCAAGGAGGTGCTGTGTTCTGGACTCATTGGACATGTTCACCCTTGCTAATGACTTTCTCGTGAAAGTACAGAAATTACTGGTCTCAGAGCATATGTTCCCTCTGATGGGCTCAAAAAAAAAATCAAAGCCGTTGCCGTTGAGTCAATTCCGACTCATAGCAACCCTATAGGACAGAGTAGAACTGCCCCACGGTTTCCAAGGAGCGCTTGGTGGATTCCAACTGCCAACCTTTTGGTTAGCAGCTGTAGTACTTAAACACCACTGCACTAGGGTTTCCCCAAAGGGCTCGCTTCCCTCTAAGTCAGTCACCGCAGACTCTGCTCCATGTCACGGCCACCCCATGTGTGTCAGAGCAGAACTGTGCAGCATAGGGTTTTCCATGGCTGATTGTTCAGAACTACATCACCAGGTCTTTCTTCCAAGACACCTCTGGATGGATCCGACTGCCAGCTTCCCAGTTAGCAGCTGAGCGTGTCACCATTTGCACCACCTGGGAACTCCCTAGTTCTCTAGGGGGTCCATGCAAAGCTCTGTGCAGACCATGCTTATTTCTGTCCCTCCTGTTGAAACTGAGAGTGTAAATCTTCCCCATTGGCTTTATTGATGGAGGTCAAAATCACAAGAATCAATTAGTGCGGTGGTAGATGAGACACTCTCGAGGGGGCAGAGGGGAGCCGTGCTAATATTAATATCCATACCTTAAATGTCTCCCTTTCCATTCCCACCTTCCTCCTCTGTTGAAGTCAGCATCTCCAGCACAGGCAGTTATACTAGAGTTCCAGACTGAAATCTCACATAGAAAGGAAAAGAAAAACAAAGCCTAAAAGTTCTGGGTGCCTGTTAGTGCCAGGATACCAACTTGCTCTGTGATATCTTGGTGGCAAAACTGTCTGGATAAGGTCACATGCTGGGCACAAAGGTAGGGCGGGAACGGGGTGCAGGCTGAGCCAGGCGTGGGGTTTCAGGGAAGCTTGTTCATGTGAACACTTAACAGATGGCAAACAAGACGACACAACAGGTACAGAAGCTGCAAGACACAGAACCAGGGTGTAAACCAAGGGGCCGGCAGAAGTAGACTTGGTGTCAACTCATAGCGACCCTATGTACCACAGAACCACTGCTGGGTCCTGCACCGTCCTCATAATCGTTACGTTGGAGCCCACTGATGCAGCCACCAGTCGAGGGTCTTCCTGTTTTTAGCTGACCCTCTACTCTACCAAGCATGTTCTTCTCCAGGGACTAGTCCTTTCTGATAGGATGTCCAACACATGGGAAACAAGGCTCATCATCCATGCTTCTAAGTAGCATTCTGGCTGTATTTCTTCTAAGACAGCTTAGTTTATTTAAAAAGTCCTGAACACTCCATTCCACAACTGGAGCTCAGCAACAAAATGCCACAAAAGCATACAGGAGCCATTCTGCCTGGAACGGGTGCGCTGAGCTTATTGGCTCCCCTTAAACTTTACCTGGCCTGGTGAGGAGGCAGTTCAGAGTCCAGGCCAGAAGAGGCCCAGCCTTCTCCAACTCTTCCATGTGGTGGTGGGCAAACCCTCTACCTAAAATTACAGGCTGGGCACAGAGGCAGGGGTGAGAGGGTCCGTTGGGGGGGGGGAGGGAGGCGGGCGGTGACAGTGGGGAGGAGCTGCGGACTGAAAGGGTCGCTGGCAGCAATAGGGTGCGGACTAAGATGGAAGGAGGCAGAGGCGAAAAGGGAAGGTGGAGCAGGCAGAGCCAGTTGTGGGGTTTCAGGGAGCTTGTTCATGTAAATGCTGAGTGGGGGCAAACAGGACGAGAGAGCAGGGGCAGGAGGTGCAAGACACAGAACCAAGGTGCAAAGCGAAGGGCCGGGCGATGTTGCAGCGGTGGTCGACATTTTGAGGAAGCCCGGGGGACCTGGGTATAGTGACTGAGCTCAGGCTGACCCTCAAAGGCATCAGTGGACCGGGGAGACCAGAGGAGGGCTGAACAGGAGGCGCTGGCCGGGCGCTTCTGGAAGCCCTCGGTTCTGACTCTTCTGTCCTCATGTCCTGAGCCATCTCCAGACACGGGTAATGATTCCCCAGGGTCCACCGGCTCACCTAGATGTGCGGCCGCCCTTCCCCACCCTCCGGTGCCCATCCGCCTGTCTGTTCCGGATATCTCTAAAATTTTGATATTTTGTCCTCACAGATTGTTCTTAAAGTACATTTCATTAAAGTGTCATTAATCCTGACCACCGAGTTTCCTGGCACCCCTTAAACATCTCTTCATTTACCCTAATCAGGCCCTGGCGGGGTGGGTGTGTGGAGCTCACAGGTCAGAGTCCAAGCCAAAGAGTGCACAACCTCTCCATCTCCGGGCCCCTCCACTGTCCGCCTGTTTCCTCCCTCCAGATTGTCCTCTCAGTGGGCTTTTGAATATTTAGCTCCTGTCTTCTTGTCTCCACTATTTCCATTAAGGCGCTAGATGGTGACTTCGCTTCAGTTTTGACTTCCATGGCTTAGAATCACCTGACTCTGAATTTCAGCGAAATCGTGGCTGGCCACCAGAGGGCGCTTGCAAACCCACCCGGGACCCCAGCGTGGGACCCGCCGATGCTTGGCCGAACGGACCTGGGCGCCCTCCCATGGTGAAAGCAGGAGCTTTCCTTCCTGCAGGACCCACCGCCGCAGGGAGAGGACCCGAGCCTCTTTGGAACCAAACGCGCAATGAGTCGGCGGCAATGAGGAAAACGCTCCCTTTTCACTGCCCAGACTGCAGAAGAAGGAGCTCGGCTGCAGCTCCTGTCAGACAGATTTCTCCAAAAGCGAGCAAAAAACTGTGCATTTTTTAAGCTGTTTCCACGTGTTTTGATCTTTGCTTCTCATATAGTATTTTAGCAAGACCTATGCAAACCGTTTGCACTTCACTACTAGCCTCAAGTTTGGGGTTTCGAACACCCACTCCCCGAGAGCCCAGGGAAGAAAGGCCTGGAGATCTGCTTCCATAAAGATTCACCCTTTGCTGAGAAAATGCTGTGGAAAAGGGTTCTACTCTCTAACACATGGGGTCACCAGGAGTCGGAATCCATTGGACGGCAACTGGTTTCAGTTTTTTTTTTTTTTTTTACAACAACATCCAAACATTCCTTCATGGTTTTGGTGGGTTGAAATCATAGCATGCTCTAGTTTTTTTTTTTTTTTTTTACAGATTCAGTATTGCTGCTGGGGAGAAACTCCACAGATTCAGAGAAAGGGGAAGCACATAAAAGAAGTGTACAAAATATAGGGAACTTCCAGTCGAGTCAGCTGAGTACACAGCCAGTGAGACTTTTTATCCAGAAACTCAAGGAGAAATTGAATATGGGTGTCCTTACGTACCTGCTTTTGTTAAAAACTTAATGGCTATTCTTTCCTACAATATTAATGTAGTTCATCGGAATCTGAAAAATTCAAAGTAAAGGTCACATTATTTTAAATTTATAAATGAAAAAACTAAGATTATATAAATTATATAAATAAAATGTTCTTGTTTAACTACCATTTCTTATCATTTTACTTCACTGGTTTGTGGTTATTGTTAATTGCCATTGAGTAACCTTTGTGTTTGCAAGAGGGAAAGTTAACGGATTCATTGCATGAAAGAGGAACCAAAATACAGTTTCTCTCATTCTACTTGATTAAGTCAGAGGGCTTGATTAAGTCAGAGGGTTTTTTTTCTCTTATTGAAAAACATGTAGGTTAATGATGCATCTGCAGTCTTTTACTTGGAAAAGAATGTAAAGTTACTCCCATTCAAATACGTGCAGGCACTTGTTTTCTCTAATTCTACTTGATTAAGTTAGACAATTTTATTAAGTCAGAGGGTTTTTTTCTCTCATCGAAAAACATGCAAGTTAATGTTGTTTTTGCAGTCTCTTAGCTGGAAAAGAAAGTAAAGATACTCCCATTCAAATACATCCAGTGACTTGGGCTTATAGGTTTTGAATGTACAGTTTGTTTTACCTGGGCATGAATGTGCATTAAAAATATCTTGAGAGCAGAATGCTGTCTCTCCTGTGCAAGTACGAGGCTATAGCGATGTAGTTTTATTGAGTGAACATTAGCTTCCAGGTTTTTCAATAAGAAAAAGAACCTCTGATCTAATCAAATATGCCTAACTTAATCAAGTAGAATCCAGGAAAACAAGGGACTGCACCAATTTGAATGGGAGTAACTTTACATGCTTTTCAGCTAAGACTCTGCAGATGCAGCATTAGCTTGCAGGTTTTTCAATAAAAGAAAACAAACAAAAAAAATCTGATCTAATCAAATGCGCCTAACTTAAGTAGAATCCAAGAAAACAGGGGACCGCATGGATTTGAAAAGGAGTAGCGTCACATTCTTTGCCAACTAAGACACTGCAGAGGCAGCATTAGCTTGCGTGTTTTTCAGTAACAGAAAAAAACCTGATTTCATCAAATCCTCTGGCTTAATCAGGCAGAATGAGACAAACTGTCCTTTGGTTTCTCTTTCATGCAATGAATTCAGTAACTTTGGCTCTTGGAAACACAAGCTTTACTCAGCAAAACTACATCGCCGTAGTCCATGTACTTGCAGAGGATATACCACACAGTGCTATCGTTCAGAGAGTCTTAATACACCTTCCCGCAGGGGTAAAACGAAGTGCAAAATGAAAACCTATGAAACCCAAGAGTCTGCATGTATTGGAATGAGAGCAACTCTTCATTCTTTTGCAACTAACAGACTGCAGAGGCAACATTAGCTTGCACATTTTTCAATATGAGAGAAAACCCTCTGACTTAACCAAACCTGCTGACTTAAACAAGTGGAATGAAACTGTATTTTTGTTTCTCTTTTGCTCAATAAATTTGGTAACTTTGTCTCTAGCAAGCACAGGGTTTAGTCAGCAAAACTACATTGCTATAGCCTGTGTACTTGCCCCGAAAAACCTGCATGGTGTTCTCGTTGAGATTGTTAACGCACATTCGCACTGGGTAAGACAAAGTCCTTATTGAAATTCATTAAAACCCAAGTGTCTGCACGTATTTCAATGGGTGTAACTTTACATTCTTTTCCAACTAATAAAATGCAGAGGTAACATTAGCGTGCATATTTTTCAGTGAAAGAAACATGTTTTGATTTCATCGGATTCTTGACTTAATCAGGCAGAATGAGAGAAACCGTATTTTGTTTTCTTTTTTGCTCAATGAATTCGGTAACTTAGCCTCTTGCAAACACCAGATTTAGTTAGCAAAACTTCATGGTGGTAAAACAAATACTTGCAGAGGAAAACTACATAGTACTATCGTTAAGAGATTCTTAGTGCACTTTCAGGCCCAGATGAAAACAAAGTGCATATTGAAATCCTATAAAAGCCAAGTGTCTCCACATATTTCAGTGGGTGTAGCTTTACGTTCTTTTCCAACTAAGAGACTGCACAGACAACGTTAGCTTCCACGTGTTTCAGTAAGAGAGGATACCTTCTGACTTCATCAAATCCTCTGACTTAATCAGGCAGAATGAGAGAAACTCTATTTTGGTTTCTCTTTCATTCAATGAATTTGGTAACTTTGAGTCTTGCAAGCACAAGGTTTCCTCAGCAAAACTACATTGTTGTAGCCTTTGTACTTGCAGAGGAATAACTATATTGTATTATTGTTAAGAGATTGATAATGCACATTCACGCCCAGGTAAAACAAAGTGCATGTTGAAATCCTAAAAACCCAAGTGTCTGCGTGTATATGAATTAGAGTAACTTTACATTCTTTTCCAACTAAGAGATTTCAGAGGCAATATTAGCTTACCTGTTTTTCAGTAAGAGAAAAACTTTCTGACTTCATCAAATCCTCTGACTAAATTACAAAGAATGAGAGAAACTCTATTTTGGTTTCTCTTTTATGCAATGAATTCGGTAACTTTGACTCTTGCAAATACAAGGTTCACTCAGCAAAACTACATCATGGTAGCCCATATACTTCAGAGGAAAAACTACATAGTCTTATCCTTGTTAAGAGATTGTTAAAACACATTCACGCCCAGGTAAAACAAACTGCATATTGAAATCATAAAACCCAAGGGTCTGCACCTATTTTAATGGGTGTAACTTTACATTCTTTTCCAACTAAGAGACTGCAGAGCAACATTATTTTGAATGTTTTTCAATATGAGAGAAAACCCTGTGACGTAATCAAACCTCCTGACTTAATCAAGTCAGATGACAGAAACTGCATTTTCATTTCTTTTTTGCGCAGTGAATTCAGTCACTTTGGCTCTTGCAAACACAAGGTTTACTTAGAAAAACTACACCATGGTAGGCCCTGTACTTGCAGAGGGATAACTACATCGCGTTTTCATTAAGAGAACGTTAAGGCACATTCATGCACAGTTTTAAAAAAAGTACATATTGAAATCCTTTAAAACCGAAGTGTATGCACATTTTCCAATGGGTGTAACCTACCATTCCTCCCCAACTAAGAGAATACAGAGGCAACACTAGCTGGCAGGTTTTCAGGAAGAGAAAAACCTTCTGACTTCATCAAATCCTCTGACTAAATCAGGCAGAATGAGAGAAACTCTCTTTTGGTTTCTCTTTCATGGAATGAATTTGGTAACTTTGACTCTTGCAAACACAAACTCTACCTCACTGTAGCCCGAATAATTGCACAGAACAATCTGCATGGTGTTCTCTTTAAGAAATTGATAATGCACATTCACGACGGGATAAAACAAAGTGCATATTGAAATCCTATAAAACCCAAATGTCTACACGAATTTCAATGGGTGTGACCTAACATTCTTTTCCAACCAAGAGAATCCAGAAGCAACATTACCTTGCATGTTTTTCAATATGAGAGAAAACCCTCTGATGTGATCAAACCTCCTGACTTAATCAAGTGGATCAGAGAAAGTATATTTTCGTTTCTCATTCAGGCAATGAATTTGGTAACTTTGCCTCTCCAAACACAATGTTTACTCGCAAAACTACATCGCGGTAGCCCATATACTTGCAGAGGAAAAACTACATAGTGTTATCAGTAAGAGATTGTTAAAGCACACTCACGCACAGGGATAACAAACTCCGTATTGAAATCTTATGAAACCCAAGGGTCTACACCTATTTCAATGGGTGTAATGTTACTTTCTTTTCCAACTAAGAGACTGCGGAGCAACATTAGCTTGCATTTTTTCTATATGAGAGAAAATCATCTGACTTCACCAAGCCATATGACTTAATCAAGTGGGAAGAGAAAAACTGCATTTTCGTTTCTCTTTCGCACACCGAATTCAGAAACTTTGGCACTTGCCAATCGAAGATTCACTGAGCAAAACTACATGGAGGTAGCCCATATACTTTCAGAGGAAAAACTACATAATCTTATCATTGTTAAGACATTGTTAAAGCACATTCATGTCCAGGTAAAACACAGTTCATAATGAAATCTTATAAAACCCAAAGGTCTGCACCTATGTCTCTTAGTTGGAACAGAACAGAAAGTTACACCCATTGAACTGTGGGCAGACACATGAGTTCTCTGGCTTTCAGTATGAACTTTGTTTTACCCGAGACTAAATATTATTTCACAATATCTTAAAGTTAGCACTACCTAGATGTTCCTCTGTAAGTTACAGGGGCTACCTATATGTAGTTTAGCAGAGTAAACCTCGTGCTCGCAAAAGCCAAACTTCCTGGGTTCACTGCATGAAAAAGAAACCCAAAGACAGTTTCTTTCATTCTGCCTGCTTTCGTCAGGGGATTGGATGAAGTCTGAGAGTTCTTTCTCTTACTGAAAAGCATGAAAGCTGATGTTGCCTCTGCATTCTCTTAGATGGATATGGGAAGTTACACCCATTGAACTGCAGGCACACACATGGGTTCTCTAGGATTTCAAAACGCACTTTGTTTGACCTGGGCCTGAATGTGCTTACACAATCTCTTAATGCTGACTTTACATAGTTGTACCTCTTCAAGCTACAGGGCTACCACAATGTAGTTTTGCTGAGGAAACCTTGTGCTCACAAGCCAGACTTACCAAGTTCACTAAATGAAAGACAAACCTAAAGTCAGTTTCTTTCATTCTAAATGCTTTCGCCAGAGGTCTGGATGAAGTCACAGAGATCTTCCTCTTAATGAAAAACATACAAGCTGATGTTGCTCCTGCCCTCTCTTACTTGGAAAAGAATGGAAACTTAAACTAATTGAACTGGAGACAGAAACTTGGGTTTGCTAGGATTTAATATGCACTTTGTTTTCCCTGGGCATCAGTGTGTTTTCACAACCGCTTAACACTACCACTTCATTGTTGTTTCTCTGTAAGAACAGTGGCTACTGCTATGTAGTTTTACTGAGGAAACCTTGAGTTTCCAGGAGCCAAACTTACTGCTTTCACTGCAGAAAAGAGAAACCAAAAGACAGTTTCTCTTATTCTGACTGCTTTCATCAGGGGGGAAACCCTGGTGGCATAGTGGTTAAGTGCTACAGCTGCTAATCAAAGGGTCGGCAGTTCAAATCCACCAGGCGCTTCTTGGAAACTCTATGGGGCAGTTCTACTCTGTCTATAGGGTCGCTATGAGTCGGAATGGACTCGATGCCACTGGGTTTGGTTTTGGTTTTGGTTTATCAGAGGACTGGATGAAGTCAGAGAGTTCTTTCTCTTACTGAGAAACATGTAAGTTGATGTTGCCTCTGCACTATTTACTTGGAACGGAATGGAAAGCTACACCCATTGAACTATAATCGGACACTTTGGTTTGTTAGGATTTCAATATGTGCTTTGTTTTGCCTGGTCATCAATGTGCTTTCACAATCTCATAAGGCTACCACTAAGTAGTTGTTTCTGTTCATGAACAGGGGCTACCACGATGTATTTTTCATGAAAAAATCTTGCTTTTCCAGGATCCAAAGTTACTGAGTTCACTGCAGGAAAGAGAAACCAAAAGACAGTTTCCCTCATTCTGCCTGCTTTTGTCAGAGGAGTGATTGAAGCCGGAGAGTTCTTTCACTTCCTGAGAAACAAGAAAGCTGATGTTGCCTCTGCACTCTCTTACATGGAAAGGAAAGGAATATTACACACTTTGAACTGCAGGCAGACACTTGGGTTTGCTATTATATCAATACTCATTTTGTTTTCCATGGGTGTCAAAGTACTTTCACAATCTCTTAAAGCTACCACAACGTAGTTGTTTCTCTACGAATACCCAGGATAACACAGTGTACTTTTGCTAAGGAAACCTTGCATTTCCAGGAGCCAAAGTTATGGATTTCGCTGCAGAAACAGAAACCAAAAGACAGTTTCTTTCATTCTGCCTGCTTTACTCAGAGGACTAGATGAAGTCCAAGAGTTCTTTCTCTTACTGAGAAACATGCAAGGTGATGTTGCCTCTGTGCTCTCTGACTTGGAAAGGAGTGGAAAGTTAAACCCATTAAACTATAAGGAAGCACTTCAGTTTGCTAGGATTTCGATATGCACTTTGTTTTGCTTGGTCAACAATGTGCTTTCACAATCTCTTCAGGCTACTGTGTAGTTGTTTCTTTTCATGAACAGGGGCTACCACGAAGTAATTTTGGTGAAAAAAATCTTGCATTTCCAGGAGCCAAAGTTACCAAGTTCACTTCAGGAAATAGAAACCAAAAGACAGTTTCTCCTATTCTGCCTGATTTCTTCAGAGGAATGGATGAAGTCAGAGAGTTCTTTCACTTACTGAGAAACATGCAAGCTGATATTGCCTCTGCGCTGTCTTAGTTGGAAAGGAATGGAAAATTACACCCTTTGAACTGCGGGCAGACACTTGGGTTTGCTGTTATATCAATACGCACTTTGTTTACTGTGGACGTCAAACAGCGTTCACAATCTCTTAATGCTAACACTACATAGTTGTTCCTCTGCAAGGACAGGGGCTACTGTGATGTAGTCTTGCTGAGGAAACCTTGCATTTCCAGGAGCCAAAGTTACTGGTATCACTGCAGTGAAGAAAAACCAAAAGACAGTTTCTCTCATTCAGCCTACTTTCATCACGGGACTGGATGAAGTCAGAGAGTTCTTTCTATTACTGAGAGACATGCAAGCTGATGTTGCCTCTGTAGTCTCTTACTTGGAAAGAAATGGAAAGTTACACCCATTGAACTGTAAGCAGACACTTGGGTTTATTAGGATTTCAATATGCTCTTTGTTTTCCCTGGGTGTCAAGATGCTTTCACAATCTCTTAATGCTAACACAATGTGATTGTTCCTCTGCAAGGAGAGGTGCTACCTCAATGCAGTTTTTGTGAGGAAACTGTACCTTTCCAAGAACCAAAGTTGCCAAGTTCATTGCAGGATAGAGAAATCAAAACACAGTTTCTCTCATTCTGCCTGCTTTTGTCAGAGGACTGAATGAAGTCAGAGGGTTATTTCTCTTACTGAGAAAAATGCAAGCTGATTTTTCCTCTGTGCTGTCTTACTTGGAAAGGAATGGAAAGTTATACCCATTGAACAGCAGGAAGACACTAGGGTTTGCTGGGATTTCAATATACACTTCTTTTTTTCCTAGGCATCAATGTGCTTTCACAATCTCTTAATGCTAACACCACTTAGTTGTTCCTCTGCAAGGACAGGGGCTGCCACAATGTGGACTTGCTGAGGAAGCCTTGTGTTTCCAGTAGCCAAAGTTACCGATTTCACTGCAGTAAAGAGAAACCAAAAGACAGTTTTTTTCATTCTGCCTGCTTTCATCAGAGGACTGGATGAAGTCAGAGAGTTCTTTCTCTTACTGAGAAACATGCAAGCTGATGTTGCCTCTGCAATCTCTTACTCAATAGGAATAGGAAGTTAAGCCAGTTGAACTCAGGCAGACATGAGTTTGCTAGGATTTCAATATGCGCTTTCTTTTCCCTGGGCATCAGTGGGCTTTCACAATCTCTTAACATTACCACCTCGTAGTTGTTTCCATGCAATAACAGGGGCTACTTGATGCAGTTTTGCTGAGGAAACCTTGAGTTTCCAGGAGCCGAAGTACCAGTGTCACTGAAGGAAAGAGAAACCAAAACAGTCTCTTTCATTCTCCCTGCTCTCGTCAGAGGACTGGATGAAGTCAAAGAGTTCTTTCTGTTACTGAGAAAAATGCAAGCTGATGTTGCCTCTGTGCTCTCTTACTTTGAAAAGACTGGAAAGTTACATCCATTGACGTATAAGCATATACTTGGGTTTGCAATGATTACAATATGTTGTTTGTTTTCCCTGGGCATCAAATGTCCTTTCACAATCTCTTAAGGTTACCACTTCATACTTGTTTCTATGCAAGAACAGAGGTTACCGTGATGTAGTTTTGCTGAGGAAACCTTGCGTTTCCAGGAGTCAAAGTTCCTGATGTCACTGCAGGAAAGAGAAACCCGAAGACATTTTCTTTCACTCTGCCTGCTTTCTTCAGAGGACTGGGTGAAGTCAGAGACTTCTTTCTCTTACTGAGAAATATGCAAGCTGATGTGGCCTCTGCCCTCTCTTACTTGGAAAGGAATGGAAAATTACACCCATTGTGCTATTAGCATTCACTTGGGTTTGCTAGGATTTCAATATGCTCTTTGTTTGCCCTGGCCTTCATTGTGCTTTCACAATGTCTTAACATTACCACTTCATAATAATTTCTGTGCAAGAACAGAGGATAAAGTGATGCAGTTTTGCTGAGGAAACCTTGCATTTCCAGGGGCCAAAGTTTCCGATTTCACAGCAGGAAAGAGAAAACTTAAGGCAGTTTCATCCAGTCTACTATCATCAGTGGACAAGATAAAGTCCAAGAGTTCTTTCTCTTACTGAAAAACATGCAAGTTGATGTTTCCTCTGTGCTCTGTTACTTGGAAAGAAATGGAAAGTTACATCCAGTGAAGTATAAGCATACACTTGGGTTTGCTAGGATTTCAGTATGCCCTTTGTTTTCCATGGGCGTCAGTGTGATTTCAGAATCTCTTAACGTTACCACTTAGTAGTTGTTTCTATGTAAGAACAGAGGTTACTGCGATGTAGTTTTGCTGAGGAAACCTTGTGTTTCCAGGAGTCAAAGTTACCGCTTTCACTGCGGGAAAGAGAAACCTAAAGACAGTTTATCTCATTCAGCCTGCTTTCCTCAGAGGAATGGATGAAGTCAGAGACTTCTTTCTCTTATTGAGAAACATGCAAGCTGATGTTGCCTCTGTGCTGTCTTACTTGGAGAGGAATGGAAAGTTACACCGATTGAGTTGCGGGCACACAGTTGGGTTTGCTAGTATTTAAATATGCACTTTATTTTTCCTGGGTGTCAATGTGCTTTCACAATCTCTTAAAGCTACCACTATGTAGTTTTTTCTATGCAAAAATCAGGGCTAACACGATGTAGTTTTGCTGAGGAAGCCTTGTGTTTCCAGGAGCTGAAGTTAAAGATATCATTGCAGGAAACAGAAACCGAAAGATAGTTTCTTTCATTCTGACTGCTTTCTGCAGAGGACTGGGTGAAGTCAGAGAGTGCTTTCTCTTACCGAGAAACATACAAACTGAGGTTGTCTCTGCGCTGTCTTACTTGGTTGGAATGGAAAATTACACGCGCCGAACTGCAAGCAGACACCTGGGTTTGCTAGGATTTCAATATGCACTTTGCTTTCACTGGGGGTCAATATACTTTCAGGGTCTCTTAATGCTACCACTATGTAGTTGTTTCTATGCAAATACCTTGGTAACGTGATTTAGTTTTGCTGAGGAAACCTTGCATTTCCAGGAGCCAAAGTTACCCATTTCAATGCAGGAAAGAGAAACCAAAAGACAATTTCTTTCATCCTGCCTGCTTTCGTCAGAGGGCTGGATGAAGTCTGAGAGTTCTTTCCCTTCTGAGGAACATGGAAGCTGATGTTGCCTCTGTGCTCTCTTACTTGGAAAGGAATAGAATGCTCCACCCATTGAACTCAGGCGGACATTGGTTTGCTAGTATTTCAATATGCACTTCGTTTTCCCTGGGCATCAATATGCTTTCACAATCTCTTAAGGTTACCACTTTGTACTTCTTTCTATGCAAGAACAGAGGTTACCGCAACGTAGTTTTGCTGAGGAAACCTTGCGTTTCCATGAGTCAAAGTTACCATTTCACTGCAGGAAAGAGAAACCTAAGACGGTTTCTCTAATTTTGCCTGCTCTCATCAGAGGACTAGATGAAGTCATAGAGTTCTTTCTCTTACTGAGAAACATGCAAGCTGATATTGCCTCTGCACTCTCTTACTGGAAAAGGAATGGAAAGTTACAACCATAGACGCATAGACGTATAAGCAGACCCTTGGGTTTCTAGCATGTCAAGATGCTCTTTGTTTTCCCTGGGCGTCAATGTGCTTTCACAATCTCTTAATGCTAACAAAATTTAATTCTTCCTCTGCAAGGACAGGTGCTACGGCAATGCAGTTTTTGTGAGTAAACCTTACGTTTCGAAGAAACAAAGTTACCGAGTTCGTTTCAAGAAAGGGAAACCAGAGACAGTTTCCTTCATTCTGCCTACTTTTGTCAGAGGACTGGATGAAGTCAGAGAGTTCTTTCTCTTACTGAGAAACATGCAAGCTGATATTTCACCTGTGCTCTCTTACTGTGAAAGGAATGGAAAGTTAAACCCATTGAACTCAGGTGGACACTGGTTTGCTAGGATTTCAATATGCAGTTTGTTTTCCCTGGGCATCAATGTGCTTTCCCAATGTCTTAAGGTTATTATTATGTAGTTGTTTCTATGAAAGAACAGGGGTTACACGATGTAGTTTTACTGAGGAAACCTTGCATTTCCAGGAGCCAATGTACCAATTTCACTGAAGGAAAGAGAAACCAAAAGACAGTTTCATTCTGCCTGCTTTTGTCAGAGGACTGGAGGAAGTCAGAGTGTTCTTTCTCTTACTGAGAAA
Source organism: Loxodonta africana (assembly GCF_030014295.1). Taxonomy (NCBI): domain Eukaryota; kingdom Metazoa; phylum Chordata; class Mammalia; order Proboscidea; family Elephantidae; genus Loxodonta; species Loxodonta africana. The sequence continues at coordinate 515,744 of NW_026974887.1, forward strand.
CTTAACAAACTGATATTGCCCCTGTGCTCTCTTACTGGGTTGGAATGGAAAGTTTTACCTGTTGAACTGTAAGCAGACACCTGAGTTTGCTAGGATTTAAATATGCACTTTGCTTGTCCTGGGGGTCAATGTACTTTCAGAGTCTTTTAAGGCTGCCACTGTGTAGTTGTTTCTATACGAATACCCAGGATAACACGATGCACTTTTACTGAGGAAATCTTGCATCTCCAGGAGCCTAAGTTACCAATTTGAATGCAGGGAACAGAAACCAAAAGACAGTTTCTTTCATTCTGTCTGCTTTCATCAGAGGACTGAATGAAGTCCGAGAGTTCTTTCTCTTACTGAGAAACATGCAACCTAATGTTGACTCTGCACTCTCTTACTTAGTAGGAAGGGAATGTTACTCCCATTGAACTCGGGAGGACATGGGTTTGCTAGGATTCCAATATGCGCTTTCTTTTCCCTGGGGGTCAATGTGCCGTCACAATCTCTTAATGGTACCACTATGTAGTTGTTTCACTGTTAGAAGAGGGGATACAGCAATGTAGTTTTGCTGAGAAAAACTTGCTTTTCCAGGAGCCAAAGTTTCTGAGTTTATTGCAGGAAAGAGAAACCAAAAGATAGTTTCTGTCATTCTGCCTGCTTTCATCAGAGGAGTGAATGAAGTCAGAGAGTTCTTTCTCTTACTGAGAAACATGCAAGCTGATGTTGCCTCTCCATTCTCTTAGTTGGAAAAGAAAAGAAAGCTACACCCATTTACTGTTCGCAGACACTTGGGTTTTCTAGGATAAAAATGGGCTCTTTGTTTTACCCTGGCATGAATGTGCTTTCACAATCTCTTAAAGCTAAAACTATTTAGTTGTTCTACTGGTTTCCAGGGCTACTGCAATGTAGCTTTGTTGAGGAAATCTTGTGTTCGCAAGAGCCAAAGTTTCTGAGTTCACTGCATGAAAGGGAAATCCAAAGGCAGTTTCCTCCTTCTGCCTGCTTTTGTCAGAGGACTGGGTGAAGTCAGAGAGGTCTAGCTCTTCCTGCTGAGTGAAGTAAGTCAGTCACAAAAGGACAGATAGTGTGTGAGATCATTATTATAAGAACTTAAGAAAAGGTTTTAACACAGAAAAAAAATTATTTGATGGCTATGAGGGTGGGGAGTGTGGGGGGAGGGAAAATCACAATTTTTTTTTTTTTTTTTACATAGTAGACGAGGGTCAACTTCAGTGAAGGGAAGGACAACAAACAATACAGGGGAAGTCAGCAAACTGGATCAAACCAAAAACGAAGAAGTTTCCTAAACACATTCAAACACTTTGAGGGACAGACTAGCTGGGACTGGGGATGGAGATCATAGTTTTGGGGTATATCTAGGTCAATTGGCATAATAGACTCGACAGCAGTGGGTTTGTTTTTTTGGAGAATGTGCTAAAAAACAAAACCCTTTGAACTGAGAGGATTCTGACTTATAGCAACCATACGGGACAGAGTAGAACTGCCCCATAGACTTTCCAAGGAATGGCTGGTGGATTAGAACTGCTGACCTGTTGGCTAGCAGCCAAGCTCTTAACCACTACACCACCAGGGCTCCAAGAGAATGTGTTGCGAACCATGAAATCAGGAGAGGAGAGTGGATATGCTGAGTGGAAGTGGGAAAAAGTGCTAGGTACAGAAGTGGAGCTACAATGATTGTCTTGTTTTTGTCAACATTTAGAATAAACTTTGCAGTGTCAGCATTTGTGTTTGTGTATGTGTATGTTTGTGCAAGCCTTTCCCTTCTGTTTTACCCTTCATAGTCTTCTGAGGGGGGTATTAGATATGGGCCAGGTTGCAAGGAGTTTCAGTGTAGTGTGATGATTTGACATACTCAGTTAAATTAATTCGCTCAAAAGTCCCCATTCCAGACCTTGTAGTTCCACTCTTATTAATGCCTTTCCTTTCACATGTAAATCTGTTAACATACCTTATTGATTTAGCAATCCAGAGGTTCAGCTTTGCATCTGACTTCGTTTTAACCAACCCTTTTTACCTATATCAGAATATACACTAATTATGATAAATTTCTTGAGACTGTCTATAGATGCTCCCATGTTTGGAATCCTTTCTCCCCTGGTTGTTCTTACTTAATAGTTATCTTTTTTGTTTCATGGATTATTTTTTCTTATCTATATGAAAAACTTTTTAAAATGTTTGTTGAATTATTTTTGGAGTATTTCTTGGGGGACAGAATATACTATGATGTGTTACGTTTGCTGCCTGTCTTTCATTGTTTTGGCTTTTCAACATTAAAATCCTGCTTCCTGTCTCCTTAACTGCTGCCCCAAAGTAGAGGAAATTGGCAGAAATGGTTTAGGCATCATGCTGACATTCAGGATAAGCTTTTAGACCTCATACATAGTAATTTCCCTGTCTCTGGGTGAGTTTGGAAACCCTAGTACCATAGTGGCTAAGTGCTATGGCTGCTAACTAAAGGGTCTGCAGTTCAGATTCTCCAGGTACTCCTTGGAAACTCTATGGAGCAGTTCTACTCTGTCCTATAAGGTCGCTATGAGTCAGAATCGAATCAAAGGCAATAGGTTTTTTTTTTTTTTTAGTTTTAGGTGAAGTTTAACCCCCATATTCTGAACACCCGATGCATGAAGTTACACGTAAATAGCATTGCAGCTGTGCAGTAAGATTAATAATGTTACTGATGTAACTTATATGAACTTCCTACGTGTAAACCCCTTAAAAGTAACCTTCCATTCCCTCTCACTGAGCAGCGTTGGCAGTAGCAACCCTGACTATTTCTTTCCTTAGCACCACGAAATAAAGGTGCCTTTCTACACTCTTATCTCAGTCACTGGTTTATTAGCTGATTCAAGCCATGCCGACAAGAACCTAGGGTTTCCACCCAGCAAAAATGAGCACTTCCAGGTAATAATATCTCATATTTATCAAAAGGTATATCATAGTCATTCTTCAGAATTTCATTAATTATAATCATCACAACAGTTCTGTAAAGTAAGTTCTATTAATATTTTCATATTTTAGATAATAAAATGGAGGTTCAGAGAGGGTAAATAAATTACCCAAGTTGAACTCATGAGGAATAAATAAATAGTCCAAGTTCACATTGGTCTTAAGCATTAGAATCAAGTTTCAAACGTGGTCTAGCTGCAGGTTCCAGGCTCATAACAGCTACTCTAAATTACTTCTTAATGTCAGTTTTCTGCTTTAATAATGTCATCCCTGAAATAACAGAAAGTATCAGATTAAAAGAAGAGAAATAGCAGTGGGGTTCATAAAGTAGTGAATACCTAGGATAATTTCTGGGAGAGAAAATAAATTCAATAAAGACAATGAATAAATGAATTGAAACAACAAGCTAATCAGTTCATTTTGGATGCAGGACTTGCTCAAACTAAATAATGGAAAACCATCACAAAGTGGTTACAGAACATGGGCAGGTTTGTAATAAATGTGCTGTGGGGGGATATTAGGAATTATCATTAAGTCTGGAACAGGAGCAATGGTTACACAGTGGTTAGAGCTCGGCTACTAATGAAAAGGTGGACATTTCAAATCCACCAGGTGCTCTTTTGAAATTCTAAGGGGCAGTTCTAGTCTGTCCTATATGGTCTCTATGAGTCAGAATTGACTGGGCAGGAAGAATCTGGTCTTTTGGTTTAGTAAGGAAGATGCTAAAAATAATAACAAGGAAGTTCCCATTTAAGAAATGATTTGTGAATTTCTGCCTTGAAAAGTTCCGCCACCTTTAAAAATAAAGGTAGAAGTAGAATTTTTTAAAAAATAGCTAAATCATTATCACTAATGATGTGTAGAAGTTGGCCAGGGGCTTGTCAAGATTGATGTTACTTCCTTAAAAAGAGAGGTCTCTGAGGAGATTTTTTCCCTACCATCTTCTACTTTCTGGATTGTGTTACCGTTTGAGCTTCAGTTCTTAGCAAATTTAATTTTAGGGCAAGAGATTGGCAAATATATTTATTGGCTTTGATTTTGCTGAGCTACTGAACCAATGAGAGCCTTCAGGCCCCACTACTGGACTTTTAATTTGTTTTAATAAATTAAAACTTCTTCCTTGAGCTAATGTTTGAGTGATCCATTTACTTATTGAGTGTTTCATTAAATACCTGGGAAAACATTTCTAGATGACACAAGGGGCAGAGGAAGAGGGACATGCAATCACAAAGGTTGGGCATCATGGAATCGTAGGCTGTGCCATTCATATAGACTAAGATGTGAAGAAACCTGCTGAAAATGTGCAATATATTGGGTATTGCCATGGTTAATGTAAACATCCAAGTGCTTCCCACCACAGTATCACACATACCAAAAGGAACAACAGGCAACGCAGTGATATACATCAACCCAAAGAAAAGAAATTTGTCTAATCCACTTATAGTTTTTCAGTGAAGAAGCTCCTGAAAATAGGAAAGACAGAAATAGAGACAATGATGAGAAAATACTGAGGAGCTTTTTTTTGATATACAAGTTAAATATTATTACAGTGAGAATAAGAAATAATGTGTGATTCATTAAAATGTTTAAAGACTCCCAATAATGTTGATAGTTGTCGTAGCTGTTAGGTGCCAAGGAGTTGGTTGTGATCACAGGAATTCCACGAACTACAGAATGAAAGAATGTCTGGTCCTGAACCATCCTCACAATATTTGCTGTGTTTGAGCCCATTGTTGCAGACACTGTATCAATCCATCTCATTGAGGGTCTTCCTATTTTTGCTGACCCTCTACTATACCAACCATGATGTCCTTCTCTGAGGACTGGCCCTCCTCCTAAGTGTCAAATAGTACCTGCATATAATTTCTCTGTAGGAGAAAGTTACCACCAAAGAGAGTGGAGTGAAGGAATTGACAAATCGGTGCTACATATATTGATGGATTTCCTGGACAAAGAATAAATCAGTGGAGAGGTGGGCAGAAATGCCAGGGCATAGGAAAGTCTTGGAATTCAAGTTATAAAAAAGAATGATATTCTAATTTCCAGCTTATGTGAATGACACATCCCTAGAACTGTTAGGAGCACGCCCTTCACAATAATGTGGTGTTTCTCCCAGTTTCCACAGTGTCATATTCAAGGAGAAATCATCTTATATTTATAGCCTGTCTTACCTATATACAATGGCAACTAAAAATAATAACAAACCTGTATCATCTCTTTGATGAGAAGAATAAAAATATTTACTATGATATTATCTTACTTAAATAGCAGCAATTATATACTACATAATATAAGAAATAACAGCAACGTATAAGATCTGATGTGTCTCTATTTATATAATTACTGGCTCAAAATATTAGCTTATTACTTGAAGCAAAAGAAATGAATCAACACTAGAGCAGGCAAAATAAAAGTCCAGCGTTTATTCTCTCATAAAAAACGTTGGCATTTTTAAAACTCTCCTCTTCATGGAACTTTTCTTTGACCATCACAACCAATTGCTTCTATGGAACTTGTGAATTTATATTAAAAAAACTGATATAGAAAGAAAATCTAGGGATTTTTTTCAAGGCTTTATTTTTTACAGTCATTAACTTTTCGTGATTTTTCTAATCATAAAGGCATTTAGTATCCACTCAAGTAAGCATGAGTTCTGCATCTTTTAAAGTGCTCTATACATTAGAATGTCAGATAAATTGGCTTTTTTTTCTGGTTACTTTTATTTTTGAAACATTTTATTAAGACATAAGTAATACATCATATTATTCACTCGTATGCCTTCAGTTTTTTCAGCTTGAGAAATGTGGAGCAGGTTCTTCCCTTTTGGCTTTTTAACTCCAAATCTCTGTACCTTTCATTACAATACTTTGTCTTTTTGAGCCGCCATGAAATCGTCAGTTCAGTTTTTAACTTCGTTATTTCTTCCATTTGCTTTAGCTACTTTATGTTTCAGGGCCTCTTCTGACATCTGTTTTGATTTTCTCTTTCTTTCCTCCCTTTTTAATGATCTTTTGCTTTCTTCATCTATGATATTTGATGTCATTCCAAACTTGTCTAATCTTTTGTCATTAGTGTTCAATGAGTCAAATCTACTCTTGAGATGATCTCAAAATTCATGTCGGATGAACTCAAGGTCATATTTCGGGTCTCATGAACTTGCTCTAATTTTCTTCAGCTTCAACTTGTACTTGAGTATGAGCAATGGATGGTCTGTTCTGTTGTTGGGCCCTAGCTTTGTTCTGACTGATGATATTGAGCTTCTCCATCATCTCTTTCAGCAGATGTAGTCAATTTGACACCTGTGTATTCCATCTGGTGCGGTCCACATGTATAAAATATAGTCTCCATTTATGTTGTTGAAAAAAAGTTTTTTGTAATGAAGAATTCATTGGTCTTGCAATATTCCAACATGTGATCTTTGGAGTCCTTTCTATCACCAAGGCCATATTTTGCAACGAACAATCCTTCTTCTTTGTTTCCAACTTTCACATTTTGTTCACCCTTAATGACCAGTGCATCTTGACTGAAATTTTGAAGAATTCCAGCCTTCATAAGTTGGTAAAATCTTCAGTTTCCTCATCTTTGCCTCACCGCTCGGTGGGTAAATTTGAATTATAGTAGTATTGTCTGGTCTTCTCTGGATATTATCCTATTACTGACAGCATTTACTTCATGATACGTCTTGGAATGTTCTTTTTGTCAATGAGTGTGACACCATTCCACTTCAATTTGCCATTCCCACCATATTAGACCATATGAATGCCAATTCAAAATGAAAAATACCAGTCGTTTTCTGCTCAGTAATACCTAGAGTATCCATATTTATGCATCCATTTCATATTTTTTATTATTTCCAATGTGTGAGATTCATACTTTCATGTTCTAATTATTAATGGTTTTTGCAGCTGTTTCTTCCGATTTTGAGCAATGCCAATAAAATAGGGTATCTTAATCTGATAAAATAAAATAAGAGAGAAGCCTTAAACAAAAAATTTGAACTAAAAGGAGGAGTTGTGTTGACTAATAACTGTCCTCAGAGGTCCAAAAATAGCGAAAATATAGAAAACACACAAAGAAATGGTATATACCATATATATGAACTGTACTGATTTTATTCCATTTGAAAACTTTACGGAAGTGGATGAATATTGAGCGGTCTGTCCTAAAGGTAAAACATTTTAATCCAGATCCCTTGGTGGGAGAAATTAAAAGTTAACTGAGAATAAATGTATCTAAAAGAAACTTACTCCCTGGTGAATACAAATTGTTTAGAAAATTAACAGGCACCCTAGACATTTTGTTAAGCTTTCAAGTGCTTCAGACATAATTAACACGTTGCTTGGTATCTCCTCAGGGAGAGCCTCAAAGACTGAGAGAAAGCCATATATTGTTCCGTCTATGCCATGTTAAGAAGCGCATGGTGTGTCAAAGCAGATTCATTTTAGGTAAAAGGTAGAATTTTTTATGCAGTGTCACGTTTTAATAATGTCTAGAATATTTTAGTGCTATTTTCAAGGCCCCATTTTTAATCAATTACAAAGCCACAGAAAAATATTTAGAATTTTGATTCTATTCTATCTGCTTACCATTATTCTTGGTAAGTTTTTTATGGTTAAATGTGGACTTCATGTATTGACTTTTGTAGTTTAATCCTACAGAATTTAATGGCTGCATTTATTCACTAATAGTTTACTCAGAGACTGCTCTGCTCATAGTGTTCAGGAATAGATGTATGCCAGACAAATAGATAGAAAGATAGATAGACAGACAGACAGGTAGGTAGGTAGGTAAGTAGATTAGATAGATGATAGACAGACAGATAGACAGACAGACAGATAGATGATAGATAGATAGGTAGATAGATAGATAGATAGATGATAGACAGACAGGTAGACAGACAGACAGACAAATAGATAGATGATGGAAGGACGGAAGGACGGACGGAAGGACGGACGGACACATATACATACCTAGGAAGCAGTGATCACAAAGTTTTAAACCAGCAATTCCATTATTTTAAACTGTAGGGCTATTCTTATATTTCTTAAAACATTTGTGGCATATTCAGATACTTTTATTTAAGATTATACTGACATTTATCTGTAATATCTCCTGGTACATAGGCATTCCAATGTCTAATGGAAGTTGCTTCATTTAAAGACAGGTTTTGATAACTTCTAGTAATTTACATATATAGTCACAGTATATTTTCTTTTTCTCCTACGCTATTGTGATTTTTTAAACTTTTATTTTTCATAAAAAGTAGAGGATACATATTTTACAAGCGTTTTTTTTTGACACCAATATTTCACTATTTGTTCAGGTTTCCTCATATATCCTAGATTTCTCCATGAGAAAAAAATATATGTATATCTGATTTGTTACAAAAAACTTAGAATGTGTCCTTTATAATACAAATGCCCAGTTGGAGGAGAAAGTATTTTAAGTAGACCAACAAAGAAAGTAATCTAAAGAATGGCACTTTTTTCTTAATTGTGCTTTAAAGTGAAAGTTTACAAATCAAGTCAGCCTCTCATACAAAAATTTATATACACCTTTCTGTATGGACAGTTCTACTCTGTCCTATAGGGTCGCTATGAGTCGGAATCGACTCGACAGCACTGGGTTTTTTTTATATACCTATTTCATCATGAAAATGGTGACAAAGAACTTAAGTCACAGTCCAGAAGAATTTACTTATAAATATCTTAAGGATCAAAACAATTAACAACAACCAAAAAATCATTCCAAGTAATTACTGTCAACAACCAAATAAAGATAGATGATGATGATGATACACAGATGATAGATATATAGATAGACAGACAGACAAATAGTACTAAACACACACTATTTTAGAGTTATTTTCAGGTATCACAGACACATTGAAACATTTAAGTCTCATTTATTCTTCCTAACAACCATGCAAGAAAGTGCTGGAATATGATTTTTCAGGTGAGGATAAACAGATTCTTATAACTGATGTTATTTACCCTAAGTATCGCTTCCTATATATTACAAATGGAGATATATTGTTATTATTGTTAGGTGCCTTCAAGTTGGTTCAGATGCATAGGGACCCTATAGGACAGAGTAGAACCGCCCATACAGAGCTTCCAGGGAGCAGCTGGTAGATTTGAACTGCTGACCTTTTGGTTAGCCGCAGAGCTCTTAACCACCACACCAACAGGGCTCCAAATGAAGTTATAGCAGAGGTATATCTGTATACATATAATTCTAGGAATATTTCCATGTATAAAGACAAATAATCCACATTGTTATCAATTATATATCTATCCAAAACTTGTCTAGTATGTTGACTGTTCCATCCTGGACCATCTATTATCATGAGTTTTAATAAGATAATATATTGAAGTACAGGTTCAAAATGTATCCATGAATTTTTTTAAGTATATAAAAAAAGAAAAGTTTTAAGAAGAATGTGATAATATCCACATATCCAACACCTGAAGTTTAGCATATTATTCTTTTTTGTTTCATCTATCAGGCTATCCATCACTCTACCTAACTGTACATGTGTGTGTAAAATTTGTGGAAGGTGGGTATATATTCAAATACAGTAAAATGGAAAGTTTGGATTTATCTTATTCATACTGGGTTTGTATACTAAAAATCTACCACATGATACTGCATTAAAGCTATTGATGTTGCTTATATCTCTCTCCAGAATAGATTTTCTGATAGACCTAGATGGATACACACAATCTAACAATGTTGAACGAATTTACTCTGACGGGAATCACAGAGCGCCCTGAGCTACAGTCTCCATTGTTTGGGCTATTCCTCATCATCTATATGACCTCAGTCGTGGCAACTTGGGCATGCTCATTCTCACTAAGATAGACTCTAGTCTGTAAATGCCCATGTACTTTTTTTCTCAGATACCTGGCTAACACTGATCTTGGTTATTCAACGGCTGTGGGATCTAAATGTTTGTGAATTTTTTGTTCATGGAAATGCAATCTTCTATTATTTGTGTGCTACACAGAGAGCTTTGTTTATTATGTTCATAACTAGTGAGATTTTCATTCTATGTCCTACTAGCACTACGCAGCCATCTGTTACCCTCTGCTCTACTCAGTCATCATGTCACAAAGGGCGTGCTGGGTGTGGGTAGCAATCACCTGTCTCTACAGCACATTTATTTCTCTTCTGATCACTATAAAGATTTTTAATTTATCCTCTGTGGCTACAATGTCATCACTCATTTTTACTGTGACACTCTCCACTTGTTATCCTTGCTCTGTTCAAACATGCATGAAATGGAATTGATCATTCTCATCTTTGCAGCTTTTGATTTTATTTCACCACTCCTAACAGTTCTTGTTTCTTACCTGCTCATTCTTGTAGCCATTCTCAGGATGAACTCAGCTGAGGGCAGGCACAAGTCTTTCTCCACCTGTGGGTCCCACCTGACGATGGTGGTAGTGTTCTATGGGACTTTACTCTTTACATATCTGCAGCCCAAGCCCACCCACTCCTTTAACACTAATAAAGTGGTTCCCATATTTTACACCTTGGTTATCCCTATGTTGAATCCTTTGATCTATAGTTTAAGGAATAAAGATGTGAAATATGCCTTATGTAGGACTTTAGGGGCAATTATGCATTATGTTTTCTCAAAGTTCTTTATACCATGTCATTCACATAAATTACATTATGGGCTTTAAACATTTCTTCTATGCGCCTTCGGAGGGCATAGCAAGCATGAAAGTGCAGATAAGTTCAACATCTATTTATATAGTGCCTACTAGCAGTCAGTCTACTGTGAGCTGTAAATAAATTAATAAAACAGAAAAAAAAAGTTGCCTTTCTTGAGCAGGAGAGATGCATCATAGGCTTAACAGGTAGGAAATTGTATAGTCTATTAGAAAGTGTTAGGATTGGTAAATTAAAATAAAAAAAGAGGAGTGAATACAGAAGAGTAGATAAAATTTTGTAGAAAGAGTTTGCATGTGCACACGTGTGTGCGTGTGTGTGTGTTTGTGTATGTGTGTACACACACATCTTCTGTTTTAGTGCTCCGGCTCTGCCCTTAGATGGCTTACTGTAATTGCAAGGTGCCTCAGTGTGGCTGTATGTTTTGAAGTACTCAGTCATCTGAATTTGCTCAAATGTCCCCTTTCTAAACCTTGAAATCCCTCTCTTTCATAATCAGTGTCTTTACATTCATATATGAACCCTTAGAGTCTGCTTACTTTTATATTGTTTTTATTAATATTAAATCAAAAAACCAAACCCATTGCCGTTGAGTCGATTCCAACTCATAGCGACTCTATAGGACAGAGTAGAACTGCACCATAGAGTTTCCAAGGAGCGCCTGGCAGATTCGAACTGCCTACCCTTTGGTTAGCAGCCGTAGCACTTAACCACTACACCACCAGGGTTTCCTTATTAATATTATCTTATAAATGGTAACAAAATAAATTTATTATATTCAGAAGGATCAGCTCAGTATCCGGTTTGTCTAAATCGACCTTTTTTTTTTTTTTTTATCAGTGTACATACCAGTTAGGATAAATTTATTGAAGTACACACAGTAGTTTCCAGGTTTTTACATTTTTTTTCTCTACCTCATTGATATCAGTTCCCAACTGCATGGTTCTGTCTCAGATTGTTATCCTTATCTATCCGGAAAATTATAATTGTTTAGAAGACATTTTGTAATTGTTTATGTATCCTTGCATAAGAAGTCTATTGTATGATGAGCTAGGTCATTGCTTTTTTTTTGTTTGTTTGGCTGAATTTTCTCAAATTTGGTTAATGTAAGTGTGCTCTATATTTGTTCATCATTTTGATTATTCTACTTGGAAGAAGCAAAAGGAGAAAACAAATGTTTGAACTGTGCTGTGTTTCTAGTGAGTGAGGTGTGATATGTGGCATTTTATATATTTGCCATGATTTCTTGACATAGTTGCTCCATATTCCTTCCTCATTTTCCAGGCATATTTTCTTATTTTTATTCATTTAATATTCAAAAAAAATTTATGAGAAAAAATAAAGGAAATTTTAGACACTAAGATTTTCTATATTAAAAAAAAAAAAAAAACCTCTGTGTTTTAAGGTAGGACCATAGAAGGAGGGGCGTGATATATTTCCATGTATACAGGGACTAGGAAACCCATAAGAAAAAAAATCATTGATAAAGAGTTTACCAAAACAGAAATTTAAATTTAAGATAATTTCCATCCCTAGTCAAGTCCAAGCGGCTTGACTGGGGAATTCTATTAAGTATTTAGGGAAAAAGAATTAGCCTATTCTCTATAAACTCTTCCAGAAAACTGAAAAGGAAGGTATGTTTCCATTTTCTATATGAGGATAGCTTCAATCTGATATCAAATGCAGACAAAAGCATTTGATAAAACAGCATGCATGTGAAAAACATACAGAAAAATTTAAGAAATTGAATCTTGAAATATGTAAAGGCAATAGTATATCAAATTAGGTATGCCCCAAGAATGCGTGATTGGCTTTTAAAAATCACTTAATGGCATTCACCATAAAAACTATTAGAAATGAAAACCAATGCCACATAAACTGATATAGAAAAATATTTTAAAAGTCCCTATTGTGATAAAATTTTGACCAAAGTAATATAAAAGTAATCCAACAGAATCAGAAATTACTGAACAATATCATTAGTATAACACAAAAGTAAAATTTTGCTGAAGATAATTCAAAAGGGTTAGTGCATCAACAAAGAAAGTCCAGAAATTCAAGCTGGTCAAAAGAGGATATATAACAAGGGATGTCATTGCTGATGTCAGATGGATCCTGGCTGAAAGCAGAGAATACCAGAAAGATGTTTACCTGTGTTTTATTGACTATGTAAAGGCATTCGACTGTATGAATCATAACAAATTGTGGATAACATTAAGAAAAGTAAGAATTCCAGAACTTTTAATTGTGCTCATGAGGAACATGTACTTAGACCAAGGGGCAGTGATATACTTCTTGTTTTAAAGTCAAGGCAGGTTTGTGTCAGGGTTGTATCTTTCCACAATACTTATTCAAAGAAGCTGGGCTACATGAAGAACAGGGCATCGGGATTGGAGGAAGATTTATTAACAACCTGTAATATGCAGATGACATAGCCTTCCCTTCTAAATGTGCAGGGGACTTGATGCACTTACCGATGAGGATCAAAGACCACCACCTTTAGTATGGATTACACCTCAACATAAAAAAAAAAAAAAATGAAAATCCCCATAACTGGACCAGTTAGTAACATTGTGATAAATGGAGAAGAGATTGGAGATGTCAAGGATTTCATTTTACTTGCATCCATAGTCAACACGCGTAGAAGCAGCAGTCAAGAAATCAAAAGACGCTTTGCATTGAGCAAATCTGCTGCAAAAGACCCTTAATAGCATTAAAAAGCAAAGATGTCACTTTAAGGATTAAGGTGTTCCCGAGCCAAACCAGGGTGTTTTCAACTCACATGCACGTGAAAGCTGGAAAATGAATAAGGAAGACTGAAGAAAAATTAATGCCTTTGAATCATGGTATCGGCTAGGACTTCCAAAAAAAAAAAAACGAAAAAACCTGTCTTGTAAGAAGTACACCCAGGATATTCCTTGGTAACAAGGATGGAGAGACTTTGTCTCACATACTTTAGACACATTATGAGGAGCTAGCCCCTGGAGAAGGACATCATGTTTGATAAGTAGAGAGACTTTGTCTCACATACTTTAGACACATTATGAGGAGCTAGCCCCTGGAGAAGGACATCATGTTTAATAAGTAGAGGGTTAGCAAAAAGGAGGAAGACCGTCAGTGAGGTGGACTGACACAGCGGCTGCAAAAATGGTACAAGCATAATAACGAAGGTGAGGATGGTGCAGGACCCGGTAGTGTTTTGTTCTGTTGTACATAGGGTCGCTAGGAGTTGGAACCAACTCAGCAGCACCTAACCCCAAGTAGCAACACTGTTAAAATGTAACTTACTCAAACCGATAGAGGGCAACAAAGAACAAGTCACACCTACCATCACACATGCTATGAAAGATTGAGTAAATTCTCAGTAAGACCAGGAATAAAACACGTAAATCTACCCTTACCAAATCTGACATTTTGTGGATGTAGCCAGTACAATAAGGCAATAAAAAAAAAACGAATAGAAAGTACCCAAATTGGAAAGGAAGAAATGAAACTTTTTATTGATAGATGATAGGATCGTTCATGTACAATGTCTAATAGGGCCTACAATAAAAAAAAAAAATAGAGTTATAGAATTAAAAATTAACCTAGCATTTCTTTGTGAATTTATTTTCAGCTTATTGGTTTATTAAAAAAAGAGCTATTTGGATTTTAAGTGGAGTTGCATTGATTCTATAAATACATTTGGGGATTTCTTAGATATAACACTGATAATGGATTGAGTTGTGTTCCCCAAAATATGTTTCAGTTTGGCTAGGCCATGATTCCCAGTATTGTGTGGTTGTCCAACATTTTGGAATCTGATGTGACTATCTTATGTGTTCTAAATCCTAACCTTTAAGATGTTACTAAGGCAGAATTAGAAGCAGTTATGTTAATGAGGAAGGACTCAACCTACAAGATTAAGTTGTATTTTGAGTGACTCTCTTTTGAGATATAAAAGAGAGCAGCAAGCTGAGAGAAGTGGTACCTTATGTCACCAAGAAAAACCTCGCAGAGCAGGGCACATACTTTGGACCCAGAGACCTGGAGCTAAGTTCCTAGATGAGGGGAAGATTGATGACAAGGACCTTCCCTAAGAGCCAACAGAGACAGAAAATCTTCCCTCAGACTTGGCGTCCTGAATTCAGGTTTCTAGCCTTCTAAACTCTGACATGTGTTGGAAGCAACTCAACAGTAACACATAATTGGTGAGAAAATAAACTTCTATTTTTTAAAGACATCCAACTGTAATATTTCTGTTATAGCAGCACTAGATAACTAAGACAAACAGTAGAAGCAAAATCCGTAAGAAGCTTGGCCAAATCAAATTTTAAAACTCTTGCTCTTCCAAAGACACTTGTATACAAACAAGTTATATTCTTGGAGATAATGTTTTCAAATAACATATCTCATAAATGACTTGTGTCCATAATATGTGCAGATGGCACAGAACTATAAAAAAGGAAACACTCTGCAAAAAATAGCCATAAAAATCAACAATAACTTATCCAAAGAAAATATGCAGCTGACAAGCATATAAAATGCTCGTCGTCATTATTATTTTTTATTTTTATTGTGCTTTAAGCGAAAGTTTACAAATCAAGTCAGTCTCTCCTACAAAAATTTATACACAACTTACTATATACTCCTAATTGCTCTTCCCCTAATGAGACAGCCTGCACCATCCCTCCACTCTCTCTTTTCCTGTCCATTTCGCCAGCTTCTAACCCCTCTTCCCTCTCATCTCCCCTCCAGATAGGAGATGCCAACATAGTCTCAAGTGTCCACTTGATCCAAGAAGCTCGTTCTTCACCAGCATCTTTTTCTATCCCATTGTCCAGTCCAGTTCCTGTCTGAAGGGTTGGCTTCGAGAATGGCTCCTGTCCTGGGCTAACAGAAGGTCTGGGAGCCATGATCACCGGGGTCCTTCTAGTCTCAGTCAGACCATTAAGCCTGGTCGTTTTACCAGAATTTGGGGTCTGCATGCCACCACTCTCCTGCTCCCTCAGGGGTTCTCTGTTGTGTTCCCTGTTAGGGCAGTCATCGGTTGTAGCCGGGCACCATCTAGTTCTTCTGGTCTCAGGCTGATGTAGTCTCTGGTTTATGTGACCCTTTCTGTCTCTTGGGCTGGTAATTACCTGGTGTCATTGATGTTCTTCATTCTCCTTTGCTCCATGTGGGTTGAGACCAATTGATGCATCTTAGATAGCTCCAGACACTGCTCTCCAAAGTGGGATGCAGAATGTTTTCTTAATAGATTTTATTATGTCAATTGACTTAAATGTTCCCTGAAGCCATGGTCCCCAAATCCCCGCCCCTGCTACCCTGGCCTCCAAAGCATTCAGTTTCTTCATGAAACCCCTTTGGTTTTGGTTTAGTCCAGTTGTGCTGACATCGCTTGTATTGTGTGTTGTCTTTCCCGTCACCTAAAGTAGTTCTTATCTACCTCTCTCCCTCCCTCCCTCATCTCATAACCATCGAAGAATGTTTTCTTCTCTGTTTAAACTATTTCTCGAGTTCTTATAATAGTGGTCTTATACATTAATATTACATCTCTAGTAAGATTTATTCCTAAGTGTTTTGTCTTCTTGGGGGCTACTGTAAATGGTATTGAATTGGTGATTTCTTCTTCAATGATCTTTTTGTTGGTGTAGAGGAATCCAACTGATTTTTGTATGTTTATCTTGGATCCCGATACTCTGCTGAGCTCTTCTATTAGTTTTGGTAGTTTTCTGGAGGATTCCTTAGGGTTTTCTGTGTATAAGATCATGTCATCCACAAAAAGAGATACTTTTACTTCTTCCTTGCCAATCCAGATGCCCTTTATTTCTTTATCTAGCCTAATATCTCTGGGTAGGACCTCCAGCACAATGTTGAATAAGAGTGCTGAAAAAGGGCATCCTTGTCTGTTCCCCTATCTCCAAGGGAATGATTTCAGGTTCCCTTTTCCATTTAGGATGATGTTAGCTATTGGCTTTGTATAAATACCCTTTATTATGTTGAGGAATTTTCCTTCTATTCCTATTTTGCTGAGAGTTTTTATCACGAATGGTGTTGAACTTTGTCAAATGCCTTTTCTGCATCAGTTGATAAAATCACGTGACTCTTGTCTTTTGTTTCATTTATATGATGGACTACATTAATTGTTTTTCTCATGTTGAACCATCCCTGCATACCTGGTATGAATCCCACTTGGTCGTGGTGAATTTTTTGATTATTTTTTTGAATTCAATTGGCTAGAATTTTGTTGAGGGTTTTTAAAGGATCTAGGTTCATGAGGGATATATGTCTGTAATTTTCTTTTTTTGTGGTGTCTTTACCTGGTTTTGGTATCAGGGATATGCTGGCTTCATAGAATGAGTTTGGGAGTATTCAGTCCTTTTCTATGCTCTGAAATACCTAAACTCTTCTCTGAAAGTTTGGTAGAACTCTTCAGTGAAGTCATCTGGGCCAGGTTTTTTTTTTTGTTGTTGTTGTTGTTGTTGAGATTTTTTGATTACCTTTTCAATCTTTTCTTTTGTTATGGGTCTATTTAGTTGTTCTACCTCTGTTTGTGTTAGTTTAGGTAGGTAGTCCGTTTCTAGAAATTCATCCATTTCTTCTAGGTTTTCAAATTTGTTAGAGTACAATTTTTCATAGTAATCTGATATGATTCTTTTAATTTCAGTTGGGTCTGTTGTAATATTGCCCAACTCATTTCTTATTCAGGTTATTTGCTTCCTCTCCTGTTTTTCTTTTGTCAATTTGGCCAATGATTTATCAATTTTGTTGATTTTTTCAAAGAACCAGCTTTTGGTCTACTTAATTCTTTCAATTTTTTTTTTCCTGTTTTCTATTTCATTTAGTTCTGCTCTAATTTTTATTATTTGTTTTCTTCTGGTGCCTGAGGGTTTTCTTTCATTGTAGGGATACTTCTTTGATTTTGGCCCTTTCTTCTTTTGGATGTGTGCATTTATTGACATAAATTGGCCTCTGAACACTGGTTTTGCTGTGTCCCAAAGGTTCTGATAGGAAATGTTTTCATTCTCATTGGATTCTATGAATTTCTTTATTGCATCCTTAATGTCTTCCATAATCCAGTCTTTTTTGAGCAGGGTTTTGGTCAGTTTCCAAGTGTTTGATTTCTTTTCCCTGCTTTTTCTGTTATCGATTTCCACTTTTTTGGCCTCATGGTCAGAGAAAATGCTTTGTAATATTTC
The DNA here is from genome assembly GCF_030014295.1 of Loxodonta africana. NCBI lineage: Eukaryota > Metazoa > Chordata > Mammalia > Proboscidea > Elephantidae > Loxodonta > Loxodonta africana. The sequence goes on from NW_026974887.1 coordinate 533,557, forward strand.
AATGTTTTGCTTTCTGCTAAGGCTTGCTTTATGACCTAACATGTGGTCTATTCTAGAGAATGTTCACGTGCACTAGAAAAGAAAGTATACTTGGGTGCTGTTGGGTGGAGTGTTCTGTATATGTCTATGAAGTCAAATTGGTTGATTGTGGCATTTAGATCTTCCTTGTCTTTATTGAGCTTCTTTTGGATCTCCTGTCCTTCACCAAAAGCCGTGTGTTGAAGTCTCCTACTATTATTGTGAAGCTGTCTATCTCACTTTTCAATGCTGATGGAGTATGTTTTGAGTCTCTTGCAACCCTGTCTTTGGGTGCATAAATATTTAATCTGGTTATATCCTCCTTGTATATTGTTCCTGTAGTCATTATACAGTGTCCTTCCTTATCCTTTATAATGGTTTTAACTTTAAAGTCTATTTTGTCAGGAATTAATATTGCCACTCCTGCTCTTTTTTGATTGTTGTTTGCGTGATATATTTTTTCCCATCCTTTCAGTTTTAGTTTGTTTGTGTCTCTAAGTCTGAGGTGTGTCTCTTGTAGGCAGCATATAGACGGATCCTGTTTCTTTACCCATTCTGCCACTGTCTGTCTCTTTACTGGTGCATTTACATTCAGTGTAATTATGGACAGGTATGAATTTAGTGCTATTATTTTGATGTCTATTTTTGTGTGTTGTCGACAGTTTCTTTTTCCCACTTAATTTTTTGTGCTGAGTAGATTATATATTGTCTTTTCCTCTTATTCTTTGACCATTTTGTTTCTGCCGAGTCTCTATTTTTGTCTTGTATTTTATTTTGATGTGTAGGATAGTTTGTCTCCTTTGTGGTTACCTTATTCTTTACCCCTATTTTTCTAAATTTAAACCTAACCTTTATTTCTTTGTATCACCTTGTCTTCCTGTCCATATGAAAGATCTATGACTACATTTCTTAGTCCCTCTTTGTTGTTTTAATGTTGTCTTCTTTTATGTAATAGAATCGCCCTTTCTCTCTTTTGAGCGTTTTTTATCTTGGTTTATTTTTGTGATTTCCCTGTCAGGGTTGACTTCTGATGGCTCTGCCCAGCATTCTAGTCTTGGGTTGATACCTGACATTATTGATTTTCTAACCAAAGAACTCCCTTTAGTATTTCTTGTAGTACTGGTTTGGTTTTTACAAATTCCCTAAACTTCTGTTTATCTGCAAACGTCCTAAATTCACCTTCATCTTTGAGAGACAGTTTTGCTGAATACATGATTCTTGGCTGGCTATTTTTTTCCTTCAGTTTTTTATATGTCATCCCATTGCCCTCTTGCCAGCATGGTTTCTGCCGAGTAGTCTGAGCTTTTTTTTATTGACTGTCCTTTGTAGGTGACACTAGCCAATCTTAAAATTCTCTCTTTATCTTTGGTTTTGGCAAGTTCGATTATAATATGTTTTGGTGACTTTCTTTTAAAATCTACCTCAAGTGAGTTCGATGAGCATCTTGGATAGATATCTACTCATCTTTCACCATATCAGAGAAGTTTTCAGCCAACAAATCTTCAAGAATTCTCTCTGAATTTTCTTTTATCCCTCCCTGTTCTGGAGCTCCAATTACTCACAGGTTATTTCTCTTGATAGAGTCCCACATGATTCTTTTCTTCATTTTTTAAAATTCTTTTATCTGATTTTTCTTCAAATATATTGGTGCCAAGTGCTTTATCTTCAAGTTCACAAATATTGCTCAATTCTTCTCCTCTGACTTTCTATTGAATTGTCTAATTCTGTAATTTTATTGTTAATCTTCTGAATTTCTGATTGCTGTCTCTCTATGGATTTTTCCAGCTTATTAAATTTTTCATTATGTTCTTTAAGAACTTTTTAAATTTCTTCAATTGTTTTATTTGTGTGTTCTACGGCTTGTTCTGCATTTTGCCTTATCTTCTTCCTGAAGTCTTGAAGAGTTCCGTATATTAATCTTTTGCTTTCCGCATCTGGTAGTTCAAAGAATACTCATTCATCTGGACAATTCCGTGATTCTTTGTTTTGAGAGCTTGTTGTGGCAATCATGGTCTGTTTCTTTATGTGACTTGATATTGACAGTTGTCTCCAAGCCACCTATAAGTTATTTTATTAGTTTGTTTTGTTTGCTTACTGTATCATAGCTTCTTTTTTTGTTTTGTTTTGGTATAACCCTATGGGTTGCTTGAATGAGCTAGCTTGATTATTTTCACCTTTGGAGCTCTGACATCCTCTCCCCAGATGGCTAGAGCTGTTTTCAGGTAGCTTAGGTTTCCAGGTAGCTGATCACCAAGTGTATGGTACAGGCTCTGTCCTACAGTCTTGCAGGGGTAAGGGTGATTGGTGTAGGTACTGGTATCTGGTTGCAGCAAGTGGTCACACTCTGAACAAGGCAGGGGGCTGAGAATCATCCCCCAAGTCTCTCTGAAGAAAGCTGGTCCATTTTTCCTGGAGTGTACAGGTGGGTGGGTTCTGCAGACAGACCATGGGCACCCAATGTTTTTGGTTGTAAGGACTGGGAGGTACCAGTTATCCTTGGACCCCTGTTGCAGGTGACTGGGTGACCTGAGTGAAGCCACCAGTCCTTATGCCCCTTATGTGGGTTGGTGAGGACCCTGTGTAATAGGCAAAGTGGTGTCAAACATCAAACACCCACCTCTCCACCGCCCAGCTGAAATAGTTGTAGTCTGCCAACAAGGGCCTATTCTCCCGAAATATGCCCACAGATGTCCATGCAGAGAGTAAAGGTAGTCAAAGTCCATGGACCATTTATGCCTGGACAGGAGCCGCTTCAGTCCTGAGCTCCCCATGTTAGTGGAGCTGGCAAATTATCTTTTCCCTCAATTTCATATTTATTCCTTCTCCAGGGCCTGGAGGATGGCTCTAGGTGCTCAACAGGACCTATCTCGGGCCCAGGGAATTCAGCCATGAAGCCATCTTGGGGGTGTGGTAGAATATACACAAGTACTTGGCTTTTGCTGAGAGTGACATTCTTCTCTGGTTTCAGAGGTGTGAGCAGGCTGTGTGGCTGGCTGCTTCTCCCTGAGGAAACTGCAGCTGAACACTAGTACCAGTCCACCACAGCTGCTCCCGGGAATGGTGCCTGAGGGCTCCTGGCCATTCAGGTCTGGTAACTTCTCTCTGCTTCTGAATTGTCTCTTCCTCCCCTGCCTCTCAGTTCGTTTTCTAACCTTGTCTGTGATGTCCAGGGCTCCTAGCTTGTCATGAATGTACTCCTTTCACTTTTTTTCCCAGGTATTTGTTGTAAGAGGGCTCGCCAGTTGCGTCTGTCTATTCTGCCATCTTGGCCCCACCTCCTCATTTATTTTTATTTATTTGTGCTTTAAAAGTGAAAGGTTACAAATCAAGTCAGTCTCTCATACAGGAATTTACATACACTTTGCTGTATACTTCTAATTGCTCCCCCCTTAATAAGACGGCTCACTCCTTCCCTCCACTCTCTCTTTTAATGTCCATTCAGCCAGCTTCTGACCCCTTCTGCCCACTCATCTCCCATCCAGATAGGAGATGCCAACATAATCTCATGTGACTCCTGATCCAAGACACTCATTCTTCACCAGTATCATTTTCTATCCCATCGTCCAGTCCAATCCCTTCCTGAAGAGTTGGCTTTGGGAATGGTTCCTATCTTGGGCCAACAGAAGGTCTGGGGACCATGACTACCAGGGTGCTTAAGTATCAGTCATACCACTAAGTCTGGTCTTTTTATGAGAGTTTTTAGTGTGCATCCCACTGCTCTCCTTCTCCCTCAGGGGTTCTCTGTTGTGTTCCCTGTAAGGGCAGTCACCTGTTGTAGCTGGGCACCTTATAGTTTTTCTGGTCTCAAGCTGATGTAGTCTCTGATTTATGTGGCCCTTTCTGTCTCTTGGGCTCATAATTACCTTGTGTTTGGTGTTCTTCATTCTCCTTTGCTCTAGGTGAGTTGAGACCAATCGATGCATCTTAGTTGGCTGCTTGCTAACGTTTAAGACCCCAGCTGCCACTCTCCAAGTTGGGAGCAGCATCATTAGTAATTAAAGAATTTCAGTTAAAACATTAATGACATAATTCTTTACATCTATTAGAATATCATGTAGTTGGTAAGTATGTGGAGGAACCTGAGTATTCATAAACTCCTACAGGGAAATTAAAATGGTATAAATACTTTAAAAAATAATTTCCTTTCAGCATCAGGGTCTTCAAAAGCTAACCACAGTTTTATCATAAAATTTAACCATATTACTCATATATGTCTACCCAGGAGAAATTACAGCATTTTTCCTTACAAAGGCATGTATACAAATGTCCATAGCAACTTTGCAAAAGTCAAAAACTAGGATCAACCCAACTGCTCATCTACTTGAGGACGAATAAGTAAATTGCGGTATATTCAAGAAAATGGATACTACTCAACAATAAAAACTAATGAATTATTGTTACCTGCAAATATATTGATAAAAAGTACAAATCAATAAATTGGACTTTGTCAAAATTAAAACAACCCACACGTAGACATTTATTCCAGAGAAATGAAAACTTATTTTCATACAATAACATTTACACAAATTAGTAGATAAATGGTAACTTTGGAAAAGTGCAAGATAGTACACAGTACTGGGGAAGTCATGATAATTTGTTTAGGACGAAGTCATAGAAGCTTCATAGACATATCCAAACCACCTGAGAGACTGAGCTACTGGGCTGAGGGGCTGGGGACCATGGTCTCAGGGAATATCTAGCTCAACAGACATAACATAGTCTATAGAGAAAATATTGTACATCCAACTGTGGTGACGCTTGCAAGCAGGCATCTAAAATATATCTACTGGTCATTCTGTTTGGAGCAAAGGAGAATGAAGAGAACCAAAGGCACAAGGGGAAGATTAGTCCGAAGGACTAATGGACCACAACAACCACAGCATCCACCAGACTGAGCCCAGGACAACTAGACAGTGCCCAGTTACCACCACCAACTGCTCTGGCAGGGGTCACAATAGAAGGTCCCAGACAGAGAGGGAGAAAAATGTAGAACAGACTTCAAATTCACACACACACACACACACACACACACACACAGAAACCTGGCTTGTTGGTCTCACAGAGACTGAAGAAACCATAAAAGTATGGCTCCTGGACACCTTTTAAAGTCCAACACTGAAGTCACCCCTGAGATTCACCCTTCAGCCAAAGATTGGACAGGTCTATGCGGCCAAAAATAACACACATGAGTGACGTACTTCGTATTGCAATCATAAATACAGGACTAGTGGGCACACTTGTTCAAAAGCAAAGAAGAGAAAACAGGATGGGACAGAAAAATTGGACAAATGGAAACAGAGGCTAAGGTAAAGAAAGGGAGAGTGTTGACATAGTACAGGGTTGGCAACAAATGTCACAAAGAACTTGTGCATTAACTGTTTAATGAGAAACTAATTTGCTCTGAAAGCTTTCACCTAAATCACAACCAAAAAAAGAAAAAAAGGTTGATAAAAACATTATTTATAATAGCTAAAAACTGGCAGCAACCCAAAATTTCCTTCTGTGGGTGAATGGTTATGTAAACTGTAATAAATAGATACATGATACAATACTCTACAATAAAATGAACAAATTATTAATACACACAACAGCATGGATGGACCTTAGTAGAGTCATGTGAAGTGAAAAAAGTCTATCTCAAAATGTTGTTGCTTTCTGCCATTGAGTTGACTTTAACTTATGACAACCTTATGTATAACAGAACAAAATGATGCCCAGTCCTGGGCTATCCTCAAAATCACTGGTATGATTGAGTCCACTGCTGCAGCCAATGTGGAAATCCATGTCACAGAGGGCTCACATTCTCTTTGGCCCTTTACTTCACCAAATATGATGTCCTCCTCCAGAAAATGGTCTTTCCTGATGACATGTCCAACGCAAGAAGATCGGACAATGTTCTGTTGGAGACAACAAGATATTTACCATTAAAAAATTTTTGGTTCGTTAGGTACCATGGAGTGGATTGTGACTCATAGTGACCTATAGGACAGAGTAGAAATGCCCCATAGGGTTGCCTAGGCTGTTATGAATGCAGATGGCAAGTTCTTTTTTCTCCAGAATGGCTTGTGGGTTAAAACTGTGAACCTTTTGGTTAGCAGTGAATTTTTAAACATTGCAATACCGGTGTTCCTTCCATTAAAGAATAGACAAGTAAAAAAAAATACACACATACATATACATATCACAAATAAGCAAAAAAAAAAGTCACAAATGTTTACATTACAAATATTTAAAATGGCAAAATGCATCAAAAAGATTTATAGCATAATACATATATATTCATAATAAAACATTACACACAAAATACCACACTTTACAAGGTGTGATGGTTAAGGTTGTGTGTCAACTTGTCTTGGCCATCATTCTCAGTGGTTTGGCAGTCCAAAGATGTTGTGATCACTTCCATGATGAGGTTCGATATAATGTGGTTACCTCCATGATAGACTCTGCTCTGAGTAGCAAGTCAGTTGAAAGGAAGTTTCCTTGGGTGTGTGGTCTGAATTGAATATAAGCAGACATTCTGGCAAGGTTCATTTGCTATTGCTCACTTTGGGTCCTGTAGCTGGCTCCTGTTCATCTGACCTCTGGTTCTTGGGAATTGAGCCAGCAGCTTGCCTTCAGTATTGCCTGCTGATTTGGGGATTCTTGGATCTTCCCAGCCAGTGAGCAAGAGCCCTGCTGTTTGACCTGTAGATGTTGGGTCATCCAGCCCTTGCAGCTGCATGAATCAGGAGAAGCCTGTATCCTGATCTCGGGACTTGGGATGTTCCAGCTTCAATATCCCTGTGAGCCATTTCCTTGATGTAAATCTCTGTATACACATATTTATATGCTTTACTGGTTTTGCTCCTCTAGAGAACCCAGCCTAAGACACAAGTGTATATTGACATGGTACAGCATATGTCAAGCACAGCTGAATATGTGTGAAGGCAAGAAAGATGTTTTGGGATGAGGATTGAACAGAATGGAAAAGCATACAATATTGAGATGTAATAAAGGAAGCAAAAAACCTAAACAGACAGATGATGGCAATTGATCATCAAATGAGAAGCAAGGGTAACATTTCTGTTCTTTAGGTCAAAACAAAATTAACAAACAAAAAATAACTTGAAAATAGCAATAACAGCAACAATAATAAAAATAGTAAGAGCAAACTAGGAAGTGATACCTCACATATGCACAATGCAATAGTTTTATTCCATTTAAGTCTTTTAAATAATGTGATAAGACAGTGTTTAAGCACTTCTTCGTTTTGTCATCCGTTTGAAGAAACCACTGTAGAAATAGAGAATGTTGATAGGTCTGTTATACAGATACGATATTTTAATCCCGATCCCCATGTGGTAAAAATGGAACGTTAACAAAGAGTAAAACAAAGGACTATATGAAACAGATAAACATAGACATGCATACACACTCTATGAGTAAAAATTTGGTCACTGGTGAATACAAAATATACTGGACAATTAACAAACGAAGGCCAGGTATTTTGTTAAGCTTTCAAATGCCTCAGGAACAATCAGCAAATTGTTTGGCATCTCCTCAGGGAGGATCTCCATGGGTAAAAAAAAAAAAAAAATCCATAAATTCTTCTCCCTCTGCCGTTTTAAGAAACACTTGGGAGAGGAGTCAAGACAGAGGCTTCATTGCAGGTAAAAAGACTGTTTCCGTATTTTACCAGTATCCAGAATGTTTCATTGACCCTTGCAGGGTCCCACCTTTATCCAACGGCAAAGTCATTGCAAAATATTAGGATTTCTGATTCAGTTCTGTGTGCGTTATACTTTTCAATAGTGCCTGAAGCTAGGATCTCTCTCCAATTTTTTGACATAATTTTTTTTTCAAATCTTCACACTCTATTTCAGAGGCTAAATGCTAAGAAGCATTTTGAAACATTATCATTCCATGTCTAAATATTTTTACTTCATATAAGTAGTTATCTGAATAAAGTTAACAGAAAAAAACAAAGTCCTGGAGTCAGTTTTGCCTCATAACTGCCCCCTGGGTATCAGAGACCCGTGCTCCACAGGTTTTTCAATGGCTGTGACCTTCCAGAAGTAGATCTTTCTTTCTTCAAGGTGCCTCTGAGTGGACTCGACCCACCAGCCTTTCAGTCTGTAGCTGAGTGCTTAAGTGTTTTTGCCACCCAGGTGGCCTAATTATGTGAATAATAGAGCTCCAATATGAAAGTAAAGGAAGCATATACAGTATTAAAAATACTGCAGCAGAATTATGAAGCTGCAGGTATTCAGTTTCTAGCATTGGTGTTCTTCAAAATCCTCAGTTATAAGCTGCCTCTAGGCTCTTATGTACCTCTCAAGTGTAATTTAATATTTAATGCATATTTAGATAACAGTACAAATGTCCATTTTTCCTAATCTCTTGATGAAGAAACAAATAAATTTCCATCTCACACCTCGTGTTGAGAAGTGAAAAGCAATTTTTGGAGTTTAGGAAACTTTTAATTACCTAGTTTTTTTTTTTATGGTGATAGTATAATATATACCATATTCTTCAATTTCCAGTAGAATCTGGCAGGAAGAAGACATAATTTTTTCAAAGAGCATAGCTGTGTAAAATGAATTAAATGCTCAACAAATACAGTAAACTATGGAAAATAATTTGGTGCTCTCCGTGGAACTCCAAAGCCGATGGGAGGAAGTCCTCTTATCTCCTCTTAACTTATAGGAAAAGCAGCACTTACCAATATAAGTATTTTTGTTCTTCAGCCTTTCATCATTGCAACTCGACAAGATTTACATTGCTTTTATTGTATTCATTGAAGATAGTTGATTTCCTAATTATAATATCTACTAATACCCAATTCAGTACCTCTTAAAAAAAATTTTTAGTGTGCTTTAAGTGAAAGTTTACACAGCAAATTAATTTTCCAATCAGAAACTCTTACCAAAAACTGTGTCCGCACTCTTCTCATTTCCTTCCTGGCTCCCTGTTTCCATTAGTCAGGTTTCCCTGTCCCTCCCTGACTACTTGCCCTTTTGGTCTCCTGTAGTTGATCGAAGTTATTGTTTAGCAGCCCCGTCTGTTATTGGCCTGAAAGGTGGCCACCAGGGGTGTCTGTAGTTTCACATTAGAAGATTGTCTTAAGAAAATAGTCTCAGGGGTTTCTCCAGCCTCTTTCAAACAAGTAAATCTGGTCTTTTTTGTTTATTTATTTTTGAATTTGAATTTTTTTTTTACATTTTTTCCCCCATTTTGCTCCAGGCTTTCTATTGTGATCCTGGTCAGAGTGGTACCATCTAGTCCTTCTGGTCTCAGGTTAGAGGAGGCTGTGGTTCATGTGGGCCATATGTCCTTTGGACTAATTACTTCCTTTAGTCTTTGGTTTTCTTCGTTCTCCTTTGTTCTAGGTGGAAAGAGGCCAATAGTTTTTTTTTTTTTTTCTGACATAAGCAATGTGTGTACAGGGTCACAACCTTGTAAGCAATGTTTTAAATGAGATAGTGTATTTCCTGTGCAACCATTTTATTATTTAATATGATACTATTGTATTTTTCTATTTGTTTGGTTATTCTTGATTCAGAGGCTGCTGGTAGTGCTATTTTCATGTAAGTAGTATCATTTCAAACCTTTCGTTCTTTTACCTTAAACTGCCATCCTCATCCTTCTCTGGCATTTTTTTTTTTTAATCTGTGGCTTATTAGGGATACATATATACATTTTAATTTAAATATACATGTGTTTATATGCATTATGTACTATATAATAGCTTAAACTAGAGGATTTCTTTATCCAAATGGAATTTTTAAATGAAATTTTGTTATATAAAATCAGTGACATGGACCTTACTTTCTCCCAATTTGTTCAAATTTTCTCTCACTGTCTTAGATTCTTCCATGAGAAACTATATCTCATTTGTTACAAACAATTTAGTATATTAGTTATAATGAAAATGCTCCTAGGTTAGGACATATTTTAAGTAAATTTATATTCAAATGCACTGCTGACTCAAAAGTGACCCCATAGCTGTAAATAGGCTATAAATCTCTATGGAAGCAGACTGCCACATCTTTCTCCCATGGAGCCACTGGTGGTTTTGAACCGCTGACCTTTAGGTTAGCAGTCCATCAACTTATATTAAAATGTATTAAGAAGATGTATCATCCAGAAGATTGGCACATCGATGGTCCAATTTTAGTCATGGAGTTGAGGATGCAGGAGGGAAGGGCTGGGCTCAGTTACATGGATAACAAACTACTCAACCTACTTATCATCATAACCCTGACATAGAAGCTAGATCACAGTAGGAGAATTTGCATATGCATATGTAAAGAAAACACCTTTCAGGTAACTTACTGTCATCATTTGTCATTTAAAAAAAAAAACATCACTATATACTTGATATTTGAGACTTATGTCCTGATATCTTAAATGCATTGAAACATTTAATCCTCATTTTTTTTTCCAGCAACACTGAAGGGAAGTGGTCATTTTGCACTTGTGAATAAAGAAATTAAGGTATCTTTTTTTTTTTTTATTCTATAACCCACAAAGCCAAAACCAAACCCATTGCCACTGAGTTGATTCCAACTCATAGTGACCCTATAGGACAGAGTAAAACTGCCCCAAAGAGTTTCCAAAGAGTACCTGGTGGATTTGAACTGCCGCTCTTTTGGTTAGCAGTCGTAGCACTTGACCACTATGCCACAAACTTTTCTATTACCCACAAGCTGAGGTATAAAAAAGACTATATCTGTATGGGTCTACCACCTGGAATAATTTCCTGTATAAAGACAGACTATCCCCACCACGATCTATTAGATTTTCCTTGTGTTCAATACTTGTCAAGTATGTTGTTTCCGACTGTACCACCTGTGGCACAAGGGCTTTTACAGGACTATGTTTTGAAGTAAGGGATACTAAATGTTTCCACACATTCTGGGAATTTGCATTTTGAAATGTTTTTAATGAAGTTAACATACATATTATAATTTTATACATGTCATTATGTAATTGTCAGTATTGTAAATGAAAAAAGAAAGTTTTGTAACCACCCATATACCTAACACATCTAAAATTTTTTACTTTTTTTATTTTTGCTTCATATATCTATATGTAAAAAAAGAAAACCTGTTGCCATCGAGTTGATTCTGACTCATAGAGACCTTATAGGACAGAGTAGAACTGCCCAATAGGTTTTCTAAGGAGCAGCTAGTAGATTCAAAAAGCTGACTTTGTGGTTATCAGCCAAGCTCTTAACCACTGCTCCACCAGGAATCCCATCAAGGTATATGTATATGTACATCTACATCTACGTGTACACGTACACATATGCCTTCACCTACATCTTTATCTGTGTCTATCTCTATCTCTATGTCTGTATCAGGGCTTTTCAACTTCCGCCATAGTGACATTTTGGACTGGAAATTTTGTTATTGTGTGGGGTTACTCTGTATATAGTAGAATTTTTAATAACATCCCAGGCCTCCATTAGATACCAGTAGTACCCTTCTCCTAGTACTGACACCCAAAATGTCCTAGGCATTGACAAATGTTCCATGGGCAGCAAATTTTCCTCAATTGATAACAAGTTAGATTTTTCTTTCTTTCCCTCTATCTTTTTTTCTTTCTTCATGTACCTATACTTTACTTGTGGGAGGCGGGTTTACTTTCAAAAACCTGTATTGGAAGTTTGGATTTATCTTATTCATTTAGCATATTGCCTTTGTATACTAAAAATCTACCAGATGATGCTACATAAAACCGATTGACTACGCTGATATCTCTATCCAGAACAGGTTTCCTGATAGACCAAGATGGAAAAGCAAAATCTAACAATGCTAAATGAATTCCTTCTGATGGGAATCACAGATCACCCTGGGCTCCAGGCTCCGTTGTTCGGGCTGTTCCTCATCATCTACACGATCTCAGTGGTGGGCAACTCAGGCATGATCATCCTCACCAAGACAGACTCCAAGCTACAAACACCCATGTACTTTTTTCTCAGACACCTGGCTATCACTGATCTTGGTTATTCAACAGCTGTGGGACCCAAAATGCTAGTCAATTTTATTGTGGATGAAAACACTATCTCCTATTATTTTTGTGCTACACAGCTAGCTTTCTTTATTGTGTTCATAACTAGTGAACTTTTTCTTCTGTCAGCAATGTCTTATGACCGCTTTGTGGCTATCTGTAACCCTCTGCTCTACACAGTCATCATGTCACAAAGGACTTGTTGGGTGCTGGTGGCAATACCCTATCTCTACAGCACATTTGTTTCTCTTCTGGTCACCATAAAGATTTTTAATTTATCCTTCTGCGGCTACAATATCATCAATCATTTCTACTGTGACAATCTCTTCTTGTTATCCTTGCTCTGCTCAAACACACATGAAATTGAATTGATCAATCTCATCTTAGCATCTTTTGATTTGATTTCATCTCTTCTAACAGTTCTTGTTTCTTACCTACTCGTTTTTGTAGCCATTCTCAGGATGAAGTCAGCTGAGGGCAGGCACAAGGCTTTCTCCACCTGTGGATCCCATCTGACAGTGGTGGTAGTGTTCTATGGGACTTTAATCTTTATGTACATGCAGCCCAAGTCCAGTCATTCCTTTGACACTGATAAAGTGGCTTCCATATTTTACACCCTGGTTATCCCCATGTTGAATCCCTTGATTTATAGCTTGAGGAACAAAGATGTAAAATGTGCCCTACATAGGACATGGAAAAAAATACGCAATGTATTTTCTAGAGTTTGATGCAGCATATGATTCCTACAAATTACACCATGAACTCAAACCTTGTCTGTGTGCCTCCATAGGGAACAGTGAGCACAAATATATTCAACATATATTTATAAATTGCCTTCTACATGCTAGTCACTCTTCTAAGTGCATTGATGAACAAAAGAGTACAAACTGGTACCTTTCTTGAAGGAAAGAGATGGATCACAAACAATAATTAAGAACAATCTATAGTACAGTAGAATGTGTTAGGACCCTTGTGGTGCAGCAGTTAAATTGCTTGACTGCTAACTGGAACGTCAGTGTTTCAAAAAACCAGTTGCTTCTTGGGAGAAAATTGAAGCAATCTGCTTCCATAAAGATTTTCAGCCTTGGAAACCCTATGGGACAGTTCTATTCTGTCCTATAATGTTGCTATGAGTCATAATTGACTCAACAGCAGTGCATTTGGTTTTTTTGATAATGTGTTAAAAAATACCAAACCCATTGTCCTTGAGTCGATTACTACTCACAGCAACCCTGTAAGACAGAGTAGAACTGCCCCATAGGGTTTTCAAGGAGTGGGCAGTGGATTTGAATTGCCGACCTTTTGGTTAGCAGCCAAGCTCTTAACCACTGCACCACTAGGGCTCCAGGAGAATGTGTTGGGAATCATGAAATTAGGCAAGGAGAGTGGATATGCTGAGTGGAAGTGGGAAAAAGTACTAGGTACAAAAGTGGAGATACAAAGATTCTGGTGTTTTTTTTTTTCAATTATTAAACTTTTCAGTGTCAGCACTTGTGTTTATGTATGTGTGTGTGTTTGTAAGCCTTTGCCTTCTGTTTTAGTCTTCAAAGTCTTCTGAAGGCTGCATTAGATTAGGGCCAGGTTGCGAGGAGTCTCAGAGTATATGGCGATTTAAAGTACTCAGTTGCATGAATTGCTTAAATGCCCCCATTGCAGATCTTGGAGTTCTACCCTTTACCCATTAATGCCTTTACTTTCACATGTAAATCTGTTTACTCAACATACCTTGAAATTTTTGCAGTTCAAAAGTTCAGCTCTGCATCTGACTTGTTTTTGCCTAGATCAGAATATACACCAGTTAAGATAAATTTCTTGAGGCCAACCATAGAGGCTCCCAGGTTTGAAATCCATCCCCTGCTGGTTGTTCTTTCTTAATAATTATCTTTTTTTGTTTAATGGATGATCCTTTCTTATCTATATCAACAACTTTTTAAGTTGTTTGTTCAATTACTTTCTGTGTATCTCCTTGGGTAACAGGATAGTCTATGACGAGTTAAGTTTGCTGCCTCTCTTTCATTGGTTTGGCTTTCCTAAACTTTGGTAAATATTTATTATGAATTTTATTTGCATTGACTTTTGTCCACCCTACTTGTGAGCGACAAAATGAGATAATCCCATGGTTTGTGCTTACCTGTATTTCTAATTCAAGTAAGACCTTTTATGTGGTAAGGATATAGTTATCTAGTTTTACGGACATAGCTGCAGCATGTTAAAACCCACTGCCGTCGAGTTGATTCCGATGCTCCTTAATTTTTTCCATGTATTTTTGTTTATTGTTATTATTTTAAAATTTCTAGTATTTTTTTGAAACTTCAAAAGTCTAAATTATTTTCTTGGCACATGATCATGAAATAAAATTCTCCGTGTAGCCAATGAAACTTGAATAAAAATAGTCCATTGGAATATAAAAAGGTGCACGGTTTATTGTCATGTGAGCATAAATAGTTTAAAAATGTTAAAGTACTTAGAAGGCTATGAAGGTCATGAGCACTAAACCAAACAAAACCCCGTTGCCATCGAGTGGATTCTGCCTCATAGCAACCCTATAGAACAGAGTAGAACTGCCCCTATAGGGTTTCCAGTGAGCAGCTGGTGGGTTTGAACTGCTGACCTTTCGGTTAGCAGCAGAGTTCTCAACCACCACGCCAATAGGGCCCTGCTGCTGGACTTTTTTTTTAAATAAATTAAAACCCCTTTCTTGAGCTAATTTTGGGTGATCCCTTTGCTTATTGTTTCATTACATGCATGGGAAAAGCATTACTAGATGATGCAATGCAGAGAGGCAGAGGCACCATAAGCAATTGTGACAGTTGGGCACCATGGTATTGTAGGGTGTGTCATTCATATACACTAAGATGTGAAAGAAGCAGCTGAAAATTTGCAATATATTGGGTAGTCCCAAGTTTAATGCAAACATCTAAGAGCTTCCCACCACAGAAATCATCAGATCAAAAGGAATAACATACAACTCAGGGATATCCATCAACCCAAAGGAAAAAAAAGTGTAATTCACCTATATAGTTTTTCACTGAAGGAGCTCCTGAAATTAAGAGAGAGAAAGAGAGGAGAGAGAGAGAAAAAAAAAAAAAAGGAAATACTAGCTGAGGATCTTGAGTATACGAGTTAAACATTTTTACAGTTAGAATAAGAAATGATCTGTGATTCATTTAAATATTTAATGGTCCCCAATAATCTTAATACTTGTTGTTGTTAGGTGCCATTGAGTTAGTTTTGACTCACAGAAACCCCATGTACAGGAGAATGGAATAGCACCTGGTCCTGAGCCATCCTCACAATCATTGCTGTGTTTGAGACCATTGTTGCAGCCACTGTGCCAATCCACCTCCTTGAGGGTCTTCCTCTTTTTCTTTGACCCTGTACTATACTAAGCTTGATGTTCTTCTCCAGTGACTGGTCCCCACCACCAAGTGTCAAATAGTATCTGCATGTAATCTTTCATCTAGAGAAAGTTACCACCAAATTGGTACTACATACGTTGCTGGATTCCCTGGAGAAAGAGTAAACCAGTGGAGAGGTGAACAGAAATGCTTTGAGGTAGGGAAGTCACAGAAGTCAAGTTACAGGAAGAGTGATATTCTAATTTCCAGTATATGTGACTGGCACATTGCTAGAACTGTGAGGGGCATGCCCTTCACTACAACGTGGTATTCCTCCCAGTTTTCGTTGTGTCATATTCTAGTAGTAGGTTATCTTGTATTCATAGCCAGTCTTTTCTATACACAATGGCAACTAAAAACAATAGCAAACCTGTAAAGGCTCCTTGGTGAGAAATATAAAAATATTATATTACTTAAATCCCAGAAAACCTGCACAATTTAATATATGAAATAACAGCAAAGTACAGCATCAGATATATCTATTTACATAATTTTAGCTCAAAATATTAGTTTATTACTTGAAGCAGTAAAAACTAGCCAACCCTAAAGTAGGCAAAATAAGAATTCAACATTTACTGTCTCATAGAGAATATTGGTATTTAAAACTCACTTCTTCATGGACATTTTCTTTGACCATCACAACAAATGACTCTATGGAAATTGTTAACTTAAAATAATTGATAAAGAAACATTGGATTTTTTTCAAGGCTTTATTTTTTACAAAGTCATTAAATGTTCATGATTTTTTTTTTAAACATTAAGACTTTTAATACCTACTTGAGTAAGCAAGGATTCTACACATTTACAGTGCTTTATACATGGGTAAATCTCTTTTTTCACATCTAGAAGTCAGATAAATTGGCTTTTTCTTGTTACATTTATTTTTTAAAACCTTTTATTGAGATATAATTAACATAGCATATAATTCACTGGGTTTTTATAGTTCACTCACTTGGCTTGAATTTTTTTCTTCATTTCTTTCAGTATGAGAAATGCCGAGCATGTTCTTCCCTTTTGGTTTTCCATGGTCTTTGCACATTTCATTATAATAGTTTATTTGTCTTCTCAAGCCACCCTTTGAAATCTTCAGTTTTTAACTTCATTATTTCTTCCATTTGCTTTCAAGAGCAATTTTCAGAGTCTCCTCAGCCATCCATTTTGTTTTTTTCTTTCTTTCCTATTTTTTTTTAATGACCTTTTGCTTTGTTCATACTTGATGTCCTTGATCCCATTCCAAATTTGTCTAATCTTTGGTCATTAGTGTTCAATGTGTCAAATATATTCTTGAGATGGTCTCTAAATTCAGGCTGGATGTACTCAAGGTCATGTTTTGCTCTAATTTTCTTCAGCTTCATCTTGAACTTACATATGATTAATCATTGGTCTCTTCTGCACTTGGCTCCTGGCCTTGTTGCAACGATGATATTGAGCTTCTCCATCATCTCTTTCCACAGACATAGTTGATTTCATTCCTGTGTGTTCTGTCTGGTGAGTTCCACATGTATAGTCTCCTTTATGTTGCTGAAAAAAAAGTTATTCGTAAAGAAAAATTTGTTGGTTTTACAATATTCTAACATGCGATGCCTGACATTGTTTCTAACACCAAGGCCATATTTTCCAACTACCAATCCTTCTTCATTGTCTCCAACTTTCACATTCTAATCACCAATAATTATCAATGCATCTTGACTGCAATTTTGATTAATTTCAGACTTCATAAGTTGATAAAATCTTTGATTTCCTTATCTTTGGCATTAGTGTTTGGTGGGTAAATTTGAATAATAGTCATATTAACTGGTTTTCTTCATTGGAGTATGGATATATCCTGTCTCTGACAGCATTGCACTTCAGGATAGATCTTGAAATGTTCTTTTTTAAGGATGAGTGTGATGCCATTCCTCTTCAATTTGTTGTTCCCATGATAGTCCAAATCAAAACGTATAATACCAGTCCATTTCAGCTCACTAAGGTCTAGGATATCCGGATGCCCATCTTTATGTTTTTTGTTTCATTTTTTACAATTTCATTTCTCAGAGATTCATACTTCATACATTTCATGTTCTGATTATTAAGGGCTATTTGCCAGTTTCTTTTCATTTTGAGTCATGCTAATAAAATTGAATATCTTAATCTGATAAAATAGAATAAGAAAGCAGTCTTAAACAGACAATTCACAACGAAAGAAGGAGTGGAGCGACTAATATCTGTCTCCATATTAAAAAAATAAGAGAAATATAGGGAAAAAATGCATATCATATACATCAAATGTAATAATTTTATTGCATTTGAGAACATGGTGGAAATAAGGAAATATTGAGTGGCCTGTCCTAAAGGTAAATTTTTTTAATCCAGGTCCCTGGGTGCGACAATTTGAAAGTTAACTGAGTTAAATTAATAAATGTATCTAAAAGAAACCTACTCCTTGGTGAACGCAAATAGTTTAGAAAATTAGCAGACACCCTAGATGTTTTCTTAAGCTTTCAAGGGCTTCAGACATTAACACATTGCTTGCTATCTCCTCAGGGAGAGCCTCAAGGGCTGAGAGAAAGCTATAAATTGTTTCCACTATGCCATGCTAAGGAGCTAATAAAACAGATTGATTACAGGTAAAAGGCATAATTTTTTATGCAGTGCCATTTTTCTAACATCTAGAATGTTTTGGTGACATTTTCAAGGCTTCATTTTAATCAATGGCAAAGCAACAGCAAAATAGTAAGAATTTTGATTTAGTTCTGTCTGCTTTCCATCATTATCCCTGATAAGTTTTATATGAGGTAGATGTGGACTTCTCGTATTCTCTTTTCTAATTTAACGCTTTGAATTTTAATGTCTGCATTTGCTTGCTAATAGTTTACTCAGAGACTGCTCTGCTTATAGTGTTCAGGAATAGATATATGCAAGTTAAGAAAGAAAAGAAAGAGAGAGAGAGAAAGAAAGAGAGAGAGAAGAAGGAAGGAAGGAAGGAAGGAAGGAAGGAAGGAAGGAAGGAAGGAAGAAGGAAGGAAGGAAGGAAGGAAGGAAGGAAGGAAGGAAGGAAGGAAGGAAGGAAGGAAGGATAGATGATGATAGATTAGATAGATGATAGACAGATCAGACGGACAGACAGACAGATAGATAGATAGATATAGACACACAGACATAGTTAGGAAGAAGTAATCACTACAAAATTTTAAACCAACCATTCTGTTATCTTAACCTGTAGGGCTATTGTTGTGTTTTTAAAACATCTGAGGTATATTCAGATACTTTTTTTTTTGAGATTATAATTAAATGGATCTCTGATGTCTCATGGCACATAAAAGTTCTGATGTTAAATGGAAGACGCTTCATGTTCAGACAGATTTTAAATAACTTCCAGTAATTCACATATATGTCATCGTCAGTATATTTTCTTTTTCTCCTACGCTATTGTGTCATATGGTGATTTTTTAACTTTCTTTTTTTTCATAAAAAGTAGAGGATTTTTTTTTTACAAGGCAGAGTTTGTGACATTAATGTTTCACTATTTGTTCAGATTTCCTCATATATCCTAGATTTCTCCATGAGAAAAACTACATATATCTGATGTGTTAAAAAAAAACTTAGAATGTGTCAGTTATAATACTAATGCTCAATTGGAGGAGAAATTATGTAGACTAACAAAGAAAGTCATCTATAGAATGGCACTTTCAGGCACTTCAGTCATAGAATGGGTTTTATGGAAATGTGGGGCTGGGGTCAGTTACAAGGATAGAACCATAATGAACCTAGTCATTATGAAAGTGGTGGCAAAGAATTTAAGTCACAGTCCAGAAGAATTTACCTATAAATATCATAGAGATCAAAACAATTAACAAAAAAAATCATTTCAAGTAATTACTGGCAACATCAAAAAAAATAGGTGACAAGGATGATAGACAAATACATGATAGATAGTTATACAGAGAGACATATGGATGAATGGATGGATGGGTGGATAGATGGAAGGATGGATGGATAGATAGATAAAGTGTACTAAACACACTCTATTTTAGAGTTATTTTCAAGTAACAAAGACACATTGAAGCATTTAATTCTCATGTATTCTTCATAACAATCCTGCAAGAAAGTGTTAGAATATGATTTTTCAGGTAGGGATAAACAGATTCATATAACTTATGTTATTTACCCAAAGTACCACTTTGTATATCTTACAAATGGAGGTATAACCCAACCTAGTATAGCAGAGGCTGTATCTAGGTTCATACAAAGGAATGTTTTCATCTATAAAGACAAATAATCCCTATTGTAATCAATTATATATCTATCTAAAACTCATCTACTATGTTGATTGTTCCATCCTGAACCAACTGTAATCATGAGTTTGCATAAGATAATGTTTTGAAATGAAAGGTTCAAAATGTTTTCACATATTTCTTCTTTGTTGTTGTTGTTAGGTTCTATCGAGTCGGTTCTGACTCATAGCGACCCTATGCACAACAGAATGAAACACTGCCTGGTCCTGCGCCATCCTTACAATCGTTTGTTATGCTTGAGCTCATCGTTGCAGCCACTGTGTCAATCCACCTCGTTGAGGGTCTTCCTCTTTTCCGCTGACCCTGTACTTTGCCAAGTATGATGTCCTTTCTCCAGGGACTGATCCCTCTTGACAATGTGTCCAAAGTACATAAGATGCAGTCTCGCCATCCTTGCTTCTAAAGAGCATTCTGGCTGTACTTCTTCTAAGACAGATTTGTTCGTTCTTTTGGCAGTGCATGGGATATTCAATATTCTTCACCAACACCACAATTAAAAGGCGTCAATTCTACTTCAGTCTTCCTTATTCATCGTCCAGCTTTCACATGAATATGATGCGATTGAAAATACCATGGCTTGGATCAGGCAAACCTTAGTCTTCAGGGTGACATCTTTGCTCTTCAACACTTTGAAGAGGTCCTTTGCAGCAGATTTACCCAATGCAATGCATCTTTTGATTTCTTGACTGCTGCTTCCATGGCTGTTGATTGTGGATCCAAGTAAAATGAAATCCTTGACAACTTCAGTCTTTTCTCCGTTTATCATGATGTCGCTCATTGGTCCACTTGTGAGGATTTTTGTTTTCTTTATGTTGAGATGTAATCCATACTGAAGGCTGTGGTCTTTGATCTTCATTAGTAAGTGCTTCAAGTCTTCCTCACTTTCAGTAAGCAAGCTTGTGTCATCTGCATAACGCAGGTTGTTAAGGAGACTTTCTCCAATCCTGATGCCCTGTTCTTCATATAGTCTAGCTTTTCTTTAGGTATACGAAAAAGATAAAAGTTTTAAGAAGAGTACAATAAATATCCATGTATCTAACACCTAAAGGTTTAACAGTTTATCCATTTTTGTTTCATCTATCAATCTATCCATTAATCTATAATATGTGTGTGTGTGTGTGTGTGTATAAAATTTGTGGGAGTAGGGTATATATTCAAATATCCTAATAAGGAAAGATTGGATTTATATTATTCACACTGGATTTGTATACTAAAAATCCATCGGACGACTATGTTAAAGCTATTGACGATGCTGATGTCTCTATCCAGAATAGGTTTCCTGATAGACCTAGATGGACAAACACAGTCTAACAGTGCTGAATGAATTCATCCTGTTGGGAATCACAGACTGTCCTGAGCTGCAGACTCCATTGTTTGGACTGTCCCTCATCAACTACATGATCTCAGTGGTGGGCAACTTGGGTATGGTCATCCTCACCAAGATAGACTCTAGTCTACAAACTCCCAAGTATTTTTTTCTCAGATACGTAGCTATCACTGATCTTGGTTACTCAATAGCTGTGGGACCCATAATGTTGGTAAATTTTGTTGTGCATGAAAATACAATCTCCTATTATTTTTGTGCTATACAGCTAGTTATTTTTATTTTGTTCATAAATAGTGAATTTTTTATTCTGTCAGCAATGTCTTATCACCACTATGTAGCCAGCTGTAACCCTCTGCTCTACACAGTCATCACGTCACAAAGGACGTGGTGGGTGCTGGTGGTGACTCCCTACCTCTACACCACATTTGTTTCTCTTCTCCTCACCATAAAGATTTTTAATTTATTCTTCTGTGGCTACAATGTCATCAGGCATTTCTACTGTGATGGTCTCCCCTTGTTGTCTTTCCTCTGCTCAGACACACTTGGAATTGAATCGATCATTCTCATCTTAGCAGCTTTTGATTTAATTTCATCCTTCCTAATAGTTCTTGTTTCTTACCTGCTCATTCTTCAATCATTCTCAAGATGAAGTCAGCTGAGGGCAGGCACAAGGCTTTCTCCACTTGTGGATCCCACCTAACAGTGGTGGTAGTGTTCTATGGGACTTTAATCTTTATGTACATGCAGCCCAAGTCCAGTTCCTCCTTTGACACTGATAAAATGGCTTCCATATTTTACATACTGGTTATTCCCATGTCAAATCCCTTGATCTATAGTTTAAGGAATAAAGATGTAAAATATGTCTTACATAGGACTTTGGGACAATTATGTAATATATTTACTCAAAGTTCACTATACCATATGATTCATATAAATTACATTATGGGCTTTAAACTGTTTTCTCTCTGCCTCCAAAGGGAATAGCAAGCAAAAAAGCATAGACAAGTTCAACATATATTTCTATGTTGCCTTCTACCACTCAGTTTACTAAGAGCTATAAAGAGATTAATAAATAAAACAGTAAAAAATGATGACTTCCTGACCAGTGCCTGATCTCTAAAATCTATATGATTCTGTTAAAACTCAACCACAAAAAGACAAACAACCCAATCAAGAAGTGGACAAAGGATATGAACACGCACTTCACTAAAGAAGATATTCAGGCAGCTAACAGATACATGAGAAAATGCTCTCGATCATTAGCCATTAGAGAAATGCAAATTAAAACTACGATGAGATTCCATCTCACTCCACCAAGGCTGGCATTAATCCAAAAAACACAAAATAATAAATGTTGGAGAAGCTGTGGAGAGATTGGAACTCTTATACACTGCTGATGGGAATGTAAAATAGTACAACCACTTTGGAAATCTATCTGGCGTTATCTTAAACAGTTAGAAATAGAACTACCATACAACCCAGAAATCCCACTCCTCGGGATATACCCTAGAGAAATAAGAGCCTTCACACGAACAGATATATGCACACCCATGTTTATTGCAGCTCTGTTTACAATAGCAAAAAGCTGGAAGCAACCAAGGTGTCCATCAACAGATGAGTGGTTAAATAAATTGTGGTATATTCACACAATGGAATACCACGCATCGATAAAGAACAGTGACAAATCTGTGAAACATTTCATAACATAGAGGAACCTGGAAGGTATTATGCTGAGCGAAATTAGAGGCAAAAGGACAAATATTGTATAAGACCACTATTACAAGATCTTGAGAAATAGTATAAACTGAGAAGAACACATACTTTTGTGGTTACGAGGGGGGAGGGAGGGAGGGTGGGAGAGGGTTATTTACTGATTAGTTAGTAGATAAGAACTACTTTAGGTGAAGGGAAGGACAATACTCAATACAGGGAAGGTCAGCTCAACTGGACTGGACCAAAAGCAAAGAAGTTTCTGGGATAAACTGAATGCTTCAAAGGTCAGCGGAGCAAGGGCGGGGGTTTGGGAACTATGGCTTAAGGGAACTTCTAAGTCAATTGGCAAAATAATTCTATTATGAAAACATTCTGCATCCCACTTTGAAATGTGGTGTCTGGGGTCTTAAATGCTAACAAGCAGCCATCTAAGATGCATCAATTGGTCTCAACCCACCTAGATCAAAGGAGAATGAAGAACACCAAGGTCACACAATAACTATGAGCCCAAGAGACAGAAAGGGCCACAGGAACCAGAGACTTACATCGTCCTGAGACCAGAAGAGCTAGATGGTGCCTGGCCACAACCGATGACTGCCCTGACAGGGAGCACAACAGAGAACCCCTGAGGGAGCAGGAGATCAGTGGGATGAAGACCCCAAATTCTCATAAAAAGACCAGACTTAATGGTCTGACTGAGACTAGAGGAATCCCGGCAGTCATGTACCCCAAACCTTCTGTTGGCCCAGGACAGGAACCATTCCCGAAGACAACTCATCAGACATGGAAGGGACTGGACAATGGGTTGGAGAGAGATGCTGGTAAAGAGTGAGCTACTTGTATCAGGTGGACACTTGAGACTGTGTTGGCATCTCCTGTCTGGATGGGAGATAGGAGAGTAGAGAGGGTTAGAAACTAGCAAAATTGTCACGAGAGACTGGAAGGGCTGACTCATTAGGGGGAGATTAAGTGGGAGTATGGAGTAAGGTGCATATAAGCTTATATGTGACAGGCTGACTTGATTTGTAAATGATCACTTAAAGCTCAATAAAAATTATTTAAAAAAATGTTGTCTTCCTTAAGCAGGAGAGATGTATTATAAGCATACTAATTAAGAAATTTTATAGGATATTAGAAGGAGTTAGGTGGTGATTAAAAAAAAGAAATGAAAAACAAGAGTAAATATGCCCAGTGGGATAGGGAAACAGTAGTAGATACAGGAAGAATTCCAAGTATCTGGTGTTTTCCCCATTTAGAAGAAAAAAAAAATTGTAGAAAGTATATGTGTGCGTGTATGTATGTGCGTGTAGGTGCATGTATGCGTGTACGTGTGTGCATGTGTTTATGTGTGCTTGTGTGTATGTGCGTGCACACTTGTTTGTATGTGTATGTGAATGTATGTATACCTACGTGCATGTGTCTGTACGTGTACATATGTGTGTATGTATATGTGTGTGTGTGTTCGTGTCTGCATACCTTCTGTTTTGTGTTCATTCTCTGCCCAGGGGTGGCTAATTCTGATTGCAAGAAGGCTCTGTATAGTGGGATGATATGAAATTTGCTCAAATATCCACTTTCTAAACCTTGAAATCCATCTCTTTCATCATCAGCGCCTTTATTTTCATATATGAGCCCTTAGAATCTGTTTGCTTTGTTATTATTTCTATCGTTATTATAACAGTAATATAAACAGTAATAAAATATAGTTATTATATTTGATAAGACCAGCTCAGTATCTGTTTTTCTCTAAATGAGCCCATTTTGTCTGTATCATTAGATATACCAGGTAAGATAAATTTATTGGCGTCAGCCACAGAAGTTTCCGGGTTTTTTTCATTTTTTCTCTTCCAGATGGATATCACTTCCTTATTGGACGCTTCTGTCTCATAGATTTTTCCCCTTATCTGTCTAGAAAACAATAGTTACTCTATTTAGGAGACATTATCTGTTTAAGGTATCCTTGCATAAGAGGTCTATGGTATGATGACTTAGGTCATTTGCCTTGTTTTTTTTTTTTTTTAAGAATGTTCTCAAATTTGTGTAATATGAGTGTGCACTATATTTTGAGTGACCTATTGTTTGAATTCACTGTTTTGACTATTCTACTTGGAAGAAGCAAAAGAAGATAATCCCATGATTTGAACTATGCTGTGTTTCTAGTGAGTGAGGTGTGATTTGTAGTATTTTATATATTTGACATGGTTTCTGCACATGTTATTGTTGTTAGGTGCCATCAAGTTGGTTTTGACTCATAGTGACCCTATATACAACAGGAGGAAGCACTGCCGGGTCCTGTGCTATCCTCACAATAGTTTTTATGTTTGAGCCCATTGATGCAGCCACTGTTGTCAATTCATCTCCTTGAGGGTCTTTCTCTTTCTTGCTGACCCTCTACTTTACCAAGCATGACATCTTTCTCACAGAACTGAGGCGTCCCGATAACTGGTCCAAAGTATATGAAATGTAATCTTGCCTGTCTTGCTTCTAAGGAGCATTGTGGTTGTATTCTTCAAAGACAAATTTGTTCATTCTTTTGGCAGTCCACGGTATATTCAATATTCTTCGCCAACACCACAGTTCAAAGGCATTAATTCTTCGGTCTTCCTTATTCATCATCCAGCTTTCACATGCATATGAGGCGATTGAAAACACCATGCCTTGGGTAGGAGCACCTTAGTCTTCAAGGTAATACCTTTGCTTTTCAACATTTAAAGAGGTCTTTTGCAACAAATTTGCCCAATGCAGCATGTCTTTTGCTTTCTTGACTGCTGCTTCCAGGAGCATTGAATGTGGATCCAAGTAAAATGAAATCTTTGACAACTTCAATCTTTTCTTCATTTATCTCAATGTTGCCTATTGGTCCCGTTGTGAGGGTTTTTATTTTCTTTAAGTTGAGGTGTAATATATAATGAAGGTTTGGCCTATGATTTTCATCAGTTAAGTGCTTCAAGTCCTCTTCACCCTCAGCAAGCAAGGTTGGGGATCATCTGCATAACACAGGTTGTTAATAAGTCTTCTCC
Organism: Loxodonta africana; assembly: GCF_030014295.1. Taxonomy (NCBI): domain Eukaryota; kingdom Metazoa; phylum Chordata; class Mammalia; order Proboscidea; family Elephantidae; genus Loxodonta; species Loxodonta africana. The sequence continues at coordinate 559,304 of NW_026974887.1, forward strand.
CAAACCTGATTCTGCATTCTTCATGGAGGCCAGTTTCTCAGATTGTTTGCTCAGCATACAGAATAGGTATAGGTATAGTGAAAGATACAACCCTGATGCACACCTTTCCTGACTTTAAACCACTCAGTATCCCCTTGTTCTGTTTGAATGAGATTGCCTTTTGATCTAGGTACATGTTCTGCATAAGCACAATTAAGTGTTCTGGAGTTCCCATTATTCTCAATGTCATCAATAATTTGTTATGCTTCACACGGTCGAATGCCTTCACATAATCAATAAAACACAGGTAAACATATTTCTGGTATTCTTTGCTTTCAGCCAGGATTCATCCGACAGCATCTATGTGTTTTTTCTGGACATAGTTCTTCCATATTCCTTGCTAATTTTCCATGCATATTTTTGTATTTTTATCCCTTTAATAGTAACAAAAAAATTGTAATGAGAAAGAAAAAATAAATTTTAAATATACTAAGGTTGTCTATTAAAAAAAAAAGATCCAATCTAGGTTTTAGTTTAGCACCATACAAGGGGGGGTATGATATATTTTCATGTATAGAGAGACTAGAAAACACGTAAGAAAAAAAAAGTCACTGGTAAAGAGAGTATCAAAATGGAAATTTCAGTTTAATATACTCTGCATCCTCACTCAGGTCCAAGTGAGCTGATTGGGAAACTTTATTAAGCTTTTAGGAAAAAAAGAAGTAGCCTATTCCACATAAAATCTTCCACAAATCTGAAGAAAACAGTGTATTTGCATTTTCCATATGAACGTAGCTTTAACCGTGATATCAAACTCAGGCAAAGACATTAAAAGAAGAGAAAACAACAGAACACATATATGTAAAATGTAAAGAAAAATTTAAGAAATTGAGCCTGATGACATGTAAAGACAATAACACACCAAATTAGGTGTTCTCCAGAAATGCACGGATAGTTCTACATTAAAAAAAAATCAATTACTGATATTAAACGTAATAACAAATTACAAATGAAAAACAATGCCATATGAGTAGATCTAGAGGAATATTTTAAAAGTTCTAATAATTGTGATAAGGCTTTGAGAACGCTAGTATTAAAATGGAATATCCTCAAACTGATAGAGGGCACCCATGAAAAACCTACAGCTACCATCACACGTGGTATGAAAAATTGAATACATTCTCAGTAAGACCAGGAAAAAAACAAGTAAGTCCACTCTTACCAAACATGTTTATATTTTAGTGGATATTCTAGGTAACACAATAAGGCAATAAAAGGCAATAAAAAATTAAACAAATAAATAGAAAGCATCCAGATTGGAAAGGAAGAAGGAAAACTTTTTTTTTAATGATAGAAGACATGATTTTTTTATGTAAAAAATCTAATAGAGCCCACATTACATTTATAGAACTAAAAAGATAACTTTTTTTTGTGAATTTACTTTCAGCTTATTAGTTTATTAAAAAAAAAAAACAAAGCCCGTTTGGATTTTAAGTGGGCTTGCATCAACTCTATAGATTTATTTGGGGATTTCATAGATATAAAGCCAAAAGCAAAATCCATAAAAAAGTTTAACCACATCAAATATTAAAACTTATGCTCTTCAAAAGACAGTTGTATAAAAACCAGTTATATTCTGGGAGATAATACTTTCAAATAACATATCTCATAAATGGTTTGTTTCCATGATATACAGATATCTCAAAGCTCAAAAAACAGAAAAGAAATAAAAAGAAAGAGAGAAGGAAAGAAAAGAAATGAAACAGTCCACAAACATGGCCATAAATACAACAATTTACCCAAGGAACATATACAGTTGGCAAATAAGCACATAAAAATGTTCAGTTCATTAACCTTTGGTGAATTTCAAGTGAAAACATTAATGACAGATCTCTATACAGCTATTAGAATATCAGATAGCTGGTAAGTATGTGAAGGGACCAGAACTCTCATATGCTGCTAGTGGAAAATTAAATCTGTGTCAATACTTTAAAAAATAATTTATTTTAAGTATCAGGGTCTTAAAAAGCTGAACATGGTTTTACCATATTATTTAGCCATTTTACTCATATATACTCAAGAGGAATGACAGCATTTTTTCTTATAAAGATATGTATACAAATGTTCATAACAACTTTATTTGTAATACTCAAAAACTAGAATCAACCCAAAGGTTCATCTACTTTAGAATGAATAAATAAATTGTGATATATCCAAGAGAGTGCCCATCACTCAATAATAAAAACTTCTGAATTACTGGTACATGCAAACATATGGAAGAAAAGTACAAAATGACAGGTTGGGCTTTGTCAAAATTAAAACAACCCACACTTAGAAATTTATTCCAGAGAAATGAAAATTTATGTTCATACAAAAACCCTTACACAAATATTCACAGAAACATTAATAACTAAAAATTGGTAACCACCTAAAATGTCCCTCTATAGGTGAACGAGTAATCAAACTGTAGTAAATTCATGATGAAATAATACTCAGCAGTGAAAAGGAACAAATTATTAATGCTTATGATAGCATGGAAGGACCTCAATAGAACCAATGTGAAGTGAAAAAAAATCTATCTCTAGAGGTTGTTGTTATCTGCCATTGAGCTGACTGCAACTTACAGTGACAGAATAAAGTGTTGCCTGGCCCTGTGCTATCCTCACAATCATTGGCATGTTTGAGTCCATGTTGCAGCCACTGTGTCAGTCCAACTCATGAAGGGCTTCCCTCATTCTCCTTGGCCCTCTGCTTCACCAAATATGATGTTCTCCTCCAGCAACTGGTCTTTCCTAAAGACACGTCCAAAGCAAGAAAGCCAGAACATGTTCTGTTGGAAGCAAAAAAAAAAAAAAAAAAAACCTACCATTAAAGAATTTTTGGTTTGTGAGATGCTTTTGAGTCAATTGTGACTTATAGTGACCTACAAGACAGAGTAGAAATGCCCCATAGGGTTATCTAGGCTGTAATCTTTATGGATGCAGATGGCCAGATCTTTTCTCCCTGGAATGGCTTGGGGGTAAAAACTGGCAACCTTTCAGTTAGCAGTGAGTTTTGGACATTGCACAACCATGCCTCCTCTCCATTAAAGGGTAAGCAAGTGAATATATATGCATAATACCCACTAAACCATTGCTGTCGAGGGGACTCTGACTCACAGTGATCCTGTAAGACAGAGTAGAACTGTCCCATAAGGTTTCCAAGGAGCACCTGGTGGATTTGAACTGCTGACCTTTTGGTTAACAGCCATAGCTCTTAACCACTATGCCACCAGAGTTCCCTCATGAGCACCACCAGCTAATAATATCTCATACATATTGAATGCCATATCATAGTCATTTTCTATATATATACACACACACATTCACACCCCCCCCACTACATAGGACAAATAAGCAAAAAAAAAAATTTTAAAGGCCACAAATGGATACATTACAAATATTTACAATGACAAATGCTGCAAAAGGATTTATAGCACAATAAATATAAATTCATAGTAAAACAGTACACACAAAATATCTGTTTTTCAAGGAACAATTTGGTTGGTTTCAAATGGCCAACTTTCCTGCTAGTAGCTGAATGCTTAACCACCTGCACCACTCAGGGGCCTTAGAAGGCTCCATGTATAAATCATTAGGTGAGAAGGTAGAGTAATTGTAGAAGATTAGTAAAGATGACCCAAATGCAGAGGTCGTTCATCATCTGTAAGGATAATATTTTGTAAAATTTCCTCTCAGGAGACTATCAAAGTATAAGGCCAAATATGTCAATGAACCAGGTGTAAACTCCAATAAACAAGTTACAAAAGTAGGATAGTACTTTTATTATTATTATTATTGAAGGTAGAAAAGAATAAAGGCTATAACCCCAAATACATCTAAATTGAAAACGAGTTATTTGAGAATACAATCTGTTATGAAGTAAGAGAGAATTAATCTTTATTTTTTCTGGATGAGATACTTTTTTCAGTCCTTAATAGTGGAAACTTTTTTTTCCTTTAACCAACTTTTTTGTTTGCTGTGGAGTTGTCTCCTATGCATAGCAACCTTACCCATAACAGAATGAAACGTTGCCTAGCTTGCACCATCTTTTTATTTGCCCTTAAAATCATTGCACATTGTTTCCAGAGTAGGGGAAGAAAATACAACTAAATGAGTCTTACAATAAACATTCAATTATAAAATAAATAATCCAAGAATATCTTTCTTCAATCAGTAGGGCATTGCCACTGAAGATTAGAAAGTCGTAGTAAGAGATGTTCACACATTCTGCCATAATTTTATATGCACCTGAGGCATTATGTCAAAAATATCAAGGAAAAATTCTATCAAATGCTAAGTGATTATAGAAATATTGGCTGAATAAATGCGTTTAGAAATGAGTTATTCTAAAGGAATAAAGATTAATTAAAAGATCAGTAACCCAAGGCACAGAGGGTCTGTCCTTCTTGACTTTGAAATCACAAAGTCAGATGTAATATAATTGTAATGATAATCTTACAAGATGAAATGATCATCAGGCTAGGGATAGAAAAATTCAGTCCTGGTCTTTGCTAGATGGCCAAGAATAAGTTGTATTCTTTTTTAATTTTTTTGGATCTATATTATCAAGCAGAAGGATCATTCTGTGATCATTCTGTTATTGAAGGACAGAGCTTAGTTCTGGAGTGAATACTAGGATCTGAATTTGTGCTTGTGAATCATCAGCTTGGCCTGGCTCCAGTGATACTCTGCCCCTGGGAACAACCTACCACTGCAGGGCTAGATGGAAACTCACTGCATGGTGATTAGCTCCTCAGTCAGTAGAGACCCAACCTCAAAGGGATGCAATTACAATGATGCAAGTCAGCGCATTTCCAGTTTTTGAAAATAGCACTCTGGCCTCTTTTAGCGCAGGTCCATTACCCAAAGGAAGACATTTTATTAATGACACTTCTTCTAAGACTTGGGTTGGAAACTGCTTTCAAATTAAGCTCAAAATACAGCCAGATGGCAGGCATAGTCCCTTGAATAACTTTGTAATTAGCTTTCCTGGCTGTCTTTTGGCAATCTTTTCTATTTAGAGAAAATTTAAATTACCCTGCCAACCACAAAGGTTGTTTCCTATTTAAGTCTTTTGAAAATCACTGGACACTCTGCCCGTTGCCACCGAGTCCTTTGAAAATAATTTCCCATTAAGTAACAGGACTACTATGGCACTAGTTTTTTTTAACAGGACTATTTGCTGGCTGTACAGGTCCTGATTTACTTGCCTCTACATTTGGAACAACCACTTTGAAACTCTCACATGTCATAATTTCTTGCTCTTCTATAAAAGAAGCTTCATGTGAGTAAATCCTGGATGAAGTCAGACCTTTGGTTACTCTGATGTGATCCTAGAATATTTATCTCAACAGTCTTCTACCTTCTACCTACCGGGACCACTGGGTAACTGACTGGGTTCTCAGAAGTCAGAGATGACGCCAGACTGAGTTTTGGAGGTGGCCCTAAAAACTTAAGTATTAGACGTGTTCCTATTAATTTAAGTTGCTGTTTTGAAATTGTTGAAATAATGGAATCATCTAAACACACACACAATTATACTTAAAATGTGTTAATAATTCACCTGTTTGTTTGATTTACACAAATTGTGATCTCAGGGTAAGAGCTTTGAGCTATCAACCATTTTTAGCTTGATTTACTTTAATAACTTTTGGCACTTTATCAAAACTTAAACTTAAATGTTTTGATAATTTGATATTTTGTCCTCTATCCAGATATGAATATTAGTAAATAAAAGAGTGTGTGCACATGCTTCAGAGATGTGCTTGTAGAAAGGAAAGGAATGGGAATACTTGGTGTGATGAGGATAGTTTAAATTTTTTTTTCTGTTTTCCTTCTATTCTCTTTCATATATTTAATAGATTAAAATACATTTATATATATATATATATATATATATATATATATATATATATATATATATGTATAGTCCTGGTAGTGGAAACCCTGGTGACATAGTGGTTAAGTGCTACAGCTGCTAACCAAAGGGTCGGCAGTTCGAATCCTCCAGGCGCTCCTTGGAAACTCTATGGGGCAGTTCTACTCTGTCCTGTAGGATCACTATGAGTCGGAATCGACTCGACGGCACTGGGTTTGGTTTTTGGTTAGTCCTGGTGGTGCAGTGGTTAAGTATTTGGCTGCTAATCAAAAGGTCGGTAGTTCGAATCCATCAGCCATGCCTTGGAAACCCTATGGGGCAGCTCTACTCTGTCTAATAGGGTCACTATGAGTCAGAATCAACTCAACAGCTATGGGATATATATATGTGTATATATATATCGATTGCCGTTGAGTCAATTTCGACTCATAGTGACCCTATAAGACAGATTAGAACTGCCCTATGGGGTTTTCAAGGCTGTAATCTTTATGGAACCAGACTGCCACATCTTTCTCTCACAGAGTGGCTGGTGGGCTTGAACTGCTGATCTTTCGGTTAGCACCTGAGCACTTTAACCACTAACACCACCAGGGTGCTCTCTCTCTCTATGTATATATCTTGTTTCCTTTTGTACCAATTTCTTTAACCTTAATTTTTCTACAATAGCCTCTGAGAAAAAACTTACATGGTGTTTTTATTTTTTTCTGTTTTAATTAGTTAATGATACTTCAGACTTTTGGTTTTCATTATCAATGTCATGGGGAGTTGAAATCTTTAAAATATGTTTCTCAATCAATATAAAACCTTACACACCTATTTGTGAGCATCTCTTCTTAAGAGGGTGGTGGTAGTGGTGTGTTAGGGGTGATGCTGGTGATTTTCTCAGGAAGAGGGTGGAGAAGTTAAGAAAGAATAACCCTCTGCTGTCTGCAGAAGCATTCCAAGTAAACATTAATTTTTGTGTCTACAATGGCATACTAACTTCCATCCCACACAAAAGAGCTATTGGAGATTATTCCATCTTAACAAGTCCTCAACTCTCAAGAAAAGCACGGTGTATTTTTAAGGCTTACTGACGGAAATAGTCCTTTTAAAGCCCTTATGGATGATGTATGTGCTTGGGGCATACACCTTCAAAAGAAAGCAGAGCCCTTGATTGTTCATTAAAAATGACGACCCAGAAATTACCCTTCTGTGTCCCCAGTGTTATGGACCACTATTTCTGTGATGTACTACCTTTGTTGAAACTTGCCTGCATGGATACTTATGTCATGAATCTACTCGTGGTGTTTAATAGTGGGGCCACATGCATGGTGCATTTCATAATCCTGATCATCTCCTATGTTTTCACCTTATGCTCTCTGAGTAACAGGAGTGCAGAAGGAAGAAAGAAAGCCCTCTCTACCTGCACTTCTGACATTATCGTTGTCATCTTATTCTTTGTTCCATGTATATTCGCTTACACTTGTCCCTCAATCACATTTCCAGTGGGCAAGATGGTGGCTGTGTTTTACACTATTCGGACACCCTTGCTCAACCCTCTGATTTACACTCTGAGGAATGCAGATATATAAAATGCCATGAGAAAGTTATGGTGCAACCAACTACGATTTGAGACAGCAAAGAACAGAAGATTCTAGCTGTTAATTCTGTCATAATTTGAATAAAATTGGGTAGATAGAGAAGAAAAAATATTCTTATCTTGATGTGGACAATAGCATTCTCTCCCAGAAGTATGTTTGGGGACATTAGTAGAGTGAGCACAGACCCATTTATTTTGAGCCAATGTCAATAAAGTAACAGAACATTAAGTACGGTAATATTTGTGGGAGCACAAGCCCACTCCCCACTTCTGCTTTCTGGGGTTGATACCCGTGTTCTTTTGCTGTATGTGACCCAGATCCTGTTGTGTATATAGCTTCACCTCACTCTTTCATACATTCTGGTTTGAGCTTCTTTTCTCCGTGTCTTTCATCCAAGTTTAATAATTTGTCCCTGATTTCTGGCTGATTTTTTTGTTTTTGTTGTTGGCCAATAAGTTTTGGCACTACTAAATCTGGGCTTTTCTGGTTCAACAGCCAATAGGATGAGATCACTATGAGAATCTCATAGGAGCATACAGATGAGCTAATTAAGCCCCTATTTGATGCTTGGCTCCCTTTTGTAATGTCCTTAAAAAAATTTTAAGAAAAGGACATCCTTTCACTTCCCTCTTGAACACATACAGTGAGCAACTCATGTGCTTCTATTCAAATAAAGACAATTCTAGTTGTAATAAATATTAACTGTGTTGTCATAATCTTTTCCTATGTACTTTGATATCATTTTTCTTGTTCAACATGTTAATCATTATTCATTCATAAAATTTAGTTCCATATACATTTTTTGTTGAAGCTTCAGTCAATGGATACTGCCCAAATCTTTTGGTTAGTAAATTGGTGACAATTTTGTAAAATTGTGAGGGTTATATTGTAACGAGGAACATGACATGGATGAGATCATAAAGAGAAAAATTTCTTTTTTTTCTTTATAATAAAAAAAGATAGTAACTGACATATAGAGAAAAAGAGTTAATGTTATAATAATTCATCCAAATGAGACTCTCTGCTTGGAAATATACAAGCCCTGGTGGTACAGTGGTTAAGAGCTACAGCTGCTAACCAAAAGGTCGGCAGATCAACCCACCAGCCGCTCTTGTAAACTCTATGCGGCAGCTCTACTCTGTCAGATAGATTCGCTGTGAGCTGGAATCAACTCGAAGGCAACTTTTTTTTTTTTGGCTTAGAAATATAGAACTAAATATATCAAAAAAGTAAAACTTCTCATTAGGTATCAGGCATAGTCCTAGTGCAAGGAATATGTTTCACTGATCAGCGGCCCGTCTGCCTGGTAGGTACGCTTCCTTTTGAAGAGGAATATTTCAGGCTACGGATTCTTGAGACCATAATCAATAATGCCCTTTTTGTCAAATCCTAGTTTTATCAAGCAAATATCCTATAATAATTTGGCTTCCTATAGAGAGTTTCCTTCCTGGAGAGAAAGATATCGACCAATGACTGAAATAAGTATTTTAATGCTCTTGACCTCGATCTATGTATCTATCTATGAAAGTAAATATTTATATAATTAAATACAGATATTTTAATAAATATATACATATATAATAACCAACTATTTATATATCGCATGTTATGGATTGAATTTTGTCCCCCCAAAATATGTGTCAACTTGGTTAGGCCATGATTCCCAGCATTGTGTAATTTCCCTCCATTTAGTGATTGTAATTTTTTGTTAAAGAGGTTTAGGGTAGGATCGTACACCCTTACTAAGGTCACATCCCTGATCTAATGTAAATGGAGTTTCCCTGGAGTGTGACCTGCACTACCTTTCATCTTACAAGAGATAAAAGGAAAGGGAAGCAAGCAGAGGTACCTCTTACCACCAAGAAAGCAGTGCTGGGAGCAGAGCACGTCCTTTGAACCTGGGTTCCTGTGGCAAGGGACTTCCTCCAGAGCCAAGAGAGAAAGCCTTCCCCTGATGCTGATGCCCTGAATTTAGACTTCTAGCCTACTAGACATGAGAGAGTAAATTTTTCTTTGTTGAAGCCATCTACTTGTGGTATTTCTGTTATAGCAGCACTTGATGACTAAGACATCACACATGTAGATCTATAACGTAATGTCACTTGAACACTGAGGGCCTTTGTATGAGTTATCTTCGGAAATAACTCTAAAAATGTTACAACATCAAAAAATGTTATAGCAGTTCTCACCTGACCTATTAGGGGAAAAAAATGCTGACCTTCATAAGTTATACAGAATCTGATATATTTTCTCATCAATTCCTCTATACTCTTGGTTTGAGCTACCATTATCTCTCACTTAAGTAATAGCAACATTGTTGTTTTTATTAGGTGCTGTTGAGTCGGTTCCAACTCATAGCAAGCAACCCTATAGGACAGAGGAGAACTGCCCCATAGGGTTTCCGAAGAGCAACTGATGGATTTGAACTGCTGACTTTTTCTTTAGCAGCTGAGCTCTTAATCACTACACCACCAGGGGTCCACCAAGTGAAAGCAATAGACTCTAACATTCTTCTTGCTTCTACTGTTGTCCTGCTATGGCCATTTTTAACACAGCAGCCAAAGGTTCCTCTTAAAACTTGAGTCAAATCAGGTCACTCTTTTGCATAAAAACCTGAAACATCCCTGTTTTATCCAGAGGAAAAGCCAAAATTCTTACAGTGATTTGACCTTCTATGAACTTTTTGGCCTTCTCTCCTGTTGCTCACACACCCCCTCTCTTAGCTCCAGTCACACTGGCTTCCTTGTTTTTCCTTGATTTCACCAGGCAAGCTTTCATCTATGATATTTGTCTCACCTGTGTTCTCTGTTTAAAACACTCTTTAAGTAAGGTCTAGCCTCGTCTCTATAAGACATTAGTCTTCCCTCAAACAGGTCTCCAGAATCAACGTATTTAATAGTGAATACCCATAAGTTTTTTTTTTTTACCCATAAGTACTCATCATCTCCTTATATTAGTCTACTTCTTCTTTTTAAATAGTATTTATTATCTCCTAACATTTATTTAATTTACCTACTTGTTTTATCTCTTTCTTGTCTCTCTCCAAGAAGAAAACGGTTTTCATCTATTTCATTCAGGAATATATCCCAAGCCAGTTGTAGAATGATTGGAACATAATAGAAACTCATTAAATATTTGATATAGTTTTTTTTTTAATCGAGTTCTTCAAATCTGAGGAGTCTAAACCAGAAATCCTAACACTAGGATCTGCTGGAGCCCATACGAATGCTTAATTTTGTGTTTTCATCTTGATGATAATTCCAAAATATATATTGAAACATTTTGAGTCAGAGTCCCTGGGTGGTGGAAACAGTTAAACTCTCAACTAATAGCCAACAGGTTGGCGGCTTGAACCCACCCAGAGGTGTGTGGGAAGATCGGCCCGGCCACCTGCTTCTGCTTTAGAAAAGTCACAGCCTTGAAAACCCTAAGGAAAAGATCTACTCTGCAACACACAGGGTAGCCATGAGTTGGAATCAACTCAATGAATATTAACAACAACACATTCTGAGTCATCTGACAAAAAACTTATGTCCATACAAAACCACATAATTTGAGTGTGTACAGTGGTTAAGTGCTTGGTTGCTAACTGGAAGGTCATTGGTTCGAACCCACCAGCAGCTCTGTGTGAGAAAAACGAGGCAATCTACTTCCTTAAGATTAAAACCTTGGAATCTCTGTGGGGCAGTTCTACTCTGTCCTATAGGGTCACTATGAATTGGAATAGATTGCACAGCAATGGTAAGTAATTTTTTGTTTGTTTGTTTTGGTTTGGTGCGTGCTTGCTAGTGTGGTGGTGCCAAAGACTGCTACATTGTGTTTGGAGGCTAAAAAACAAGTAGAGATGAACTTGATAAGTGAGTAAAAAGAATTTGTGTGAAGTGCACATCAAATAACTGTGAAGTCCAGAAAAAGATTTCACAATAGAGAGAGAAAATTGGTAATAACATTGATTTGCCAAACTTGAAATTACTTTTGCCACATGTCTGTTTATGTGACAATTTTACTATAACAAAACTATGTTAATAAAAATGTTAATAGTAACATTAAATTACTTTTGTTAATTTAAATTTTACTGATGTTGTAGTGGTTATATTTGTAAATTTGACTTAGTTTTAAATTTGTATAAAAATTATAAGTGTAAGGAAATTTTAACTCTTTTGATGTTTACACATGTTAGTAAAATAAATCATTTAATTTAACCTTGGCATTCATGATAAATATTTTACTTTAAAAAAGTTGCATATAATACTCTAAATTAAAAAAAATCCAGTCTATTCTCTAGAAAACGAAAGCACTTTTAGTAGCAAAACAGTTTTTTTTTTAATTAAACTGTATATCCACATAAGAAAACAAACCAAACCTGTTGCTGTCCACCAGATTCAAACTCATAGTGACCCTATATGACAGACTAGAACTGTCCCATAGGGTTTCCAAGGAGCAGCTGGTGAATTCAAATGGCTGACCTTTTGGTTAACAGTCTACCACTTAACACTTTGCCACCAGGGTTCTGTACACGCAATAGAAAAATAAAAATGAAACATAAGACTTAAGTCTGAGGATGATGATCTAGAGGTAGACAAGACTCTGGCCAAGTTGATTATGATTGTCTAGGCCCTTTAATCATTGAAATGTATCAATATTGTCTCTTTTAATGATTCATTCCGAACCAAGAAAACTTTCCAAGGAAGTCTACAAAATTTTTTCCCCATAGAAAGCCATATATTGACTAATGACTAGGGTGAGTGTGATGCTCAATTATTCCTGCCTCCTAGTATTCATTTCTTGTACAATGCCCTCTCCTTGAGTGGGGGCAGGATACGTGATTTTCCTACCACCAATAGAATATAGTAGAAGTAATGGGATAACTTCCATGATTATGTTATGTAACACTGCAATTTCTGTATTATTCACAGTCTCTCTCCCTTGTTGGTTTTGAAGAAGCAAGCTGTGAGATTGTGAAATGCCCTTTGGAAATGTGCACATAGACAGGAAATGAGGGCAGCCTCTGGCAGATAGCCAGCAAGAAACTGAGGTCATCAGTCCAACAACATGCAAGGAACTGAATTTTGCCAATAACCACATGACTTGGGCACAGATCCTTCCACAGTAGAGTCTGGAGATGAGGCCACAGCCCCAGGTGATGCCTTGATTGTAGCCTTGGGAGTAGAGGAACCAGCTAAGCCATGCCTGGACTCCTTATGCACAGATACTGTGAGATAATAAATGTGTGTTATGTTAAGCCAGGCGCTATATGGTAATTTGTCACACAGCAGTAGATAACTACAGTAGATAGCTGAGAATGTAGGCCTATTTTCTAATTATATTTTCTCAGAAATGTACTAACCTCATATTCGGTCAAAGTTAGCCAGTCCATGAAGGCTGTCCATCTCTGAGAATGAACAGATTCCTTTTTCGTGGTATAAATCTGAAGATCAGTCGTGATACATAGTTACTCCATGGTGGAACAACAAGAAGGTGCAACCCTGCCAGGCAATTTCTGAACTTTTCGCCCTATGTTTCTATTTCAATAAGCTTCAGACTTCGATGTTATGAATTTTGATGTAAAAAATACTCAGAATGTTGGTGAAGGAATCTTATCTTTGTATGTGATATACAATATTAAAAATCCAGATACATTCAAGGAATATAGTACTAGTTATAGTATAGTGAAATTTGTAAGAGCCAGAATTTGACAGGACTTTCTTGTTTTTCCAGATTTCACAATTTTTCCTTCAACAGCATGCAGTCACCATTTTTCTATCATTATTTAGTGGAAAATATATATACAGATGGAAACATATGTGTATACAATAATATTTTAATGAGTTTTTGATAAACATTTACACAGAAAATTAAGTTTCCATTTGGCAATTTTCACTCAAATTAAGTGATTTTTTTTTTTTTTAGTTACATTTATCACAATGTGTTAACATTCTCTTTAATTGTGTTCATATTTTAGTCTCATACTGATGGTTTTTAAGTAGTGTAATGATCTTATGGGTAATCTTTTATTTTGTGTGTCACTCTTCTATTTTACTATAAGGTGATCTCAGGGGATAGGCTTGGTTCTAGGTTTAAAGAATGTCTCAGGGTGATAGTCTCAGGGAGTCCTCTGTTCTCTACTGTTCGTTTGTTTGCTTTTTTTTTTTTTAATAGCAATTTGAGTTCTACTGCACATTTTTCTTCCATTCTATTGTGATCCTGGTCAGAATGGTCAGTGATGGTAGCCAGGCACTGACTAGTTCTTTTTGTCTCAGGGTAGATGACGTTGTAGCTTATGTAGACTTGTCTCTTCTCAGAGTTTTGGTTACCTTTTACTGTTTTTCTCCTGGACAGGAAAGACAAATAATTGTGTCTTAAATGGTCAGCTTGCAAGCTTTTAATTCCAGACACTAGTCACTTCCTTAGGATGCAGATCATGATTTTTGTGAACTATGTTACGACAATTGACTGAGTTGTCCCGTGAAACTATGGTCCCAAGCTTTCAAACCCCAAAAGTCAGTCATGGAAGGAGTTTGCTTATGTCTGTGGAATATACGTATTTGTGTCTTCAACAAATCTATATGCTTGTACTGATATTTATATTTACACATGCCTATTTCAGGAAACCCTCGTGGCGTAGTGGCTAAGTGATACAGCTGCTAACCAAGAGGACAGCAGTTAGAATCCACCAGGCACTCCTTGGAAACTCTATGGGGCAGTTCTACTCTGTTCTGTAGGGTCGCTATGAGTCAGAATTGACTCGACTGCAGTGGGTTTGTTTTGGGTTTTATAGATATTTCAGAAACCTTGGTGGCATAGTAGTTAGAGCTATGGCTACAAACCTAAAGGTTGGCAGTTCAAAACTACCAGGCACTCCTTGGAAACTCTATGGGGCAGTTCAACTCTGTCCTATAGGGTCACTATCAGTCAGAATCGACTCGACGGCAATGTTTTGTTTTGTTTTTATAGATATTTCTATCTGCTCTTACCTATGTACCTACCTGTATACCAGTATGACTATATTCATCCATATATGCTCACTCATATTTTACTTTGGTTGTACTTTGCTTACTACATCCACATTTGATGCCACATTTCCCATTACCAAAAAAAAAAAAAACTGATTTCATGGAAGGCCCTAAAGATTCCGCAAGAAACCTGCTGGTACTAATAGAAGAATTTAGCAATGTTGCAACGTGTAAGATTAACACACAAAAAATCATCTGGGTTCGTCTACACTATCAAAGACTACTCCAAAAAAAAAAAAAATCGAGAAAACAATATCATTAGCCTCCAAATTGATAAAATACCTAGGAATTAATGTAGCCAGGGACATAAAAGACATCCAACGAAAATGATAAAACATTACCATAAGACACCAAAAGAGACCTAGAAAAATGGAAAGGCATCCTGTGCTCATGGATTAGAAGACAGTATAATAAAAATGTCAATTGTACCAAAAACAATGTAGAGATAAAATACAATCCTGATAGAAATCCCAACAACATTCTTTACTGAAATAGAAAAATTAATGACCAACTTCATATGGAAAGGAAAGAAACCCTGAATAGCCAAAGCAATACTGAAGAAAAGGAACAAAACAGGAGGCCTTACACTCCCTGATATCAAAACATACTACACAGCCACTTAATCAAAATGGGCTGGTGTTTGTTCAGCAATTGATACATAGACCACAGGGACATATTTTTATCTATGAATGATTGATTTTCAACAAGGAGTCAAAGACCATTCAGCAGGACAGAAACAGTCTCTTTAATAAATGGTGCTAGCAAAACTGGATACCCACCTGTAGAAAAATTAAACAGGACCCATACCTCACACCATACACACAAATTAACTCAAAATGAATCAAAGACCTAGATATTAAACCTACAACCATAAAATCCCTGGAAGAAAACATAGGGAGAAAACTATGGGACCTAATCGTTTGTAAAAATAGGATAACCAACATAACACATACACAAATAGAAGACAAAATAGAAAATTGGGACCTCATAAAAATTAAAAACTTATGCTCATGAAAAGACTTTATTAAAAGAATAAATAGATAATCTACAGACTGGGAAAAATTCTTTGGAAACGACTTACCCAATAAGGACCTAATCTCTAAATTCTATAAAAAACTGCAAAAACTCAGCAACAAAAAGGCAAATAGCCTGATCACAAAATGGGCAAAGGACATGAACAGAACATTCACCAAAGAGGACATCCAAGCAGTCAACAGACATAGGAAAATATATTCACTATCATTATCCATTGTTGTTGTTGTTAGATGCCTTCTAGTAGGTTCCAAATCATAGCAACTCCCTGCAAAACAAAAGGAAGCACTGCCCTGTCCTGTGCCGTCCTCACCATCATTGCTGTGCTTGAGCCCATTGTTGCAGCCTCTGTGTCAATCCATCTTTTGACAGTCTTCCTTTTTTTCTGATGGCCCTCTACTTAAGGTCCTTCTCCCGGGACTGATTCCTCCTGAAACATGTCCAAAGTACATGTGATGAAGTCTTACCATCTCTGCTTCCACGAAGCTTTCTGGCTCTCCCAAATTTTCCCACTGTGTGCAGGGAGCCAGCTGTTTCCCTCTGTGTTGCCCATTGGTCTGAAGTATTCCCCTTGCTTTGCTACCATTGAAATCTCTTCCCTTCTTAGTGCCCATCCTTCTCAGGCCTCAGCAAGATTCAACAGCATTGTCTCGTAGCACCATGGTTTTTCTTCACCTCCTTCCAATTGCATGTACTTTGAACTCCCACTCCAATTAGTGTTGTCTTAAAAAAATAAAGCTACAGTTTCCTCAGATTAGCTCCTGTTCTGTGTTCCCTGATTGTGGTGTTGCCTTGCCCTGTCCCAAAATGGCTGCAATGAGCCAGTGCTCTGGATGTTAGCAGGTAGGTTCTCCCAGCTTCTGGGCAGTCCCTGATCCTCCTCTCTCCTGCTTCTGAACTCACCCTGACTCTCCAACACCTCAGCTGCTGTCCAGAGTACTTCACCATTTTGTGCAGCTCGTGGTGGAAAATATTTGAGTTTTCTTTTTCTGACAGATTTCTGCCTTACACAGGTTCCAGCTTTCACAAATTTTACTGTATTATTACATAAAAAGGAGAGTGGTCTCATTAATATTTTGAGTTTTTTTTTGTTAATATCATATTGTTTTTTAGGTGAAAGTTTACAGAGAAAACTAGGTTCTGATTTAACAATTTTTATACAGATCGTTCCATGATATTGGTTACAATTCTCACAACTTGTCAGCATTCTCATTATTTCCATTTTGTCCATTCTATTTGCATTGATCTAACTTCCTTCCCCCTCCTTGACTTCTCGTCTTTGCTTTGGGGTAAATGTTGACCATTTTGTCTCATACAGTTGATTGTTTAAGGGACGCATTACTCACGGGTGATATTGTTTACTTTATAAGCTAATCTATTATTTGGCTGATAGGTGAGCACCAGGAGAGGCTTCAGTGCCAAATTTAAAGGATATCTTAGGGTGACAGTCTCAGGGGTTCCTCTAGTCTCTACTGGTTCAGTAGGTATGACTTTTTTTCAGAAATTTGAGTTTTGTTCTACATTTTTCTACTATTCTGTCTGGGACCTTCTACTGTGTCCCTGCTCAGAATGGTCTGTAGTCATATCCGGGCCCATCCAGTTCTTCTGGTCTCAGGTTAGAAGAGACTGTGGTTCATGTGGGCTGTTAGTCCTGTGGACTATTTTCATCTTTAGTTTCCCTTCATTCTCTTTCATTCCAGATGAGTTGGGTTGTATCTTAGATGGACACTTGCAAGCTTTTAAGCCCCCAGACTCTACTTACCAAACTAGAGTGTAGAACATTAACTTTATGAATTATGTTATGGCAATTGACTAAGTTATCTCAGGAGTCTATGATCCTAAGCTTTGTAACCCCTTAAACCAATCCTGAGAGTTGTTCAGATTTGTCTAGGAAGTCTCTAATTGTGCTTCCAGGTGCTTTATTATGTATATGGATATATATGCAACACACACACACATATATATACATGTGCCTACAGACAAACCTATGCATCCACGAATACCTTCCTATATACATATATTCATATGCGTCATGCAAACCCTGGTGGCGTAGTGGTTAAGAGCTATGGCTGCTAACCAAAAGGTTGGCAGTTCGAATCCAGCAGGTGGTCCTTGGGAACTCTATGGAGCAGTTCTACTCTGTCCTATAGGGTCGCTATGAGTCAGAATCGACTCGACGGCAGTGGATATATATATAAATATATATATGTGTGTCATGAATTGAATTGTGTCCCCTCAAAGTATCTGTCAACTTGGCTAAGTCTTGATTCCCTTGTATGATTGTCTACCATTTTATTATCTGATGTGATTTCCCTATGTGTTGTAAATCCTATCACTATGATGTAATAAGATGGGTTAACTGCAGTTATACTGATGAGGTCTACAAGATTAGAAAGGGCCTTAAGCCAGCCTCTTTTGAGATATAAAAGAGAGAAGCAAGTAGAGAGATAGGGGGACCTCATACCACCAAGAAAGCGGTGCCAGGAGCAGAATGCTTCCTTTGGACCTGAGGTTCCTAAGCTGAGATGCTCCCAGACCAAGCAAAGACTGATGACAAGGACCTTCCTCCAGCACTGAGAGAGAAAGGCTTCCCCTGGAGCTGATGCCCTGATTTTGGACTTGTAAGCCTACTTGACTGTGAGAGAATAAATTTATCTTTGTTAAAGCCATCCACTTGTGGTATTTCTGTTATAGCAACATTAGGTGACTAAGACATTACTTAACCACTCATGTATTTTTTTTTGGTTGTTATTACTGTTGTTGCAAAATTTTATTTGTTGTAGCATTTACTGAAGTTTTTCCTTTTTCTTGTGTACTTCCAAGTATCTTCATTTACCAACGTCAGGTTGTGTAGACTTCGCCCATATTGGTATTGCCTTTCCCATCAACAAAAATAACAAATGTCTGCTATCTCGATAAGGAGCTCTGGTGGCACAGTGGTTAAGAACTCAGCTGCTAGCCAAAATACTAGCAATTTGAATCCACCAGCTGCTCCTTGAAAGCCCTATGGAGTAGTTCTAGGCTTTTTTTTAGGGTCACTATGAGTCAGAATCAACTTGATGGCAGTGGATTTGGTTTGGACTATCTAGACAATGAATCCCCATCCTTCCCCCTCCCATCCCTGGTAACCATCAAAGAATGTTTCTCTCTGTGTGTATATCTATTCTTGACTTTTTATAATAGCGGGATCATACAATATTTGTCCTTTTGTGATTGACTTGTTTCACTCAGCTTAATGTCCTCTAGATTCACCTGTGTTATAAGATGTTTTGCTGACTAATTATTCTTTATAGTTGTGTAGGTAATATTCCATTGTGTGTATGTACAATTTGCTTATCCATTCATCTGTTGATGGGCTCTTAGGTTGTTTCCATCTTTTTGCTATTGTGAATAATGCTGCAGTGAACACTGATGTGCCTATGTCTATTTGTGTCACTACCATTATATCTCTTGGGTATATACCTAGGAGTGGGGTTGCTGACTTATAAAGTATTTCTATTTTTAGCTTTTTTGAGGAAGCATAATACTGTTTTCCATAGTACCATTTTACAATCCTATCAGCAATGCATAAAAGTTCTAATCTCCCTACAACCTCTCCAGAATTTGTTGTTTTCTGTTTTTTTCATCATTGCCATTTTTGCAGGGATGTCACATATCTCACTGTAGCTTTGATTTGCATCTCTCTAGTGGCCAATATCATGATGAGGATGGCACAGGACCAGGCAGTGTTTGGTTCTGTTATACATAGGGCTGCTATGAGTTGGAACCAACTCAATAGCACCTAACTACAATAACATAATGGCTAATGATGTGAGCATGTTTTCATGTATTTGTTGGCCATCTGAATATCTATTCTCTTATGTGCAATGTCTGTTCATGTCCTTTTTCCATTTTTTGACTGGGTTGTTTATCTTTTTTTGTTGAATTATTGAAGTTTTCTGCATATTTTAAAGATTAGACCCTTGTCAGATATGTCATTGTCAAAGAACTTTTCCAGTCTGTAGGTTCTCTTTTTAATTTTTTTGATGAGCATAAGTATTTAATTTCTAGGATGTCTCAGTTACCTAAATTATCTTTTGTTCATGCATTTTCAGTTGTGTTTGATAGGCTATTTATGCCAAAAATTAAGTCCCCTAGTTTTGTTCCTTTATAATTTTACGTTTAACATTTAGGTCTTTGATCTATTTTGAGTTAGTTTTTGTGTATGGTGTGAGGTGTAGATTCTATTTCATTTCTCAACAAATGGCTGACCAGTTTTCCCAGTGCCATTTGTTAAAGAGACTGTTGCTTCCCTATTGAATGAACTTCAACTCTTTGTCGAAGCTCAACTGCCCATAGATGGATAGATTTACATCTGGGTTCTCAATTCTATTTCATTGATCTGTGTGTCTGTCATTGAACCAGCACCAGGCTGTTTGATTACTGTGGCTGTATAATAAGTTTTGAGATTGGGAAGTGTGAGGCCTCCTACTTTGTTTTTCATATTCAATATTGCTTTAGCTATTCAGGCCCCTTTTCCTTTACATATAAAGTTGAAGATTAGTTATTTTCAGTTCATTAAAAAATGTTGGAATTTGGATCAGGATTGCGTTATATCTGTAGATCACTTTGGGTACTGTTGACATTTTCACAATGTTAAGTCTTCCAATCCATGAGCATGGGATGTTTTTCCATTTATGTAGGCCTCTTTGGCTGTTTTGCAGCAGTGTTTTATAATTTTCCTTGTATAAGCCTTTTATGCCACTAAAAAAACTAGTTAGGTTTATTCCGAGGTATTTTGGGGGATGTCTTAGTTATCTAGTGCAGCTATAACAGAAATGCCACAAGTGTTTTTCTTTAACAAACAGAAAATTATTTCCTCACATTTTAGGAAGCTAGAAGTCCGAATTCAGGAAGCTGGCTCTAGGGGAAGGTTTTTTCTCTCTGTGGACTCTGGAGGAGGATCTTGTCTCTTCTGAGTTTCTGCTCCCAGGCAATATTCATGTGGCTTGGAGTTTCACTTCCCCCATCTCTACTTCTTTTGCTCTCTTCTTTAATCTTTTTGTATCTCTAAAGAGATTTTTTTAAAGAGATTTACTCAAGACACGCCCTACATTAATCCTGTATCATTAACATAACAAAGCCCATTCCCAAATAGGATTGTAACCAAAAAACAAAAACATATTTTTTGGGGGGTACAGGATTCAATCCATAACATTCCACCCTTTGACCTCCAAAAGTTCATGTCCTTGCCACATGCAAAACAAATTCACTCCATCACATCATGCCAGAAATTTTAAATCACCTCCAAGTTCAAATCTCATCTTCTGAGTCATCTAAATCAAATATGGGTGAGATGTTAGGCATATTCCATCCTGGGGCAAAGTCATCTTCATTTGTAAACCTGTGAAATATAGAATACTGATTATCTGCTTCCCAAATAGTGTTGGAACAGACACAGGTTATATATTTCCATTACAAATAGGATAAATTGAAGGGAAAGAAGGGTTAAAGGGCACCAAGCAAGTACAAATCCCAGCAGAATAAACTGCATTAGTTCTCACGCCTTTAGCATAATCCTCTGCATTCTGAGACCACAGATGTGGCTACTTTTGGCCTATTTCCTGCCTGTAGAACTCCAAAAGACAGACAACGTTCTTTCCTTTTTCTCTGTCCTCTTCAGCCTAAAATGATGTGTTTTCTGCTGTGGTAGTTGATTAGATCCATCAGTAACAGGCTTAATCTCTTAAAAAAAAAAAAAAAAAAGATTGTGTAGCCACATGCTTGGTGAACATCTTAAGATATGTTTCATAGTTTGTACAACAGAATTTCCCAAATCTTTAAGTTTTGTTTTAATTTTGCACAGTTCATTTTTAAGTCATCTCTTTCTTCTTGCATTTTACTATAAACAGCAAGAAGAAACCATGTGGCCCCTTTAAGAGCTTGCTTAGAAATCTCATCAACCAGATATCCAAGTTCATTACTTACAAGTTCTACCTTCCATCATTTGGACATAATTCAGACAAGTTCTTTGCCACTGCATAAAAAATATCACACTTCCTCCACTGCCAGTCACATGTTCATCTTTTTCTTTTATTGTCTCAACAGAAGTACATCCAATGTTCACATTTCTAAGAACATTCTTTTCCTGGAGCCATATGTATTCTCTAAGATGATAGAAGATTCTCTATAGTTCTTCTCACTTCCTCCTGAGCCCTCACCTGAATTTCCTTTGACGTCCATAATTCTACCAACATTCTCTTCAAGGAAATATAGGTTTTTAATAGGCACCTTAAAACTCTTCCAGCCTACATCCATTATCCAATTCCAAAGCCACTTCCACATTGTAGATATTTGTTACAGCAACACCCCCACTTCTAGTTAACAAATATCCCACTCCTGATACCAAATTCTGTCTTAGTTATCTAGAGCTGCAATAACAGAAATACCACAGGTGTGTGGCTTTAACAAACAGAAATTTATTTGCTCACATTTTAGGAGGCTAGAACCCTGAATTCAGGGTGCTGGCTCTGGGAAAAGCTTTCTTTCTCTGTCAGCTCTGGAGGAAGATCCTTGTCTCTTCTGAGCTTCTGCTCCTGGGCAATCTTCATGTGGCTAGGTATCTCACTTCCCCCATCTCTGCTTCTCTTGATTGATTGTTTAATCTCTTATAGCTCAGCACCATGCCTTAATCCTGTCTAATTAGCATAACAAAACAATCTAGTCCCATATGAGATTATAGCCACAGGCATAAAGACTAGGAATTATAACAATTATTTTGGGGGAAACACAATTCAGTCCATAATAGTGCACTGTTTTAAATGGTACTGTTTTCTTGTTTTCCTTTCAGAATTCTCTTTGTTAGTGTAGAGGAACCCAACTGGTTTGTGTCTTGATCTTGTACCTTGCCACTTTGCTGCATCTTTCTTGTGGATAATATTTTGAGTTTTATAGTTTCTTAGAGTAAGGCTAGGCTTCTATGAAAGGGAAACCCAGTGATAGAGTGGGTTAACATATAGGAATTTTATTCATCTTGATATAATGGTCCCATGTAAATGGCCCAGGATGGAAGGGCAGTACCTCTTCTCTTTTTCATTACAAGACCCAGGTTACTTCCAAGCAGTTGCTTGGTCACCTCCTAGAACTTTTATGTTCATAGTGTGATCCGCCTGTTAGTATCACTGGCATCACCTACGAGTTTGTTAGAAATGCAGAATCCTAGGCCAACTGCAGACCTTGTTATTAGTCATTAGGTGGTATCGAGTTGGTTCCAACTCATAGAGACCTTGCGTACAACAGAGAGAAGCACTGTCTGGTCCTGTGTCATCCTCACAATTGTTGTTATGTTTAAGCCTATTGTTGCAGCCACTGTGTCAATTCATCTCGTTGAGGGTCTTCCTCTTTTTTGCTGACCCTCTACAAAGCATGACATCCTTCTCCTTGGATTGGTCCCTCCTGATAACATGTCCAAAGTAAGTGAGATGAAACCTTACCATCCTTACTTCTAAGGAGCATTATGGGTGTACTTCCTCCGAGACAGATTTGTTCTTTCTTCTGGCAGCCCTTGGTATATTCAACATTCTTTGTCAACACCATAATTCAAAGGCATCAACTCTTCTTCAATCTTCCTTATTCATTGTCCAGTTTTCACATGCATATGGGACTACTGAAAACACCATGGCTTGGGTCAGGTGCAACTTAGTCCTTAAAGTGAACATCTTTGCTTTTTTACACTTTAAAGATTTCTTTTGCAGGAGATTCATCCAATAAAATACGTCATTTGATTTCTTGACTGCTGTTTCCAGGAGTGTGGATTGTGGATCCAAGTAAAATGAAATCCTTGACAACTCCAATATTTTCTCCATTTATCATGATGTCGCTTATTGTTCCAATTGTGAGGATTTTTGTTTTTTTGACGTTGAGGTGTAATCCATACTGATTGCTGTGGTCTTTGATCTTCATCAGTTAGCGCTTCAAGTCCTCTTTGCTTTCAGCAAGCAAGGTTGTGTCATCTGCATATTGCAGGTTGTTAATGAGTCTTCCAATCCTGGTGCTGCATTTTTATTTATATACTCTGGCTTCTTGGATGATTTACTCATCATACAGATCGAATAAGTGTGGTGAATGGATACAATGCTGATTGCACAACTTTGTTGAAACCATGTAGATTCCCCTTGTTCTGTTCAAACGACTGCTTCTTGGTCTATGTACAGGTTCCTCAGGTGCAAAATAAATGTTTTGGAATTCCCATTCTTCACAATGTTATCCATAATTTATTACGATCCACACTTTCAAATGCCTTTGCAGAGTCAATAAAACACAGACCTAATGAATCATAATTTGACTTTTCACCCTAGTTGATTTATATGTACATTATAGTTTGAGAAGAATTGCCCTACAGCATTATCATCTATAGCTGTAACACCCCTCACCCCCGGTTTTAGGTATCAAGAAGGGGAAATAAGCTTGAGAAGTACAATGTCAACATTTGCTATTTCAGCCTGGAAGTTACACATATTTCTCCTGTTCACATCCAATTGACAAGAACTTGGTCACAGAGCTGCACCAAGCTGCAAAGGAAGCTATGGAAAGTGAGCTCTTTTGGGGAGATCATGAACCTAGGTATCACCTATTACTGAAGAGGAAGGAGAGAATGGATTCACAGAAGCAAGGACTCCCCATTATTGTCAAGTACAAGTACCAGTGATAAAATGAAAATCTCTATCTTTAGTGTTCACATTATAGTGGATAGTGCTATTTCATAAAGCCCAATAAGAAGTCCATGGTTTTTATACATTCTCAAGATTAGTAGAAATTGTGTAAATATTATTCAAACTAGTGATTGCCTTTTTTTTTTTTTTATGAGAATATTTTAAATCCCCTACAATAAAAAAAAAAAAAAGTTCCTTGGAGTTGATTTTGACTCATAGAGGCCTTACAGGACAGAGTAGAACTGCCCCACAGGGTTTCCAAGGCTGTAAAGCTTTACAGAAACAGACTTCTACTTCTTTATCCTGTGGAGTGGCTGGTGGGTTTGAACTGCTGACCTTTGATAAGCAACCAAGTGCTTAACCACTGCACACCCGGGAATATTTTACAGCACCATAGCCTCCATTTTTCATTCTAACTCTCCTCCCCAACTGTGATGGTTAAGGTTGTGTGTCAACTTGGCCAGGCCATCATTCTCAGTGGTTTGATAGTTGCGGGATGTTGTGATCAGTTCCATGATGAGATTTGATGTTATGTGATCACCTCCATGATGGGATCTGCTGTGAGTGGTAAATCAGTGGAAGGGGAGTTTCCTTGGGCATGTGGCTTGCATTGAATGTAAGTGGATATTGTGACAGGGCATGTGGGCTTTTATTGGTTCTGGATCCTGCAGCTGGCTCCTGTTTATCAGATCTCGACAATATACAACAACAACAATTTCCAACCATATCTCCATTATTTACAGCCTACTTCTGCTAACTCTATTAATTCTTTTTTTCCCATTGTGACATATAAACCATTATTCCTGCCAACATTTTGCATGACACCAGCTATGCTCCTGCCTAAGAAACTTTGCACAGTTTGCTCCCTCTGTCTTAATTATTCTTCCCCCAAATATTTGCATGGCTTGTCCCTCACTTCCTTCAGTATCATATTCAAAATTGGTGTTTTTTTCTGTCCAAAAGATCAATGCTAAAAATAATCTTTAAATAAAATTTGTTTTAATTAATTGTTCTTGTGTTACTTGTTGTAAATTTAAATCCCTCTGTCATCTTCCTTCTTTTTTTTTTTTTACTGATTTATCAACTTCAAAATATTTTAGAAATTGTGGAAAATTTAATTCATAATTTTCATGTAAATTTCTGTTATATATTTTATTAATATTATTAGGATTAATAATAATTATTATAGTTAACAGTAATATGTTCCATAATAGGAAAGTAAGGGAAGTTAATAAACTTGTCTAAAGTCACATAAACATAAGCAATGGAGTCAGAGAATTCAATCGCATCACACCTACTTGAGATTTGCCTACCATTTGAAAAGATTGTACTTAAAGGAGAAAGCCTTTGGTAACTTTCCTTGGTAACTTTTAGTGGTCTACATATCAATGTGAGTTTGAAAGTGTGCTTGTTCCTTACAGCAGAGTGTGTGGGTGAAGTGGAGGCAGAGATGTGGCTACATGAACACTTGGTAACTGAAATTGGAGGTGTCCCTTAGGACAAATGAAGTAGAAAGGAGGGCTCTGAGGACAAAATCTGACTGTGGACAACCTTGTCTGGGATTAATTGGCCCTATGGTTTGCTGCTATATTTTTTCATGGTTTGCTGTGCTGTTGGGCTAGCTGTGCAAAGTAGCTCATTGAGCCAATCTCTCAGGGTTGAACCCAGTGCCGTTGAGTCGATGAGTGGGGAGAAATGCAGTCCTTGGCCTCTGGAGGCTGGAATGCAGTTCTGGGCATCTGTGAACTTTTATGAAACCCCTATAAATATCTGAAGGAAGAAGAAAAAGACATACTTAATTCATGTGTTTTGTCAGGGAGTGTTTTGAGGGTAGTAGAACTGACATTAGAAAAATTTCTACCATAGAATAATGAGAATATTTTTTGTTTTAGAAAATTTTAAGTGCAGAAATAAGAAACTTAAAAAAATTTTCTCTTGCTAGCATTACAGACCCTTTCATAGAGTTTAATTCAGGCCTTCTAGGAAGAGTTAGTTATCTGTGGGGCATTTATTTTCTCTTCTGATAGCTCCTGCAACAGAAAGCCACAGTAGACCTATCTCAAGTACAATTTGCATGTTGCAATGCACTGTGCATAGTTAATCTTCAAAGTAAATTAGAATTGAAAAAGAGAAGACTATGAGTTCTCCGTTGAATGTTATTCCTTCACTTACAAGAAAAAAGGTAGGTTTTTCAAACCCCGCTGAAATATTTCCTTTCTCTTGCCTCCCATTTCAGTGCTGCTTCTGTATAATTTTCCAACACCACCCCATTTTTTTAGGACAGTTACCATCATCTAGTTATGTCTCCTAAGAAACTTGAAGTTCCAGGAACGTATTTCCCACAGTGATGGGAAGGTTCTGATGTTTCAGGGACCCTCAACTTTCACTGGGCTCTGCTTGGTGCATCCCTGCCTCTGAGGCCAATTCTGATGGAAAAAAGGGGGTGAAACAAACTATTCCCTGGCACCAAGACCAACCTGAAAGAATATCCTACCTTCAGACTATTTGCAAGGTTTAAGTTCAGGAAAAGCATGAGGATGCATAAGTGAATACAATATTGGGTGTCCAGGACCCACCGTCAACCCTGCTTAGAGCCTAAAACCACACCTACTTCTGGAGTTGGAGAAAAAGACAACATGAGGCATGGAGGAGGGAGAAGAAATCTCTTTAATAAAATCCTGGGATAGACTATTTAATCCCTAACATAGTTCTTTGCTCACCCTTGCTTGCCCTAGGGATTTCTCCCTTTTATCCCCATCCTGATCCTTCCTCCTTCTCTTAGCCACAATGACTTATTTTTTTCCCTTTTGATCTGACTCTTTTTTTTTTTCTTTACCCCCTCCTCAGTATTATTTTTCAAGTATGAACATAAAATGCTGATCTCTTTGTTTTACCCATTCTGGAATTTCCATGCATGAACACGCCAGCAGCTTCCTTCTTTACCTGTTTATGTTTCCTGGGCTTTGTGTTGGCTCTATTTGGATAGCTGGAGACTGATGTTTTGTACGGCAGTGTAGGGTGAAGTGTTAGAGAGAATGCTATGGAGACCAAAGACTGGTTTTGGTCTTGGATTTACTCTAACTGCTCTCTGCTAAACTCTGCCTCCCAGCTTAACACAAAGTGCACAAAGTAGAAAAAAGCTAACTTGCCTTACTTAACTCATGCGATATTATAAAATCAATGGACAAAAGATGTTGAAGCAAAAATGAGAGAAGAATATAATCAGGGACTACATGATTCAACAAATATTTAGTTTTGGGCTGTGGAAGGCCACTAGCAAGAGAGTGACTTGGGGAAATACAGATAGGCTTCTCTGAGGAGATGTTTTTTGAACTGGGTACTCTCTCCATAGGTAGAAATGAAAGTTTAGGTTGTAGCAGAGGTAGGGGTGTTCAGCTGACGTCGGATGTGAAAAAATCGGAATGAGATGGTCTGGGTATACTAATGAGAAACATTAAGTGTCAGACTTGACTGGAGCATGCATTGGCAGAAGTCCGGAGAAGAAAAGTAAAAAGCAAGATTCTGTTACAGAGCTGGAGGGCTTGAAAGCCATGATGAGCACCGCAGACAGAGATTATTAAAATCATAGTAACCATTTTATTTATGACTCATCACATTTTTTTGAATGCGAACTTCGTGTTTTTAAGGGATGACAATGGGGTAAAATGAGGGAGAGGGGATTGCTGAATTTATGTTCTCCTTCGCTGTTTAGAAATGTAGAACAGGCATCTCAGTAAAAGCTTGTGAGAATCCACTTAAAGAATTCCAGAACTATCCATTTTATTATATCCCAGTCTGTATTTTTGTTAAGCATGAGTTAATCATTCTCACAGTGAAAACCTACACGAGTATAGCAATACATACTGTTTTTATTTCATCTAATTGTGTGAGACTTTTTATTTAAATTTTAATGACTGCTCTACTGTGTGACAAGGTTCTTATGTTAAAATTGAGAGGAAAATTATTTTCTTGAGCGCCCTCAATGAAAGTAAGGATATTCAGGCTTAGGTACGAACCAACTTGACCAAGGTCAAGTGACATTTAAAGACATAGATGAGATTATAATCCACCTCTCTGGGCTCCCTACATGTTTTTTGCCTCCCACAGAGATGAGTTGAGAGTTAGCACTTTGGATCCTTCTTTAAGAAAGGAAGTGACAAGTCTGAAGCCACTGATGAATCATATTTGGGATAACTTCAGAGCCAGTCTCTATTTTGTTGAGGCTACAGTGAATCCAGATCCCTGGGCAGTGTACAGGGTCTGTGCTTGTCTAGTAACCTACAGGGTGGCAGTTTAAACCCACCCAGTGGCACCGTGGAAGAAAGTCCTGGTGAACTGTTTCTGTGAGGATTACAACCCAGAGAACCCTCGGGAGCAGTCCTACTCTGTAACACACGGAGTTGTCAGAAGTCTAAATTAACTCCATGGCAACGGATTTCATTTGGTGTTTTACAGTGAATCTACTTGAATCCTCTCCATTGACTTTCTAAGTGCAGGGACGGAAAGAAAGTCTTCAGTAGGTCTCCAGAATCTTGAAGAAGATAGGCACTTTGTTATAGAAAAGCTCAAAGTTCAAATGGACTAAATTCAGTTAAAAAAAAAAAAAAGATGGCTAAATTCCATTAAACAACTTGGAGTAGGTGCCTGATAAATCTTAATAGAAGGTGCTGTTATGTTTTTATGCCTCCAAATTTTCTACTTTGCCAATAGAGAATATCAGATATTTATAACTTGGCTTTTATGGCCTTCAGCTACGAAGGCGACTTACTTTTCCAACTTTTCTACCACAGCTTTTGAGTCTGACCAAACTAGAGGGTTCATACTGATCTGTTTTCTTAATATAGCATGTGCCTTACCACCACTAAATTTTTTATTTCATTTCTTGTCATCTAAATGCCCACATTCCTTTGCTTTTGATTCCAAACTGTTCACTACCAAGATCTTGTTTTATCTCTGCTTTCCTCTTATCATGGGTCCCTTGTAATGATGCTATTACATACTTTTGATTGATGTTTCTCTTTTTTATGTCTTAGAGATATTTAGAACTCTCAATCCTAGCTTCTGATCATCATAAGAAAACTATTGTCATCCACAGTGCTGATATGATTTCAGCCACTCAGCAAAGGAACTTAATATTTTAATGCAATGGTATAGCTTTATTATGGATATATAAAAAATTTGAATTAATATTCTTGAAAAATGGAAAATCTCTCTTGTAAATCCAGTAGTGAAAATCATAATGAAAATAACCACTCTTATTATGGGTACTGAGTACTGGCATCTAATAATCTGATTAAGTCAAGTTATTTAATCTTCGCAGCAACCTTAAAGCATATATTATTTTATTATTTCTGTTTTACAGATGAAGAAAACAAAGCACAGAGATATCAAAGAACTTGTTAAATGTCACACCTCTGATGAACAGTGGGGTGAGGTTTGAAACTAGACAATGTGACTTCAGACTCTATGTATTGATCACTCTGCTAACATATCTCCTCTCAGTTCTAAGTCTGAAAGTTTACATCTAATAGAACTTGGTTTGGAACTTGGATCTTTCCAGTTAAAATTATAGCTCACTTTTTACATAATTTTGAATTCTTCACTTTTTTTTTCAATCTATCCTTGAGAAATTTGTGCTTTTCTCTCTGCATGTGGTTTCTTCTCTTCTAGTACATATTGCATAATGTCTTACTTTATTAATGATCTCCAAATAAAGTTTTTAGAAGAAGTATCCTGGGGAATTCAGAATAAAGAAGGTTATATATGAGTAAAAACAATACTGAGGTTGTTAGAATATTAGAAAGTATATGCAAGTCAAATTTATAGATAGAGAAGCTCAATATTCTATTTTAAAGCTAAGTTAAGGGAATAAGTTCAAGACAAAGATAAAGAGTAGTTTCCCTCCATCATGCCAACCAAAAGCATCGCTGTGGGTTGAATTGCACCCTCCCAAAACGTGTTGTAAATCCTAGCTTCTATGCCTGTGGTTATATTCCTATTTGGGGATGGGTTGTCTTTTTTATGTTAATGAGACAGAATTAGTGATAAAACAGATGAAACAAGAAAGCTGGGAAGGCAAGATAGGGGAGGAAAGATACTAAGCCACATGAAGATTACCCAGGAGCAGAAGCTCAAAGAGACGAGGACCTTCCTCTGAGCCAACAGAGACAGAAAGCACCCTGAATTCAAACTTCTAGCCCCCTGTTTGTTAAAGGCACCTATTTGTGGTAATTCTATCCTAGCAGCACTAGATAAGTAAGACAAACATCATCCAGACATTCATTATGTCATGAACATCAGAGAAGCTC
Source organism: Loxodonta africana (assembly GCF_030014295.1). Lineage (NCBI taxonomy): Eukaryota > Metazoa > Chordata > Mammalia > Proboscidea > Elephantidae > Loxodonta > Loxodonta africana. The sequence goes on from NW_026974887.1 coordinate 589,828, forward strand.
ACATCTTGACTACTAGAGGCATAGATGATAAATTGTCAAAACAGTTTAGTTGTAAAGCATATACCACTCAAGATCCTAAAGAGCCAGGGATAATAGACACAAAAATGAGTCAACAGAACTGAAAATATGTTCTTAAGAAGGAATTCTCCAACAATAAAATTATTGCTTAATTACATTGGAATGGTGTTTTTCAGATTTCAAAGCACATAGATAAGATGCATAATGCATCAAACATATAAAAAAAACCCCAGTGCCATCAAGTCTATTCCGACTCATCGCCACCCTATAGGACAGAGTAGAACTGCCCCATTGGGTTTCCAAGGAGAGCCTGGCGGATTTGAACTGCCGACCCTTTGGTTAGCAGCCGTAGCACTTAAGCACTACGCCACCAGGGTTTCCATCAAACACATAGTCATGTAAATGTCTGTGTGTAAATCTTTTTTTAAATTCTCATGATAACTCAGAATAAGGTAGAGCAGATATTGGTACTTCATTTTTCATATGAAGGCCAAGTTTCAAAGCAGTTAAGTCACTTGCCCAGGGAAAGAACAAGTTTTATAGTTCTCAGTCTTGGTAAAAAATCAAAGTTTGTAAAGGAGGCATATATATATATATATAATTTTTTTATTCAAAAAATACAAAAGTGCTGGGCCAATCAGACAGTTTCTAAATGAATCAACAGATAAATCTGGGAGAGGTCTGTGCATCTGTAGATTTACAAAGATTCCTGGGGAATTTTGGTGCACGCCAAAGGTAATTGGAGGTAACAGAACATGGAACAGAACCAATTAATTCAGAGTTTAGCCAAATGATTTTCCCAAAATGTCACTTTTTTTCTCTCTGCAGATTAAACCTTTGTCAAATTCATCCCACCTACAGCCACTTACATAGTGATGAATAACAGTGTGACCGAATTCATTCTGTTTGGGTTGACACAGGATGCTGAAAAGCAGAAAGCAATATTTGGAATCTTCTTGATTCTTTACCTTTTGACTCTGCTGGGGGATTTTCTCATTGTGGTGACTATTAAGACAAGTCATACCCTTGGGAGTCCCAAGTACTTTTTCCTATTCTACCCGTCCTTTGCTGATGTCTGCTTTTCTACAACTACGGCACCCAGGTTGATTGCGGATGCTCTATCCTAGAAGAAGACCATTTCCTACCGTGAGCGCATGACTCAGGTCTTTGCAGCCCATTTCTTTGGGTGTATGGAGATATTTGTGCTCATCCTCATGGCTTTTGATCACTATGTGGCCATTTGAAAGCTGCTGCAATATAAACAACCACCATGAGCAGGTGTCTGTGGTGTGCTGGTGATTCTGGCCTGGGTGGGATCTTGTATCCATTCTTCAATACAGATTTCCTTGGCTTTGATATTGTCCTTCTGTGGTCCCAATGTGATTGATAACTATTTGTGTGACTTGCAGCCCTTGTTGAAACTTGCCTGCATGGACACTATGTGATAAGTTTGCTGCTGTGTCCAATAGTGGGGCCATATGCATGATGAGTTTCACGCTCTTGCTTATATCCTATGTTGTCATTTGATACTCTCTGAGAAACCACAGTGCAGAAGGAAGGTGAAAAGCTCTTTCTACCTGCATCTCCCATTTTATTGTGGTAGTCATGTTTTTTGGTCCATGTATATTCATGTACACACACCCACCAGCTACATTTCCAGTGGACAAGATGGTGGCTGTGTTTTATACAATTGGGACACCCTTTCTCAACCCTCTGATATATATACTGAGGAATGCAGAAGTGAAAAATGCCATGAAAAAGTTATGGCGTAGCAAATTATGACTTCAGCTGATAAATATGGTGTATTTAATTTACACTTCCTTAACACATTAGTTTTTGTTACATGGACAGGAAAGGTGAAATACTCCTAACAGGAAACAGTCCTAACAGGAAGCAGTCAATGTATATCAACATGTTATTGGTCCATTATATACACATTTAATATTCTGAGAGGACTGCATTAGACTATGAGTACTTAAAGCTCATAACCATTGTAAACAACCTATAATGAGCCTTACTTGGATTCTATCAACACCTGACCATTTTCACTTGGTAATTTAACTTCTTGTAGACATTTTTCTCCAGAAAGAAATGTGCTGACTAATCACAGGATAATCGTGTGCATGTGTGTCCACCAAATTCCTTTTACAAATCTTTTTCTAGTACCATATGAATTTGGTCAACATGAGCCAATCTGTAGGAGACTGGAAAGTTGCAGAATTCAGATTGTCATTTTGCCAGTATGAGCATTTGATAGGATGCTCCTTGAAGATGATACATTGGACACCTGTAGCTGAGCCTGCCCTACTGGGCAATCCTGTGCTGATACCACTAAGTCTCTCTTTCTGCCTAGATTTTTCTGATCTCAGTCCCTGCAGCCACCAATGTGGAGGATCATATGCTAGTCTGTCAGAATAGCACTCTCTAGAAGTGCCCTTTCAGCATGCACGTACACATGTATGTGTAAATGCACACACACTCACAAATACAAACAAATTTTAAGGTACTTGACTGGAATTTTAAGGTACTATGACCTCTGGTTGACAGACAATTAAAAATTAAAGTAGGAGGTGATGTCAGCCAAATGGCAGAGTAGGTAACTCCAAACATGTCCTTCCACAGAAACATCAGAGAAACGAGTACCGACATGAGAGGCAGGCATACCTCTACTCCCATGGTGGGGCAGGGGAATTCTCTACATCCAAAGCTGTTCTCACAAACCACTCTTCCAGTTTATACTGACCAGGTTTCATATTCTTTACTTAGTTGTGAGGGTTCTTATCTTCATCATTCACTGCCTTCACTGTAGTAGCAGGTATGGTGTGATCTGGAACGCACTTTGTAATTTCACTTATCATGTGTAGCCAAAATTTCAATCTTAACACCTCGTTACATTAGAAATGTGAAATCATGATTCGTATCATTGCCGAAATTCAAAAGAACTGATTTCTCCTTAGGAAGGGCTTACACAGTACTCGAATTTGAGAAATAACTTGTGTGCACACATGTGAAAGGTACATTTTATGGACAAAAGTTTGTATAGTTAAACTTTACCTGTAAACAGGAAAAACTACAAAATGAATTATAGCTCTTAGATCTGATAATGGAGTTCCAGTAGTGAGGTAAAAGGACTGACCTGGGGAAGGCTAAAGGGGAAAGGGTAACCACCACAAGGATGAGATTAGGAGGAAGAAAAGAAACCTTGAAAATCAGTATCATAATTTCTATGTTGTAAATATCCTAAACAATAAATCAGACTTGTATTTCTAAAAGATCCCTCTGGATTCTTCTGGAACTTGGGCTGTTTTATTTCTCACACATCTTGGAAAGAATGACTTCTCTTTAGGAGAAACTCATAATGTTTTCAGCATGATGACAGTTACTTGCCATCTAAAGTCTCTCATTGCATCCAAAGTTTCTTCATGGTATTTTTCACCTCTGTGCTTCTCAGGATGTAGATCAAGGAATTTAACATGGGTGTGATGATAGACTCCGACATAGCCATTGCCTTGTCTATGGGATAAGTGGCCACAGGTGTTACGTACAAGAAAACAAATGGCACAAAGAACAAGACAATCACTGTGAGGTGGGAGCCACAGGTAGACAGGGCTTTGCGCCATCCTTCAGAGCTATAAGACTTCAAAGAGCAGAGGATGATCATGTAGGAGACAATGAGGATAAGAAAGATGGTCACGCACATCACCCCACTATTGAGGATGACCAAGAGGCCCAGGACGCAGGTGTCCATGCAGGCCAGTGTCAGCAACTGAAACAAGTCACACATAAAGTGATCAATGACATTGGGACCACAGAAAGGTTTTTGGTACATGAAGAGAAGCTGTATCATTGCATGCAAAAATCCTCCCACCCAGGCCCCTCCCAGCAGCAGGCAGCACATCCGAGAACTCATGATGGTCCTGTAGTGCAGGGGCTTACAGATGGCCACATAGTGGTCATAGGCCATCACAATGAGAAGGATGATTGACACTCCACCAAAGAAATGTTCTGCAAAGAGCTGGGTCATACAGCCTTTGAGGGAGATGGTAGTGCTCTCAGAGAGGGAATCCACAATCATCTTGGGGGCGACGACAGAAGAAAAGATGGCATCCATGAGGGACAAGGAAGTAAGGAAAAAATACATAGGTGACCTCAGACTCTGACTTGCAGTCATAGTTACCACAATGAGTAGGTTTCCCAACATGGTGACAACATACATGATTAGAAACACAGCAGAAAATATTTTCCTCAGCTCTGGGTTTTTCGTAAGACCCAAAAGAATGAATTCAGTCACATTGTTTTGGTTTCGCATTTACCAGGTACTGATATGAGCGCTGGCTGAGAGTCGGAAAATCTAAAAAAGCAACATAGTGTTTATAGTTAGTGACTATTTGGCGTCATTCATTTGGCTCAATGTGTGTTTGGAGAGGTAGAGGCAGTAACCAGGTAAACCAGAGAATTTTAGGACAAGGCAAGGAATTTCTGAGGGCAATGGGAAACCAAGGGAGAGTATAAAACAAAAGAGTATTATAATTTCTTAATTGTAAATAGCCTGAATTATAAATCAGGCTTACATTTTTAAAAGATACCTGTGGATTCTAGTGGAAGCTGGACAGCTTTATTTCTCACATATCTCTGACAGAATGAATCTCAGGGGAAATTCATAATGCTCTCAACATAGTGACAGTTACTTGCCAACCAAAGTCTAGACCAGATGCCATGGAGTAGATTCTGACTCATGGTGACCCCATGAATGTCAGAGTAGAACTGTGAGCAATAGGGTTTTCTATGGCTGATTTTTCAGAAATAGATTGCCAGGCCTTTCTTTCGAGGTATCTCTGGGTGGATTCAAACCTCTAACCTTTTGGTTTGCAGCCGAGGCCATAAACTGTATCACCTGGGACTTCACATTTCTCAAGGTTCTTAATAGATTACTAAAGATGAAGTGGGCACCAATACAATTAATGATATTTTATAGAACAAAAGGAAACGGCAGTGAACTCTGAACTGAATAGAGAATACTAGTATTAGCCCTTTCTCCAGGCTTGAGAGTGGATTTGATATCAGGGACTGGCTATTATTTCTCTGTCAGTCAGACTCAATGATGACAGCTATCAGCTTTAGTCGGTAAACATTTGTATTTCTAGACTTGCTTCAGCCATAATCAAGGATCAAACCATACCCCAAATTTCCAATTCAGCTCTGAATCACAACCCTCAGCTACTTTTGTGATATTTCTTTTCTCTTTCCACAATGGTTCACTGAAGAACATTTTCGAAAGACCGCTCAAATGAAGAAAGGGACAATCTTAGTTAACATTTTTCTTTTTCTTTGTCAGTCCACTTCCCTCTTATTCCCTAATTATTTAAGCAGACAACAAGTATTTTAAAAACTCAGAGGATGCTGCAAATTTGAACAATAAAAAGCATCAGATGTGGCTTGTTTCCTTAAATAAGGGCAGACCTAGTAAATTTAAAATAATGACAAAGAAATAAGTGATAACTGAAGAAATGAAAGAAAAGTAAATTATTGAAGTTTTAAAGCTAGACAAAGGCTATTCCCAGCAGGGGGACAGCATGTGCAAAGACCCAGAAGGAGGGATAAGAGACATGGTTCAGGGCAGAACAGAAAGCTAAGGTCTTAGAGTTATGTACATCAGGTTCTAATTTCGACTTCTGGAACGCTTTTTAGCTGTGTAATTAGCTAAAAGTCATTTATCCTTCCAGATTTGCATTTTTATTTAGAAATATTGAATTTGCATATTTATAAATGCATTTTAATAATATAAATTTATATAAACATTGCTGGCATCATGTATGCAAATGCACTGTACATTGAATTTTAATCAATGATTTATCATTGACAACATTCCAGGTCAGTATAAGGAGATTTATAATATTCCCAATTTTCTGCTGCTACAATGCTACAGTGAATGTCTTGTATTGATATATCTATGACTATATCAGGGAAACCCTGGTTCCATAGTGGTTCAGACCTGCAGCTGCTGAACAGTTTCCAGGTGCTCCTTGGAAACTCTATAGGGGCAGCTCTACTCTGTTTTACAGGGTTGCTATGAGTTTTGGCACAGTGGTTAAGAGCTAAGATGGTAAGTTGGAATCCACCAGATGCTCCTTGGAAACCCTGTGAGGCAGTTCTACCACGTCCTTTAGGGTCACTGTTAGTCAGAATCAACTAGACAGCAACTGGGCCAGGTTATAACAATATAGATACAGGTAAAGATATATAGCAATAGATTTAAGTATTTCTGTAAAGTGAGTTTCTGCAATAGAATTGTAAAATCACAGGATAGGAACATTTTACACTTGGATAACCAAACCAAACCCATTGCCGTCAAGTTGATTCCAACTCAGAACACTGCAGGACAGAGTAGAACTACTCCAAACGTTTTCCAAGGGGCGGCTGATGGATTTGAACTGCTAGCCTTTTGATTAGCAGCTGTTGCTCTTATCCACTGTGCCACCAGGGATCCACTTGGATAAAAAAAAAAGATATTGGTAAATTCTCCTTACAAAATGGTCATGCCTGACAATAAGGTATTAGACAGCTTTTATGTTTCTATCAGTTTTGTCTTTCTTGTTTATATCAATTCCTTTTCATTTGTATTATTTTTATTATTATAGAAGCATGCATTCTATATCAGAATATAATTCAGAAGAATTTTTAGTAAGTAAACATTTAAACTCCTTTCATAAAGGACAATTATTCTTTCTCTAAGTAGATTTGTCAATAATCGATGTACTCATCTCAAAATAATAACTGTAATAACAATAACATTTATTAAGCATAGTGACTTGTTCACTTCCTTGAGTCCACAGAGTTACTGCATAATATAGCCTGCTTTTGAATCCAGGAAGCTGGACTCTGGAGCTGATATTTCTTTCTGAATTCACCTGGGCTATATATAATACCTCCATCGAAATCTAAGTACCTAGATGGCTCTAGTGATTGCACTTGGACTGTCAGTTTTATATAGTCAGTGGACTTGTAGCTCTGAAGCTTCCTGAGTATCAAGCTAGGTTTTTCTCTTACCGTTAAAGTACTTTAAAGTAACCTCTTTAGTGCATATATTACCCCATGTTTTGCTTTGTTTTCATAAAAATTAATGGCAAATTTGTGGGTTTGTAACTAACTCCAGCAGAATTTTGTAGAACGGAAGTGGCAATAATGTTTTAATTTTTGGTATTGGAATCTACAATAATTTCTCAGTGTTTCCACAGAATGCTCCTAAATTACCTCTATCCTCACCGTCACCAAACCACCAGCATTACCAAGGCAGTCCCCACCACTACCACCACCTTCATCACTGTGGTCACCACTGTCGTCGCCAACACTGCAACTACTACTGCCATTACCACCAACACCAGTATCATCACCAACACTGCCACCACCACAATCATTACTACTGCCACCACTGCTATCTTTGTCATTGCCATCACCACTGTCACCACCACCACCGTCATTCCTAGAGGTAAACCTGCTTATAAGAAAATTTTGTAGTTGTTTTGTTTTACCTATAAAGAAATACAAAAATTCAGCTCATTCCTAAATTAAAACTGTCAATCTAAAATTTAAGCATTACCCTCTAAACATCACTAATTTTAGGAAAAAGAATACATTAATAAAGTTAACACTTAGAGCTTAGTTTTTAGAGTTGGTCAAAAGTGGAAAGTTGTAGAAATAAAGACTCTAATCATTTCAAGTCTAATCCAAGATCTTATCTCACCCAAGATTCGTTCGCATAAAGCAACTTCTCCAGAGAGTCCAAGAACCAGGTGAAATGATTCCAGCTTAGTTTTTCTTACTGTGGAAGTAAGCTGTCCAGGATATAAATGGAGAAAAGCCATCCAATCATTAAATACTGGTCAAATTTGTCGAACTACGATTTTTATTGCTTTTGAAGAGAGATTTAAAGCAGAAGTTGTAGGTATCTATGAATCTAATGAAGAAGTGTACATTCTGTTTTACCAAGGGATTTATTTATATTCTTTCCAATTAAAAAGGATTGCTGACGAGGGAGCCAAGCAGAGAATTTACTGAATCATTCAGGTCTCTTTTGAATCTCAGCGGATTGTATGTTAAGATCAAAGTAGAAACTGTTTTTGTTCAGTTTCTCAGAAGATACATCATGGATCCAATGCTCTCCTTTGGGATATAAGAGGGCAGAGGGCATGTTTGAACAGCTGTGACAAGGCACAGATTTATACCATTCAGTTGTAGCCCTCGAGGCTAGATCTCCACTGACAGAGGCTAATCCCCACCCCAGTGAATTCCCATTCACCCACCTTAATAATAGGGTGTTCTCAGAAGCAGAATGTCACTAAGACCAGGCCAACATGCAGAAACCTAGACCACAATGTTAACAATTCAGTCATTTGTTCATGCACTGTGATGTGTATCTCAATTACAGAATGGCCACAATTTTAAATAGTTAGAATATAGCAACAGGAAGGAACCTGAGTCAAATCCCATCTCTGGATTCGACCTCCCACACAGAAGTAATATCTGTTCCTGGAGGGCCACCATCAGGGTCAGAAAATTTGTACCCGGGCATAAAAATATATTTAATTTTTTCTAATTTATTAATAAATGGCATTTTCAATTAATATTGTTTTTCTATTTTTGGAATAATAGGTTACAATTTTCATTCCTTCTCCATCTTATAAAGTGATTTCATTTACATTAACTTTTTTATCTTCAACACCTTATAAGGTTATCAGAGTTAGGATGATTATTTCAATTTTCAGAATCTAATCCTCAAAGATTATCCATAGACTTATTTTTGCTGTAGAATCATTTTTTACAAATTGTCTGATATTACCCCATCAGACATGGGGTCTGAAGTTACCCCATGGTCACCAGAGCCGTTTAGATATGGGTTAGAATCAACTTCTCTTGGTGGGGAAGAATGGGGAGAGAGTAATATGAGTTTCTATATAGTAAATTCTTGAAAATTCTGACTCAGCTGTTATGTTAATGACTATTCACATATGCATCCAATCCCTCTCTATCACACTGTTGTTGTTAGGTGCTGTTGATCCAGTTCCAACTCATAGTGAGCCTATATACAACAGAACGAAACACTGCCCGGTCCTGGATCATTCTCAAAATAGTTTCTTTATTTGTGCCTACTCTTGCAGCCACTGTGTCAGTTCAACTCCTTAAAGGTCTTTCTCTTTTTTGCTGACCCTCTGCTTTTCCAAGTATGATGTTCTTCTCCACGGACGGGTCCCTCCTGATAACACGTACTAAGTACATAGGACAAAGTCTCACCATCCTCACTTCTAAGGAGCATTCTGCCTGTACTTCTTCCAAGACAGATGTGTTTGTTCTTCTGGAAGCCCACGATGTATTTAATGTTCTTCACCAACACCATAATTTAAAGGCATCAATTCTTCTTCAGTCTTCTTTATTTGTTTTCAAGCCCCATGACACTAAAAAAAAAAAACCTTCTTTTATTTCCTTTATCACATTTGTCATTATCTGATTATATCTTTCATTTAGCTTTCATTTGCTTATTATTTATCTGCACCTAACTAGAATATAACCAGTAAGAAAACTTTGACCTTTCTGTACTTCTGATTTGTATAGTACATGAATCTCTGGGAGGTGCAAATGGCTAAGTGATACACAACTAGCAGAAAGGTTGACCATTTGAACCTGTCCAAGAGGCTCCTCACAAGACAGACCTGGTGATCTGCTTCCGAAAAGTCACAGCCTTGAAAACCCTATGGAACAGTTCTACTGTGCACATACAGGGTCAACATGAGTTGAAACCGATCTGACAACAACTAACAACAGCAGCAGCGGTACAGTATGTAGAACATGGAAGAATAGACATATGTTAAGAAAAAAAAAAGTAAATACACAAGTTGTTGTTGTTAGGTGCCGTCAAGTCGATTCCCTCATAGTGACGCTATGCAACAAAGTGAAACACTGCCTGGTCCTGCACCATTATCACAATCGTCGCTATGCTTGAGCCCATTGTTGTAGCCACTGTGTCCGTCCATCTCATTGAAGGTCTTCCTCCTTTTTGTTGACACTCTACTTTACCAAGCATGAAGTCCTTCCTCAGGGATTGGTCCCTCCTGATAACACGTCCAAAGTATGTAAGACAATGTCTCACTATCCTTGGCTATAAAGAGCATTCTCGCTGTACTTCTTCTAAGACAGATTTTTTCATTCTTTTGGCAGTCCATGGTATATTCAATATTCCTTACCAACACCGTAATTCAAAGTTGTCAGTTCTTCTTTGATCTTCAGCCTATTTGATCAAACAGTCCTTTTTCTTAAAAACATGATTAATATCTGAGTACATAATATGGGAAAAGTTACTGTGAAGAACCAGTATTTATTCTTCAAGGAAGCTATTCTCATACCATAATCCATTGCCATTGAGTGGATTCTGACTCATACCAGACAGAGGAAATACTCAGCCAACCCCTTTGTGTGACTTGAGTCTTAAAGTTTTCTATCGATCTGTGTCCCATATCATCTCAAATTTTATCATTCACTGTTTATTCTTTTGAATTGATTGCTATCCTAACAATCACACTTCTTTTCCAAATATAAGTAACATATTTACTTTGGTGGGAATAAAATTATTAATTTTTTTTTCCCTTTGGCAAAAGGAACTAAGTGAGGATGGGTTGCCTACAAAGATGAGAATCAAGGAAGAGCTTAATGTGAAGAAAATTTTCCAGATGATAGAGGAAGAAACAAAGACAATTTTTATAATGTGGCCCAGGGTCATCCCTGCATTTCTGTTATTTCACAATCATGTAAAGGATCAAAATAGCATTGTGGAAAGAGTCCAAACACTATCCAAAAGACTTGGAAATCCGGTTAACCTCAAATGACCTCATTTTACTTACAAGTCAGATGAAGTTAAACTGCCTAGGTAGAGCAAATGATTAAGTGTTTAGCTGAAAGACCGGTGGTCTGAGTCCACTCAGAAGAGCTCAGAAGAAAGTCCTTGGGATCTACTTCTGAAACGTCGCAGACATTGAAAGCTTTATGGAGCACAGTTCTACTCTGACACACGTGGGGCCGGAACAGACTTGACATCGATTGTTTTTGTTTTTAAGACAGGGTTAGTAATTATATCATAACGTTGTAAGAATTACTAGCTAATGTTTGTAAAATATCTTCTGAAGTGTCTGTTCAATAAAATTGAGTTCATTCTCTCATTTAAATGACCCCAAAATGGCATTTCTTAGTTAAATATGAAGTTTAACCCATACTTTCATGTAAGACAGGCATATACTTTTATCTTTCTTCTTTTTTTTTTTTCTCCTCCCCTTTGGAATAATTTCTTTATAAAGCACAAGAAGTTATCTGACGGCAATTGTTACCCATGAGTGGTTCCGCAACAGAAATAGAAAGGAAAAGGTGGTACCTTAAAAGCATTCGCAAGCTATCAAGATTTTCTCCCTGAGGCTCTCAAATTGACTTACATTTTCTCCTAGAGTCTTGTCCTTCCCGGATTTGCTGTTGCCAGTTTATTTTTCTTGTGTCTCGTTCATAATTGTTTTAGCACCTCTTTACTGAGCTCTTGGTGATTTTCACTAGGATTCCCATTTTTTTAGCTTTGATATTGTTCTTTAGATGTTCTTTTAACTCTCTTTTATGCCCTGGATTAAATGTGACATATCGTTGATGCTTCTCCAGTACTGACCCTTGACTTGCCCTTGTCTGTATTCCAAGTTCTTAGGCAGGATATGTCATCAGAAGGTTAAAAGAGGCCCCTGACCTTCGAAGGTCAGGGAAGCAGGGGCAGGGTTTTGGGGTCCATGATTTCAGGGGACATCTAAGTCAATTGGCATAATAAAATCTATTAAGAAAACATCCTGGATCCCGCTTTGAAGAGTGGCATCTGGGGTCTGAAACACTAGCAAGTGGCCATCTAAGATGCATCAATGAGTCTCAACCCACCTGGATCAAAGGAGAATGAAGAACACCAAGGACACAAGGCAATTACGAGCCCAAGAGACAGAAAGGGCCACTTGAACCAGAGACTATATCATCCTGAGACCAGAAGAACTAGATGGTGCCTGGCTACAACCGATGACTGCCCTGACAGGGAGCACAACAGAGAACCCCTGAGGGAGCAGGAGAACAGTGGGATACAGATCCTAAATGCTCATAAAAAGACTAGACTTAATAGTCTGACTGAGACTAGAAGGACCCTCGTGGTCATGGCCCCAAAACTTCTGTTGGTCCAGGACAGGGACCATTCCTGAAGCCAACTCGTCAGACATGGACTGGACTGGACAATGGGTTGGAGAGGGATGCTGATGAGAAGTGAGCTTCTCGGATCAGGTGGACACTTGAGACAATGTTGGCATCTCCTGCCTGGAGGCAAGATGGGAGGGTAGAGGGGGTTAGAAGCTGGCAAAATGGACGTGAAAAGAAAGAGTGGAAGGAGGGAGTGGGTTGTCTCATTGAGGGGAGAGTAATTGGGAATATGTAGTAAGGTGTATATAAGTTTTTACGTGAGAGACTGACTTGATTTGTAAACTTTCACTTAAAGCACAATAAAAAGTATATAAAAAAAGAGGCCCCTGACCTTTTAATCTTATTTCTGCTACAACTTCTAATTATCAGTAACAATTGGGACTTTTGTCATTTTTAGTAGTTCAATTGTTATTGTTGTTGTTATTAGGTGCTGTTGAGTCGGTTCCAACTCATAGCAACCCTATGCACAACAGAACACTACTCAGTCCTGCACCAACCTCACAGTTGTTGTTATGCTTGAGCCGATTGTCACAGCCACTGTGTCAACGCATCTCTTTGAGGATCTTCCTCATTTTTTCTGACCCTCTACTTTACCAAGCATGACGTCCTTCTCTGGGGACTGATTCCTCCTTATAACATGTCCAAAGTATGTGAGACGTAATCTTGCCCTCCTTGCTTCTAAGGAGCATTCTGGTTATACTTCTTCCAAGACAGATTTGTTCATTCTTTTGGCAGTCCATGGTATATTCAATATTCTTCACCAATACCACAATTCAAAGGCATCAATTCGTCTCCAGTCTTCCTCATTCATTGTCCAGCTTTCGCATGTGTATGAGATGATTGGAAACACCGTGGCTTGGGTCAGGTGCACCTTAGTCCTCAAGGTGACATCTTTGCTTTTTAACACTTTAAAGAGACCTCTTACAGGCAATTTGCCCAGGGCAATGCGTGTTTTGATTTCTTGACTGCTGCTTCCAGTAGTTCAATTAGAAAACATAATATTCTTGGATATCTAAGTGAAGATTTGAACACATGGTTAGATGTATGTAAGTGTGGAGTTAGGGAGCATGGTCTGGAATGCAGGCATAAATTTTTGAGTATTCAGCATTTGAATAACTTTTAAGACTACAGGATTGGATGCATTTACTGAAGCAGTATGTACTGACAGAAGAAAAAAGTTAGGACCAATGACTGAGCCCTGGTGCACTCTATAACTTTGAATGGTGAAGTGAAAAAGGCAGAACTCACAAAGGAGAATGAGGAGTGACACATGAAGTAGAAGGAAAACCAAGAAACTGTGTGATATCAGAAACCAAGTGAATATATCAAGGAAGTAAAAGTGATCAGCTATTTCCAATATTGCTGATAGATCTAGCAAAATGATGGCTGAAAATTGACCATTGGATTTAGCAATGTGGAGGTCCTTGGCTCTATTGTTAAGAAATCTTTGTTAAGGTGGAGAAGTAGGGAAAGTTTTCCTGGAGTTGGTTTAAGACGGACTGAACAGAAAGGAATAAGAAACTGCAAGTAAGAAAACTAAGAAGAAGAAAAAATAAATGGGGATGTTGGAGGCAGGGCCAAGATGGCGGACTAAGTAGATGCTACCTCTGATCCCTCTTGCAACAAAGACTCAGAAAAACAAGTGAACTGATGACATACATAACAATCTACGAACCCTGAACAACAAACACAGATTTAGAGACGAAAAATGAACAAATATGGGGAAGCAGCAACTGTTTTTGGAGCCAGGAGCCAGCGTTCCAGTCAGGTAACCTTGGCGGCCGGTTTAGGTCAGGGTCCAGGGGAGCTGATGGCGCAAACAAGGGGCACAGCCCTACCCCCGCGAACTCACCCCGGGAGGGGGCCCAGCCGGTCCGCGCAGGCGGCGTGGCGATGCAGCCAGTGGGAGAAGTCCCTGGGAGGCAGTGACTGGTCTTGGAGCTGGGAGAGCAGCGTCCCAGCCGGGGAATTGTGCTGCCGGGCATTTGACTGGGTGCTGTCACGGCACAAGCACGGGGAGCTGCTCAACTCCCCTGAACTAACCCCGGGAGGGGGCCCAGCCAGTCCAAGGGGGCAACGCGGCGACGCGGCTGGAGGGACGAGAAGTCCCCGGGAGGCAGTGACTGATTTTGGAGTCGGGAGTGCAGCGTCCCAGCAGGGGAACCTTAACGCTGGGCATTGGACTGGCAGCGGAGGATCTGACAGCGGCTTCAGTGGACCAGATCCCCGGTGGCAATCTCCACACAGCCAGCACACATAGGCGACATGCCCCTCGGGAATCTCAGATAAAATAGTCATTCCAAGCAAGACAAGCAACTCTGGCTATATTCCGAGGTGCTACGCTCCTATCTCTCTGATCCCACCCCCACCCTCCCCAGGCGGCATCATTAACATTGGAATTTCCTGAGCCAGAGGGAGAACGGCTCCGGCTCCGCGGCGGCTTTGGTTCCCCTCCCTTTTTTTTTTCTTTTGGTCTTTTCCTAATCCACTCGTCTGGTCTGAGAGAAGGAACCAGAAAAAACCCAGGGACCAAAAATCCATCCCTAATTGGACTAAAAACACAGAACCAGCTACAGCCAAGCATATATGATCCAAGTCTCAGACTTTCATCCTTACAGGGAACAAGGCGGCAGTTATAATCCAAAGGCAGTTCTGACAGGGATCTGACTGCAATTTTTTTAGCAGATTTTCTGGAAAAACTAGTTTCCCAGTGATGGCTCGGAGACAGCAGTCCATATCAAACCACATAAAGAAGCAGACCATGAAAGCTTCTACAACCCCTAAACAAAAGAATCAAAATCTTTCCCAAATGAAGATACAATCCTGGAATTATCAGATACAGAATATAAAAAACTAATTTACAGAATGCTTCAAGACATCAGGGATGATCTCAGAAACGAAATAAGGCAAACTGCAGAAAAAGCCAAGGAACACACTGATAAAACAGTTGAAGAACTCAAAAAGATTATTCAAGAACATAGTGGAAAAATTAATAAGTTGCAAGAATCCATAGAGAGACAGCATGTAGAAATCCAAAAGATGAACAATAAAATTACAGAATTAGACAAACGCAATAGGAAATTAGAGGAGCAGACTCGAGCAATTAGAATGCAGAGTGGGAAATCTGGAGGACCAGGGAATTCACACCAACATAGCCGAAAAAAATCAGATAAAAGAATTAAAAAAAATGAAGAAACCCTAAGAATCATGTGGGACTCTATCAAGAAGGATAACTTGCGTGTGATTGGAGTCCCAGAACAGGGAAGGAGGACAGAAAACACAGAGAAAATAGTTGAAGATCTCCTGACAGAAAACTTCATTGACATCATGAAAGACGAAAGGATATCTATCCAAAATGCTCATCGAACCCCATTTAAGATTGATCCAAAAAGAAAAACACCAAGACATATTATCACCAAACTTGCCAAAACCAAAGATAAACAGAAAATTTTAAAAGCAGCCAGGGAGAAAAGAAAGGTTTCCTTCAAGGGAGAATCAATAAGAATAAGTTCACACTACTCAAAAGAAACCATGCAGGCAAGAAGGGAATGGGACGACATATACAGAGCACTGAAGGAGAAAAACTGGCAGCCAAGGATCATATATCCAGCAAAACTCTCTCTCAAATATGAAGGCGAAATTAAGATATTTACAGATAAACACAAGTTTAGAGAATTTGCAAAAACCAAACCAAAGCTACAAGAAATACTAAAGAATATTGTTTGGTCAGAAAATCAATAATATCAGATACCAGCACAACACAAGGTCACAAAACAGAACATCCTGATATCAACTCAAATAGGGAAATCACAAAAACAAATTAAGATTAATTAAAAAAAAAATGCTCATAACAGGGAATCACTGAAGTCAAAATCTAAAAGATCACAATAATCAAAAAGAGCGACTAAATACAGGTGGCATAGAACTGCCATAAGGAGAGGGATACAAGGCGATATAGAACAATACATGTTAGGTTTTTACTTAGAAAAATACGGGTAAAAAATAAGGTAACCACAAAGAGGTATTACAACTCCATAACTCAAGATAAAAGCCAAGAAAAACGTAACGACTTAACAAACATAAAGTCAAACACTACGAAAATGAGGATCTCACAATTGACTAAGAAAAACGTCTCAGCACAAAAAAGTATGTGGAAAAATGAAATTGTCAACAACACACATAAAAAGGCATCAAAATGACAACACTAAACACTTATTTATCTATAATTACGCTGAATGTAAATGGACTAAATGCACCAATAAAGAGACAGAGAGTCACGGACTGGATAAAGAAACACGATCCGTCTATATGCTGCCTACAAGAGACACACCTTAGACTCACAGACACAAAGAAACTAAAACTCAAAGGATGGAAAAAAATATATCAAGCAAACAATAAGCAAAAAAGAAGAGGAGTAGCAATATTAATTTCTGACAAAATAGACTTCAGACTTAAATCCACCACAAAGGATAAAGAAGGACACTACATAATGATAAAAGGGACAATTGATCAGGAAGACATAACCATATTAAATATTTATGCACCCAATGACAGGGCTGCAAGATACATAAATCAAATTTTAACAGAACTGAAAAGTGAGATAGACACCTCCACAATTATATTAGGAGACTTCAACACACCACTTTCGGAGAAGGACATGACATCCAGTAAGAAGCTCAATAGAGACACGGAAGATCTAATTACAACAATCAAACAACTTGACCTCATTGACTTATACAGAACTCTCCACCCAACTGCTGCAAAATATACTTTTTTTTCTAGCGCACATGGAACATTCTCTAGAGTAGACCACATATTAGGTCATAAAACAAACCTTTGCAGAGTCCAAAACATCGAAATATTACAAAGCATCTTCTCAGACCACAAGGCAATAAAACTAGAAATCAATAACAGAAAAACTAGGGAAAAGAAATCAAATACTTGGAAACTAAACAATACCCTCCTGAAAAAAGACTGGGTTATAGAAGACATCAAGGAGGGAATAAGGAAATTCATAGAAAGCAACGAGAATGAAAATACTTCCTATCAAAACCTCTGGGATACAGCAAAAGCAGTGCTCAGAGGCCAATTTATATCGATAAATGCACCCATACAAAAAGAAGAAAGAGCCAAAATCAGACAACTGTCCTTACAACTTGAACAAATAGAAAGTGAGCAACAAAAGAATCCATCTGGCACCAGAAGAAAACAAATAATAAAAATTAGAGCTGAACTAAATGAATTAGAGAACAGAAAAACAATTGAAAGAATTAACAAAGCCAAAAGCTGGTTCTTTGAAAAAATTAACAAAATTGATAAACCATTGGCCAGACTGACTAAAGAAATACAGGAAAGGAAACAAATAACCCAAATAAGAAACGAGAAGGACCACATCACAACAGACCCAACCGAAATTAAAAGAATCATATCAGATTATTATGAAAAATTGTACTCTAACAAATTTGCAAACCTAGAAGAAATGGATGGATTCCTAGAAAAACACTACCTACCTAAAGTAACACATTCAGAAGTAGAACAACTAAATAGACCCATAACAAAAAAAAAGATTGAAAAGGTAATCAAAAAACTCCCAACAAGAAAAAGCCCTGGCCCGTACGGCTTCACTGCAGAGTTCTACCAAACTTTCAGAGAAGAGTTAACACCACTACTACTAAAGGTATTTCAAAGCATAGAAAATGACGGAATACTACCCAACTCATTCTATGAAACCACCATCTCCCTGCTACCAAAACCAGGTAAAGACATTACAAAAAAAGAAAATTACAGACCTATATCCCTCATGAACATAGATGCAAAAATCCTCAACAAAATTCTAGCCAATAGAATTCAACAACATATCAAAGAAATAATTCACCCTGATCAAGTGGGATTTATACCAGGTATGCAAGGCTGGTTTAATATCAGAAAAACCATTAATGTAATCCACCACATAAATAAAACAAAAGACAAAAACCACATGATCTTATCAATTAATGAAGAAAAGGCATTTGACAAAGTCCAACACCCATTTATGATAAAAACTCTCACCAAAATAGGAATTGAAGGAAAATTCCTCAACATAATAAAGGGCATCTATGCAAAGCCAACAGCCAATATCACTCTAAATGGAGAGAGCCTGAAAGCATTTCCCTTGAGAACAGGAACCAGACGAGGATGCCCTTTATCACTGCTCTTATTCAACATCGTGCTAGAGGTCTTAGCCAGGGCAATTAGGCTAGACAAAGAAATAAAGGGTATCCGGATGGGCAAGGAGGAAGTAAAATTATCTCTATTTGCAGATGAGATGATCTTATACGCAGAAAACCCTAAGGAATCCTCCAGAAAAGTACTGAAACTAATAGAAGAGTTTGGCAGAGTCTCAGGTTATAAGATAAACATACAAAAATCACTTGGATTCCTCTACATCAACAAAAAGAACACCGAAGAGGAAATAACCAAATCAATACCATTCACAGTAGCCCCCAAGAAGATAAGATACTTAGGAATAAATCTTACCAAGGATATAAAAGACCCATACAAAGAAAACTACAAAGCTCTACTACAAGAAATTAAAAAGGACATACTTAAGTGGAAAAACATACCTTGTTCATGGATAGGAAGACTTAACATAGTAAAAATGTCTATTCTACCAAAAGCCATCTATACATACAATGCACTTCCGATCCAAATTCCAATGTCATTTTTAAGGTGATAGAGAAACAAATCACCGATTTCATATGGAAGGGAAAGAAGCCTCGGATAAGCAAAGCATTAGTGAAAAAGAAGAAGAAAGTGGGAGGCCTCACTCTACCTGATTTCAGAAGCTATTATACAGCCACAGTAGTCAAAACAGCCTGGTACTGGTACAACAACAAGCACATAGACCAATGGAACAGAATTGAGAACCCAGATATAAATCCATCCACGTATGAGCAGCTGATATTTGATAAAGGCCCAGTGTCAGTTAATTGGGGAAAAGATAGTCTTTTTAACAAATGGTGCTAGCATAACTGGATATCCATTTGCAAAAAAATGAAACAGGACCCATACCTCAGACAATGCACTAAAACTAACTCCAAGTGGATCAAAGACAAAAAGATAAAGATCATGGAAGAAAAAATAGGGACAACCCTAGGATCCCTGATACAAGGCATAAACAGAATACAAAACACTACCAAAAATGATGAAGAGAAACCAGATAACTGGGAGCTCCTAAAAATCAAACACCTATGCTCATCTAAAGACTTCACCAAAAGAGTAAAAAGACCACCTACAGACTGGGAAAGAATTTTCAGCTATGACATCTCCAACCAGCGCCTGATCTCTAAAATCTACATGATTCTGTCAAAACTCAACCACAAAAAGACAAACAACCCAATCAAGAAGTGGGCAAAGGATATGAACACACATTTCACTAAAGAAGATATTCAGGCAGCTAACAGACACATGAGAAAATGCTCCCGATCACTAACCATTAGAGAAATGCAAATTAAAACTACGATGAGATTCCATCTCACACCAACCAGACTGGCATTCATCCAAAAAACACAGAATAATAAATGTTGGAGAGGCTGTGGAGAGATTGGAACTCTCATACACTGCTGGTGGGATTGTAAAATGGTACAACCACTTTGAAAATCCATGTGGCATTATCTTAAACAGTTAAAAATAGAACTACCATACAACCCAGAAATCCAACTCCTCGAAATAGACCCTAGAGAAACAAGAGCCTTCACACAAACAGATATATGCACACCCATGTTTATTGCAGCCCTGTTTACAATAGCAAAAAGTTGGAAGCAACCAAGGTGTCTGTCAACGGATGAATGGGTAAATAAATTGTGGTATATTCACACAATGGAATACTACGCATCGATAAAGAACAGTGACGAATCTCTGAAACATTTCATAACATGGAGGTATCTGGAAGGCATTATGCTGAGCGAAATGAGTCAGAGGCAAAAGGACAAATATTGTATAAGACCTCTATTATAAGATCTTGAGAAATAGAAAAAACAGAGAAGAACACATACTTTTGTGGTTACAAAGGGGGGAGGGAGGGAGGGAGGGAGAGGGTTTTTTATTGATTAATCAGTAGATAAGAACTGCTTTAGGTGAAGGGAAAGACAACACTCAATACAAGGAAGGTCAGTCTAATTGGACTGGACTAAAAGCAAAGAGGTTTCCGGGATAAAATGAAAGCTTCAAAGGTCAGTGGAGCAGGGGCTGGGGTCTGGGGAACATGGTTTGAGGGGACTTCTAAGTCAATGGGCAAAACAATTCTATTATGAAAACATTCTGCATCCCACTTTGAAATGTGGCGCCTGGGGTCCTAAATGCCAACAAGCTGCCATCTAAGATACATCAATTGTTCTCAACCCACCTGGAGCAAAGGCAAAGGAAGAACACCAAGGGCACACAACTAAGAACCCAAGAGACAGAAAGGGCCACATGAGCCAGAGACCTACATTATCCTGAGACCAGAAGAACTAGTTGGTGCCCAGCCACAATCGATGTCTGCCCTGTCAGGGAGCACAACAGACAACTCCTGAGGGACAGGAGACCAATGGGATACAGACCCCAAATTCTCATAAAAAGACCCTACTTAATGGTATGACTGCGACTAGAGGAATCCCGGAGACAATGCTCCCTAGACGTTCTGATGGCACAGGACAGGAACCATCCCTGAAGACAACTCATCAGGCATGAAAAGGACTGGTCAGCGGGGGGGAGAGAGATGCTGATGAAGAGTGAGCTAATTAAATCAGGTGGACACTGGAGAGTGTGTTGGCAACTCTTGACAGGAGAGGGGATGGGAAGATAGAGAAAGAGGGAAGACGGCAAAATTGGCACGAAACGAGAGACTGAAAGGGCTGACTCAATAGGGGGAGAGCAAGTGGGAGAAGGGAGTAAGATGTATGTAAACTTACATGTGACAGACTGATTGGAATGGTAAATGTTCACTTGAAGCTTAATAAAAATTAATTAAAAAAAAAGAAGTGGGCAAAGGATATGAACACACATTTCACTAAAGAAGATATTCAGGCAGCAAACAGATACGTGAGAAAATGCTCTCGATCATTAGCCATTAGAGAAATGCAGATTAAAACTACGATGAGATTCCATCTCACTCCAACAAGGCTGGCATTAATCCAAAAAACACAAAATAATAAATATTGGAGAGGCTGCGGAGAGATTGGAACTCTTATACCCTGCTGGTGGGAATGTAAAATGGTACAACCACTTTGGAAATCTATCTGGAGTTATCTTAAACAGTTAGAAATAGAAGTACCATACAACCCAGAAATCCAACTCCTCGGAATATACCCTAGAGAAACAAGAGCCTTCACACAAACAGATATATGCACACCCATGTTTATTGCAGCTCTGTTTACAATAGCAAAAAGCTGGAAGCAACCAAGGTGTCCATCAACGGATGAATGGGTAAATAAATAAATAAATAAATAAGTATAAATTGTGGTATATTCACACAATGGAATACTACGCATCGATAAAGAACAGTGACGAATCTGTGAAACATTTCATAACATGGAGGAACCTGGAAGGCATTATGCTGAGCGAAATTAGTCAGAGGCAAAAGGACAAATATTGTATAAGACCACTGTTATAAGATCTTGCGAAATAGTATAAACCGAGAAGAACACATACTTTTGTGGTTACGAGGGGGAGAGGGAGGGAGGGAGGGAGGGAGAGGGTTTTTTACTGATTAATTAGCAGATAAGAACTGCTTTAGGTGAAGGAAGGACAACACTCAATACATGGAAGGTCAGCTCAACTGGACTGGACTGGACCAAAAGCAAAAAGTTCCGGGGATAAACTGAATACTTCAAAAGTCAACGGAGCAAGGGCGGGGGGTAGGGAACCATGGTTCAAGGGGACTTCTAAGTCAATTGGCAAAATAATTCTATTATGAAAACATTCTGCATCCCACTTTGAAATGTGGCATCTGGGGTCTTAAATGCTAACAAGTGGCCATCTAAGATGCATCAGTTGGTCTGAACCCACCTGGAGCAAAGGAGAATGAAGAACACCAAGGTCACACGACAACTAAGAGCCCAAGAGACAGAAAGGGCCACATGAACAAGAGACCTACATTATCCTGAGACCAGAAGAACTAGTTGGTGCCTGGCCACAATCGATGACTGCCCTGACAGGGAGCACAATAGAGAACCCCTGAGGGAGCAGGAGATCAGTGAGATGTAGACCCCAAATTCTCATAAAAAGACCATACTTAATGGTGTGACTGAGACTAGAGGAATCCCGGCGGTCATGGTCCCCAAACCTTCTGTTGGCACAGGACGGGAACCATCCCTGAAGACAATTCATCAGACATGAAAGGGACTGGACAGTGGGTGGGAGAGAGATGCTGATGAAGAGTGAGCTAATTATATCAAGTGGTCACTTGAGACTGTGTTGGCATCTCCTGTCTGGAGGGGGGATGGGAGGATAGAGAGAGGTGGAGGCTGGCAAAGTTCTCACGAAAGGAGAGATTGGAAGGGCTGACTCATTAGGGGGAGAGCAAGTGGGAGTAAGGAGTAAGATGTATATTAACTTATATGTGACAGACTGACTTGATTTGTAAACGTTCACTTGAAGCTCAATAAAAGTTAATAATAAAAAATAAATAAAAATAAATGGAAAAGTAGGAGGCAGGGAAGCAAGTTTAAGAGACTGGAACTTTTAAAATGGAGAAATAACAGGATGGCTTTATGGAGATGAATATATGGGGTACAAAACAACAGCTGCCAAGGCAGCGGTGGGGAGAACTATCAGACAATTACCATTGCGTAGACAACAAGAAATGTGCTCAAGTGGAGGTTTTGACTTCAGATAGTAGCAAGGATAGTTTACGGAAGTACAGAATTCTGTGGTAACAGGCAGGGAGGAAAATACATGGTCACAGATGCAGGATAGTGGGCGGATAGAATGGTGTGAGTTTGTAGAAATTCTCCTCTGATTGTTTCAAGTGCTCTCTGTGAAACAGGAAGTACGAACATTGGTTGAGGCTGAAGAAACGGAAGGATGGACTGGGGTTTTGAAGACAGAGGAAAAGGTATGAAATAATCTTTTAGGACAGCAGGAGAATAAAGGACTGAAGGCAGGTGGTACATTGGTAGCATCGAGGGCCCATTAGACCTTCACAGTCATGTATTTCAAGTGACATCCACAAGTTGAATCACAGCTTGGTTAAAAATTCACACAATCCATTAACATTTTTGAAGAAACAGGCAAATCTGCAAAACCCCCTAGGTCTAGATCACATTTTGAAGCAGCAGCAATTAGGCCTAATATTTGACTTGGTCGCCACCTTGTGGGGAGAGAGCATAAAGGTTAGGTTGGTTAGGTTACAGAGCGACACAGATTACCATGAACTAGGTTGTCCTAATCTGAGCAGGGATTAGGGTGGGTGGTTTGTTCCTGCACCTGTTTAGGAAATGGTTCTGAGAATTGATTTTTCTCTGAACGTTTATCGCTGTTGTTCTCATTAGCTGCCATCGAGTTTACCCCTCAGTCATAGTGACCCCATGCATAACAGAACAAACTGCTGCCAGGTCATGTGCCACTGCCGTGATCGGTAGTGGGTCAGACAGATGTGATCCACAGGGCTCCCACTGGCCGAGTTCATACGTAGACCACCAGACCTTTGTTCCTGCACACTTA
Organism: Loxodonta africana; assembly: GCF_030014295.1. Classification (NCBI taxonomy): domain Eukaryota; kingdom Metazoa; phylum Chordata; class Mammalia; order Proboscidea; family Elephantidae; genus Loxodonta; species Loxodonta africana. The sequence goes on from NW_026974887.1 coordinate 613,780, forward strand.
CTACGGCACTGGCTTCGTTTATTCATCGCAGGAGTGCCAAATTTTCCAATCACCATTTTTTAAAAGTGTGTTGTCAACTCCTTTCATAACAAGTTCTCCCCTTCTCCCTTCGAGTTTAGAGTCTTTATCATTTTATTTTTATCTGAAAGACCTGGAAGTGTGCTTCAGTTACAAGTTCTGCTAATTGTCTGTTGATGTCACCCTTTTCAAATAAATTACAGACCATTTTGAATCTGGTAGCAAGACAGATGCCAAGGCTGTTGCTGCTGCCTCAGGGGCAGTCTCCGGAGCATCATCTATTCCTGATTTTATCTCAGGTATTTGTTTCACACTTTTCCTATAATTAACAAGCCTCCTGCACTTTATTGTACCTATAATTGTAAGGAAAATGATTACATCACACTACATGTAAGGCGATTATTATATTAGATTACATCCATAGGTACAGGGGTTAGGGTTCTAATGCATATTTTGGGGGATACAATTCAATCCATAACACAAATCAGACACAAAGTAAAAATATTATTAAATAATAAATTTCACATACCTTAAGGGTGTTTTGTGTGTGTTCATGTGTGTGTATGTGCTTGTGTACCCACATGTATGCACAGTTAAATGTGACAGAGCAATGTTAGCCCTATCAGATAATTCAATTAATTAGTTTGAAGCAGGAAGAAATAGGAAAAAAAAAAAAGATTTCATTGGTTAGCAATGAGGTGCTAGTGCAAAAGAAAAAATGAAGGAAGGAAAGTATTTGCAATTTCATTTTGCTTGCTCCTGAAATGATTTTCTGTCAGCTGCAGTTATGACTTTCATGTCTCTATTCTGATATTGGATAAAAGATTAGTATTATAATTATTGATCTTACGGGAATGTCAATCTGGTTAATGTTTGACATTAGAAAGAAAACCGAAGTGATAATAAAATAAAACATATAAGGGGATATTCTCTTCAAGTTACACCTAGAATCATCACCAATATTTGAAAATGAATATTCATGGCTAATCTGTAATACTATCATTATGTAAATTGGATATGATTGGAACCTATGTAGTCATATCTCCGAAGGTCAGGGATATCAGAAATGACACTGAAGTAGGCATTCAGCTCTTGGACCTTTCAAATGCTATAGTCTAAGGTGATAAATGATGTCGACTAAATACCAAGGCTTAAGCTGAACTTTAGAGCATTCCTGTTAAAAATTTCTACAAGGTACTCAAGTTTGATAAACAATTGTCTACAAATTGAAAAGGTACCCTGAAGTGCTATATATATATATATGTGTGTGTGTGTGTGTATGTATGTATACAATGAAAATCTCAAAGGGAATCACAAGTCTTGAGTGTGAGGATGAGCTCTGCCCATGCTCTGAATGACAGGAAAGGGAGAAAAGTGATCTCAGGTAGATGCTATGTGTGAAGGCAGAGAGTTGGCATGAACTCAGAGATGGGAAGAAAGGCCAGTGGCCTGAACCACAGTTCTTGACTGCTCCGGCCACTGGATACAGAAACGCTGCACACGGCAGCTGATGTAATGTCTTCAGAGAGTCTTTTACTACTTTGGGGAATTGGAACTGCTAGTAGGAGTCATTTTCAGTAGCTCCTTTTTCTCAAAAAAAAAAAAATTTTTTTATAGTAGGATTCAGCTCCAAAGTTCCTGCCAAGAAAGCATTGCTGCTAGAAGTTATCGCTGGAGAGTTGATAAGTAACAGTGCCTGTTAGTATGGAAGCAGTTTTGGCAGCAAGCATTCTGAATAATTAAGACATTGCATCAGCCTGGGAGATCAAGAGACCATTTGGGAAGAAGACATTGACCAAGCTTGCTGTGTACCTCAGGGAATGCACTTTTTTTCCCCCTGCTTCGTGTGCCAGAGTCAGTTCGAGGGAATCTGTAGGACTGTTGTAAAGAATACATCATTATCATTGCCTTAATTTAGCTCATGACCTCAAGAAATTACACCCCAGAGAAATGCTTGGCATCTACATACCAACATTTACACACCAAGTAATAAGTCACATTGGGTGCAGTAGAATAAAGGTAAGTCTCTTTGATCATGTAGTCTTTCTTAGCTTTTCACTTGAAGGAATTTCTTACAGGCACCTGCAGACAGTCTTCCAATCAGAGGTCACAAGTCCACTTAAGACTCAAGGTCCTGGATGTTCATCTATTTCTTGAGCTGTAGCAAATCAATGAAGGTGTTAAGATATATCTCACTGCCACTTTCCAAACTGGGAACCTTCTTCTACTTGGCTAGATTTTTGAGACCAGGCTATATTCTAAGAATCAAACAACTGTGTGATATCATGTACAACTCTAAGATTTCTTCATTATCATGCCTCTCCTAACCTCTACAAGTCCTCTTTAATTATTTGCTTCACAATTTCTGGACTAAAGTAGGTACAAATATAGGTACAATGGTAGATGAAAACATTTCTATAGATATTCTTCTGCTTACAAAAAATTAATCAAATACCCCCAAACCAACTTTTAAGACCATGTATCTTAATAATATTTAATAAATAAGGGGAAAAAATTTTTTTTCAAGGGGAAATCTTTCTTCCATTTGTCTTCTACATAGAACACCAGTCTATTTAAGTGTTCTAGAAATTGTACTCTAAATATGACACAGTCTAAGTGGCTAGGAATTGACATTTTTAGACAGATATTAAAAAATATAAGCTTAGGCTGTTTGTGGATTACAGATTATCCATGTTCCTGATTAAAACAAAAAAAAATAGAATATTCTGCTTAACCCTTTCCTCATAATGTGGAGGTTTTTAGGGATGTTCACAAATATTCAGTCTTTCTTTGGTACATGGTTAGGTTGCATTTCCTATACTCCTTGTGAAAATGTATGGTATTACCTCAGAAATTTGAACATTGGAACATCGTTAGTTCCTCAGAGGAAGATCAAGGTTCAGTTACCCAAGGAAGGAAAATGGACTCCGATAAGGCACAATCAGAGCCCACTAAGACAGTTTTTCTGCAACTCATCTTTAGCATCCTTATAAAGCAGGCAGGATATATCTGGAAGGGTGTTTAGATATTGTGCAGCAAGATAGCAGATATTCCCCAAAGGATGGATGCATCCATTCCGTATTGACACCATATTGCACACTACTTCGTGAAGACATCATACTCTATTACGGAGACAACCTGTCATTTTCAATATTTCATTTGATATTGTCTCCCAGTAGATTCTAAGTGCTGTTAAGTCACATCAATGTAAAGGAATCCCAGAGGAGTACTTGTGTCCCAAACCCTGACCTCACTTCTGTTTGCTGTTCTTTTCAATTAGTGGTCTTAGTGTAAGTTCAGAGAGAATTTCTTGTACTTATTTCATTTACCATTACAAAGGTAATTTTTCAGAAAAGGTAATTATGTTATTACTTAAATTATTTTCCAATTTTTTCTTTGCTTTATTCATTCAGTTACTGAACAATTGATTATTAAATGCATGCTATAAACTATCATTTATTAAACCCTGGTGGCGTAGTGGTTAAGTGCTACAGCTGCTAACCAAAGGGTTGGCAGTTCGTATCCACCAGGCGCTCCTTGGAAACTCTATGGGGCAGTTCTACTCTGTCCTATAGGGTTGCTATGAGTTGGAATCGACTCAACGGCACTGGGTTTGGTTTTTTCAGTTTATATTAGATATGGAAACCCTGGTGGCTTGATGGTTAAGTGCCACGGCTGTTAATGAAAAGGTCAGCAGTTCAAATCCACCAAGCACTCCTTGAAAAGTCTAGGGGGCAGTTCTACTCTGTCCTATGGCATTGCTATGATTCAGAATTGACTTGACAGCAATGGGTTGGTTGGTTGGTTGATATTAGATATGACAGTGAACAAGTGAGTCATGATCCCTACCTTCATCAAGTGCTTACAGTTCAGTTGTTGTTGTGTTCCATTGAGTCAGTTCCAACTCATAGTGACCCTATAGGACAGAGTAGAACTGCCCCATAGGGTTTCCAAGGAGAGGCTGGTGGATTCAAACTGCCAACCTTTTGGTTATCAGCCGAGCTCTTAAGCACTATGCTACCAGGGGTCCTCTACAGTTCAGTAGAATCTACTTTGTTTGAGGAATAAAAGTGGAATTATTTCTTAGTTCCTAGTCCTTTTTCTTATTTTACATTTCTTTAGTCACTGATCAGTTTAATCAGGATTTGCCTGTATATGGGTTTCAGACACTAGTGCTCAGGTGGCTTTCTTATGCAGAAAATTCACTAATTCCTTCCTAAAACTATAATGCTTTGGGTTCCATATGACTACTCTTTTGTGATTTTGCTCATGATTCTTTGGAAATGTTTCCTGAGTCCCTTCTGGGATTCTTCGTTGTTTCTGCCAGTCTTTTAGATGCTAGTGTAACCCTACATTTTGTTGCTTGCCCAATTATCCAAACTCTCTACTTGTTTTCCTTGGGTGACCTCATCTAATCTCATGATTTCAGCTATCATACACAAGTAAAGATTCCAAAATCTAGTTCTACAGCCCTGACTTGAATTTCATAAAAAAAAAAAAAAAATACAAGTGTCTACTGAACATTTTCACTAGCATATGCTATGGGCACTTCAAATTCAACCCTATCCCCACGGCTTTACCGTTAATTTTAACTCCCCAACCTGACATACCATCACTTAACCATTAGCTACGTCTTTCTTCATCATCACTTTCTAATACTCCCTGATTCCCAATTCAGGAGAGTGTATGGAAAATGAGTAGAAAGAAGACAAACCATGGATGAAAATAGTCACTGGTATAGATTTCAGTATTGAATTTTCTAAATGTGCAACCTGGGCAAGCTACTTCTGTGAATTTCAATTTTCTCTCATATAAAATGTCATTGCTAATACATAACTCATGGAATAGCTAAGTAAATTAAATATATATGTATCTTATGCAAAGGGTTAAACACGGTGTCTAGCATATAAAAGGTTGTTGTTGTTAGTTGCCATTAGCTCCAACTCATAGCAACCCTATGCACAACAGAATGAAACACTGCCTGGTCCTGCACCATCCTTATAATCATTGTTATGCTCGAGCCCATTGTTGTGGCCACCATGTCAATCCATTTTGTTGAGTGTCTTCTTTTTTTTTTTCTGACTTTCTGCTTTACCAAGCATGATATCCTTCTCCAGGGACTGATTGCTCCTGATAACATGCCCAAAGTATGTGAGACGAAGTCTCCTCATTCTTGCTACTAAGGAGCATTCTGGCTCTACTTATTCCATGACAGATTTGTTCATTCTTTTGGCAGTCCACGATATATTCAATATTCTTTGCCAACACCATAATTCGAAGGCGCCAACTCTTCTTAGGTCTTCCTTATTCAATGCTCAGCTTTCGCACTGATATTATGCAATTGAAAACACAGTGGCTTGGGTCAGGTGAACCCTAGTCTTGAAGGTGATGTTTTTGCTTCTTAACACTTTAAAGAGGTCTTCTGCAGCAGATTTGCCCAATACAATACATTGTTTGATTTCTTGGCTGCTCTCCCATGGGTGTTGATTGTGGATACAAGTAAAAGAAATTCTTGACAAATTCAATCTTTTTTCCTTTTATCATGATGTTGCTTATTGATCCAGTTGTGAAGATTTTTGTTTTCTTTATTTTGAGGTGTAATCTACACTGAAGGCTACAGCCTTCATCAGTAAGTGCTTCAAGTCCTCTTCATTTTCAGCAAGCAAGGTTGTGTCATCTGCATAACGCAAGTTGTTAATGAGTCTTCCTCCAATCCTAATGCTGCATTCCTCTTAATATAGCCCAGTTTCTTGGATTATTTGCTCAGCATATAGATTTAATAAGTATGGTGAAAGGATACGACTCTAAATCAAAACTTTCTTTGCTTTAAACCACACAGTATACCCTTGTTCTGTTCAAACGACTGCCTCTTCATTTATGCACAGGTTCCTCACGAGCAAAATACAGTGTTCTGTAATTTCCACTACTCAATAAATATTTGATGAAGTAAAATCATTTCAATAAAACAGTATTCTCTATTAAATGACTTTTTACTAACATGTATTAGTAGAACAAATGGAAATGAATTAGATAAATAAGAGGTATCTATTAAGTTGCAAATAATTATGTATAAATAACTATAACAACTATATAATAACTATAGCTATGGTTATAACTATAACTGTAACTACTATAACTATAACCGTTATAACTATAAAACTATAACTATATGTATACCAAAGGAAACGCAAACCTGTTGCCACCGAGTCCATTCCAACTCATAGTGACCTTACAGAGCAGAGTACACCTACTTCATAGGGTTTCCAAGGAGCAGCTAGTGGATTTGAGCTGCCAACCTTTTGGTTTGTAGTCCGAGCTCTTAACCACTCTGCCACCAGGGCTTTCTTTGTCTCTTTCTCTCTCTCTATGTATAGTTATAGTTATTATATTTATATATAATTATCTTCTTTAACCCCTTGCTGTAAATCTGGTTCCTTGGTGAAGGATGTTTATAGCCCACAACATAGAATCTCTGGTTTCAGGATGCCACAATGGCTTCCTTAAGTTTTACTTGCAAATAAATTACAAGAGCCAGAAAAAAATGTCTGCTAATGCAGGAAAGGGAGCCCTGGTGGTCAGTGGTTAAGAGCTTGTCTGCTATCCAAAAGGTCCACTGTTTGCATCCACCAGCTGCTTCTTGGAAACCGTATGGGCCAGTTCTACTCTGTCCTATACTGTTGCTATATATTGGAATTGACTAGATGGCAATGGGTTTTAATGCAGTGAGGGGCAACTTAGAGTGCTGGGTGGGACTGGAACTCTTTTTGCAATCTTCTTTCTCTCTAAACAGTGACATTATTTTTTCTTTTCCCTGTTTTCTACACAACTTTCATCACCTCTTGTCTTTTTCTTTTTTTCTCAGGTACCTTTGATCTGCCTGAGGCACCTAACAAACCCTTGTTTTTTTCTGGTTTCTGAGTATGAGGAGGGTTAATTTGCCCTCATGGTGCAGTGGTTAAGGACTGGGCTGCTAACTCAAAGGTCGTTAGTTAGAACCCACCAGCCAGCCACTCTGTGGGAGAAAAGACCTAATGATCTGCTCCCCTAAAGATTACAGCCTTGGAAACCCTATGAGGGCAGCTCTACTCTTTCCTATAGGGTGGCTATGAATCAGAATTGACTGGATGGCACCGAAAAACAACTTGCTATTCTTACAGGCTAAATAGATGAACAAAAATTTAAGTTTAGTACAACACCTGGGATGTTTCTGACCAACACAGGAAGGAAAACTTTAGGTGATAATACTTTCTAGAATGATAACACCTTACATCATTATGTGTTAAAGTATTCCCTCTGGAATGTAGAGACCCTTTTTCCCTCCAGTATTCTATGAGAATGCTTATTTAAAAAAGGGGTAAATAGACTTGATAGTAACTTAGTCTAAGTAAAAGATTATTTCCATCTTTATGAACTCAGAAAGACATCATTACAGAGTAATTCAGCATAATATTCTAATACGCTTCCTTATGTTTTGTCACTATACTGCTGCCACATCTTCTGAGAAAGGAACAGGGAAAAAAAATTAACAACTCAGTGTTTGTAAAAGTTTACCATTAACTTAGGAAACAAGTAGAACAAAATACAAATCTGGGGAAGAAAATCTACCTTTTGAATTCAACAAATATTTTATGAGCATCTGCTATGTGAAAAGCCATCATTGTTGTGTGGGGAGAGAAGAATGAATCCCAGATTTATTGCTTCTTGAAATAGTAGACTGTATAAAAGTTCACAAATGCTTCTGTTGTAATGTAGCAATGAAGTTGTAGTGAAGAGCTTCAAGTACTGGAAAGTTAGAAGAGGTTATGTCTGATTAGAAATTAGATAAAAAGTTAATGGACCTGATGAACTTGGCATAGTTTCTGCAGAATGCCAGCTTTTCCATCTCCAAGTCAGTACATTAAATAGAATATTGTAATATCACAGTATAGAATAATTACTCCCTACATGTTTCAAAAATGAAAGAAAACATAATTTGCAGTTGACACTCTTCTGAGGTTTATTTTGAAAAGTTGAGTAATGACATCTCAGAGAAACTTCAGAACAAACATGATGATAAGGAGGCTAAAAACTATATGATGAATTGAAGAATAGTATGCCCTATATGCCCTCTATGTGGGAAGGAGTTCCTGAAAATATTTTGGGTAAATATCATCCCTTTTACTCAATATTTGTCCCTACCCGACTTACTTCCTTTTGACATCTTGTTTACCATTTTGCCTCTGTAATACTACTGCTTCTCTGTGTGATAAAATTCAATAAGAGGAACAATTAAATATTAATGTTGTTATGTTTGGGACAACCAGATATTGGAAGCATAAACCAAAACCAAACCCATTGCCGTAGAGTTGTAGAGTCGATTCCGACTCATAGCAACCCTGTAGGACAGAGTAGAACTGTCCCATATGGTTTCCAAGGAGCACTTGGTGGATTTGAACTGCCAACATTTTGTTTAGCAGCTGTAGCTCTTAACCACTATGATCCCATTGGAAGCATAGGTAATGTATATTGAATTTTATGACAACCTTATAGTTATCAAGTCAGACTGTTTTCAAGGTATCTCTTTACTACATATAAGAAGTCAAGGGATTCACTTATATAGAGTGTGGAGTTCAAAAAAGGTAAACTATACCATGCCTTAAGCTGGATGTTTGAGAGCTAAAGAACCCTGGGACAACCTGTTAACCTTCTCTCACACACACGAATGGTGTGAATATATTTTGTAATCAGAATTCCCATCGCCATTGAGTCAATTCCGACTCATAGCAAACTTATAGGACAGAGTAGAACCGATTTATAGAGTTTCCAAGGCTGTAATCTTTACAGAGGCAGACTGCCACATCTTTCTTCCGAGGAGCAGCTGGTGGGTTCCAACCGCCAACCTTTTGGTTATAAGCCAAGCTGTTTCAACCACTGCACCACCAGGGCTCCTTGTAATCAGAATAGCATTATAATATTAGCAATTAATAATATTATACAGTAATTAGTAGCATTTATTAGCAGATAAATATTACTACATTTTATGAGGTAGAGAATGTTCAGTTAAAAAGCATTTACTGAGCACCTATATTGTATAAGGCATTTGATTTGGAACAGTAGAAAATAAAATTCTGAAAGCACAAAGTTTTACAAGAATCTTATTTGAGGAAGGAAGCTAAAACAATCTCATATGAATAGTTGTATTGTAAGTGAAAATATGTAACATTATAAGAAATATTATAAAGAAAGCTTGTAGAAAGTAAGAGAGAGAATTTTCTTCATCACAAGCCAAGAACTGAAGGCTGCCTGGAGGAGGTTCCTCTGTAGTCGGGTCACAAAGTTTCGAGAAGGATGAAGCAGCTGGATATGAAAAGGATCCCAGGAAGAAAGGAGATAGCAAGATGGGTTTTGAGAACGTCATCCCTATTCATGTCTAATCTTTGGCTTCTTCATCATTTCCATTGTGAAGTTCCCACCTGATACACTTACTAATCCTTACTCCCATGCTCCCATTGCATGCTGAATATATCCTTATTAGACACAGAACTCAATGAATATTTGTCAGTTTGGTAACCCTATTCATGCTATTCTAGATCACGATTTGTAGATTAAAAATTCCTTTGTTCAAAAAAAAAATATGTGTACTTTAGGTTACAGAAAATGTTTCTCAAGGATATTAATGAATGTATGATTAAAGTAGTCTGATTTGTTTGGAATATGAATGGGTAGAAATGAGCTTTAAGACTGCAGATCCCCAATACCTGTGGCTATAATCCCATTTGTGAATGGGTTTTCTTTGATATGTTAATGAGACACTATTAATGTAGGGTGTGTTTTAAATCAAATTTTTTTAAATATATAAAATAGATTAAATAAGCAAGCAAGCAAGTAGAGATGAGGGAAGATAAATGCCATACCACATGAAGATTGCCAAAGAGCCAAGAAATAGAAGCTGACAAGACAAGGACCTTCCTCCAGAGCCCACAAGGGAATAAACCTTCCTTTAGAGCCAGCGCCTTGATTTTGAACTTCTAACCTCCTAACAGTGAGAAAAAAATTTATTTAAATTCACCTAGGTGTGGTATTTTTGTTATAGCAGCACTAGATAATTAAGACAGAACTCAAAATTATAAACAAGTTAATAAAAAGTATTTATGATTCATAATTCATCTTAAAGATGTCAAAATATACGTAGAAAATGAACTTGTTTTAGAAATGGATAATCTAATGGGATCAATAATATACAAACCCAAACTCTACTCTCAAAGGGGTGACCAGAATCATAGACTATTGAAGATGAATGAGACTTTTCTATCATCTTACCTCCAACGCCTACCGTATTTTCAAACACAAATATTTTATGATGAATCACTCATTTAAAAGTGAATAATGCAAAGAATGAGCTTACTGTAATGGTTAAGATACCAAGACTCAGGTTTCTTACAGTTTATTCTTGCCAGAATCACATAGTCCAAAGAAAATTATATTTTATTCTGGGCACTCCAAAATGAATAACTTTATCAGGAAATTTTCCAAGGGTAGGTTTTACTTTGGAGGAAGATAAGGTTTATTTGAAGGCTGTTGAGGAAAAGATAATTTACAAAGGAAGAAGAAACTAGTCTATTTTGACTAACCCAATCTGGATTATGGCCAACTTATAACTCTCTAGACAATGTACTGGAGGTATGGATGTGACTTGGGAAGAACACAATAAGATAATTGTCTTCTGTATTATATTTAAATGTATAACATTTCAGTATATATTTTTACTTGCATATGACCTCCCTTCAAATGTCATAGTGATGAGAAAGATGTAAAAAAAAAAGTTTTGTCCTTGAAAGTGAAGGTTTTGATTATTTCTGTCTAAATTTGTAAAAGAAGTCTTCATTGAAAGATGTGGTATTTCAAATTTCAATAATAATCATTAACTTTGGCAGGTCAGAAAACAAATTCAATAACAAAGCCAGTTACTGTCTCTCTTCTAACCACATTGCCCTACTTTTTCTGCTACTTTGCTCTGTTCCAGGAACATGGGGTTTTCAGCTACCAGAATAATACAAACTTTACTGGGGACTACAGTCATGCTTTGATCCAACTGCCTGGTGCTCCTGGTAACAACCCCCACTCTTACTGCCCCAAATCTAAAATGCTTAAGCTAAAAACCTGAAGCATGAACTATTAAGCAATCATCACCCCTCTTTTAATTTGCAAATGTGAGCTCAGGAACTTTGAGTCCTCAAGGAGGTGTTTTTCAGCTTTTCAGAAATTGGAGGAAGAAAAATAGAAATGGGAATATTTGAGATATTACTGATTGTCAAAGAACTTTCATTTGTGCTTATTAGCAAATGTGAAGTATTGAATATCATTAAGATGTTTGAAGGCAAAAATAGATTTTTTAGAAGCTAATAAGTGTTTACGGAGCACTGATGGTGCAGTGGTTAAGAGTTTAGCTGCTAACCAAAAGGTCAGAAGTTTGAATCCACCAGGCACTCCTTGAAAACCCTATGGGGGCGGGGGCGCAGTTCTACTCTATTCTAAAGGGTCACTATGAGTAGGAATTGAATCACAGCAATGGGTTTGGTTTTGGTTTAATAAGTTTTTATAGGATTACTATGAGTCAGAATCATCTTGAATACATGGAGTAAATGAATGTTTCTTACTCCTTTTTTTCAAGCTGGAATTTCTGGGAGAGAGTGTTCAGTAAACAAGTGGAATTCATATGTATTTGTTGGTCCCTGAGTGGGGCAAACAGTTTGTTCTTGACTATGAACCTAAAGTGTGGTAGTTTGAACCAACCCAGCACCATCATTGAAGAAAGGCTTGGTGATCTGTTTCTGTAAAAATTACAGCTAAGAAAACCCTATGGAGTAGTTCTACTCTGTGACACATGGGGTCTCCATGAGATAGAATTGACTTGATAGCAACAGGTTTTTTTTTTTTTGGCTTATTTTTTACGTTATATAAGAATGTCTCACTAATACGGAATGTCTACATCTATGTATAAATAAGACATTCTTTAAAAGAATGGGAATAGTGTGTGACTTTATAACATTAAACTCAAAAGGGAAGGCTGATGTATCCTAAATGCTGAGTGAAAAACAATGCAAATCATGGGCCCCAAGGTCTACTGAATATGAAAAAAAAGAAACTAAATAACAAGTTGGAACCATATATCCTGATTTTGTATCCCTCAAGTAAACCAAATTAACAAAAGCAGAAACATATTAAAGCTAAAAAGCAGGTGCATTTAAGAGTGATTTAAGAAAGTATCTTTCATAAGCTTATCTGAGACTTAAAATCGTCCTATGAAGAGGTCATTATAAATTTAGGAACAAAAAGATGAAGTGACTCATTAAGTAACAACAGCTAGAATGTCCCTGATGAGGGATAGTTAATTTTGCAAAAATGTCCCATAACACCACATAGCACCACAAATTAATTTACTTAAAATATTTCACAGTGTTGCATATCTCCTTATATTAATTCCTGTATCTTTTTTTTCAGATAAACCATTTCATATTTGTACCTTCTCCTCATTCATGAAATCATGCTGCTGAATAATAATGTGACTGAGTTCATCTTGCTTGGGGTTGACACAAGAGCCTGTTAAAAAGAAAATAGTGTTTGTCTTTTTCTTGCTTTTCTACTTAGGGACATTGTTGGGTAACTCATTGATTATTGTTACCATCAAGACCAGCCAGGGACTTGGTAGTCCAATGTACTTTTTGCTTTTCTATTTATCCTTATTGGATACCTGCTTCTCTACTTCCACAGCCCCTAGAATGATTGTGAATACCCTTCTGAAAAATAACACTATCTCTTTTAGCGAGTGCATGATCCAAGTCTTTTCATTCCATTTCTTTGGCTGCCTGGAGATCTTCATCCTTATCCTCATAGCTGTTGACCACTATGTGGTCATCTGTAAACCCCCGCACTACATGAGCATCATGAACCGGCGGATCTGCAGTGTGTGGGTAGCTACAGGCTGGGTAGCGTCCTGTGTGCATTCTTCAGTTCAGATTTTTCTGACCTTGAGTTTACCTTTCTGTGGTCCCGAAGTGATTGATTGCTATTTATGTGACTTGCAGCCCTTGCTGAAACTTGCCTGTACAGACACCTATGTGACCAACCTACTATTGGTGTCCAATAGTGGGGCCATTTGCACAGCAAGTTTTGTCATGCTGATGTTCTCCTATGGTATCATCTTGCATTCTCTGAGAAACCACAGTGCTGAAGGGAGGAAAAAAGCTCTTTCTACCTGCACCTCCCCGTCATCATAGTCATCTTATTCTTTGGTTCTTGTACATTTATATACACACGCCCCACAGCCACCTTCCCCATGGATAAAATGATAGCTGTGATTTATACAATCAGAACACCTTTGATTAACCCTCTGATTTATATGCTGAGAAATGCTGAGGTGAAAAATGCCATGAGGAAGTCACGGAGCAAGGAACTTATTTCAGATGACCAAAGATGAATGGAAGTTTCAAATCTGTCTTCACAGCGTGAATTGACCTAGAAGGATTCAACAGAAAATAGTATCTTCTTATTTTGGATTTAATAGAATCCTATCTTTGGAATTGAGTGCTAGTTTCTTCAGGAAAATAGACAATACGAACACATACACTGGTTGTCAATTTCATGTCAAGGAAGAGACCACGCCAGGTACAAACAGGTGTGTAAGGCCCATTGCCTTAGATTTTTCACAATGGTCTCTCTGCCTCTGTTGGATGTCTGTGAGCACTTGTAATTTTGATCTGGTGTTTTCTCTGTCCTTCTTCATGTCGATTTGTGGTGTTGCTTGACTATCAAGCAAAGGTTGGCAGTTCGTACCCACCCAGCAGGGCAATGGAGAAAAGGGCCTGGTGAATCCACTTTTGTAAAGATTATAACCAAAAAACCATAATGAGTTTGTTTGTTATTTTTATTGTGATTACAGTTAGCCTCTAGATTCTTAAATTCCCAGACTGGTAGATTTTCTCTTTTCAAAACTGAATATGATAACCCAGAGGAGGGGTTTGGGGCTTTGGAACAGAAATATGTATGTCGCAGATGGAAATTTCAGTGAGTTTTCAATACAAATCAGAGAAGAGAATAAATTGAGTAGAGAGAACTGAATGTTTATATAAAATGTATGTTTCTGCATGCAGGGGGGATGGATAGCAACTTTTGACACTATCCACCTGACGCCACAGTCTCTAATTACATGATCATTAAGAACCCAATTTCAATTTCCTTTCTTATTTGTATTTTTATCTGTACAGAAAATTAGACATGAATGTTTTTGTTTGAGACTTCCATTTCTATTTTTGTACCATACTGTATTAAAGTTATTAAATTTGCACCAATTTTACTGTACCAAGATCTTTGGCATTTCTTTAGCTAGAGAAAATGACCATCTATTATTCTGTGTGGACATGGAACGCTGTAGAATCAGAAGAATTATAGTGACGTGTATACATCTCTTATTTTTTTTCAGATTCTGTGAATTACCAGGTGAAATTTATCCCAAGTCGTTTACCACTGATTACAAAATCTAGAGTTTTATTCAGCTATTGGAAATTTTTTATAGTAGTAGGTTCCAGTTGGAAGAGTTTTACTGCTGTCTTCTTCTGTTTCAAGGAAAGAAAAAAACAAAAAGGGAGTGTGTATTGGATCCAATGTAGGTGTCTACCCAGAAACACTTCATCTATTATGTCTCCTGGACATGTAGTAAATATGAAGCCTCTGGTGCCACTGTCACCAAGTCTCTTGCAGGAAGAAATTGTGTGTTAGATCAGGGTCAGGATTTTATAAGAAAAGTGGCAGAACTGCAAAGAAGACTGAAGGTACAGCCTCAAAAGAAGTCCTTTACTGAATTCAGCATCCTGATAGAAAGAGAATAGAACTCTCAGGGTAAAACAGGGAAATGTTTGTGCAGAACGGTGAGAACCACGAACCCCAAAATTCATCTGAAGCAATTGTTGTGCAATGACAATTGTTTTCCACAACTTTCTCCTATATCCCTTATTACTTCCAAAGGTCTAACCAGGGACAAGTCTCAGGAAAATCAAGGCAGTAAAATACAACCCTTCCTCTTAGAAAATGATATGTTGTTGCTGTTGTTAGGTGCCGTCAAGTCAGTTCCAACTCATAGCTACCCTATGCACAACAGAATGAAACACTGCCCGGTCCTGCGCCATCCTTACAATTGTTGTTATGCTTGAGCTCATTGTTGCAGCCACCATGTCAGTTCACCTCATTGAGGGTCTTCCTCTTTTCTGCTGACCCTGTACTCTGCCAAGCATGATGTCCTTCTCCAGGAACTGATCCCTCCTGACAACATGTCCAAAGTATGTAAGATGCAACATCACCATCCTTGCCTCTAAGGAGCATTCTGGTCACACTTCTTCTAAGACAGATTTGTTCGTTCTTTTGGCAGTCCGTGGTGTATTCAATATTCTTCGCCAACACCACAATTCAAAGACGTCAACTCTTCTTCAGTCTCCCTTATCCATTGTCCAGCTTTCACATGCATATGACGCAACTGAAAATACCATGGCTTGGGTCAGGCGCACTTTCATCTTCAGGGTGACATCTTTGCTCTTCAACACTTTGAAGAGGTCCTTTGCAGCAGATTTACCCAGTGCAATGCGTCTTTTGATTTCTTGACTGCTGCTTCCATGGCTGTTGATTGTGGATCCAAGTAAAATGAAATCCTTGACAACTTCAATCTTTTCTCTGTTTATCATGATGTTGCTCATTGGTGCAGTTGTGAGCATTTTTGTTTTCTTTATGTTGAGGTGCAGTCCACACTGAAGGCTATGATCTTTGATCTTCATTAATAAATGCTTCAAGCCCTCTTCACTTTCAGCAAGCAAGGTTGTGTCATCTGCATAACGCAGGTTGTTGATGAGTCTTCCTCCAATCCTGATGCCCCGTTCTTCTTCATATAGTCCAGCTCCTCAGATTATTTGTTCAGCACACACCTTTCCTGACTTTAAACAAATCAGTATTCCCTTGTTCTGTCCAAACAACAGCCTCTTGATCTATGTAAAGGTTCCTCATGAGCACAATTAAGTGTTCTGGAATTCGCATTCTTCACAATGTTATCCATAGCTTGTTATGATCGACACAGTCAAATGCCTTTGCATAGTCAATGAAACACAGCTGCTTTCAGCCAGGATCCATCTGACATCAGCAATGATATCACTGGTTCCACGTCCTCTTCTGAAACCAGTCTGAATTTCTGGCAGTTCCCTGTCGATATACTGCTGTGGCCGTTTTTGAATGATCTTCAGCAGAATTTTGCTTGCATGTGATATTAATGATATTGTTCTATAATTTCCACCTTTGGTTGGATCACCTTTCTTGGGAATAGGAGTAAATATGGGTCTGTTCCACTCAGTTGGCCAGGAAGCTGTCTTCCATATTTCTTGCCATAGATGAGTGAGCACGTCCAGTGCTGCATCTGTTTGTTGAAACATCTCAATTGATATTCCATCAATTCCTGGAGCCTTGTTTTTCACCAATGCCTTCAGAGAAGCTTGGGCTTCTTCCTTCAGCACCTTCAGTTCCTGATCATATGCCAGCTCTTGAAATGGTTGAGTATCAACTAATTCTTTTTGGTATAATGCTCTGTGTATTTCTTCCATATTCTTTTGATGCCTCCTGTGTCATTTAATATTTTCCCCATGGAATCCTTCACTATTGCAACTCGAAGCTTGAATTTTTTCTTCAGTTCTTTCAGCTTGAGAAAGGCTGAGCATGTTCTTCCCTTTTGGTTTTCCATCTCCAGCTCTTTGCACATGTCATTATAATACTTTGTCTTCTCGAGAGGCCCTTTGAAATCTTCTGCTCAGTTCTTTTACTTCATCAATTCTTCCTTTTGCTTTAGCTACTCGACATTCGAGAGCAAGTTTCAAAGTCTCCTCTGACATTCATCTTGGTCTTTTCTTTCTTTCCTGTCTTTTCAGTGACCTCTTGCTTTCTTCATGTATGATGTCCTTGATGTCATCCCACAACTTGTCTGGTCTTCGGTCAACAGTGTTCGATGCATCAAATCTATTCTTGAGATGGTCTCTAGATTTAGGTGGGATATACTCAAGGTCATATTTTGGATCTCATGGACTTGCTCTGATTTTCTTCAGTTTCAGCTTGAACTTGCATATGAGCAATTGATGGTCTGTTCCACAGTCTGCCCCTGGCCTTGTTCTGACTGATGATATTGAACTTTTCCATCATCTCTTTCCACAGATGTAGTCAATTTGATTTTTTGTGTGTTCCATCTGGTGAGGTCCATGTGTATAGTCACCGTTTATGTTGGTGAAAGAAGGTATTTGCAATGAAGAAGTAGTTGGTCTTGCAAAATTCTTTCATTTGATCTCGGGCATTGTTTCTATTGCCAAGGCCATATTTTCCAACTCCTGATCCTTCTTTGTTTCCGACTTTCACATTCCAATCGCCAGTAATTATCAATGCATCTTGATTGCATGTTCGATCAATTTCAGACTGCAACAGCTGATAAAAATCTTCTGTTTCTTCATCTTTGGCCGTAGTGGATGGTGCGTAAATTTGAATAATAGTCGTATTAACTGGTCTTCCTTGTAGGCATATGGATATTATCCTATCACTGACAGCGTTGTACTTCAGGATAGATCTTAAAACTTTTTTTTTGATGGTGAATGCAACACCATTCCTCTCCAAGTTTTCATTCCCAGCATAGTAGACTATATGATTTTCTGATTCAAAATGGCCAATACCAGTCGATTTCAGCTCACTAATGCCTAGGATATCGATGTTTATGTGTTCCATTTCATTTGTGATGATTTCCAATTTTCCTAGATTCATACTTCATACATTCCTGGTTCTGATTATTAATGGATGTTTGCAGCTGTTTTTTCTCATTTTGAGTCGTGCCACATCAACCAATGAAGGTCCCGAAAGCTTACTCCATCCATGTCATTAAGGTCGACTCTACTTTGAGGAATCAGCTCCTCCCCAGTCATCTTTTAAGTGCCTTCCAACCTGGGGGGCTCATCTTCCAGCACTATGTCAGACAATGTTCTGCTGCTATTCATAAGGTTTTCACTGGCTAATGCTTTTCAGAAGTAGACTGCCGGGTCCTTCTTCCTAGTCTGTCTTAGCCTGGAAGCTCAGCTGAAACCTGTCCTCCGTGGGTGACCCCGCTGGTATTTGAATAACAGTGGCATAGCTTCCAGCATCACAGCAACACACAAGCCCCCACAGTACGACGAACTGACAGGCATGTGGGGGTAGAAATGATATACATGAGGTAATTATAGTACCTAGCTAATATGTATGAAGAGAAATGGGGAACCACTTTACTATGGGAGTTAATCTTGAAGGTGTTAGCATAGAAGGACAGAATATAATTATGGAGATTGAAAAAATTTTTGGCATCAGGGCTATCGACAATGATTTGCAATTTGATGATTTGCCAAGGACACCTGAAGCTGGCTTTTTAAAGTATATGTTTTAAGGTGTTGTATCAGGTTTCTACTACGCCTGTAACAAATTACCACAAATGTAGTGCTTAAAACACCCCAAAATTATTAAGTTCTCTAGGCTGACAATCTGACATAGGTCTCACTGGGCTAAAATAAAAGTGTCAGTATGGTTGCATTTCTTTCGGAGGTTCTAATCTTTTCTAGAATCTAGAGGCCACCCATTTTCCTTGGATCCTGACTGTCCTCCTAAATCTCCAAAGTCAGCTTCATTGTGTATCTTTGACCATTTTTCCATTACTACATCTCCCTATTTCTCTTCTGCCTCTCTCTTCCACCTTTAAGGATACTTGCAATTATGGTGTGCTCACCTGGATATTACAGGATAATCTTCCTATTTTAAAGTTAGATGATTAACAACCTTAATTTTGTCCATAACCTTAATTATACTTATTGGAAATTATAAATTCTTCAGATATAGATTGAAATGATAAATACTTTAGATATAGATTTTGGCTTCTTTCTCCAAAGTCTCTCCAACTACAATATTTGAGGCTTACAGACTATGTGATCCATTGACATAATATCCCATAAACATTCCCTGGGACACAATACCTATTTGTGTGCAAAAGAAGTGCGAAATTGTTGTCCTGATCTCAGTCTATTGATATTACCATATATTCCATCACCCATAAGCAGCCAACCTGATAGTAAAGAGTAGAGATAGATATATGCTCTTGAATAGACTCTACCCATGGAAACTTTTGCACAACAGAACACAATGTTGCGTGGTCCTACATCATCCTCACAAATGCAGGCTTCTTCAAGTTCATTGTTATGTCTATCATGTTAATCCATCGCACCAAGCGTCTCCCTCATCCTTGTTTTAACTCTGCTTTGCCAGATATGATGTTCTATTCTAGCTATGGGTCCCTTTTAATGATGTGTCCAAAGCATGCAAGTCAGAAAATGCTCTGTTGTAATCCATAGCGTTTTAACTGAATGATTTTCAGAAATAGATCACCTTTCTTCCTAATCTTAGTATAGAAGCTCTGTTGAAACCTGTCCCTCACAGGCAGAATGGATTTCTCCTGCCTGTATGGTATGTTGTTTGTTGTTAGGTGTTATCAAACTGGCTCCCATTCATAACAATCCTATGTACAACAGAAAAAAATAATATACTGTCTGGTCCTGCAGCATCCTCACAACGGTTGTTATACTTGAGCCCATCATTGCAGCCACTGTGTCAATCCATCTCGTTGAGGGTCTTCCTCTCTTTAGACACCCTGTACTTTACGAAGCATGATGGCCTTCTCCAGGGACTGACCCCTCCTGATAATATGTCCGAAATATGTGAGACGTAGCCTCACCATCCTTGCTTCTAAGGAGAATTCTGGTTGCACCTCTTCCAAGATTTATTTGTTCTTTTGGCAGTCCCTGTATATTCAGTATTCTTTTCCAACACCACAACTCAAGGGCGTCAATTCTTCAGTCTTCCTTTTTCATTGTCTAGCTTTCCCATGTGTAGGAGGCAACTGAAAACACCATGGCTTGGGTTAGGTGCACCTTAGTCTTCAAGATAAAACCTTTGCTTCTCAACACTTTAAAGAGGTCTTTTGTAGCAGATTTGCTCAATGCCATACATCTTTTGATTTCTTAACTGCTGCTTCCATGGGTGTTGATTTTGAATCCAAGTAGAAGGAAATTAATGACAACTTCAATCTTTTCTCCATTTATCATGATGCTGCTTATTGGTCCAGTTGTGAAGATCTTTATTTTCTTTATGTTGAGGTATAATCCTTACTGAAGGCAGTGGTCTTTGATCTTCATCAGTAAGTGGACTTTCAGCAAGCAAGGTTGTGTCATCTGCATAACACAGGTTTAATGAGTCTCCCTGCAATCCTGATACCACATTTCTTTATATAGTCCAGCTTCTTGGATTATTTGATCAGCATACAAATTGAATAAGTGTGGTGAAATGATATAGCCCTGATACATAACTTTACTGACTTAAGACCACGCAGTATCCCCTTGTTCTATTCAAATGACTGCCTCTTTATCTATGTGTTCTGGAATTCCCATTCTTCCCAGTGTTCAATAATTTGTTACAGTTTACACAATTGAATGCCTCTGCATAGTCAACAAAACACAAGTAAACCTCTTTCCTGTGTTCTCTGCTTTCAGCCAGAATTCATCTGACATCAGTTACGAGATCCTTGGTTCCAGGTCCTCTTCTTGAATCTGTCTTGAATTTCTGGCAGTTCCCTGTCAATATACTGCTGCAGCTGCTATTGAATGATCTTCAGCAAAATTTTATTGTGTGTGATATTAACCATATTGTTCGATAATTTCTCTGTCTAGTTTGATCACCTTTCTTGGGAATAAACATAAATATAACTCTCTTCCGGTGGGTTGGCCAGGTAACTGTCTTCCAAATTTCTTGGCATAAATGAGTGAGCACTTCCAGTGCTACATCTGTTTGTCAAAACATCTCATTTGGTATATTGTCAATTCCTGGAGCCTTTTTTGCCAGCTCTTTCAGTGTAGCTTGGACCTCTTCCCTTCGGCCATCAGTTCCCGATCACATGCTACCCAAAATGGTTGGTATAGTGACTCTGTGTATTTCTTCCATCTCCTTTTGGTCTTTCCTGCGTCTTTTAATATTTTCCTGTAGAATCCTTCAGTATTTCAACTCAAGAATTGAACTTTTTCTTCAGTTCTTTCAGCTTGAGAAATGCAGAACATGCTCTTCCCTTTTGGTTTTCCAGCTCTAGGTCTTTGCACATGTCATTATAATACTTTAATTTGTCTTCTCCTGCTCCCTTTTGAAATCTTTTTAATTCTTTTACTTCATCATTCCTTCAGTTCCCTTTAAATACATTAAGAGCAAGTTTCAGAGTCTCTTCTGACATCCATTTTGGTCTTTTCTTTTTTTTTTTCTGTCTTTTTAATAACCTCTTGCTTTGTTCATGTATGATGTCCTTGATGTCATTCGACAACTCGTCTGGCCTTCGGTCATTAGTGTTCAATGTGTCAAGTCTATTCTTGAAATGGTCTCTAAATTTAGGTGGGATATATTCAAGGTCGTGCTTTGGATCTCGTGGACTTGTCCTAATTTTCTTCCATTTCAACTTGAACTTGCATATGAGCAATTGATGGTCTGTTCCACAGTCACTATATATGGTATACAGCATGGGAAAATAAAACCATCCTCCAATAATCCACTGTATGTTTCACTCCTACATTCTGTGGGACCTGATGCTTCAAGGTTGCAGCATCTCAGGAGCTTTCCAGGTGAACTAACTTACTTTTTTCTGTATTCTTCCTTAAGTGGTTGCGATGTTCTCTCTTCAGTTAAGTCAGTTACCTATTATTATGTTTTGAAAAATATATGAAACTCTTTCAGAAACTGGCATTTCCCAGGGGTTTTTTTTGGTCATCATGGACTAAGTGGTAATTTTCTTTTTTTTAACTTTTAACAAACAAAAGAGATGAAACAAGTTTTTATGGATAGCTCATCATATTTAACAGAAAATGGTATTCTTTATTTTTAAATCTGAATTTATACTTTTCTTCTCTATAGAACAAAGCCATAAAAAGAAGAAAACAGGAGGCGGGGCCAAGATGGCGGAGTAGGTGGACACTACCGCGGATTCCTCTTGCAACAAAGACTCTGAAAAACAAGTGAATCGATCACACACATAACAATCTACGAACTCTGAACAACAAACACAGATTTAGAGACGCAGAATGAACAAATACAGGGAGGCAGCGATTGTTTTCAGAGCCTGGAGCCAGCGTACCAGTCAGGTGACCTTCGGAGCCCGACTCGGGCCAGAGCCCAGGGGGGCTGGCGGCACAGACAAGGGGCCCAGCCCTAGCCCCCGAAATCATTCCGGGAGGGGGCCCAGCCGGTTCGAGCGGGCCGCGTGGTGGTGCAGCCGGTGGGAGAAGTCCCCGGGAGGCAGCGACTGGTCTTGGAGCGGGGAGAGCAGCATCCCAGCTGGGAAAAAAACATCATTTGGTTTCCCTTTCCTGCAATGAGCTCCCCAAATCTGCCCTTCACGAAGGGAAGGTTTCCTCTGGAGCCCTCTCTTGAGGTAGCCCTGTTCTGGAAGAGGAACGAGTATGCAGTGTTAGCATTAAGCTATTGTGAAGCCTCATTTTTGCCCAGGGAAAACAAAGCGCCTGGTGAAATCCTAAGAAACACTGTTGCTTTTCCACAGTTCAAAGCACGTAACTACACACTGTATTCCAAATAAAAGCACATAGAGGCAACATCAGCCTGCATGTTTCTCTGTGAAAGGGAGAACTCCCTGACTTCATCCAGTCCTCTGACCAAATAGACATAATGAGAGAAACTTTTTTCCTTCCTCTTTCCTGCAATGAATTCCTCATTTGCTCTTGCAAACACAAGGCTTCTTCTAAAAAACTACATTGAAGTGGATTTATCCTTCCAGAGGGGCAACTACGTAGTATTAACTTTAAGAGATTGTGAAATCACCCAGGGAGAAAAAGGCTTTTTGTATTCTCTTTTCTGCCTGAACTCATTCAACTCACACTTGAGAAGCCAAGGTTTCCTAGCACAAACTGCATAACAGTAACCTCTGTCCTGGCAGAGGAAATCCTATGTAGTGTTGCCCTGTAAGCACAATGAGGCCCAGGGAAAACACAGTGCATAGTGAAATCCTAGCAAACCCATGTCTTTCCCCACTTGAATGCATATCAATTTCAGTTCTTTGTCAAGAAAAGAGCTCAGAAGCAACGACAAATTTTGTGTTTCTCAGTGAAAAAAGGAACACCCTGACATCATCCATTCCTACGACGAAAGCAGTTAAAATGAGAAAATCTTCACTTGGTTTCACTTTCCTGCAATGAGCTCGGCAAATCTACCCTTCAGGAAGGGAAGTTTTCCTCCTAAGAACTCCCTTGTGGTTGCCGTGTTCTGGAAGTGGAACCAGTATTCAGTGTTAGTGTTAACCTATTGTGAAGACTCATTTTTGCCCAGGGAAAACAAAGCACCTGGTGAAGTCCTAACAAACACAAGGCAAGACAAAAAGGCAAAAACGCAAAGCAAGGCAAAGCAAGGAAAAAGGCAAAAAGATAAAAAAGCAAAAAGGCAATGAAAGGAGAGGAAGAAAGGCTAAAAGGCAAAGTAAAAAGCAATGCAAAAAGGAAAACAGATAAGGCAAAAGTTAAAATGGAAAAATGGCAAGGAAAAAAGGCAAAAAGCCTAAAGACAAGAGAAAAAGGCAAAAAGGGAAAAAGCAAGGCAAAAATGCAAGGAAGGTAAAGAGGAAAAAAGCAAAAAGGAAAAAGCAAACAAGTAAAAAGGAAAAAGCAAACAAGTAAAAAGGAAAAAAGGCAAGGTAAAAAGAAAAAAGCAAAAAAGGTAAGGCAAAAAACAATAAAGGCAAGGAAAAAGGCAAAAAGGCAAGGCAAAAGGGCAAAAAGGCAACAAGATAAGGCAAAAAAGAAAAGAGGCAAGGAGGGAAAAACTCAAAAAGACAAGGCAAAAAGTCAGAAAGTCAAAAGACAAGTCAAGGCAAAAAGGCAAAAAACAACACAAGACAAAAAGGGAAAAATGCACTGCAAGGCAAGGGAAGGAAAAAGGTAAAACACTAAAAAGACAAAAAGGCATTGAAAGGAAAAGAATGAAGGCTAAAAGGCAATGGAAAAATGCAAAAAGGAAAAGAGAAAAGGCAAAAGTGGAAATGGAAAAAAGGCAAGGAAAACAGGCAAAAACTCAAAAAAGACAAGGGAAAAAGGCAAGGCAAAAAGACAAGACAAGGCAAGGTAAAAAGGCTAAAAAGGAAAAAGTGTAGACAAAAAGGCAAAAAGGAATTAAGGCAAAGAAAAAAAGGCAAATGCAAGGCAAAAGGGCAAAAAGGAAAAAAGGCAAAGAGGGAAAAAGTAAAAAAGACAAGGCAAGAAGCTAAAAAGGAAGGCAAAAAAGGAAAAGGGAAGGCAAAAAGGCAAGGTAAAAGGACAAAAAGGCACTGTAAAAAGGCAAAAAGGGAAGGCAGACAGGTAAAAAGGCAAGGCAAAAAGGCATTAAAAAAGGCAAGGTTAAAAGGGAAAAAGTCAAGGCAACACAAAAGGCAAAAATGAAAGGCCAAAAGAGAAAAAGATAAAAAGACAAGGGAAAAGGCAAAAAAAAAAAAAAAAAGGCAAAATTCAAAAGGCAAGTCAAGGCAAAAAGGCAAAAACACAAGGCAAGACTTAAAGGCAAAAACGCAAAGCAAGGCAAGGCAAAGGTAAAGGCAAAAAGGTTAAAAAGTAAAAAGAAAAAAGGCAATGAAAGGAAAGGATTAAAGGCTAAACGTCAAAGCAAAAAGGCAAAAGGCAATGCAAAAATGCAAAAAGGAAAAGAGATAAGGCAAAAGTTAAAATGGAAAAAAGGCAAAAATCCAAAAAGAAAAGGCAAAAAGACAAGGTATAAAGGCAAAAAAGCAAAAAGGGAAAAGGGAAGGGAAGAGAAAAAAAGGAAAAAAGGCAAGGCAAAAAGAAAAAAGGCAAAAACATAAGGCAGAAGGAAAAAAGGTAAGGAAAAAAGGCAAAAAGATAAAAAGTCAAAAGGCAAGACAAAAGGTAAAATGCAACCCAAAAAGGGAAAGAGGCAAGGCAATACAGTAAAAAGACAAAAAGGGAAGACAAACCGGTAAAAAGGCAAAAAGGCAAATAATAAAGGCAAAAAGGCAAGGTAAAAAGGGAAAGAGTCAAGGCAAAAAGGAAAGAAAAAAGGCAAAAAGACAAGGGAAAAAGGCAAAAAGACAAGGAGATAGGCAAAAAGGTAAAAAGTCAAAAGGCAAGTCAAGACAAAAAGGCAAAACCACAAGGCAAGATAAAAAAGGCCAAAATGCAAGGCAAGGCAAGGCAAGGAAAAGGTAAAAAAAGTAAAAAGGCAAAAAGGCAATGCAAGGAAAGGAATAAAGGCTAAAAGACACAGCAAAAAGGCAATGAAGAATGCAAACAGGAAAAGAGATAAGACAAAAGTTAAAATGCAAAAAAGGCAAGGAAAAAAAGCCAAAAAGATGAGGGAAAAAAGCAAAAAGGGAAAAAGGCAAGGAAAAAAGGCAAGGCAAGACAAGGTAAAAAGGCAAAAAAGGGAAAAACAAAACAAAAAGACAAAAAAGCAAAAAGGAAAAAAGGCAAGGCAAAAAGAAAAAAGGAAAAATGGCTAAAAGATGAGGAAAAAAGGAAAAAAGGCAAAGAAGGAAAAAGTAAAAAAGAATGCAAAAAGCTAAAATGGAAGGGAAAAGGGATGGCAAAAAGGCAAGGCAAAAAGGCAAGGCAAAAGGACAAAAGGCAAAAAAATAAGGCAAAGGGAAAAAAGACAAAGAGGCAAAAAGTCAAAAGACAAGGCAAAAAGGGAAAATGAAACGCAAAAAGGGAAAAGGGCACAAAGGCAAATCATAAAGGCAAAAAGGCACTGGAAAACGCAAGGGAAAAAGGGAAGAAGTCAAGGCAAAAAGGCAAGACAAAAGGCAAAAAGGAAAGGGAAAAAGGCAAAAAGACAAGGGAAAAAGGCAAGGCAAGGCAATGTAAAAAGGCAAAAAAGAAAAAGACAAAGCAAAAAGATAAAAGGCCAGGCAAAAAGAAAAGAGGCAAAAATTCAAGGCAAAAAGGAATAAAGACAAGGAAAAAAGGCAAAAAGGCAAGGCAAAAGGCAAAAAGGCAAGACAAAAGATGAAAAGGCAAGGCAATACAGTAAAAAGGCAAAAAGGGAAGGCAAACCGGTAAAAAGGCAAAAAGGCAATGATAAAGGCAAGGGGAAAAGGGAAAAAGTCATGACAAAAAGGCAACACAAAAGGCAAAAAGGCATGGCAAAAAGACAAAAAGACAAGGGAAACAGGTAAAAACAAGGCAAAAAGTCAAAGAGTCAAAAGTCAAGTCAAGGCAAAAAGGCAAAAACACCACTCAGACAAAAAGGCAAGGGAATACCGTAAAAAGGCAAAAAGGGAAGGAAAACCAGTAAAAAGGCAGAAAGGCAAATCATAAAGGCAAAAAGGAAAGGGAAAATGACAAGAGAAAAAGGCAAAAAGACAAGGCAAGGCAAAAAGACAAGGCAAGAAAAAAGGTAAAAATGCAAAGCAAGGCAAGGCAAGAAAAATGGCAAAAAAGATAAAAGGCCAAAAGGCAACATGAGGAAAGGAATAAAGGCTAAAAGGCAAAACAAAGAGGCAAAATGGCAATGCAAAAATGCAAAAACGAAAAGAGATAAGACAAAAGTTAAAATGGAAAAAAGGCAGTAAAAAAAGAAAAGGGAAAAGGCAAGGCAAAAAAGAATAAAGGAAAAGGGAAGGCAAAAAGCAAAAACGCAAGGCAAAAAAGAAAAAGGCAAGACAAAAGGACAAAAAGGCAAAAAGATAAGACAAACGGAAAAAAGGCAAAGGGGCAAAAAGTTCAAAGGCAAGGCAAAAAGGTAAAATGCAAGGCAAAAAGCAAAAACAGCAAGGGAATATGGTAAAAAAGCAAAAAGGGAAGGCAAATCAGTAAAAAGACAAAAAGGCAAGTCATAAAGGCAAAAAAGGAATGAAAAAGGCAAGCTTAAAAGGGAAAAGTCTAGGCAAAAAGGCAAGACAAAAGGCAAAATGGAAAAGGCTAAATGACAAAGGGAAAAGGCAAAAAGACAAGGAAAAAGCAAAAAGGCAAAAAGAAAAGGGAAAAAGGCAAGGCAAGGTAAAAACACAAAAAAGGAAAGAGGCAAAGCAAAAATGCAAAAATGCCAGACAAAAAGAAAAAAGGCAAAAAGACAAGGCAAAAAGGAATAAAGGCAAGGAAAAAATGCAAAAGGTAAGGCAAAAGGACAAAAAGGCAAAAATATAAGGCAAACAGAAAAAAGGCAAAGTGGCAAAAAGTCAAAAGACAAGGCAAAAAGGTAAAATGCAATGAAAAGGGAAAAGGCAAAAAAGCAAGACAAAAAGGCAAAAAGGCAAGACTATATGGTAAAAAGGCAAAAAGGGAAGGCAAACCGGCAAAAAGGCAAATCATAAGGGCATAAAGGCAATGAAAAAGGCAAGGTAAAATGGGAGAAAGAAAGGCAAAAAGGCGAGACAAAAGGCAAAAAGATAAGCGAAAAGGGCAAAAAGACCAGGGAAAAAGGCAAAAAGGCAAGGCAAGACAAGGTAATGAGGCAAAAAAGCAAAAGGGCAAAATAAAAACGCAAAAAAGCAAAAAGGAAGAAAACAAAGCAAAAAGGACTAAATGCAAGGAACAAAGGAAAAAAGGCAAGGCAAAAGGGCAAGAAGACAAAGACATAAGGCAAAAAGGAAAAACGGCAAAGAGGGAAAAAGTCAAAAAGACAAGGCAAAAGGCAAAAAGGGAAGGCAAAAAGGCAAGACAAAAAGGCTAGGCAAAGGAACAAAAATGCTAAAAGATAAGGCAAAAGAAAAAATGCATAGTGGCAAACAGTGAAAAGACAAGGCTAAAAGGTTAAATGCAACAAAAAGGCAAAAGGCAAGACAAGAAGGCCAAAGGCAAGGCAATACGGTAAAAAGGCAAAAAGGGAAGACAAAGTTTTAAAAAACGAAAAGGCAAATCATAAAGGCAAAAGGCAAGTAAAATGGGAAAAAGTCAAGGCAAAAAGGCAAGACAAAAGGCAAAAAAAGGGAAAAATGCAAAAACAAAAAAGCAAAAAGACCAGGCAAAAAGGGAAAAAGGAAAGGCAAGACAAGGTAAAAAGGCAAAAAAGCAAAAGGGCAAACCAAAAAGGCAGAAAAGCAAAGACAAAAAAAGCAAAGAAAAAAGCAAGGCAAAAAAGAATAAAGCAAGGAAAAAAGCAAAATGTCAAGGGAAAAGGGCAAAAAGGCAAAAAGATAAGGCAAAAAGGCAAAGAGGCAAAAATTCAAAAAGACACGGCAAAGGTAAAATGGAAGGCAAAAAAGGGAAGACAAAAAGGGAAAAAGCCAAGGGAAACAGGCAAAAAGGCAAGGAAAAAGGACAAACAGGCAACAAGATAAGGCAAGCGGAAAAAAGGCAAGGAGGCCAAGAGTCAAAAGAAAATATAAAAAGGTAAAATGCAAGGCAAAAAGGGAAAAGGCAAAAAGGCAAAAAGACAACACAAACGGAAAAAAGCAAAGTGGCAAAAAGTCAAAAGACAAGGCAAAAAGATAAAGTGCAACGAAAAGGGAATAGGCAAAAAGGCAAGACAAAAAGGCAAAAAGGCAAGGCACTACACTAAAAAGGCAAAAAGGGAAGGCAAACTGGCAAAAACACAAAAAGGCAAATCATAAAGGCAAAAAGGCCATGAAAAACGCAAGGTAAAACGGGAAAAAGTCAAGGCAAAAAGACAAGAGAAAAGGCAAAAAGAAAGGGAAAAAGGCCAAAAGTAAGAGGGAACAAAGCAAAAACACAAGAAAAAAGGCGAAAAGGCAAAAAGGGAAAAAGGCAAGGCAAGATAAGGTAAAAAGGCAAAAAGCAAAATGGCAAAACAAAAAGGCAAAAAACCAAAGAGGAAAAAAGGCAAAGCAAAAAGAAAAAAGGCTAGGCAAAAAGGAATAAAGGCAAGGAAAGAAGGTAAAAAGACAAGGCAAAAGGGCCAAAAGATAAAAAGATAAGACAAAAAGGAAAAAGAGGCAAAGAGGGAAAAAGACAAAAAGACACGGCAAAAAGCTAAAACGGTAGGCAAAAAAGGGAAGACGAAAAGGCAAGGCAAAAAGGAATAAAGGCAAGGCAAAAAGGAAAAGGCAGGGCAAAAGGGCAAAAAGGCAAAGACACAAGGAAAAAAGGAAAAGAGAGAAAAAGTCAAAAGACAAGGTAAAAAGCTAAATGGAAGGCCAAAAAGGGAAAAAGGGAAGGCAAAAAGGCAAGGAAAAAAGGCAAAAAGGCAAGGCAAAAGGACAAAAAGGCCAAAAGATAAGGCAAATGGAAAAAAGGCAAAAAGGCAAAAGACAAGGCAAAAAGGTAAAATGCAAGGCAAAAACGGAAAAGGCAAAAAGGCAGGACAAAAAGGCCAAAAGGCAAGGAAATATGGTAAAAAGGCAAAAAGGGAAGCCAAACCGGTAAAAAGGCAAATCATAAAGGCAAAAAAGCAATGAAAAAGGCACGGTAAAACGTGAAAAAGAAATGCAAAAAGGCGAGACAAAAGGCAATAAGAAAAGGGAAAAAGGCAAAAAGACCAGGGGAAAAGGCAAAAAGGGAAAAAGGCAAGGCAAGACAAGGTAATGAGGCAAAAAAGAAAAACGGCAAAATAAAAAGGAAAAAGGCAAAGCAAAAATGACTAAAGGCAGGGAAAAAAGGCAAAAAGGCAAGGCAAAAGGGCAAAAAGGCAAAGACATAAGGCAAAAAGGAAAAAAGGCAAAGAGGGAAAAAGTCAACAAGACACGGCAAAAAGCCAAAACGGAAGGCTAAAAGGGAAAAAGGCAAGGGAAACAGGCAAAAAGGCAAGGCAAAAGGACAAAAAGGCAAAAAGATAAGGCAAACGGAAAAAAGACAAAGAGGCAAACGTCAAAAGAAAAGTCAAAATGGTAAAATTCAAGGCAAAAAGGGAAAAGGCAAAAACATAAGGCAAAGAGGGAAAGTCAAAAGACAAGACCAAAAGCTAAAACGGAAGGCAAAAAAAGGCAAAAAGGGAAGGCAAAAAGGTAAGGCTAAAAGGGAAAAAGGCAAGGCAAAAAGGCAAGGCAAATGGACAAAAAGACCAAAAGATAAGTCAAACGGAAAAAAGGTAAAGAGGCAAACAGTCAAAAGACAAGGCAAAAAGGTTAAATGCAAGCCAAAAAGGGAAAAGGCAAAAAGGCAAGACAAAAGGCCAAAAGGCAAGGCAATACACTAAAAAGGCAAAAAGGGAAGGCAAACCAGTAAAAAGGCAAATCATAAAGCCAAGAAGTCAATGAAAAAGGCAAGGTAAAACGGGAAAAAGTCAAGGCAAAAAGGAAAGAGAAAAGGAAAAAAGGCAAAAAGGCAAAAAACAAGAAAAAAGGCAAAAAGATCCAGGAAAAGGCAAAAAGGGAGAATGCCAAGGCAAGACAAGGTAAAAAGGCAAAAATCAAAACAGCAAAAAAAAAAAGGAAAAATGTCCAAGCAAAAAGAAAAAAAGCAAGGCAAAAAGGAATAAAGGCAAGGAAAAAGGCAAAAAGGGAAGGCGAAAGGGCAAAAAGGCAAAAAAGATAAAGCAAACAGAAAAAAGGCAAAGAGGCAAAAAGTCAAAAGGCAAGGCAACAAGGTAAAATGCAACGAGAAAGGGAAAAGGCAAGGCAATATGGTAAAAAGGCAAAGAGGGGAAGGCAAACCGATAAAAAGGCAAATCATAAAGGCAAAAAGGGAAGGAAAAAGGCAAACTAAAATGGGAAAATGTCAAGGCAAAAAGAAAAGGGAAAAAGGCAGAAACACAAGAAAATGGCAAAAACACCAGGGAAAAAGGCAAAAAGGGGAAAAGGCAAGTCTAGGTAAAAACGGAAAAAACAAAACGACAACACAAAAAGGCAAAAAATCAAAGAGGAAAAATGGCAAAGAAAAAAGGCAAGGAAAAAAGGAATAAAGGCAAGGAAAAAAGGCAAGGGAAAAAGTCAAAAAGGCAAACGAAAAAAGGCAAAGAGGCAAGGTAAAAAGGCAAAAAGATAAGGCAAAAAGGAAAAAAGGCAAAGACAGAAAAAGTGAAAAGACAAGGAATAAAGCTAAAACGGAAGGCAAAAAGAGAACGCAAAAAGGGAAGGCAAAAGGGCAAAACGGGAAAGTAAAAGGACTAAAAGGCAAAAATTAAGGAAAACGGAAAAAGGGCAAAGTGGCAGAAAGTCAAACGACAAGGCAAAAAGGTAAAACGCAATGAAAAAGGAAAAGACAAAAAGGAGGAAAGGCAAGGCAAGATAAGGTAAAAAGGCAAAAAAGCATAAAGGCAAAAAACCAAACACAAAAAAATGCAAGGCAAAAAAAAGGCAAGGCAAAAAGGCGATGTCAAAAGGCGATAAGAAAAGGCAAAAAGGGAAAAAGGCAAGGCAAGACAAGGTAAAAAGGCAAAAAAGCAAAACGGCAAAACAAAAAGGCAAAAAGCAGAGACAAAAAATGCAACGCAAAAAGAAAAAGAGAAAAAAGGAAGGCAAAAAGGCTCACTCTAAAAGAGAAAAAGTCAAGGAAAAAGGCAAAAGGCAAAAAGAAAAGGAAAATGTGAAAAAGACAAAGGAAAAGGCAAAAACTCAAGAAAAAAGGCAAAAAGACCACGGAAAAAGGCAAAAAGGGAAAAAGCAAGGCAACAGAACATAAAAAGGGAAAAAAAACAAAACGGGAAAACAAAAAGGCAAAAAAGCAAAAAGGAATAAAGGCAAGGCAAAAAGGAATAAAGGCAAGGAAAAAGGCAAGGCAAAGGGCAAAAAGGCAAAAAGATAAAGCAAAAAGGAAAAGAGGGAAAAAGTCAGAAAGACAAGGCAAAGAGCTAAAACGGAAGGCAAAAACGGAAAAAAGCAAGGGAAACAGGCAAAAAGGCAAGGCAAAAGGACAAAAAGGCCAAAGGTAAGGCAAACGGAAAAAAGACAAAGAGGCAAAATGTCAAAAGACAAAGCAAAAAGGCAAAATGCAAGGCAAAAAGGGAAAAGGCAAAAACAGAACGCAAAAAGGCAAATGGCGGGGCAAGATGGCGGACTAGGTGGACGCTACCGCGGATCCCTCTTGCAACAAAGACTCAGAAAAACAAGTGAATTGATCACATGCATAACAATCTATGGACTCTGAACAACAAACACAGACTTAGAGACAGAGAACGAACAAATACGGGGAGACAGTGATTGTTTTCAGAGCCAGGAGCCAGCGTACCAGTCAGATGACCTTCGGAGCCCGATTTGGGGCAGAGCCCAGGGGGGCAGACGGCACAGACAAGGGGCCCAGCCCTAGCCCCCGAACTCATCCCGGGAGGGAGCCCAGCCAGTTGGCGCGGGCGGCGTGGCGGCGCAGCCAGTGGGAGAAGTCCCCGGGAGGCAGCGACTGGTCTTGGAGCGGGGAGAGCAGCGTCCCAGCCGGGGAGCCGTACTGCCGGGATTTTGGCGGGGAGCGGGCGTGGCGCGAACGCGGGGACCAGCTACATTCCCCTGAATTGACCCCGGGGGGGGCCCTGCCGTTCGGGCGGGCGGCATGCACCCAGTTTGCGGGAGCAGCGCGGCGCGCCGGAGGGAGAAGTCCCCGGGAGGTAGTGACCGGTCTTGGAGCGGGGAGAGCAGCGTTCCAGCCGGGGAGCCGTCCCGCCGGGATTTTGGCGGGCGCGGGTGGGGCGTGAGCACGGGGTGCAGCTCCATCCCCCTGAATTGACCCTGGGGAGGTCCCAACCGGTTCGCGCGGGCTCAGCCGGTTCGCGCGGGCGGCGTGGCGGCGCAGCCAGTGGAAGAAGTCCCCGGGAGGCTGTGACTCATCTTGGAGCGGGGAGAGCGGTGTCCCAGCCGAGATGCGCAGTCGCGGCTCAGGCACGGGGAGCTGCTCCGCTCTCCTGAGCTGACCCCGGGGGGGAGCCCACCCGGTTCACGGGAGCGGCGCGCGACGCGGCTGGCGGGACTGGGAGTCCCCGGGAGGCAGCAACTGATTTTGGAGTCGGGAGTGCACCGTCCCAGTAGGGGAGCCTTAACCTTGGGGGCGGGGCTGACAGCGGAGGATCTGACCGTGACTCCAGCGGGCCAGACACCCCCAGGGGTAAATCTCCACACAGCCAGTACATATAGGCGACGCACCCCGCGGAAATCTCAGATATAAGAGTCATTCCAAGTAACGCAAACAACTCTGGCTATATTCTGAGGTGCTACACTCCTAGCTCTCTGATCCCTCCCCCAAGCTCCCCAGGTGGCTCCATTAACATCCGAATAGCCTGA
Organism: Loxodonta africana; assembly: GCF_030014295.1. Classification (NCBI taxonomy): domain Eukaryota; kingdom Metazoa; phylum Chordata; class Mammalia; order Proboscidea; family Elephantidae; genus Loxodonta; species Loxodonta africana. The sequence continues at coordinate 647,009 of NW_026974887.1, forward strand.
GCCAGAGAGAGAACTCTGATAGGGTCCGACTGCATTTTTTTTTAGCGGATTTTCTGGAAAAACTAGTTTCCCAGTGTTGGCTCGGAGACAGCAGTCCATATCAAACCACATAAAGAAACAGACCATGACAGCTTCTCCAACCCCCCAAACAAAAGAATCAAAATCTTTCCCAAATGAAGATACAATCCTGGAATTATCAGATACAGAATATAAAAAACTAATTTACAGAATGCTTAAAGACATCACAAATGAAATTAGGCAAACTGCAGAAAAAGCCAAGGAACACACTGATAAAACTGTTGAAGAACTCAAAAAGATTATTCAAAAACATAGTGGAAAAATGAATAAGTTGCAAGAATCCATAGAGAGACAGCATGTAGAAATCCAAAAGATTAACAATAAAATTACAGAATTAGACAATGCAATAAGAAGTCAGAGGAGCAGACTCGAGCAATCAGAATGCAGACTGGGACATCTGGAGGACCAGGGAATCAACACCAACATAGCTGAAAAAAAATCAGATAAAAGAATTAAAAAAATGAAGAAACCCTAAGAATCATGTGGGACTCTATCAAGAAGGATAACTTGCGAGTGATTGGAGTCCCAGAACACGGAGGGGGGACAGAAAACACAGAGAAAATAGTTGAAGAACTCCTGACATAAAACTTCCCTGACATCATGAAAGACGAAAGGATATCTATCCAAGATGCTCATCAAGCCCCATTTAAGACTGATCCAAAAAGAAAAACACCAAGACATATCATCATCAAACTTGCCAAAACCAAAGACAAACAGAAAATTCTAAAAGCAGCCAGGGAGAAAAGAAAGGTTTCCTTCAAGGGAGAATCAATAAGAATAAGTTCAGACTACTCAGCAGAAACCATGCAGGCAAGAAGGAAATGGGACGACATATACAGAGCACTGAACGAGAAAAACTGCCAACCAAGGATCATATATCCAGCAAAACTCTCTATGAAATATGAAGGAGAAATTAAGATATTTACAGATAAACACAAGTTTAGAGAATTTTCAAAAACCAAACCAAGGCTACAAGAAATGCTAAAGGAGATTGTTTGGTCAGATGCCCAATAATATCAGGTACCAGCACAATACAAGGTCACAAACCAGAACATCCTGATATCAACTCAAATAGGGAAAGCACAAAAACAAACAAATTAAGATTAATTCTAATAAATAAATAAATAAAATAATACACATAACGGAATCATGGAAGTCAATAGGTAAAAGATCACAATAATCAAAAAGAGGGACTAAATATAGGAGGCATTGAACTGCCAGATGGAGAGTGATACAAGGCGATATAGAACGATACAAGTTAGGTTTTTACTTAGAAAAATAGGGGTAAATAATAAGGTAACCACAAAAAGGTATAACAACTCTATAACTCAAGATAAAAACCAAGAAAAACGTAACGACTCAACTAACATAAAGTCAAACACTATGAAAATGAGGATCTCACAATTTACTAAGAAAAACGCCTCAGCACAAAAAAGTATGTGGAAAAATGAAATTGTCAACAACACACATAAAAAGGCATCAAAATGACAGCACTAAAAACTTATTTATCTATAATTACGCTGAATGTAAATGGACTAAATGCACCAATAAAGAGACAGAGAGTCACAGACTGGATAAAGAAACACGATCCATCTATATGCTGCCCACAAGAGACACACCTTAGACTTAGAGACACAAACAAACTAAAACTCAAAGGATGGAAAAAAATATATCAAGCAAACAATAAGCAAAAAAGAAGAGGAGTAGCAATATTAATTTCTGACAAAATAGACTTTAGACTTAAATCCACCACAAAGGATAAAGACGGACACTGTATAATGATAAAAGGGACAATTGATCAGGAAGACATAACCATAGTAAATATTTATGCACCCAATGACAGGGCTGCAAGATACATAAATCAAATTTTAACAGAATTGAAAAGCGAGATAGATACCTCCACAATTATAGTAGGAGACTTCAACACACCACTTTCGGAGAAGGACAGGACATCCAGTAAGAAGCTCAACAGAGACACGGAAGATCTAATTACAACAATCAAACAACTTGACCTCATTGACTTATACAGAACTCTCCACCCAACTGCTGCAAAATATACTTTTTTTTCTAGCACACATGGAACATTCTCTAGAATAGACCACATATTAGGTCATAAAACAAACCTTTGCAGAGTCCAAAACATCGAAATATTACAAAGCATCTTCTCAGACCAGAAGGCAATAAAACTAGAAATCAATAACAGAAAAACCAGGGAAAAGAAATCAAATACTTGGAAACTGAACAATACCCTCCTGAAAAAAGACTGGGTTATAGAAGACATCGAGGAGGGAATAAGGAAATTCATAGAAAGCAACGAGAATGAAAATACTTCCTATCAAAACCTCTGGGACACAGCAAAAGCAGTGCTCAGAGGTCAATTTATATCGATAAATGCACACATACAAAAAGAAGAAAGAGCCAAAAGCAGAGAACTGTCCCTACAACTTGAACAAATAGAAACTGAGCAACAAAAGAATCCATCAGGCACCAGAAGAAAACAAATAATAAAAATTAGAGCTGAACTAAATGAATTAGAGAACAGAAAAACAATTGAAAGAATTAACAAAGCCAAAAGCTGGTTCTTTGAAAAAATTAACAAAATTGATAAACTATTGGCTAGACTGACTAAAGAAATACAGGAAAGGAAACAAATAACCCGAATAAGAAACGAGAAGGACACATCACAACAGAACCAAATGAAATTAAAAGAATCATATCAGATTATTATGAAAAATTGTACTCTAACAAATTTGAAAACCTAGAAGAAATGGATGAATTCCTAGAGAAACACTACCTACCTAAACTAACACATTCAGAAGTAGAACAACTAAATAGACCCATAACAAAAAAAGAGATTGAAACGGTAATCAAAAAACTCCCAACAAAAAAAAGCCCTGGCCCGGACGGCTTCACTGCAGAGTACTACCAAACTTTCAGAGAAGAGTTAACACCACTACTTCTGAAGGTATTCCAAAGCTTAGGAAATGACGGAATACTACCCAACTCATTCTATAAAGCCACCATCTCCCTGATACCAAAACCAGGTAAAGACATTACAAAAAAAGAAAATTATAGACCTATATCCCTCATGAACATTGATGCAAAACTCCTCAACAAAATTCTAGCCAATAGAATCCAACAACACATCAAAAAAATAATTCACCCTGATCAAGTGGGATTTATACCAGGTATGCAAGGCTGGTTTAATATCAGAAAAACCATTAATGTAATCCATCACATAAATAAAACAAAAGTCAAAAACCACATGATCTTATCAATTGATGCAGAAAAGGCATTTGACAAAGTCCAACACCCATTTATGATAAAAACTCTTACCAAAATAGGAATTGAAGGAAAATTCCTCAACATAATAAAGGGCATCTATGCAAAGCCAACAGCCAATATCACTCTAAATGGAGAGAACCTGAAAGCATTTCCCTTGAGAACGGGAACCAGACAAGGATGCCCTTTATCACCGCTCTTATTCAACATCGTGCTGGAAGTCCTAGCCAGGGAAATTAGGCTAGACAAAGAAATAAAAGATATCCGGATTGGCAAGGAAGAAGTAAAGTTATCACTATTTGCAGATGACATGATTATATACACAGAAAACCCTAAGGAATCCTCCAGAAAACTACTGAAACTAATAGAAGAGTTTGGCAGAGTCTCAGGTTATAAAATAAACATACAAAAATCACTTGGATTCCTCTACATCAACAAAAAGAACACCGAAGAGGAAATAACCAAATCAATACCATTCACAGTAGCCCCCAAGAAGATAAGATACTTAGGAATAAATCTTACCAAGGATGTAAAAGACCTATACAAAGAAAACTACAAAGCTCTACTACAAGAAATTAAAAAGGACCTACGTAAGTGGAAAAACATACCTTGCTCATGGATAGGAAGACTTAACATAGTAAAAATGTCTATTCTACCAAAAGCCATCTATACATTTAACGCACTTCTGATCCAAATACCAATGTCATATTTTAAGGGGATAGAGAAACAAATCACCAATTTCATATGGAAGGAAAAGAAGCCCTGGATAAGCAAAGCACTACTGAAAAAGAAGAAGAATGTGGGAGGTCTCACTTTACCTGATTTCAGAAGCTATTATACAGCCACAGTAGTCAAAACAGCCTGGTACTGGTACAACAACAGGCACATAGAGGAATGGAACAGAATTGAGAACCCAGACATAGATCCATCCACGTATGAGCAGCTGATATTTGACAAAGGACCAGTGTCAATTAATTGGGGAAAAGACAGCCTTTTTAACAAATGGTGCTGGCATAACTGGATATCCATTTGCAAAAAAATGAAACAGGACCCATACCTTACACCATGCACAAAAACTAACTCCAAGTGGATCAAAGACCTAAACATAAAGACTAAAACAATAAAGATCATGGAAGAAAAAATTGGGACAACCCGAGGAGCCATAATACAAGGCATAAACAGAATACAAAACATTACCAAAAATGATGAAGAGAAACCCGATAACTGGGAGCTCCTAAAAATCAAACACCTATGCTCATCTAAAGACTTCACCAAAAGAGTAAAAAGACCACCTACAGATTGGGAAAGAATTTTCAGCTATGACATCGCCGACCAGCAACTGATCTGTAAAATCTACATGATTCTGTCAAAACTCAACCACAAAAAGACAAACAACCCAATCAAGAAGTGGGCAAAGGATATGAACACACATTTCACTAAAGAAGATATTCAGGCAGCCAACAGATACATGAGAAAATGCTCTTGATCATTAGCCATTAGAGAAATGCAAATTAAAACTCCGATGAGATTCCATCTCACACCAGCAAGGCTGGCATTAATCCAAAAAACACAAAATAATAAATGTTGGAGAGGCTGCGGAGAGATTGGAACTCTTATACACTGCTGGTGGGAATGTAAAATGGTACAACCACTCTGGAAATCTATCTGGCGTTATCTTAAACAGTTAGAAATAGAACTACCATACAACCCAGAAATCCCACTCCTAGGAATATACCCTAGAGATACAAGAGCCTTCATACGAACAGATATATGCACACCCATGTTTATTGCAGCACTGTTTACAATAGCAAAAAGCTGGAAGCAACCAAGGTGTCCATCAACGGATGAATGGGTAAATAAATTGTGGTATATTCACACAATGGAATACTACGCATCGATAAAGAACAGTGACGAATCTCTGAAACATTTCATAACATGGAGGAACCTGGAAGGCATTATGCTAAGCGAAATTAGTCAGAGGCAAAAGGACAAATATTTATAAGACCACTATTATAAGATCTTGAGAAATAGTAAACCTGAGAAGAACACATACTTTTGTGGTAACGAGGTGGGGAGGGAGGGAGGGTGGGAGAGGGTTTTTTATTGATTAATCAGTAGATAAGAACTGCTTTAGGTGAAGGGAAAGACAACACTCAATACATGGAAGGTCAGCTCAATTGGACTGGACTAAAAGGAAAGAAGTTTCCGGGATAAAATGAATGATTCAAAGGTCAGCGGAGCAAGCGCGGAGGTCTGGGGAACATGGTTTGCGAGGACTTCTAAGTCAATTGGCAAAATAATTCTATTATGAAATCATTCTGCATCCCACTTTGAAATGTGGCGTCTGGGGTCTTAAATGCTAACAAGCAGCCATCTAAGATGCAACAATTGGTCTCAACCCACCTGGAGCAAAGGAAAATGAAGAACACCAAGGCCACACGACAACTAAGAGCCCAAGAGACAGAAAGGGCCACATGAACCAGAGACCTACATCATCCTGAGACCAGAAGAACTAGTTGCTGCCCGGCCACAATCGATGACTGCCCTGACAGGGAGCACAGCAGAGGACCCCTGAGGGAGCAGGAGATCAATGGGATACAGACCCCAAATTCTCAAAAAAAGACCAAACTTAATGGTCTGACTGAGACTGGAGGAATCCCGGCGGCCATGCTCCCCAGACCTTCTGTTGACACAGGACAGGCACCATCCCCGAAGACAACTCATCAGAAATGAAAGGGACTGGTCAGTGGGTGGGAGAGAGACGCTGATGAAGAGTGAGCTAATTATATCAGGTGGACACTTGAGATTGTGTTGGCAACTCTTGTCTGGAGGGGGAATGGGAGGATAGAGAGAGAGGGAAGCTGGCAAAATTATCAAGAGAGGAGAGACTGAGAGGGCTGACTCAAGAGGGGGAGAGCAAGTGGGAGTAGGGAGTGAGATGTATGTAAACTTATATGTGACAGACTGATTGGATTTGTAAACGTTCACTTGAAGCTTAATAAAAGTTAATAAAAAATAAAAATAAATAAAAACTTAAGGAAGGAGAAGGGTCTTTCACTTCTTAAAATATGGCAGATGTTATGGGTTGAATTGTGTCCACCAAAAATACGTGTCAACTTGGCTAGACCATGATTCCCAGTATTGTGTGATGGTCCACCATTTTGTTGAGTGATTTTCCTACACACTGTAAACCCTACCTCTATGATGTTAATGAGGTAGGATCAGTGGCAGTTATGTTAATGAGGGAGGACTCAATCTAGAAGACTGGGTTGTGTTTTAAGTCAATCTCTTTTGAGATATAAAAGAGGAAGCAAGCAGAGAGACAGGGGACATCAGGCCACCAAGAAACAAGAGCCAGGAGAGTAGAGTATCCTATGGACCGGGGGTCCCTGTGCTTAGGATCTCTTGACTGGGGAATATTGATGACAAGGACTTTGCTCCAGAGCCAACAGAGGGAGAAGGCTTCTCCTGGAGCTAGCACCCTGAATTCGGACTTCTAGCCTTCTATGCTGTGAGAGAAAAAATTTCTCTATGTTAAAGCTGTCCATCCACTTGTGGTACTTCTGTTATAGCAGCACTAGCTAGCTGAGACAGCAGGTATATTGAAAAATACATCTCTGGCACAAAAAGCCTCAAATCTCTGAAAGAAATTAAAAATATACTTGTATTTTTTATACTTGTGTGGGTATACATATTTGTGTGTGTATATATATATGTATATATGAGCTCTGGTGGGTTTATATATATATGTGTATATATATATATACACACCTATATATGATTTCTGGTGGCACAGTGGTTAAGTGCTCTGATGCTAATCAAAAGGTAAGCAATTTGAACTCACCGGCCTATTCCACAGTAGAAAGGTGTGGCAGTCTGCTTCCAAAAAGATTTAGAGCCTTAGAAACCCTATGGGGCAATTCAACTCTGTTCTGTAGGGTCACTATGAGTTGGAATTGACTCAGGGGCAACTGGTTTGATTTGGTTATATATATATATATGCTGTAAGATGAATGATTGAGCTACTGGAAAAGTAAGAGAAATCTGCACTATCTAGAAAGATATTGTGAATGAGTCCTGGAAAAGGTCAATACAGGTAACAGACATGAAAAAGGCATTGATATAGGTATTGGACTTTACTAGGACTCATACAATGGGGAAAGGAAGCAAAATTAATTTCCGTGCACAGTGGTTAGTTATTGCACATGCAGAGATATCAGGCTGGGACCAGGAAAATTATTTTCTTAAAAAACCCAGTAAGAAAAACCTTCATCGAAGATAAATGAGGACGATGACTTCCCTTAACGATAAATGTCTGTGGAAGGGAAATAGAAAATCTTTTCTTAAAATTTCTATTCTCATTCCCACACTTAGATATATTTGGAAGTAAATTGCACACCATCATGTAACTTAAGTATCACCATCTCAAAATTGAGTTAACATAGAGTCGGAGTGATGAGCAGCCAGTTACTGAGCAACTGTGAAGGACAATTCTCTTATTAGGATGCAAATATAGAAAAAACTTCTAAACAATATTATCTCAGAATGAAATATCTCACATTATATGTTTAACAGTATTGCTCTGGGCAAATCTGCTACAAAAGACCTCCTTAAAGTGTTAAGAAGCAAAGATGTCACTTTGAAGACCAAGGTGTGCATGACCGAAGCTATGGTATTTTCAATGACCACATATGAATGTGAAAGCTGGACAATGAATTAGGTGTTGGTGAAGAATATTGAATATGCCAGTGACTTCCAGAAGAATGAACAAATCTATCTTGGAAGAAGTACAGCCAGAATACTTTTTTGGAGAAAGGGTACCAAGACTTTCTTTCTCATGCTTTGGATATGTTATCAGGAGGGATCAGTCCCTGGTGAAGGACATTATGCTTGATAAAGTAAAGGCTCAGTGAAAAAGAGGAAGACCCACAAAGACATGGGCTGACACAGTGACTACAATGAGCTCAAACATGGCAATGATTGTGAGGATGGCACAGGACCGGGCAGCTTCTTGCCCTGTTGTACATGGTGTCACTATTAAAAAAAAAAAAAAAAATTGCCATTGAGTCAATTCTGACTCATAGTTACGATGGCAACTAACAAAAACAACATATTTTTTTCTCAAGTATTGGGATGGGAAACAACCAAGGTAACAGAATCTTAATATATTGCCTAACGGAGACAAAAGTTCCTTTTCAAGTTAAATATCTGACCAGTAAAATTACTCAACAGCCCCATGGGAGTTGAGAGTAGATTGCATACCACCACGTAACTTAAATATCACCATCTCAAAATGTATTTAACATAGGGTCCAAGTGATGAGTAGTCAGTTACTGAGCAACTGTGAAGGACAATTCTCTTATTACAATTCAGATATAGACATAGATAAATTTCTAAACAATATGACTCCACGGGAGTGGAAAAGCAGAATACTGTTGACATCTTATATAGAGTTTAAATCATTTCTGGTTATCTTTTGGGAGAATGTCCCCACAGTTTTGTACTTAAAGGAATTGACAGTTCTCTACAGTGTGTGTTTGTAATTGGTAGACAGGAACACCAGTCTCCACAGGAGATTTCTTTTTCTTTTTTCCTTTTATTTCATTTAATCCCCTTGAGTCTTTTATGAGCAAACATTTTGCTATTGTGAAAAATGCTGCAATGAATATGGGTACTCATTTGTCTATTCATGTGACTGCTCTTATTTCTGTAAGACATATTCCTAGGAGTGGAATTGGTGGATCTTATGGTATTCTCTTTCTAGCTTTCTAAAGAAGTGCCATGTCGTTTCCCAAAATGGTCGTACCATTTTGCATTCCCACCGGCAGCACATAAGAGTTCCAGTCTCCCCACAAATTCTTCAACATTTGTTATTTTTTTTTTTTATTTACGCCAGTAATGTTGGGGTGAGATGGTAACTCATTGTAGTATCAGTTTCCAATTCTCTATTGGCTGGTGACCACAGTCATTTCCTCATGTGTCTGTTTGTCACTTGAGTGCCTTCTTTGGTGAAGTGTCTGTTAATTTCCTTTGCCCATTTTTTAATTGGATTGTCTTTTTGTTGTAGAGGTATTGGATTTTCCTGTAGATTTTAGAGGTTAGACTTCTGTTGAATTTGTCATAGCTAGAGATTTTTCCAAGTCTAAGTTCTTTTTTTACTCTTTTGGTGAAGTCTTTTGATGAGCATGAGTGTTTAATTTTTAGAAGATTCTAGTAATCTAACTTATATTCTAGAGTTTGTGTCTTGTTAGTTATGGTTTGTATCCTGTTAATGACATGTATTAGGGCCTCTAGCATTGATCCTATTTTTTCTCCTATGAACTTTATGGTTTTTGATTTTATATTTAGGTGTTTGATCCATTTTTAATTAGTTTTTGTGTATGGTGTGAGGTATGAGCCCTGTTTCATTTTTTTGCAGAGGGACATCCAGTTTTGCCAGCAGAATTTGTTGAAAAGACTGTCTTTTCCACAGTTGATGGACTTTGGGCCCTTTTCCAAGATCAGGTGATTGTAGGTGGATGGATTTACACCTGGGTTCTCAATTCTGTTCCACTGGTCAATGTAGCTGTCATTGTACCAGTACCAGGCTGTTTTGACTACCGTAGCCGTACAGTAGATTCTGAGGCCAGGTAGTGTGAGTCTTCCCAGTGAATTCTTCTTCTTCAATAGTACATTACTTATGAGGGGCCTCTTTCATTTCTGTATAAAGTTAATGATTAGTTTTTCCATCTCTTTAAAGAATGCTGTTGGTATTTGGATGAGAATTGCTTTG